>NC_054838.1:21159945-21766349 GCF_018345385.1 Vulpes lagopus
AATATTTGTTGAATAAAATAGTGAATGATTAAATGAAATAGCCAAACACCACTGTTATGTATGTTGTCTGTGCCTAGATTGATTAAAGCTTTCAGAATTCTAGAATATGAATCCTATATCCATAATGTTATCAATTGATAAGTTAAAAATTACCAAAACATCCTCTTCATATTAAAATGTAAAACATTCCTTATTTTAATAAATTATGAATACTATGTGGCAAAGGGATATATCAAAGATGCTCAACATCACTTATCACCAGGGAAATACAAATAAAAGGCACCATGAGCTATCACTCCACACCTGTCAGAATGGCTAAATCTAAATAGTCAAGGAATAACAAGTGTTGAAAGGATGTGGACAGAAAGGAATACTGTTGGTGGGAATGCAGACTGGTGTAGCCACTGTGGAAAACCACAAGGAGTTTCCACCAAAAATTTAAAATAGAAATAACACTTGATCCTGGAATTCTACTACTTTAGCTGAAAACAGTAATTTTTAGTGATATATGCAACCTTATGTTAACTGCAGCATTATTTTCAATAACCAAGATATAGAATCAACCCAAATGTCCAATATAGTTGAATGGATAAAGAAGAGGTGATCTACATATAGGATGAAATATTACTTTGTCATAACAAGTGAAGAGATCTTGCCATTTGCAGCAATATGGGTGGACCTAAGGGGTATTGTGTTACATTAAATAAATCAGACAGAGAAAGACAGATCCCATATTATCTTTGCACATGGATTATATTTTAAAAAATAAGGAAACAGAGAAACAATAGCAGAAATAGACCATCAATACAGAGAACAAACTGAAAGATACCTGTGGGCAGAGCAGGTGAAGGATGGGCAAATGGGTGAAAGTGGGAGATAGAGGTTTCCACCTTTTTAATGAGTAAGTCATGGGGATTAAAGGCACAGCATAGGGTATACACTCAAGGGTATTGTAACAGCATCGTATAGTGAGACATGGCAGCTACACTTACAGTGAGCACAGCATAACATATAGGTTTGTTGAATCACTGTGTTGTAGACCTAATGTAATATTGTGTGTCAACTGTACTCAAAAAAAAAAATGTGAACTCTGCCATATTGCTCATGCACTTAGGGTCTAGATTGATCGGGTGGTCTGGCCTGGATTCTTTCATTGTATCTGGCTCTTGCTAGGGCTGTAGTCTCTGATGCTGATTACCTTTGGAAGATACACTCCCAAACTCGCATGGCTGTTGGAAGGAGGCTTCCATGGAGGCCCGTCCATAGCAATGTTCTTGACATAACTTTCTCCAGAAGGAATGATTTCTGGTATAATAATGCTACCCAGCTTCCTTTCTTTAATTTTCCAGGTTTTTCTTTTTTTTCAGTTTTGTGTTTGCCTCACACATGCTTATTTACTCCTTATTCTATTACATAGAAGTGTCACTGAGCCCCCCATCACACACATGGCCCAGGGGCATGGACACCTAACCTGGCGATCTTTGGGGAAGGGTGGAGAAGTAAGGTTTCAGCATGTAATGCTGACTATCTGAGTAGTTTCCAGGCACTTGAAGGAAGTACAATCACCTCAAAGCTGAAGGAAAAGAAAGGAAAGTTCCATGGATTAAGTGGTTATAAAGCACATGGTGATCACACCTCTACTCGCCTTCCCTTTATTGTCTCTCTGTCCCTCATGCTCCTTCTCCTCTTCCAGTTACTCTCCTTCGTCTTGCTTACACCCCTCTTTCTTCCAGAGCTTCCCGTGTTCCTTCTCATTGTCTCATCCTTTCCTCTTCTCCTCCCATCTGTCTTCGGCTCCCTTTTCCCCTCCACCTCCTCTCCCATTTCTCCCTCTTGACCTTCCTCAGCAACAGCTGTGACAAAAGTACTTCCTTCTGCTCCACATGTGCAAACCCTATGCTTTAGCTCATGCAGCCCCTTACCTCCTCTTCACACTGCCCAGCCCAACAAAACATAACGAAAAATAAAACCCAACTCTACATTCCTGACTCAGTTTTAGCTTCCTCTGTTTATTCAATCAATGCATGTGGAGCTTTGATTAAGTGCTGGCCACCGTGTAAAGCATGGTGGCAAGCCTGAGTGTATCAATCATGTGTTCCTAGTTTGAATTTTATTTTCTTCATCTCATTTTCATTCTCTGAATTTATAACAAAGTTGCTCTACATCATTTTATTTATTTTCTAAATTTATGTAAATTCAATTTTCCAGCATATGTGTAACACCCACTGCTCATCCCATCAGATGCCCTCTTTAATGACTGTCACCCAGTTACCTCATTCCCCACCCACCTCCCCTTCTACAACCCTTTGTTTCTCAGAGTTAGGAGTCTCTCATGGTTTGTCTTCCTCTCTAATTTTTCTTTATCTTTTAAAGATTTTATTTATTTACTCATGAGAGACACAGAGCGAGAGGCAGAGACACAGGCAGAGGGAGAAGCAGGCTCCATGCAGGGAGCCCAATGTGGGACTCGATCCCGGGACTCCAGGATCACACCCTGAGCTGAAGGCAGGCACTAATCTGCTGAGCTACCCAGGGATCCCCTCTGACTTTTCACCACTTGGTTTCCTTCCCTTCCCTTATGGTCCCTTTCACTATTTCTTATATTCCACATATGAGTGAAACCATATGATAATTGTCATTCTCCGATTGCCTTATATCACTCAGAATAACACCATCTAGTTCCATTCATGTCAATGTAAATGGTAGGTATTCATCCTTTCCAATGGCTGAGGTCTACATCATTTTAAATATTGTAACACAACATAGGCAATGGATTGAGCATTTGTTGAAAGAATGACCTCATGATCCCTGCTCTGTTTGATGAAAATATAATGAATGTGTTTCTTGCTTAAGCATCTGAGAAATTTTAGTGTCTGTTCAGTTTAGTTGTTTCTCATTATTTGTAGAGTGTGTGCTCGGGAACTCCCACACTATACCTTACTTTCTCAATAACAGTCCTTTCACAAGACTGCATGGATCCACTTGTTATATTTCCAACTATACCATATGTCTCTTCCCAGAGGAGGACCCCAGTGCTCCTGATCAGTGCGTGTCTCCAGGTCCTAGCATAGGGCTTTGAATGTTGTATATAGTCTTGAATTCAGATATATTAGCCACAACCTAACCCAGGAAACAAAAACCAGGGTCCAGAGACAGTATGGTGAGACTATAATAAGCATATCAGTTCCTTAAACCAAGAAAAATAATGTAAAAAAATTGTTGGGAAAATATTAGACAACACACAAGACACAAAGGGAATGTGAAGGTATAGATTCCAAAAGTCACCTCCAACCATAGGTCTGGGAAACAAAAGGAGTGGATAGGAGTGTTAATTCTGACCAGATTGGAAGTGGAGCGCCTGAGAAGCTGAAATAGAGGTTGATCAAGTAGGTGCTGTTTAGGTGGTGCTGGGGTTTCAAGAGTTCAGATAAGAGGTCTGTGTACCTGAGACTCACTCCTTGGGATGGGGGCAGTGAGGAGAGGAGGTGACTTCTCTGGCATATTCTGAGGTCTTTAATAGGTCATGGTAAGACTGGTTCTGGAAATTTAGAAAGCTGCAAAATGGAACTAATTACCTTATGGAATTATCCTCTCTGGTACTTGGGTGTGAGAGTATGGCTGGGTTGCCACTGACAGAGACAGAAGAAAAATCTTCCTTTTCATCCCAGCTTCCCCAAGCCCTCATTTGCAGATTTGGGAAGCTGGCTGGCAAAGAAGAAATGCGGTCTGCATAGGCCTACCCCCATATAACAAAGAATAGTATAGAAAAATGGGCTTGAGACAGAGACAGTAACATGGTAACAAGTACAATAAAACAATGAGTTTAATCCTGGGAATTGTCTATACAGGTTTCCAAAGAGCTGAGAAACTGACCAGCAGAAGGGAATAAAATCTAGAGATTTGCAACAGCAGGAAGCCCCTGCAACCCCTAGGCTGGAGAGTCTCTGGTGGTGTTGGTAGAGCTGCTGCTAAGGTGACCTTGTGTAGCAGAAGCTGGAGCCATGGCAAAGATGCAGACTCATACTTGTTGCTTAGCTTCAGGCAGGAGAGTGGAGGGAGTGACATGCCCCATGCCTGCCAATGCTCCCAACACCTGAACCCATCTCCTGCTGGAGTCTGGGATATTCATGTAATGATAGGAGGGAGAGTTGCAGAAGGCTGAGTAGTGGATCTGAGGGTAAAGAAGTCTATTCTTGGTACAGAATAGAAGTATAATTCATTCATTCAATCATTCATTCATTCACTGCAGGGTAGTGGTATTACTAGCACTGTAAGATCCATGATTTCTCATGGACTTTTATTCTCATAGCCAGCACCATGGAAGGGGTTGACTCACTGTAATGTGGGGGAGATGAGGGCAGTTGAACTTCTAGAGTTCTGAGGAGCAGAAATTCTTTTTATAAGATCTTTTCTTTCAAAGCCAGGTAACCAGATTTCTCTGGTAACTATTTCAAGATTGGCACACAATCAAGTCTCCTAAAATTCTTTAAACATTACCCACTCAAGTAGAATTCATGACTCTTTCTTTATAGCATTGCTTATTTCTGCCATGAAAGCAGTGATAACAGTCTGTTATAGTTGGTTCTACATGGATGCATGGCCTCCACAGCAGAGAACAATCTGGGGAAGGAGGCAGATCCCCCTACAATGGGGCACAGGGATAGCAGGGAGTGTTGAGTTGTTACACGTTAAGTGGCCAACCTTGGAACAAAACAAACTGGACTCTTGTTTTTAACCATATGAAAATATATTATCCAAGTGAATAGATTTATCCCATAACACATATGAGTACTGAGTTTATACAAGGTATGATCAGGGTTGGTTTCAATGGGGATTGAGATCTTTTTGCATTAGGTTGAATTTTCACTGCAGTTTTTAACATGGTGTGTTCTTTCAGAAGAATGGTCCATTTGTTTTTTATTTGATTATTTGCATTATTTGCCACCATCAAGGCAACACTCTTTGCCTCAGTTTCTCCCACTTTCCTACCCTCTCCTGTATCCATCCAGGGGGCAGGTCCAGAGTCAAAGCCAGTGGGTGGGGCAGGGGCTGGAGAGCCATGCTGCAGTTTCTTGGAGATGGCTTGTTTTATCAGGGCCTCAGCGTGGGGTGCCTTCCTTGTCCATGGCAGGACACCTGGCTTCTGATTATTTTCTCACCCCTGATGGATGGTAGACAGTGGGCAAGGTGGGCCAAAGCTGGGCTAAGTTGACCCCTCAGATCTGACTGAACTTTTCACCTCTCTCCCAGTGAGTCAGGAATTGGGTGGAGGCATTGGGCCAGTGCTGAGGTGTGGGGGATGCCCCTGTGCTCCCTATGTATGAGCTCCTAATGAGGATTGGCATACTGTAGACCTCAGGTTGGAGTGGACTGCTACCCCAAGTAGTTAAAAAAATTGTAACATTTTGTCATGTACAATTTCAAACACAGAGAAAACTTGAAATAACTTTACAGTGAACATTGGTCTACTTACCACAGATCCTTGATATTTTGTTTGTTTTATCATATCTCTAATTATCTAGCTATTCTTCTATAATTCATCCCATTTATCTTATTGATAAATTTCAAATTAAGTAACAGCATCAATGCTCTTGTTCCTAATGAGTTCAGCAGTCTTATAATGAACTGAAGTTTAATATTTTACATAGTTCTTTGATTTCTTTCAGACATATAGTAACACAGACCTTACATTTGATAAGTTTTGCTAAATGCATTGATTTTCTTGTGAAATATGTTTATTACCCATCTCTAGATAGGCTCTGAGGCATATTTATCCACACTATTGATCAGTTTTTCAATATTTATCTTCTTTACAAGAATAGGCACTGTTGCTCTGTATAACAGTAGCTGGAGGAGAATAATGCTCAAAAAAGTGGGGTTCAAAAAATTATTTTGTTTGGTTTTAGTTGAATTGAATGAAGTTTTTAACTTTTAGGCTCCATACAGTGTTGGAGTAAAAGAAATGCTTAAATAAGAAACACACTTGTGGTTGCTGACATATATTTGTACAAAAAATGTACAGTGCATTTAAACTCCATATATGAATCCTGATTCCTCAAATAGATGGGGTGATGTGAAGTCATTGGATATTGTGTTGATTTCTTAATGAGAATGTATATATGTTTGGATGCATACTTTCCAATATGTAACCATAGAAATAATTTGAAATATATTGTTCCTTCAAGTATGCATATGAGTCTCCAATGATTTATAAGATTATTTCTATAAGCTACATGAATTTGTATAATTAATGTAAGAATACAAAGATTCTGTTATGAATTTGGTATATCGAGATATGTGATTGATGATTAGAGCATTGGGCAATTGAGCAGATTTGTGTCTATTTGTTTGTATGTATGGATTGAAAAGAGGTAGTGTGAATATTAGTAAATGAATAGCAGAGTGTGACTAGCGTTGTGTTTGTGGGAGTCCTAAAATGTCTAGAACTATGTATTTTTATGTGCATACATATGTTTGTATGCCCTGATCGAGGATAGATTAACATAGTAATGGATATGGATGATGACATTAAGGATGATGAGGTTAAGAACAGGATTCTCCTGGGAGCAATTCTCATATGGCCTGGCTCACTACTCATTGATACCTCCTTCTCTTTTATTTTCACTTTCCTTCCTCCCACCACAAAAAAAAAGAAGCCCTGGGATTCCAGGATAGTTATAAATTTATGAGTACTAGGATAATGAGCTCATGCTACTCTCCCAGCTGGACTCACAGACCAATACATCCAGCTACAGGGGAAAGAACCATCTGCCACTCAGTGAGTGCCTTTCCTTTGGATTGCCCATGAGGGTTCTTATCTAGAAGGTGTCTCAAGCTTTAACACTCTTATTGCAACTTCAGACAGACTCTGACCCCACATTTCCCCTCCAAACATGAGGCAAATATGTTTCCCAGCAAAGTCAAGGAGCACAGACTCTGATACCAGGTTCCATCTGAACCAAAACCTTAATACCAAACTGTGTCCCCTTAAGGTTAAGGAGATCTAGATACATCAGATCTCGATTTTGTCTTGAATGTATTCCATGCTTTTGTTTGCCTCCAATTTGAATTATTTTCTCATATACCTAACTCTTGGGTGTGCAGCTGGAGAAAAAGATGAGAGAACCAAATGAATTGAACTCATTCAACTATGTGATATTCAGTCTTAGCTAGATTTTTAGTATTGAGTATGTCATGGAATATAATTGGTGGTGATAACACTGTGGGTCTGTGGATGCTGGTGTATAATTTGTGGCACTGTGTGTATACGCACACATGTGTGTTCATAAGTCTGTGTTCTGGAGGGTATAAATATGAGAGGATATTTGAAACATATTGTATAATGTCAGTAAGTAGCTAAGTCTTCCTAAATTCTGTCATTGTGGTAGTGTGTGTGACCAAAGGAGTGCATGATAGTTTCTATCTGTATGATGTGAGATAGTCACTATGAATATCTGAGTGCCTAAGTGTGTGTAGGAGTGTAAACATTCATATTTAATGGTACCTTTGTGTGACCAGGTGTGTGTTTATGCTCATCCTGTGCAAAAGAACCACATTGTGCTTGTCTCTATCTTCCTGACTTTTCTTCCTGGGTTAATCACATTTAGGAATCCTTAACTGACACCCTTATGGTCCAAACAATGAAAAATATTTGTTAGGTGGTGGTAGAACATGTTTTCTTTGGGGTAGAATTTTTCAGAGTTGCTCTCTAGGCCAAGGAATGTCTGGAGCATAGATGAAATATGCCCTTCTGGTTTACCTAAATTTGCATATCAGGATTTAAGGACAGTGGAGTATATCTATCTTGTGAGAGAGACAAGCTGGCACTGTGAAGAACCTTTCAATTTCTTCACTAAGTGGAAATAATCTTGGAGTGAAGGTGATAAAAAGCAAATATGGATAGGCTGCATTTAATAAGACTTCTTGGATACGTTGTCTTTATTTTTCCTTTAACTATTCAATTTTATTTTTGTATATATATAAATTCTGCTTTCTTTATAATTTTGGGATTTAGTGTCTTTTTAACACATAGACCAAAACTCAGGAACAAGTGGATTACCCTGTTTTGTCTACCCTATGAGATTATATTCTTTCTCATCCCTTTTTTTTTTCTTTTGCTATTTATTTTATTTTTATAAATTTATTTTTTATTGGTGTTCAATTTGCCAACATATAGAATAACACTCAGTGCTCATCCCATCAAGTGCCCCCCTCAGTGTTTGTCACCCAGTCACCCCCAGCCCCCCCCACCTCCCCTTCCACCACCCCTAGTTCATTTCCCAGAGCTAGGAGTCTCTCATGTTCTGTCTCCCTTCCTGATATTTGACTTATTTCACTCAGTATAATACCCTCCAATACCCACCATTTGCTTCGACGTGGATGGAACTGGAGGGTATTATGCTGAGTGAAATAAATCAATCGGAGAAGGAGAAACATTATATGGTCTCATTCATTTGGGAAATATCAAGAGATATTGTCTTTAAACCTGGGTCAGGAGAAAGAGCAATGTTTAGAGGGGTAATAGAGAAAAGAATTCTACTGGTTAAATGATTCCTTTGGATTCTCATTTGGAGGAGAGGAAACAAAGCAATTGACAAATTCCTTCCCATGGCCCACATACTTTCAGGATTATTACTAATACTTGGATGTTCTCCAGCCTCTAGGCACCATCTAACTTATTCCACTGTATTTACTAATAGAACTAGGAAAAAATATGGAAATTCTAGAAAGTCAAAAGAATAAGGAGTTGGTAAAAGGAAATAGAGAACTTATTATGCCTAAATTCCAAAGAGGAACTTTTGTATTTTTTTTATATTTTAAATACAGATTTTCCCAGTTTTTTCCCTAGATTTTCCCAGTTTTATTGTGATATTATTAGCATATAACATATGTCATTTTAGAGTATACAATGTGATGATTTGATACACATACATACTGCAAAATGATCACCACAATAAGATTAGTTAAGACTTCCATTCTCTACATAATTTCCATTTTGTGTGTTGTGTGTGTGTATGTGAGGTGATAACATTTGATGACTTTCAAGTGCATATTATAGTATTGTGAATTATGGTCACTCTGCTCTAATTAGATTCACAGAATTTATTCATCTTAGGGCTGGAAGCCTGTATCCACTAACATCTCCCCATTTCCCTTACCATCCCCTCAGCCCTGGTAACCACCATTCTTTTCTCTACAGAATGGAGCTTTAATTTTGAGATATTAAGTATGATGGAAATACAGTTACAGAGATATTTTGGATTAAGGCTGAGAAGAATTTTTTTTTAAGATTTATTTATTTGTTTGTTTGAGAGAGAGAATGTTTGAGCAGGAGGGGCAGAGAGGAAGAAAGAATCCAAAGCAGACTCTGTGTTCAGTTAGCGCCCAATGTGGAGCTTAATCTCACAACTATGAGATCACAACCTGAGATGAAACCAAGGGTTGTATGGTTAACCAAAGGTGCCACCCAGGCGACCCAAGGCTAAGAAGTTTTTATAGTATATTTTTCTCAATGTGCACCATTCTGACTACTGTTTACTTTTCCTGGAGTTAGACTGACACTGCTTAAGGATAAAGACAAAGAAAGAAGAGTCAGTAAAAAAATCTACAGAAAGAGATGCTAAGTAGGAGGAAACAGAATTGCCAACAATATTAACTCTGATAAAGAGTTCAAATGGGTGAAGAGAGAGTACGTTTTCATTCAATTTAGCAACAAAGAGGTCACTGGTAAGCATAGAGAAATTTGTTTCAGTTGAAACAGGGAAGTGTAGAAGCCACAGTGCAAGAAATCGAGCAATGATAGAAGGTTAGGTCAATAAAATTGAAATCCTGACTTTCAGGATCTCCGAATGGAACTGGAAAAGCAGAGACATAAACAAGCCTCCTTTCCATGGCATCCAGAGAGACAGTACTTCAGAATGTTTGATTAGGAATTAAGGAAGGTAATAGGTAGCAAGAGAGGGAGGGTTATGTCTTTATGAAGGTCTGGTCTTGTACATGATTATTGCCTGAAAGGAAAGAGACAAAAAGGGAGAGGCTGAACATCCAGCACAATAGACTGATGGAAGAAGTTTCTGAAAGAGATAGCAAGAAATGGAATCTGATGGTGGAGGGCCTGGTCTTAGAGAAGGGGAGACATCTCTTTCTCAGAAACCAAGGGGTAAGAACGGATTAAGATGTGAGTTTAAAATTTAGGTAGTGGTAGAATCACTGTCTGTCATGCTCTTTTCCAATAAAATACCAGAATCTTTGTTTTTTTCCAGCTGTACACCCAGAAGTTGGATTATAGAATTTATCAAAGGTTGGAGTTTCTGTATGAATGTGAGGGAGAAGCAATGAGAAGATGAAGGTACCAGTCCCAGTGGGAGAGTGGGTTAGAGAATAAGTGAAGAGAAGCTCATAGACAAACAGACCAGAATGATATGAGAGTTATTGAAAACGCCCCGAGCAGTACATGGGCATGAGAAAGTAGGAGAGGTGGAAGGTAGAAAGCAATTAATAGAGTAAAACATAAAGGAATTTAAGATTTCAGAGGTGGAACAATTTTTGGTGATGACATGTCTGAGGGTAGCCATGGGACTAGGAGTCTGAGGAGATGACCAAGATTCTCAAAGTGGTAAGTTCACAGAGTAAAAGTTTCATCTGTGCCATTGACCAAAGGGTTCCCAAAATCATGGGTGGCGTTTCCTTTTCCCTGATTATCTTGATTTCTATTTGTCCCAAATTTCCAGAAGGTGGCTTCTGGGATGAGGTGGGGCAAATGAAGGGATGATGCACTTTAAGGTGAAGGTTAGGAGCCATCATTCATGCTGTCTCCTACCTTGATGCCTTGTCGGTCATGTGTACTCACCTGATCATCACACTTTCATGGTGTTTTTACCATGGCCTAGACAGACTGCTGGGCGCTGGTGATACAGAAATGAGTAGACCCCAGTTACTATCCTGAGAGAGCTCATAGGCTAATGGGAGAAGCAGGAATATAGACAAACACTTTCAATCTCTAACCTTTTGTGTTGGAGACAGGATGTCTGAAAGAAAGTGAAGAACTCCCCCAACACATCCTCCGGGGCCCATCTCCCATCTGTATTCTCCCACTTGCCTACCATGTTGAGCTTCAATGATACCCCCTTCCATCCAGCCACACTCCAGCTGACAGGCATTCCGGGGATGCAGACAGGCCATGCCTGGGTTGCCCTGGCTTTCTGCATCCTCTACCTAATTTCCATCATAGGCAACCTCAGCATCCTCACTCTGGTGATTCGGGAGCCTGCGCTGCACCAGCCCATGTACTACTTCCTCTCTATGCTTTCTCTCAACGACCTGGGAGTGTCCTTCTCTACACTTCCCACTGTGCTTGCTACCTTTTGTTTCAACTACCACCATGTTGGCTTCGATGCCTGCTTAGTTCAGATGTTCTTCATCCACACTTTCTCCTTCATGGAATCAGGCATATTGCTGGCCATGAGCTTTGATCGCTTTGTGGCTATTTGTGACCCATTACGATATGCCACTGTGCTCACCAACAACCGCATCTTGGCTATGGGCCTGGGCATCCTTGCCAAGAGTTTCATCACTCTCTTCCCTTTCCCTTTTCTGGTAAAACGACTGCCCTTCTGCAAGGGCAGAATTTTGCATCATTCATACTGCCTCCATCCAGATCTCATGAAAGTGGCCTGTGGAGACACCCATGTTAACAACATCTATGGGCTCTTTGTGGTCATTTTCACCTATGGCATAGACTCAGCATTTATCCTGCTTTCCTATGCATTGATTCTGAGAGCCGTGCTGGCCATCGCATCCCAGGAGCAACGGCTCAAAGCACTCAACACCTGCATGTCACACATCTGTGCAGTGCTGGCTTTTTATGTGCCCATAATTGCTGTCTCCATGATCCATCGTTTCTGGAAAAGTGCCCCATCTGTTGTTCATGTCATGATGTCCAATGTCTACCTGTTTGTGCCCCCCGTGCTCAACCCGATCATCTACAGTGTGAAGACAAAGGAGATACGCAGAGGGATCTTCAAAGTCCTCTATAAATCCCAGAGCTGAGGAAGGCTACTGAGAGAAGTCCTCTGGAGAAAAGACTGGGACTGGCTTGCCAGCTTTAGAAATGCTCAAACACGGGGAGGGGAACCAGAATCTTGATAATTTTGAATATGGAACTAATAAGAGAATATCTGACTCAGTAAGATGTCATAAATATATATTGGACATTTACCATGTGAAAAAGCTTGTGCTAGTTGCTTAGAATGTTATAATGGTGAACAAATCATATTAAGAGATAGATGCATCAAGGGAAAAACATAAAAATGAGTAACAGATACACTGAAAAATGTTTATGGAAACAATGAAATTTTACCTAGCACATAGGCTGAGCACAAATAATTCTACTGCCACCCAGAGTGAGCGAAGTGATAAACACTGGAGACAAATAAAATTCTGCGGATGCTTGGTGCTTCATGGGCAAGAGAAGACACATTTGGCTTATGGAGATGGGGATAAGATTGTGTGTGTGTGTGTATGTGTGTGTCTAAAGTGGTTTGTGAAGGATGAGAGGGTTAGGACACGTGGTACAGGGTGGTAGGAAGAAGTGAAGGTAATGATCTTAGCATAAATAACTGCCTGAGAAGAAATCTTTAGGCAAGTGAATGCTAGGACCTTACTGTTCCAAGTGTGGCCCAATGAACAGCAGCACGGGTATATCTGGTAGCCTATTAGAGAAACAGAATCTTATACCTCACACAAGACCTACTGAATTCAAATTGTATTTTATTAAGACCCATGGTGATTAAAGCTTGAGAAGCACAGTACTACTCTATTCAAAAAACCTCTCAGGCAGTGCCCACGTGATTTGTAACAAAAATAACAAGACTCATGAGTTACAAGAGTCTGAAAAAGTGGTTCTCAAAGTGGAAGTCCCACACCAGCATCACCAGCAACATTTGGGAACTTGTTAAGCATGCACATTCTCAGGCCCTTCCTCAGATCTCTTGAACCAGAAACTCTGGGGAATGAGATCTAGCAAACTGTGTTTTAATTAAGTCCTCCAGGTAATCCTGATATAATTCTTCAAGGATGAGAAGCTTTAATCTAGAATATCGGTCTAGAATATTTAGAAGAATTGCAAACAATTTTGTAAGGGGAAGTTGCACTTTGAGAAGCTTGAGAAGTACAATCTTGAGAATATCATGGGTGGTTTTATTTAAGGATTTTATTTATTTATTTGAGAGTGAGAGAAAGAGAGAGCAGGAGGAGGGGCAGAGGGGAAGTGAATGGGACAAATAGGTTCCATGCAGAGTGCTGAATACTGCCTCAGTCTCATGACACTGAAATCAGGACTTGAGCTGAAATCAGTAATCAGATGCTTAATCGACTGTACCACCCAGGTTCCCCATGGGTGTTTTTTAAAGCTGAGGGAGACTGAGTGCAGGACAACTAGACATATGGTGCTATGGTAAAGGGAAATGCAGACTTACAGCCTTTTACCTCCATGAGATGGTGCAGGTGGAACACTGAAATAGCATCACAGAAGGATTTGATGAACAATCCCTAGCCATTCCACGGTCACCCTGAGGCCCCACATCCCATCATGTGATTCCCATCCTTACCGCCTCCACCACTGCCAATTCCCACCCCATGCCAGCACAACCTACCTAGAATCCAAAATTCAGGCACACTGTATGTTTAAGGCTGCCCTCTAGGCAATTAGAAACTAGAAGGAAAAAAAAATCAGTTGTTTGTCACAGTGAGATGTGGAACCTTGCCAGTTGTCAATGGGATTTCAAAGCATACCAGTCCCCTGACCAACAATTCTCTGAGGCTTCTCTTTACTACAAAGTATATGAATTTTTTTCTAAAGAGTATATTCCTTTTTTTTTTTTTTTTTGAAGGGATATGCCTCCTGTGGTTATATTCTTCTACGACAAGCATGCACTTGCATTGTGCCTGTTCTGGCTTTACTCTATTATGGAAAATCCCAATGATACTCCACAGGGCACATTTATTTCTTTGTTTAAGCTTTGTGGGGGAAAGTGTTTCATAATTTCCCCATGGATGACTTTTAACACATAATAATTCCCTTTTGTTGGGATTTGTACAGATGTTATATTTAGTATTATCACTCCAAATGAGTACTTAGGATTTCTCTTGATTTTTCCTGTCAAGGAATTCCTAACTTCCTTATGAATTGGGTCCCAAGTTGAAAAAAATGCTAATCTCTTGAAATCATGAAGCTGGTAGATGATAAAACTGGGACTCAAACCTATCTATATTTGTGTGACTTTGAACCCCACAGTCTTTAAGCATCCTGGGACGTCTCTCCTGGAGACCTCAGAAGTTGGAGGGTTGAGGACGAAGGATGGGAGTAAGAATTGAGTAGGGAACAGCCTTTCCCCACATAAGTGGGTGAAGAAAGCTATGATCATATCCCCTATGGGTTGAATCCTAGGCTCCAAGTGCTCTTCTCTTGAGTTCTTAGTCCCGGACTTTGTCCACTGGGGTCTAAGCTTTAGATTCTGCCTGAAATAAAGGTTTTAAACCCAGAATTTGAGGGTGTAGACTTCTGGTTCTGGACTGAGAGTTCCAAATCTGAGATGGGATAATTGGGGCCCGTGGGAATGTTGCCATGGATCTTGGGACTTGTCCTCATCTTCTTCATCACAGGGAAGGAGTTGAGATTTTTATTTTCTGTGTGGAGAGAGGGAAGTATATTTAGGGGATGTGTTTTTCTTTTCTTTCTGTTCCCAAGGTGACAGCTAATCCTTCTCTTTTCCCCATCACCAGTTTAGCATCACCCTCAGGCACACCAAGACCCCAGGGTCCTGGCCTCCAGGGAGTCTCACTCAGAGATAGAGTCGGCCTCCTCTTTGGGCTAGTGCCAGCCTAAGGCTTATCTTTATGCCATTGTGAGCTCTGGCCTACCCTCTTTCAATCTCATTGCCATATTACAAAGCTCTCTCAGGTGAGTC
Source organism: Vulpes lagopus (assembly GCF_018345385.1). Lineage (NCBI taxonomy): Eukaryota > Metazoa > Chordata > Mammalia > Carnivora > Canidae > Vulpes > Vulpes lagopus. The sequence goes on from NC_054838.1 coordinate 21,174,912, forward strand.
TGAGCTTGTTTGTGCCTCCCAGGTATGTGTGCAAGAGTATGTTTTTGTCTACAATTCCATTTGTGCTTCTGAGTTTCTTTTGGTCTCTCTGTCTCTGAAACTTCGAGTGAGTCTCTATCAAGGCCTGTAGGGGCTGTGTATTCACTGTGATTTGTTTGGCCAGCGAGGGAGAGGTTTAAGAAATAAAATCCCCATATCTAATTTTAATGCAGGTTTCCTACAAATAGAGTAACATTTATTCAAATGCTCCTGTGTCCTCCCACACAGGTAGGGTGCTGGAAGGGTGCTGGAAGCTGGCTTAGAGAAAGACACATGATCACACATCAAGAGTTGAGAGCTGGCCTCTGTTGGGCCCCACACGGATCCACAGCCATGATATTCTCAGTGTTATGGAAGAGAGATCTTGGAAGGCAGGACATCAGGCCTGAGGGCAGAAAGAGAGTCAAAAAGGCTTTTAATCCCAATTAAAGGGATTGTTGGAATTGTCCTTCCAGTATTCCCATCAAGGATTATTCAGTCTTTGCTGAAACGTCTTCACTGATCAGAAGGTTATCATCCTGTTATACAGCTTTGACCTTTAGAAAACTCTTCCTTACCTGGGTCCAAGACTGTCTTCCTGTGATCTCCACCTATCACTCAGCACCTCTTACACGCACCCCCCTACATCTCTCTTCTCTCCAAACAAAACGCCTCTGGATCCTTCTGTGCACTTTAAATGACTTGATCCCCTTGCCCTTGAGTGTGACCCACCTGGTTTAATCCTGATCTATAGTGTAGAACCCAGAAATGAAAGCACTCAGTTATGGTCCTGAGCAGTATGTTCATACTTTTATTAGTTCACGATTTCTTAAGCGTGTCTTTCTGTTAGAATTATGTGAAGCACTAGGAAAACAAAAATGAACTAGGCAGAAATTGACCCTAAAAAGCTGAAAGCAGGACAGAAAGGACAGAGGCATGAATGCAATTCTAACAAAATGGAGAAAAGTCTGTACAGAATATTTTAAAGTCACAGGTGAGAAAGTATTTCTGCTTAAACAGTGTTAGGAAAAGGTGCAGATAAAATGAAAGTTTTGAGTATAAATAATAGTAGAAGTTAAGAAAATCATCAAAGAAGATAAAGACAAGACACCGCCAAACCTCGCCCCGAGTCAGGCGTGTAAAGCAGCCGGAGCGGCGGCGGCGGCGGCAGCGGCAGGAGCGCCGCGGCGCCGGGAGCAGCGACCCGGAGGGAGCGCGAGGCGCGGGGAGCCGGTGACAGCGCGAGAGGTACTAGCTTTTGACAAGTTTGCACCATGCGTGAGTATAAGCTAGTCGTTCTTGGCTCAGGAGGCGTTGGAAAATCTGCTCTGACTGTACAGTTTGTTCAAGGAATTTTTGTTGAAAAATATGATCCTATGATAGAAGATTCTTATAGAAAGCAAGTTGAAGTAGATGCACAACAGTGTATGCTTGAAATCTTGGATACTGCAGGAACGGAACAATTTACCGCAATGAGGGATTTATACATGAAAAATGGACAAGGCTTTGCATTAGTTTACTCCATCACAGCACAGTCTACATTTAATGATTTACAAGATCTGAGAGAGCAGATTCTTCGAGTTAAAGACACTGATGATGTTCCAATGATTCTGGTTGGTAATAAGTGTGACTTGGAAGATGAAAGAGTTGTAGGAAAGGAACAAGGTCAAAATCTAGCAAGACAATGGAACAACTGTGCATTCTTAGAATCTTCTGCAAAATCAAAAATAAATGTTAATGAGATCTTTTATGACCTAGTGCGGCAAATTAACAGAAAAACTCCAGTGCCTGGGAAGGCCCGCAAAAAGTCAACATGTCAGCTGCTTTAATATATTAAATGCATTGTAGCTCTGAGCCAGGTCTGAAGAACTGTTGCCCAATTCAACAGTGCCAGCATTCCAACTTTGTTAAACCTACCAACATCTTAAATGGACTTTCTGTGGTGGTACCCTTTAAGAGGCGGATGAAAGCTACTACATCAGTTTGCACATTCTAATCACTTTCCAGTATCACAAGAGAGATTTTTACTTATATAATAGTCCTAGAGTATGCAGCTGGTAAAACCAGAGGCTACAATCCAGTATTACTGCTAAGAGACATTTTTCATCCACCAATGTTGTACATGTATGAAAATGGTGTACTGTATACTTTAACATGCCCCATACTTTGTATTGGAGAGTACAATAATGTAAATCCTAAAAGCACCACTATTTTAGCATAATAAAAGAAAGTCCAAAGAGCTCCTATATAGACTACTCCAGATAACTTCGCTTCTTTGATACTTGTAGCTTATTGTAATTTTTTTTAAGAAATTCAAGGTCATTATCATTGTATTGTACAAATAAGCGCTTTGATTAACACAGCTATATAGTTTTTTTAATTTTTAAAAAAACCTGTGGAGACAGTGATCTTGTCTTTAAAATATGATAGTCCTTTCAGTATAATGTCTTAGATTAAAGACATTGCCTTTAATATCTGTTGGGAAGGAAATGTCCAGACTTTTCAAATCTTTTATTATATGTTTCCTTTTTTGTTTACATAGGGAACAATGTTTATAGTTGTGTGTACAGTGGGGGTCTACAACAAGAAGTGTATATTTTCAAACAATTTTTTAATGATTTAACAATTTTTGTAAATCATTTTCAGGCTTCTGCAGCTGTAGATTCTCACTGTGAATCCCTTGCTTGCTCATGCATAAGTGTATTTGCAATACCAAATATACAGGTTTAGTATTTTTGCCTGTTAGTGATTGTTTCACATGTGTAACGTTTTGGTTGAGATGTTAAATGGTGGACGAGTACTGTGGATGTGAATGTGGGAAGTAATTTTAATCATGTGTAATTGGTCACAAGGCCTAAGTTGCAGTAACTATTGCTGTTTTATTTAACAATGCCTTGTTGCTTTGTATGCATTAACCGTTTGGGTGTAAAGATTGTGTGTCTATCCAACAGGGAGCCACAGTATTTAAATTGACCAACCTAATGTTACAACTACTTTGAGGTGGCCAAATGTAAACTAAAAGCCTTAATTAAAGTGGTGCAATTTTGTATAACTTAGCATCAGTAGTTCAATAAATTTGGATTGCCATGCAAGGGCTTGCATTATAAAAAAAAAAAAAAAGAAGATAAAGACAATGTAAGCAGGTGGAAAAGTATTGAATTTTAAGTATATATGTTAAGACACATTGTCTTCTGAATAGAATACTTGCATTATCAAATACTAAAACCAATTAATTTTTATGAGCTACATATCACACTGCCTATCCATACTAGATTTACTCTCTGTGAAACACTCTGACAGGAGGACTTGTGATGAGGAAATTGAAATTCAGTTACTTTTAGCAGCTAAAGGAATTGAGGAAAAGTCATCTGAAGAAAGGAAGATTACAGAATATTATGATGGAACATTGAGATACAGTTTATCATTCAATAATTTATTACCCAGTTAGAATATTTATTAAGCATCTGTGATGTGCTTGACCCTGTGCTAGTATTGGGTGTCTAATGATTAAAAAAATGAAAAAAATTAAATGCTATATTTACTTTAGTGGAGTTTACAGTGTAATAAGGGATATAGGCATTTAACAAATAATTATGTAAGTAAATACATGTTTGCAAGTTAAGATGTATTTTGCAAAAAAAGAAAAAAACAGATATCATGAAGAATAATATTCAGGTGAAACCTGAAAAAGATTGTTGTGGCTCTGTGTCTGCAGCAATTATACGTAATGCAGAGGAAGCATATTTAAGCCCAATGAAAGAAAGCACTTCGGAAGTCAGTGCATCTAACCAAGACACTGGCTGTAGGTACAGTGAGCTCCCCATCATTGGGAATGTTCAAGCTGAGTGTGGGTGATAGTTTGATAAGGATACTGTGGAGGGAATTCTCTCAATCAGTACAAGACTGGACTCTGGCTTCAGGTCCTAGAAACACTGTTAAGTTGGCGGCCAAATCAATGGGTTTCTGAGAAGGGCCACTTCAGAAGGTCTCCTCGTCTCTTCCACCTGTCCCCCTGTCTGCAGAGGAGGCAGGAAAAAAATGTGCATCTGCTACTCTGTTCTTTTCACTGCTTGTGAAAATAAAGACCAGCTTCTCCAGCATCTCCACATTCTTCTCCTTCAGGTGACTTCCATTTCAGATGCCGCGGCTGGGCTTCATAGGAAGGAAGGACCGCAGGACTTAGAGTTGGAAGAGCCAGATTCTAGGCCCACCTTAGCCTCTTACTGGCTTACTTCACATGATTGTTATGGGACTGAAATGAGGCAGCTTGGTAGTGAGGCAGTGGCCCCTCTGGTTATCATTTCTATGATTCACATTGTCATTTGAGTTAATTTCCTGGAACTGTGCACTCCTGGGTTCTTCCCTTACCATGCCCCAACTCACATGTTCCCCCACCATACACACTGTGGGTCATGGTTGGTACTTCCAAGCCCGCACTGTTAACTTTCTGCCAAAGAGATGAGGTTTTATCAGTGGCGGGCAGTCTCAGGTGAGGCAGGTGAAGCCCCACAGGTGAGATGATTAGATAAAGCCCTAAAATGCTCCTAGCAGGCCCTGCTCTCCCATTGGGTACACCTTCACAGAAGTGATTATGCGAAACTAGCCCACAACCTGTTACTTCTGTGTGCACTACCTTGGGGTATTATGAGCAAACCCAAGTTTATTTAGAGGAGCTCCAGGATGCCAAAGAATCTAGCAGGTGATGGGACACATGGAAATATTTAAGTTATAAGTAAGGAGTGGGATGGGAAGTCTGTCTTTAAAAAAAAAAGACTTGGGGAGTCTTTGCAAGTTATAATTTTGCTTAAAACACTCACTGTAAAGTGACTGGAATATCTGCCACTCCAGTGGATCTAGATTAGTTCTCAGCCTTGAGTTCACTTTGAGAGCTTTAAAACATATTGATAACTAGACTCGGCATCCAAAGATTCTAATTTAATTGGTTTGGGGTATTAACTGGGCACTGGGATTTTTAAGTTTCCTAGATAATTCTAATCTGTAGCCAAGGTTGAGAACCACGGATTACAAGACAGGACCAAGGGACACGGATGGCTAAGGACATAAGCAAATGTGTATCACCTATCACAGAAGTTCTTAATCTTGAGAAAAACATGAGAAATAGACTGCATGGGATATCAGCAGGGTTGGTGCATGAAGAGAGGGCTACAGAGTGAAGAGAGTAAGACAAGGCAGCTCTGGGGCTCTTCTCACTGAACCTTGTCATGGTCCATGGTCATAACTTTGCATTCCCTTAGCTGCATATTGTCCTGCCTGTCCATTCCACTGTAGTGTTCTCATTAAACTCTTTAGATAAATATGGACCATTTAACACCAATAGAAAGTAACCTCAGAGTAAAAAATTGATCAAGAATCCAGGAATCACACATCCATGTCAATTGGGTGAATAAGTGAACTGATCATTGGCGATAATTCAGCTTGTATACCATTTGTGATTGTATCTTCCTATTTCATATTTTAAAATTTATTTTACAAATTTAGGGATGCCTGGTGGCTCAGTTGGTTAAACATCTGCCTTCAGCTTGGGTCATGATCCCAGGGGCCTGGAATTGAGCCATGTATCAGGCTCCCTGCTTCTCTCTCTCTCTCTCTCTCTCTCCCCTGCTGTTCCCTCTGCTTGTGTGCATTCTCTCTGTGTCTCTCTGTCAAATAAATAAATAAAATCTTTTAAAATTTTTATTTTACAAGTTAAAATTATTTATTTCATTTATTATGTTAATAGTGCACCTTGTACCTTACATCACATTATATTACATATTCTTGCCACCTTCTAATTGGGGTTTAACTATTTCTCTCTGATCTTTCACCATGAATGGAGTCCTTTATCTCTGTGTCTTTGACTTCTCCATGGATTCCAGATCGAATCTGTTATTTTTACAAAAGATTTTATTTATTTATTCATGAGAGACACACAGAGAGAGGCAGAGACATAGGCAGAGGGAGAAGCAGACTCCCTGTGGGGACCCTGATGCGGGACTCGATCCCAGTACCTGGGAACACGACCTGAGCAAAGGCAGACGCTCAACCGCTGAGCCACCCAGGTGCCCCAAGAAGAAAGGCAAAATCTGTTATTTTGAAGCCAATACACTTTTGCATTCTGAGAACCATGTTTAAATTTAGAAGTCCTTTGTGTATTAGTATAATTCTCAGTTGGAATGTCCATATCCTTTACACCTTTATTCATATTTCTCCTTTTATAAATTTTATAAAACCCCTGTCTCATTTTCATTCAGAACCTTTCTTTCCCTGGAGTGGGATGGGGACACACATGGAGGTTACCACTTTCCTTGGTTATCCTTGACATCCATGATTGCTCAGACTCACAGTGGCAGAGCTGAAATGCAATTCTTCCTGATGACTACATTCTAGATCAAACTAACATTTGGTCTCATCTCCACAGTGAAAATGAGAAACATCACTAGAAGAATCTGCAGATCTAAGCAATCACGTATGTTCTGCAGAAACTGAGTCTTGGGCTTTTGGTACATTCCCTATTCTTCCTCTTTGGGTCTGTCTCCCTAAGAGTAAAATAGTTTATTCAGCATTTTGCATGCCATGCAATATCTTGATTACCATCAACCATATGAGACAGATGGATTTTTATCCCAAATTCACAAATGGGTGCACTGAGGCTTGAAGGGTTAAGATATCTGCTGAAGGTCATATTGACGGTAAGCTGTCAACTGGGCTTCAAACTGAGGTCTGCTAGAATCTGTGTGTAGCACTCTAAAACACTGAACATACGATATTAATTTTCCCATTTTTTTCTTATACACAAAAGTACTACTATTATCCCATGTTACAAATAAAAAAACAAAAACAAACAAACAAAATCCCCTTTGGATCAGAGTATAAATAAGTTGCCCACATCACACATCTCGTAATCGGCTGAGTATGGATTTTGACAGGTCTGATTTATTCTAGTGTTCCTTTTTATTTATATATTTTTTATTGGAGTTCAATTTGCAAACATATAGTATAACACCCAGTGCTCATCCCATCATGTGCCCCCCTCAGTGCCTGTCACCCAATCACCCCCTCCCCTTCCACTATCCCTGTTCATTTCCCAGATTTAGGAGTCTCTCATGTTTTGTCACTCTCTCAAATTTTTCCCACTCATTTTCTCTCCTTTCCCCTATAATCCTTTTCACTATGTTTTATATTCCCCATATTAGTGAAACCATATAATGATAGTCCTTCTCCGATTGACTTACTTCACTCAGCATAATAACCTCCAGTTCCATCCACGGGGAAGCAAATGGCTCTCAACTCTATGGTCAACTAATATTCGACAAAGGAGGAAAGACTATTCACTGGAAAAAAGGAAAGTCTATGCTAGTGTTGCTGCTCTTAGTTTTTAAGCTCTGTTGTCTCTCATAAGATTGAACAGTCTCAAATATATCCTTTACATGTAGAATTTTAGGATTCTAGAAGACAGAGAAAAAGGAGGTGAGAAGAAAGTGTGTGATGATATAGATGATTCCAACTTCCCTCACTTCCTTCCATCTCCTCCCTTCAGACTATGAGGTGGGCTCCTAAGGAAGAAGACCTTCAGGAGGAAGCTAATTTATTTTTTCCTCCAAATATTAGGTGAAGACTTATCTCTGCTGTTGGTGACATGGGAGCTGAAAGCAATGAAAGTCTTGACGTCCTATCTGTCTTCCTAACTGGCATCCCAGGATTAGAGTCCCAGCATGGCTGGCTTTCCATTCCCTTCTCCACTATGTATATTGTGGCCATTGTGGGTAACAGCCTAATCATGATAGCAGTGCAGGAGGACCCTGTGCTACATGAGCCTATGTATCTGTTTCTCTCCATGCTGGCTGTGACTGAGGTGGGTGTTTCTGTGTCTACACTGCCCACTGTCATGGGTATTCTCTGGTTTGATGCCCGCCAGATCGACTTTGATGGCTGCCTGGCTCAGATGTTCTTCATCCACACCTTCTCTTGTATGGAGTCAGGGGTCCTTTTGGCCATGAGTTATGACCGCTTTGTAGCCATCTATAATCCACTGCGATATACTGCCATCCTAACCCTGCCCCGTATCATCTGCATGGGTCTGGGAATCACACTGAAGAGTGTGGCACTTATGGCTCCACTTCCCATCCTTTTGAAAAAACCGCCTTATTGCCACACTAATGTCCTCTCCCATTCCTACTGTCTCCACTCAGATCTGATCCAGCTGCCTTGTGCTGATACTAAGCTCAATAGCATTCTAGGCTTGGCCATTGTCCTGGCCACTTTTGGGCTGGACTCACTGCTCATTGTGGTCTCTTATGTGCTGATTCTTTACACTGTGCTGGGCATTGCTTCTGGGGAGGGACGGTGGAAGGCCCTCAACACATGTGTATCACATATGTGTGCAGTGCTTGTGTACTATGTGCCTATGATTGGTGTGTCTGTGATGCATCGTGCTGCCAAGCATGCCTCACCCCTGGTCCACACACTCATGTCTAGCATATACCTTTTTGTGCCCCCTGTGCTCAATCCCATCATCTACAGTGTCAAGACCAAGCCAATCCGACAGGGGATTTTCACCTTGTTTTCTTGCAGGAGGAAATAGTTCTGAATCCCTCCAATAGGATGGAGATGTTGAGCCACTCCATGAACTCTGATGGTGTTTCTGCTGTGAGCAAAGCAGTACACCTGGCATTTTATGGAGGAATGGGAATGAGGAATTCAAAGCGTTGTCACAGGCTTGACTCTGGATCACAAGTCATCTCTAGTCCTTTTTGTTTCACATCTTGTCAATGTATGTGTGTCTCTGTATGTAGGTAAGTACATGTCTTCTCTAACCAGATGTGATCAGCTTGAGGGCAGAGATGGTGAATTTCACTTTTCCATTTTCCTTTAAAAGTCCTAGCAAAAAGCCTGATAAATAGTAAGTTTAGCAATAAAGGCTGGAGTCTTACAGATGTTTAAATGGAAATAAAACAAATTGCTCTTTTTGGTAGGTTAAGCAGGGATTAAGAATATTCCCCAAGAAAGAATGATCATCCTAGGAATTTACCTTTGCATGAGGTGAATAGTCTTTCTGGTTTGTGCCAGATAATCATGGTTTACACTTACTTTCCTCAGCATCATTATTAATAGCACTCCCTTTCCCTCTCCCAAATGTCCTTGTTTAGATAATTAATTGTATGGGAACCTATTTATAATGCTGCCTTCTTTCTGTTATATAAGGAACCAGATTCTGTACAATCTTCATCCAGTGGTCTCCACCCGAAGAATTTATTTAACTGGGAGACTCTGAGGTTGAGAAACAGCTGATTAAATTGCCTCAGCTTAGGCATAAAACAAACTATGGACAGTCTCCTAGTGCCCAGGTGTCAGATCCTAAGAATACCAGCCAAAGGCCTAAATTTTGCCCTGCTAGAATCTCAGACCCTATTTCTAGGGCCAATTGATCTGCTGTCACTGTGCCTGGATATTCCTGTTTTTCTTTACTCCCCTCCCTTTAGTTGTCAGTAACCTCAGCATATTATGTGATGGGTATATTTTTATATGTTCCTTGACCCTGCCCCCCTTTCAGCCCTATCATTGGGGGGTTAATTGGTCCTGCTTGTATCTGCCTATGGCTCTCTGGGGTTTCCTGGAAATCTTTAGTCAAATGGGAAAGACCATTCTCACACCTCCAAAGTGTCACAGGGCTCTATATAGACTGGGTTGATGGGACTGTGCTGGTTGACCAGTAACTGGTTTTAGGCTTTCAGCCTCCAATTATAGGGCCTCCAATTATAATGCAGATGTTTTCCTCACCATTTACAGTTCTTTCCAACTTCATCCAGCTTATCAGGAGATGGTGACCTTCTTGTCCCTAATTACTAGTTTACATGCCCACCAGTGACAGCGTCTATAAAGTCAAGATGACTGATTATTTCTTACAACTGCATGTGCACCCCAAATTTTCTGGAAATAAAAAGTTTAATTTTTAGGGACACCAGGGAGGTACAGTCAGTTAAGTGTCCAACTCTTGGTTTCGGCTTAGGTTGTGATCTGATGGCTATGAGCTCGAGCTCAGCGTTGGGCTCCATGCTCAGCATGGAATCTGATTAAGACTCTCTCTGCCCTCCCTCCCCCTCTAAAATAATTAAATAAAATATTTTAATTTTATTTTTTTAAGATTTTATTTATTTATTCATGAGAGAAAGAGAGAGAGAGAGAGAGAGAGAGAGAGAGAGAGAGAGGCAGAGACACAGGCAGAGGGAGAAGCAGGCTCCATGCAGGGAGCCTGACATAGGACTCTATCCTAGGTCTCCAGGATCACAGCCTGGGCTGAAGGCAGCACTAAACCACTGAGCCACCAGGGCTGCCCAATAAAATATTTTTAAGAGTTTAATTTTTAAAAGGGTATGCAAAATACAAACCTAAATTTTGTATTGGAACTTAACAGACATAGAATTCATCAGAATTTTAGAACATCTGCTCTTCAGAACTATTATTAAGAAAATGAAAAAGTAAGCTAAAGATGGGGAAAATATTTACAGTACATATATCTCACAAAGGACTTACATAGAGTATATAAAGACCTTTTAATGTGATAAAATACAATACAACTAAAACCACAGTGAGCTAGGACTTACCAACCTAGCATGCCTAACATTGAAAAGACTGACAATGCTAAGTGCAAGCAAAGATGTCACATATTGCTGGTGGAAATATAAAATAGTATGACTGCTTTGGAAAACTTCATGGCAGGCACACCTAGATATTTACACAAGAGAAATTATATCATAATTCATGAAAAAACTTACATAGATTTTTTTTTGTAATAGCCCCAATATGGAAACAACCGAAATGTCCACCAACAGGTGAATGGATAAGCAAATTGGGGATATCCATATAATAGAACACTACTCAGGTATAAAAAGAACAAATTATCATACACACAAAGATATGAACGAATCTCAAAAACATGGTGAGAAAGAGAAGATAGACACAAAAGACTACACAGGATAATTTCATTTATATGAAATTCTAGAAAAGGCAAAACTTAATCTATAGTGACAGAAAATAGATCACTGGTTGCCTGGGGCTGGGTACAGGGAGGGGATTGACTGGAAGTGGTTAAGAGGGAAGTTTGAGGGGAGTGATGGAAAATTTCTGGATTTTGATGGGGTGGTAGGTGTAAGTATTTGTCTAAATCATCAAACTGTACCCTGATAATAATGTGCATTTAATTTTATGTAAATTATAACTCATTATGGTTGATTTTTGAAAGATAAAATACAAGCCTATATTATGTCTTAGATTAAATGCACATAAAAATACTCTATCAACTTGCTATTAAAGTTTCTAAATGCTCACACAGAAAAAATGTGGCTGATCTATTTGCCCAGTAACATTTCTCTTATGACAATGTGTTAGTTACAACTAGTGATATGCACATCGGGGCACCTGGGTGGTTTAGTCAGTTAAGCATCTGACTCAATTTTGTTAGGCTTAGGTCAATGATCTCAGGGTCATGAGATTGAGCCCCCTGTGGGACTCCATGCTTACCAGAGTCTGCTTCTCTCCCTCTCCCTTTTCCCTTTGCCACTCTCTACATGCTCCCTCTCCCTCTCTCTCTCTCAAATAAATAAATCTAAAGAAAAAACAAATATCCCCCCAAACCAAAGACTGATATGCACATAAATATGTGCAGTACTGTAGCATAATGAATGTGATATCTACAATAATTTAATGTTAGCCGATTTTTAATATAGATGATACCACTATTTTTTTCCTGCTAATTCACAGGTTAAAAGTTGTCACTGGAGTCCTCTGTTTTGCACACATTACCTGGTGCTCAATACACAATGCAGATAGCACTCTCTTTGCTTTTCTGTAACCTCCCAATCAGATAGAACCTGGCTCCCACCATCTGCTGTATTTATTTAGGTGTTCAATTCCAGCACATGTATAGAATGTTTGTAGAATTGCTGACCACACTGCCATGAGAAATTACTTCATCAAGCAGATAGTACACCATTTATTCTTCTTTTTGTCTTTAGTCTTACAGACTCTAACCATTTGCAAGGTTACTTAGGTCAGCAACTCCTCCCCTCACCCTTGCACATAGGCCCATCTTCATCAGTGCAGTTGTTTCATATTTTGTAACAGAATTACATTTTTGCCATGTTATGCATTCCATCCTGGGAATCCCTTATGTCCTAAGTGATTTTTTAAAAAAAACATGCAGTATTATGAAATTATTTACCCCTCTAGAAAATCCTCTGTGCCTCACCAATTCAACACTCCACTCTCCCAAATCCTTGGTTATCACTGATCACTTTATTTTCTTTATATAGAATTTTCAGAATTTCATATAAATGAAAGCAGACATATAGACTCTTGAGACTGGCTTCTTTCATTTAACAATGTACTTTTAGGATTCTTCTGGGTCTTTATGTATCTTGATATCTCATTCCTTTTTAATTTCTGAATAGTATCCCATCATCTGGATGTACCACAATTTTATCCACTTGCCTGATGAAGGACATCTTCGTTGCTTCAACTATTCTCTGTCTTTGCTTTTTTTCTCATTATTTGCAAAAAGGGTCGTAAGAGCCCAAATGGAATGGTTCCCTTCTTCTGTAGCGGCTTCCTGGACTCTCTTCCACTTGAACAATATAATCCACCAAACATCTCTAAAAAATTGGTATTCAATCTTACTTCCTCCTATATACCTCATTTAAAATAATTTCTAAAGGGTCAAGAAGACCAACTTCTGAATTTTATGAGATATAAGCACACTTTGGCATTAACATGGGACTAGTAGAGTCGTTTACATTCTAGGCACTGAGTAACTTATGCAGAAACATTTAACATTTGCCAAAAAAAAAAAAAAAAAAAGAAATTCCAAAAAGAAAATCTATTTTGAAATCTAAACATAGGATGTCATTTCTTAAGTCATGAAGGCCACACACATACACATGAGCACATATACATAAAGAAAACAACAAACAGTTTGTCCAGGGAAAGGAAACAGAAAGATTGAACAGAGAACAAGGGCAGATTTCTTCATTTAATCTTCATTTGGTTTCCAGTTAAATATTGGCTGTGGTCTGGGAGATCAGTGACCATAACATTCTATTGATAGAGAGCTGTCACTAAGAGATTATTTCATTCTCAACAGCCACTAGAAGGAAGCCCATGGAGCCCTGACCCACACAAGCCTATGAGCTTGAAGTCAACACATGCCTTGTCTTCCATTACTTAGCTCAAGTTTTATAACCTGGACAGTCAGCCAGACCATTTGTCATTGAAGAACTTATTTTGCCCAGTAATTCTGCTTTGTGTTTCCAAACTCTAGTCTCTTTATAACTGAAATATTTCTACTGTCTTCTACAACTGACCTTAATTTTACAGTTATGGAAATATAGGTCATGGGTTGATATAGTCTGGTAGGGCTGCCATAACAGTACCACAGACTAGGTAACTGAAACAACAGAAACTTATTTTCTCACAACTCTGGAGGCCTTGCACTCTTTCTCATGACTGGTTTCCTTTGAGGCCTCCCTTTCCTGGCCTATAAAATGGCTGTCTTCTCCCTGTATCATCACATGGTCTTCCCAATGTACTTGTGCTTTTCTGTGTCCTAATCTTCCCTTTTTCATAAGACAGCAGTCATATTGGATTAAAGCCTATATAAATAACCTCATTTTAGCTTAATTACCTCTTTACAGATTCTGTCTCAAAATACAGTCACAGGCTAAGATACTGGGGTTTAGAATTTCTTTTTTTTTTAAATAATAAATTTATTTTTTATTGGTGTTCAATTTGCCACATACAGAATAACACCCAGTGCTCATCCCATCAAGTGCCTCCCTCAGTGCCTGTCACCCATTCACCCCACCCCCCATCCTCCTCCCCTTCCACCAACTCTAGTTCATTTCCCAGAGTTAGGAGTCTTCATGTTCTGTCTCCCTTTCTGATATTTCCTACCCATTTCTTCTCCCTTCCCTTCTATTCCCTTTCACTATTATTTATATTCCCCAAATGAATGAGAACATATAATGTTTGTCCTTCTCCAATTGACTCATTTCACTCAGCATAATACCCTCCGGTTCCATCTACATATGAATTTGCAGAGGACACAATTCAGCCCATGACACTGGTAGATCTCATTGTCCTGAATTGAATTTTGTTTTGTCACTTCTGCTCAGAAACCCACCCTCCCATCTGAGTAAGTCTGTGGGGGGCAGTGTGAATATCTGTGTGTGTGGACAATTACCATTTAGCCACCCTAATTCCTGTTTTCATGGGGCTAAGACCATACATGTTTCCATAGATGTTCCCATCCATAATCCACAGTGTAACTTTTTGAAGGGGAGATGAAGAAAATAATTCACATTTACATATTGCATTTCATTGAAAACGTATGCCTTATAAGATGGGTATTATTATCCCAGTTTTAGAAATCCAAATAATGAACTCAGAGAGTTTAATAAGGTGGTCAAGAAGTCACACAATTAATAATGAAAAAAAGAGCAATTATTGATGTTGTCAGATGCTCCTCTTCAAAATCTGGCATAATCCCAAGATTTATTTTCCCCTCTGGATGTTTTGGGAGGTTCTTAAGCCTGTACTATCTGTTGAAACAAAAGTCTTCTTCTTTTTTTTTTTTTTTTTTAATTTTAGTTAACATACAGGGCAGTATTGATTTCTGGAGTAGAATTCAGTGACTCATCACTTACATACAACGCCCAGTGCTCATCACAACAGTTGCCCTCTTTGATCTATATTCCTAACCATTTCCTTGACTTATTTTTTTTTTAACATTTGGATTTCCTGGTCCTGATTTCCCCTGTTTTGAGATGGCATGTGCCTTTCATTTTCCAATTTATTTCTCTACAACACTGGTCCATGATCCTCTGGAAAAATATACTAGCTTCTAGGCTCTGATAAAGAAGGAGGAAAATAAGGGAGGGAAGAATATCAGTGGAGAAAGACATACTTTCCCCACTTGTTCTCTGCCTTTCGCCTCCTAACCCCCACTACACTCCCATGGAAGCTCTGTATATTTTGATTTAAAACTAAGTCAGTTCTCATACTGGCTGCTTGTGCTATGGGTTCAGTAATCAGAAGCCCTGACCACAATCATAGCTGCCTTTCACTGCTATTTCTGAGAGCCAATCTTGTTTCCACAAAATAATGATCAGGAAGGCCATATTCCTTCTATCAGAACCTTTTCTGCAACAGAATTCATGATGCCAAAGGGAACTTGCCCTTAAGAATTTGAGCCACATTAAGGACATTAAGATTTAAAAACAAAACAAAACAAAACAACAAACAACAACAACAAAACCCACCACCACAACAAAACAGTGTTCTCTGGTCAGAAAAATGAGTTCCTATTCTTACAAATAATGTATGTAGACTCATTTGAAGTTTTAATTCTAAACACTAAAGGGAACTCTAGTAAGATAGGAGCCTTAGTCTAGCTGTGGGGAACCTAACTGACCATTCCACGCCAATTTTCTTTTTTGGTTTTCCAAGTCAGTTTTATTAATTTGAAGGAATAATTATCTTATCAAATAAGCCATGCTAAACACAACGTCCATAAAACGGCCAGCATTCAAAAGGATTTTTCCTTAATTATATTAATGAAATTCTTTTTTTTTTATAAATTTATTTTTTATTGGTGTTCAATTTGTCAACATATAGAATAATACCCAGTGCTCAGCCCATCAAGTGCCCCCCTCAGTGCCCGTCACCCAGTCACCCCCACCCCCTCCCCACCTCCCTTTCCACCACCCCTAGTTCGTTTCCCAGAGTTGGGAGACTCTCATGTTCTGTCTCCCTTTCTGATATTTCCCACTCATTTTTTCTCCTTCCCCCTTTATTCCCTTTCACTATTTTTTATATTCCCCAAATGAATGAGACCATATAATGCTTGACCTTCTCCAATTGACTGATTTCACGCAGCATAATAACCTCCAGTTCCATCCACATCAAAGCAAATGGTGGGTATTTGTCATTTCTAATGGCTGAGTAATATTCCATTGTATACATAGACCACATCTTCTTTATCCATTCATCTTTTGATGGACACCGAGGCTCCTTCCACACTTTGGCTATTCCACACCAATCTTTAGATTGCATATGTTCACTTAGATTTCATGTGCTGAAATCATGTTGGTTAGGTAAACCTGAATAGCTAAGAAACTTGATCTGCTTCCATCTTCCATGGAAGGTTTGTCACTCTTTTTGCAACAGAAAACTGGAGCATATCCATGCAGTAGAGTTAACCAGCATAATGGACCTAGAATTAAGCCGGATGCCTGAGTGGAACTGCCAAAGAGAATGGGTGGTGGGGGCAACAAGTAAGGGATTCCTTCAAACTTATTTAACCAAACTCATAGGAGAGAAGCATATCCAAAAAGGAAGATGAAACTTAAATCTCTACTCAATTAACAAAGGTCATCCCACTGGCTGGTAAATGTGCTAGAATTTAATCAACTCAGATTCACATCTCTTTTGGATAGAATATTTGTGGCTAGATTCATTCAGAAAAAAAATTACAAAAAGCCAAGACCATGTCATAATACCTTTAAAATATGATGGGGTATTATTGTACAGTCTCCATTTCTAATTCTGACTATACTCTCCCTATAAGCCTGAGACTCAACTCCTGAGTAATTTAACAAATCCACTCTTTCATTTTAAGCACATATTTCTTTGGGAAACGAGGTGGATAATTCCCTGGCGGATCTGCTTAGTCTTGACACTGTAAATGATGGGGTTCATCACAGGAGGTGCCAATAGGTAGATATTAGCCATGATAACATGGACCAGTGGAGAGGCATGCTTGACAAATCGATGGGTCATGGATACTCCAATCATGGGGACATAAAGCACCAGAACAGCCAGAATGTGGGATAGACAGTTATTGAGAGCCCGGAGCTGCTCAGTCCAGGAGGCTGTGCCCAAGATATTTTTCAGGATGAATGTGTAGGATAGCACGATGAGCAGAGGGTCCATGACAATAATGAGCAAAACCAGAGCAAATCCATACCAGCTGTTGACCCGGATGTCAGCACAGACCAGGCGGATCATATCCTGGTGGAGGCAGTAGGAGTGAGAGAGAAGATGGGAGTGGCAGAAAGGCAGGCGCTTGAGTAGGAAAAGGGAAGGGAGAACAGCCAGGATACAGCGGCCAATGATGGCCAACCCAATCCTGCCAATGACTTCGCTGGTGAGGATGGTGGCATAATGGAGGGGGCGGCAGATGGCCACATAGCGATCAAAGGACATGGCCAATAGAACTGAAGATTCCATGAAGGAGAATGTATGAATGAAAAATACCTGCGCAAAGCAAGCTTCAAAGTCGATCTTGGGAATGTTGAACCAGAGAAGCTGCATGACTGTGGGCAGGGTGGTGAGGGTGAGGCCCAGGTCAGTCAGGGCCAGCATGGAGAGAAACAGGTACATGGGCTGGTGGAGGGATGGCTCTGTGCAGATGACAGCGAGAATGGTGGTGTTCCCCACGATGGAGATGGTATAGAGGCAGCAGAAGGGGATGGAGATCCAGATGTGGAAAGCCTCAAATCCAGGGATGCCCGTGAGGATGAAGTAGAAGGGGACTTGGGTGCTGTTAGAGACCTTGGACATGACCAATGAATGTACAGGGTCTTTGTTCAAAGAGAATCAGAAACATGAGAAACAGTTTGTCTTTATCTCATTTGCCCTAACCTGTATCCAAACAAAAGTTCAGAGTTATTGAATGTTAATTAAGGAAAGATTCAAGAACACCACAGTTGCTCTTCCTTGGGCCTAACTCTGTAGAGATTGCTTTCATACAACTTGGATTCCTTTGATAACGCAACACATAGGAACTCATGAGCAATTCTTTATTTTATTTTTTTTCCCTGATTCTATTTTCTCACTCCCATTCAGTTCTTAGTGCCCTGGAATCTGCCTTTCATCCAAGTCATGCTACCAATACTATTTTTACAATGACTGGGGGTGAACTCCTACACACAAACATCATGGCTACTATCTGGTCCTCCTCCTTTTTATCCAGTGTCTTCTTTTGAATTTTCTTTTGACTATTCTAACAGTATTCTCATCTGTTTCACTTTTTCTAAAGGCATAATATTCTCTTTCTCTGTTATTCACTTCATTATGCACCAAGGTCATTATTCCTCTTGGTCAGTCCTTATTTCTCATGTATCTTTTTTATTCTCATTACTTGATGTCATCAGATACCAAGGCTTTCTTTTGTGAAGTATCACAATATAACTGGAAGCCAAAGGAAGTATATACAGGAGAGGAGAGAGAGGAATGTCCAAGTGAGGACAACCATGTATCTAGGTTCAGGCACTGCTCTAAGGCGATTATCTGTATTAGTTCTTGCAAGCCCCTAGCAAAAGCCTCCACCCCTCCTTCTTTCCCTGAGCACTCACATAGGAGTCTTACTTGTGGTTTCTCTGGTCTGGTGGTGTCATCTTCACTATCTGCAGCTTCTGCTTTCTGTTTGGCTGACATGATAGATCTCTTATAAGCTCCTGCAAATCTCTAGGCTGGAAGGTGGGGGAGATATGGCAGGTCCCCTCAGGATTACATGAAGAGGCATCTTGAGACCTGAGATCTCACTGGGAAGCCAGGAAGTCAGCTGTGTCCATGGGAGTCTTTGCTGCCCCTGGCACCCTCAGATAGTACAAGTCAGGACAACACACTGAAGTCCTGTTCTTAGAGCTTATTAAATATGATTTGAAACTACATGCTTATGCTTGGGAATGTATAATATCTCTAAAAATTACTTATGAGAAGCTCTCATCTATCAGTAATTTGAAATTGTGCAGAGTTATTGGAAGGAACAAGAGAGCTGCAGGTCAAAGCAATATTGTACACCACTTTCATGGAGCACACACCCTGCAGCAAACCCTGGGACTAGAAAGAGAACTTGTTTGTAATTATAAAATAAGTAAATGGTGAAAGCACATCAAAACTGAAATAGAAAGGAAGATTGTTCAATTATTAGTTGGCTATTTGGTGACTCACTTCGCAATTCACACAAAACTAAATTTCAAATGGATAAAGTATCAAATTAAATCACTAACAAAAGATCAAGAAAACCATATAAGAATTTACATATCTCATTGCAGGGGGCCCTAGCCTTCGCAGCAATAGACAAAAATCACAAAGGATAAGATTAGTGGATGTGAGTACCAAAAATGAAACCTTTCTCTGTAACAGAAAAGTAATGACATTCAAAATAAACTTCTAAAAATATTTATTAAAAACATGCCATGTTATTCTCTATGTTGGTAAATTGAACACCAATAAAAAATAAATTTATTATTTGAAAAAAACATGCCATAGAAGGAATTGATATCTTAAATATAGAAAAGTTAAATGTATCAAAGTCTTTAAAAAGCTAAATATTGTTAATATTTATTAATACTAGTATCACAATAGGTTAACAGGAAAGACAAAGTTCGCAACAAAGTTTTGACGAAGTTCACAACAAAAGGAGAAATACAACAACCAGCAAGCACATGACAATATGCTTTACAATCAATATGTATAACAGTGAAATAATATAATTGTTGTTTTTAACCTTTCAAAAAAGCCAGAGCTCTTTTTATGACAACATGCTATGCAGATAAGGATATAACCATGCAGAAGGATTTGTGCTTTCCTGAGACACAGTATGTGAAGTGAGACACAATATGACTTTAACCACCACTTTAAATCATTCTCATGCTTTGAGTCATAAAATTCACTCTGGAACAGAATGATAAGGAAATCTTCTTATCTGTAATGTCTTATCTGAAATGACAAAAAGTAGAAAGTGACCAAATGGTCAAAAAATATTAAGGTGTGTGTATGTGTGTGTGCGTGTATACACATATATATCATATACATATCTTGATCATTAAAATGATAAGTATATGCAACTGCATTTGTTTTTTAAATATTATAGTGTATAATATGTGTTATATAGTGAAGTAAATAGAAATGTGCTTATTGCTTGGGTCTGTGCTAAGAGCCTGTGGGTAGTTGGCACTTAACTGAGATACAGAATGCTGCCAGAAAGTGTGTGTGTGTGTGTGTGTGTGTGTGTGTGTGGCAGAGGTGGTGGTTGCAGGGTGTCACTAGCACAGGGGGTGGCAGGCAATTAGTAAAGTTTTAGATACAATGAGTTTGAGATGATGCTGAGCCATCATCTCAATAGAGATGAAAATTGGGTATATGATTCTGGGAAACAAGAGAGGATTTTAACCTGTGGATATAGATTTGGACATTATATGTACATTAAAGGTAATGGATACCATGATAATCAATAAGATAGCTAGAGAGAAATAAGAGAGGGAAAAATCAAAGGGCTCAGAGAGATTCCTGAAAATTGTGCCATTTGATAGCCATGTGATAAAAGGAATTTCACTTACATCTTTGAGCTTAAGAAACTTAACTTTTATATTTATATAATGTTTCTTTTCCCTAGGGCTATTGTCATGATTTAATTCCATAATTTGAACCATCCAGTTATCAGTGGCTGCTTTCATACTCCATTAATAACAATAATGATAATAATAGCAACAGCGGTATGTAAGTAATGAAGAGGGACAAAGACGGATTCCATGTTGAGAGGGTTTTTTTTTGTTTATTTTGTTTATTTTTTTTAAAGATTTTATTTATTTATTTATTTATTTATTTATTTATTCATGAAAGACACACACAGAGAGAGAGGCAGAGATACAGGCAGAGGGAGACGCAGGCTCCATGCAGGGAGCCCGATGTGGGACTCGATCCTGGGACTCCAGGATCACGCCCTGGGCCAAAGGCAGGCACTAAACCGCTGAGCCTTTTTTGTTTGTTTGTTTATTAAGCCCGTTATGATTATCTGCCCTTGGAAAAAAGGGAAAGTTAGGACCATGGGATACATGTAATATATATTTTGAATACTCTTACATAGGTAACAAAAGTAGATTGTCCTCAGCAGCAGATTATTATTGCTATTTTAGTGTACCTGTCCTTTGAGTCATGAATAAAGTTAAATTACATAGTAGGGAAAAGACATTTTCTTTTTTTTAATTAATTTTTATTGGTGTTCAATTTACCAACATACAGAAAAACACCCAGTGCTCATCCTGTCAAGTCTGCCTCAGTGCCCGTCACCCATTCCCCTCCAACACCCGCCCTCCTCCCCTTCCACTACCCCTAGTTCGTTTCCCAGAGTTAGGAGTCTTTATGTTCTGTCTCCCTTCCTGATATTTCCCAACATTTCTTCTCCCTTCCTTTATATTCCCTTTCACTATTATTTATATTCCCCAAATGAATGAGAACATACACTGTTTGTCCTTCTCCGATTGACTTATTTCACTCAGCATAATACCCTCCAATCCTGGTTTTTTATCCTCTATTGATCCTATCTACAGTCTTAATGAGAATGCTCTGTGACGTTCCTTTATCAAAGATATTCCTTCAAACCTAAGTCAGTTTACAGATGTTTTATATTTAATATTCATTCAAACTAGTTTACAGAGGTATAATTATACATATTTTACAAATGAAGAAACTGTGCTTCCAAAAAGTTAAACTTTCTCAGCTCATTTATTAGCAAGTCATGATGACAAATCAAAGGTACCCAACAATATAAAAGCAAAGTTTGAGCCAGCTAAAATAAACAAACAAACAAAAACCAAGTCTAATTATAAACAACTCTCAGTTGTTTCTATACATTCATACTCCAGAGACATCTGGACACATCCAGAAATGTCCATCTTAGAGCTCCTACCTGTGTCTACCATCTTCCTTGAGTAATAGTTTCTATCTCTCTGAATCTCTAGTTCCGCCATTGAGTTTAAGTGAACTCTGCTTTGGAAATTAGTTCAACAGTTTCTCAAACTCCAAGGCTACATATACTTTGGCTTTTGATATTTTGTGTTTATTTTTTTTCCAAGTAGCAATGATCTCCACAATGGTTTTCATTTTTTAATTTGACTTCCTACTTTATCAAAGTTCTTGCAAATTCTTGCAGATTAAAATCACATGAGCCCCTGTGTTTAATTAAAAGCTGACATTTGCTTTAGGAATTCCTTATAAAAGCATGTACAAGTCATAGCTTCAATAACTATTTTTTGATAAACTTATTTTTTATTGGTGTTCAATTTGTCAATATACAAAATAACACCATGCTCATCCCGTCAAGTGCCCACCTCAGTGCCCGCCACACAGTTACCCCCACCTCCCACCCACCTCCACTTCCACCACCCCTTGTTCATTTCCAAGAGTTAGGAGTCTTTCATGTTCTGTCTCCCTTTCTGATATTTCCCACCTATTTTTTCTCCTTTCCCCTTTATTCCCTTTCACTATTTTTTATATTCTCCCAAATGAATGAGACCATATAATGTTTGTCCTTCTCCGATTGACTTATTACACTCAGCATAATACCCTCCAGTTCAATCCACGTCGAAGCAAGTGGTGGGTATTTGTCGTTTCTAATTGCTGAGCAATATTCCATTGTATACATAGACCACATCGTCTTTATCCATTCATCTTTCGATGGACACCGAGGCTCCTTCCACAGTTTGGCTATTGTGGCTATTGCTGTTAGAAACATCAGGGTGCAGGTGTCCCGGCGTTTCACTGCATCTGTATCTTTGGGGTAAATCCCCAGCAGTGCAATTGCTGGGTCGTAGGGTAGATCTATTTTTAACTCTTTGAAGAACCTCCACACAGTTTTCCAGAGTGGCTGCACCAGTTCACATTCTACCAGCAGTGCAGGAGGGTTCCCCTTTCTCCACATCCTTTCCAACATTTGTGGTTTCCTGCCTTGTTAATTTTCCCCATTCTCACTGGTGTGAGGTGGTATCTCATTGTGGTTTTGATTTGTATTTCCCTGATGGCAAGTGATGCAGAGCATTTTCTTATGTGCTTGTTGGCCATGTCTATGTCTTCCTCTGTGAGATTTCTGTTCATGATAACTATTTTTTATACAGTAAGAGCATTTCAAGTTTATAAAGCAGAATCTTATACATATTTAATGGCAGAATCACATACTTAATGGCAAAGGCATTGTTAAAGAATCAGAACAGGGATTACGTACTAAATAATATTTTTAAACACGTTTTTTCCCTCAAAGTCATATGGTTAGTAAAGAATAAGATAGGGTAAGGGACTTTAGGTTTTTAAATTTCCTGTCAAGGAATTATGATTTCTATTTATTTACATAGAAACTTCTTATGCAATAATTGTTATTTCCCCCATCTGTGTTACTTATACTTTCGATGGAGGTAGTCCCTGCTCTTGACTCCATGCTATTAAATAAAATTACTCCTATAATCCTATACTCCAATCATTAGTACACTTTCCTTTGGAAAAGTACATGGAAGATTCCCTGGCGGATTTGCTTAGTCTTGACACTGTAAATGATGGGGTTCATCACAGGAGGTGCCAATAGGTAGATATTAGCCATGATAACATGGACCAGTGGAGAGGCATGCTTGGCAAATCGATGGGTCATGGATACTCCAATCATGGGGACATAAAGCACCAGAACAGCCAGAATGTGGGATAGACAGTTATTGAGAGCCCGGAGCTGCTCAGTCCAGGAGGCTGTGCCCAAGATATTTTTCAGGATGAACGTGTAGGAAAGAATGATGAGCAGAGGGTCCATGACAATAATGAGCAAAACCAGAGCAAATCCATACCAGCTGTTGACCCGGATGTCAGCACAGACCAGGCGGATCATATCCTGGTGGAGGCAGTAGGAGTGAGAGAGAAGATGAGAGTGGCAGAAAGGCAGGCGCTTGAGTAGGAAAAGGGAAGGGAGAACAGCCAGGATACAGCGGCCAATGATGGCCAACCCAATCCTGCCAATGACTTCGCTGGTGAGGATGGTGGCATAATGGAGGGGGCGGCAGATGGCCACATAGCGATCAAAGGACATGGCCAATAGGACTGAAGATTCCATGAAGGAGAATCCATGGAGGAAGAAGAATTGGGCAAAGCAAGCTTCAAAGCTGATCTTGGGAATGTTGAACCAGAGAAGCTGCATGACTGTGGGCAGGGTGGTGAGGGTGAGGCCCAGGTCAGTCAGGGCCAGCATGGAGAGAAACAGGTACATGGGCTGGTGGAGGGATGGCTCTGTGCGGATGACAGCGAGAATGGTGGTGTTCCCCACAATGGAAATGGTATAGAGGCAGCAGAAGGGGATGGAGATCCAGATGTGGAAAGCCTCAAATCCAGGGATGCCCGTGAGGATGAAGTAGAAGGGAGCTTGCGTGGTATTAGTGACCTCAGACATGCTTGTTAAATGCAAAAACAAAATCTGTGTGTTCCACAATAAGACATTTTATCAGTGTGCTACTACCATAGAATCATTATATATTCTTTAATCTAAGACCCAAATAGGTGTCTGGAATTGCTTTTTAAAAATTTTTTTAAAGCTTTATTTATTTACTTGAGGTAGGAAAGACAGAGGAGGAGAGGGGATCCAAGCATATTTCCCATTGAGCGTACTCCCTGGTTGGGGCTCCATCTCACACTCCCAAGATCATCATGACCTGAGCCAAAATTAAGAGTCCGACATTCAACTGACTGAGCCACCCAGGTTACCCCTGGAATTGCTTTTCATAAAACCTTTGACCAATACACTAGTCAGAGCAGTAGGAAACAATTATGGATTATTCTGCTATAAATTTCTATTTAAAATAACCTTATTTTTCCAGCTTTCATACCAACACTATTCACTAAAATTTAGCTTAAAGCTTTCTTCAAGCCTCGTTATACACTTCCCACCAGCTCTTGTATATATATATGTATATATATGTACATGTATACATAAACTTACAGATACTAATTTACTAACTGATACTTCTGTCATCAATATTTCAAAAAATCTTCTAGTAACCAAAGCAAGAGACTTATTTTAGTTCATCTTATACTTGACAGGCAGGAAGATAAGACTCTGAAGACAACCTCCTTCTATTCAGTTGAATTGGAATACAATTTAGAGATGGAATTATGGTGATGTCCAGGGGTTTGTTTGAGCAACAGCATGGATAATAGTGACATTTTATTTTAGACAATAGAGTAGGAGGTACCTCTAGCAGAAGGATCACAGTTTGGTTTGTGCATGTTGAGTTTGATGTTTATAGGAGCTATCCAAAAGAAATGTCAATTGGACAGACAATAGGAGGCCCAGGAGGAGAAATCCACTAGGGACCTTGGAATCTCTGGCATATTTAGAGTAGATGGGAACCTGGAAGGTGAAGTGATAATCTAGGCAAGAATTAGGGTCAGAATGGAAGAAGGCAGAGAACAGACTTATATAAGGAAAGGTAAAATTTAGTAATTGTGTAGTTGTGGAAGGAAAAGCAAAGAAAAATT
This sequence comes from Vulpes lagopus, assembly GCF_018345385.1. Classification (NCBI taxonomy): domain Eukaryota; kingdom Metazoa; phylum Chordata; class Mammalia; order Carnivora; family Canidae; genus Vulpes; species Vulpes lagopus. The sequence continues at coordinate 21,200,271 of NC_054838.1, forward strand.
GCAGTACTGCTCAGAGAAGTGGGTGGAAAACAAAGGAAATGGGAATTACAGAGGCCAAGAAGGTAAAGGATGTGGTCACTACAGTTCAGTGCTGCTCAGATACTCACTAAAACGAGTTCTGGAAAGCACCTATCCAGTTTAAGGTTGTAAATGTCAATAGTAATCTTTTGGAAAGACATTTAGAGTGATGGGGAGAAGCAGCCAAATTAAAGTGGCCTGAGGAGTGAATTAATATGAAGAATTGCACAGTTTCTGAAGACCATGTGTTCTGCAGGGGGCACTATACTCCCCCCTGGGGAGGGGTGTGAATGCACACTTGTAATTTTTTATTTTTTAATTTTTTTTATTTATTTTTTATTGATGATCAATTTGCCAACATATAGAATAACACCCAGTGCTCATCCCATCAAGTGCCCCCCTCAGTGCACATCACCCAGTCACCTTGTAATTTTTAATTTTTTTTTTAAATAAAAGAATTTATATAACCAGAGTAAATGGGGCAGCCTGAGTGGCTCAGTGGTTTAGCGCCACCTTCAACCCAGGTTGTGATCCTGGAGACCTGGGATGAAGTCCCAGGTCGGGACTTGCATAGAGCCTGCTTCTCCCTCTGCCTGTGTCTCTGCCTCTCTCTCTCTCTCTCTCTCTCTGTCTTTCATGAATAAATAAATAAAATCTTTTTTAAAAACAACCAGAGTAAATGAATAGTTATTAATTTTTGGACTGTACTGAGAAGGAAAGCTGTGAACTTCCTTTTGAAGAAATACACATAGCACTTAATGTGTTCCTGTATTCATGATGTCTAACTATATTCTAAAATTAGGGAAAATGGGAAAAAGAAGATGAATATCAAAATGTTTTTTTTTAATTAGAAAAATTAAAAAGAATTTTTAAAAATCAAAATTATTTCTTTGAAAGGACCAATGTAATTTGAAACCCTTTGGCAAATCTGACCAAAAAAAAAAAAAAAGTATATAGGCAAATATTTAGAAATCAAATGTAATGGATGAGCCAAACTAAAGAAATTGCAGACACCAATGAGAGGTCATCTTATTACCTACCACCCATGGAACAGTCCAGCCTTACCTTTGTGCTTTCTTGTTTCTTCAGTTCTCTCTGGGGCTTCTGTTCTCTGCCCTGTGGCTGAGTATGGTTATATGATCATGAAGATCCAGGCTGGAATGCAGCAGGTGGGTGGGGAAACTTTGGAGGGATCGTATAGGAATATGAATATTGTGCCCTGAGACCTGAGGCCCTAAGGGACAGAACTGGGAAAAATAACAGTAGTAATAAATATAATAGTATCTAACATTAACTGAGTGCTCAACATGTACCAAAAATTGAGCTAGCAGACCCATAGAAATGTGCAGTTGTTGTTAAGTGACATGAGAAAGACATAGTCCATACCCTGGCAGTTTTTTCTCAGTGGTTATTAGTTGCCTTCTGCTTACTGCCATAGCATGTGTGGTTTTGAGACAGGTTGCTTGTTGGAAGGATTGCCATTTGATGTTGTCACCTTGAATACAACCAAACTCAGATTTGATATAGCTTGAAGATTTGGGGAAAGGTATCTGAGATCTCTTGATAGATTCAAAAGTCAGAGAGGCAAAGTGGTGTTTCCTCTTGTAGTGTCTTACAGATGTTAGTCTCAACACTGAACTTTGTTTCTTTCCCAGAGAGGCTGGCTCTCTACTCAGACAAGAAGGGGGTATGATGATTATCATCTAGAGATAACTGACCCAAGGTTTAATATGTGACTCTATTTAGCTTATACTTCTCCCTAGACAGTGGAAATCTGCAGCTGTTCAGATGTTCACTGTGAATGGCTTGTTTTCTACCACTGAAGATACAGGGTTTCTACAAATGTACATTCACTTTGTGATTCCTCCTGTATCTGGCCTACCTGGATTTTAGGATCTATTCTGGCTTCAAGAAATATGTGGTATTAAGTATATGATTACTCCATCTTTAGTAGTGAAGGCTTAAAAGACATAATTTAAACATTGAAAAATAAAGTTGTAAATAGACACTAATCAGCAGAAAGGTAAGATGCCAAAGTTGATAATATTGATAATAACGATAGTTCTTGAAGTTGAGATTGAATGAAGAGTAAATACCTTAAAATAAGATAATAGGCAGAAGATGGTGGTGGACTGGGACATTCATTAATATCATGATTGTTTATGGTAAGAGGTTAGTAGAGAGTGTCTAAAAATAGAATATTAAATGTGTATGTTTTTGAATGGGTCACAAGATAAGACTTGTTTTTACATTTTTAAGTGACCATAAAACCAAAAGATAATGATATTTTGTGGCACATGAAAAGTATATTAAATTCAAAATTCAGTGTCCATAAATAAAGTTTTATTGGAATACACTCATATTGATTTATATTGTCTATGGCTGTCTTAATACTATAGTGGCAGAATTGAGAGTAGTTTTGGAAGAAGCTGTGTGGCCCACAAAACCTCAAATATTTATTATCTGGTCTTCTATAGAAAAAAATTGCCAATCTCTGACCTAATAGGAAATGGACATAAGAGATAAACAAATTTCAAAGAAATGGAAATAGACATTTTCTTGGTCATATGAAAAGATGTTCACTCTCACTTATAATGGAAAAAAATGAAATCAAATTGAGATAGTTTTTTTATGCATCCTATTAACAAAATCCAAAAATGTTAACAGTGAGTGGCAAAATGATGAAAGAAGTACCTTCAGAATTGCTGACAGGACTGTTAATAGCTATGAGTTATTTGGAGATAAATGACAATACTTAGCTGTCAAATTATAAATGCATGAAATCCTTTACTCAACAATTTAATTCCACTTCTTTTTTTAAGATGTATTTATTTATTACTTTTTTAAAAAATATTTTATTTATTCATGAGAGACACACAGAGAGAGGCAGAGACATAGGCAAAGGGAGAAGCAGGCTCCCTATGGGGAGCCTGGTGTGAGCCTTGATCCCAGGACCAAGGGATCAAGGAATCATGACCCAAGCCAAAGGCAGATGCTCAACCAGTGAGCCTCCCAGGTGCCCCTCACTTTTGCTTTTAATAATAGAACTCAAAATACTTTTATATCAATAGAAATAAGCATAGAGAGATATTTCAATGGCATTACACTCATCTTTAATAGGCCTCAAATATTTTCACTTCTTGGTGATATAGCTAGGTTTATTTGAAGTTGAACATGAACTTCCTTCTCCATACTTACCCTATTGTGTCCATGTTCTCTTTCCTCCTCTCAAAGAAGCCCCAACCCAGGGCCCTCTGTTATAGAAAAGACAGAAGAGGGGGAAATTGACTTTCATCCTGCCTGCCACACCAATATATTCTCCACACTCCAAGGAAGCTGCACTCTTGCCCTGGTGCACTGAGCCAATGCTTTCATCCTGCCTGCCACACCAATATATTCCCCACACTCCAAGGAAGCTGCACTCTTGCCCTGGTGCACTGAGCCAAGGGAAATACCCCCTCAAAGCTCAAATTTGCCATTTGTAAATTTAGAAATTACACTTTGTAGAATTTGTTTAAATACAACAATCTATTTTCTTTTCCATTCCTAAATTTCATCCAGAACTCCAGAATCACAACCTGAGCAGAAGGCAGACACTCAACCACTAAGCCACTCTGGTGCCCCTTAAGATTTATTTATTATAGAGAGAAAGTGTGTGTAAGTGGGGAGAGGGACAGAGAGAGGGAGATGAGCAGACTCCCGGCTGAGTGGGGAGCCTCACAACAAAGGGCTCCATTCAAGGACCCTGAGATCATGACCTAAGTGGAAACCAAGAGTCAAATGCTTAGCCAACTGAACCACCCAGGCGCCCCAATTTATATTTATTTATTTATTTATTTATTTATTTATTATTTTTTAAAGTTAAGATTTCATTTATTAATGAGAGACAGACAGAGAGAGAGAGAGAGAGAGAGAGAGAGAGGCAGAAACACAGGCAGAGGGAGAAGCAGGCTCCATGCAGGGAGTCCGACACGGGACTCGGTCCTGGGTCCCCAGGATCAGGCCCTGGGCTGAAGGCCACACTAAATCGCTGAGCCACCCGGGCTGCCCCAGGCGGCCCAATTTAATTCCACTTCTAAAATAAGTCAGAGAAAGACAAATACCATATGATTTCACTATGCATTCACCGTATGTGGAATTTAAGAAACAAAGCAAACAATCATGGGGGAAAAAGAGACAAACCAAGAAACAGACTCTTCACTACATAAAACAACTGATGATTATCAGGGGAGCAGGAGGTGGCTGGGGTGATGGGTAAAAAAATGATGGATTAAATAGGTGATGGGGACTAAGGAGTACCCTTGTGATGAGCACTGGGCATTATGTTGGTGAAATCACTGTATTGTTCACCTGAAACTAATATTACACTGTACATTAACTAGCTAAAATTTGCATAAAAACTTAAAAAAAAACTAACTTACAAGCATACTTTACATGTATGCAAATTGATATAGATACAGGATTATTCACCACAATATTAACAAGAAAACAAAAAATGGAAGCAGCTAGATATTCATCAACTGGGACCTGGCAAACAAATTCCTGTAACGTGCAATGTACCAGAATTGACACAATGAAATGTTATGTAGATGTGAAATAAATAGCTGTGCTCTTCACCTCTGGTTGTGAATGATCTCAAAGATATATGCTCATATGAAAAATCAGCTAGAGGGTAGTGAACAATGTTCACTGGGAAAAAGTATAAACACATATAATTTCTTCTTAATATAAATGCTTTTCTAAATGTAATAAACTGAAAATATTTGCTGATTTTGGAGAGGGCAAACTAGAATAACTGAAAAAGAGTCTTGTGGTATGGTAAATATATGTATGTATTCAATAGGAAATTCAACCTTGCGAATCTCTAACATTGCCAATAATATTTTAACTGTGTGGATGTCTAACATTGTCCATAGTTTTTACATTAAAATGTGAATACAATTAATAATTATTAATGTGAAAAATAACTATAAGAGATTAAATGGTAATTTAAAGCATGCTAAATTTTTTATTTGAAGAAGACATTATGAATAACTTTGACTTTGTTAACCATATATGTTTATGTTCTACTCATAGAATTAAAGTACCACTGGTAACTCCAAAACAAATAGGAAAAAATTTTAAATCTGAGAGAAAGAGAAAATGAAAAAATATGTAAATCAAAATATAAAAACCAGATAGGCTGAACAAATGTATTTTTTTCAAGTATTTATAATAATGCAAGTATAGACTCACAGTGACAGATAAATAGGTGGGAAGTCAGCGACAACTGAGAAGATTTTCAAAAATGAAATATAGAAAGCATATAGATGACTGGTAACTGACTTGATAGAACAAAGAAAATGACTTGATTGACTACATAGGAACCTACTTAATTGACTACAGAGCAACAAGTGTGCAAGAAACCAAGCAATTCTACTAACTCAGAAATTTTCCTGAATTTGAGGCATTTGAGGAACATTTGGAACATCAGAATGTCAGATTGCATTTTTAGACAGATTTTTATTAAGATACAATATTCATAGATAAAAATACTCACCTTTTAAGTGTATAGCTTAATAATTATCATGAAATAAATAGATCCTATCTCCTCAATCCAGATCAAGAAATAAAATACTACTATGCCTCAATGGTCAATTTTGCTATGCTGTTCCATATGTACTTGAAAGGAATGCATAGTACCTAGTAGCTGTTGATTTCATTTTCTTTGTTAATTAGATCAAAGTTTTAAGTCATGTTTCCAATTCTTTTAAATCAATTTGACTTTTAATTTTTGACTTCTTTATTATGCCAGTTCCTATGAAAATCGTAATAAAATCTATCACTATGGTTATGGATATATTTACTCTTTGTGGTTCTGATAGCTTTTGCTCCATGTATTTTTTTCCGTATTTAACTAGAAACTTTTTACATACTACATATGTAAAATCTTACATATTATTTTTTTAAAGACTTTACTTATTTGACACAGAGAGCACAAACAGGGGTGCAGCAGGTAGGAGAGGGAAAAGCAGGTGTCCCCACTGAGCAGGGAGCCCTACACAGAGCTCTATCCAAGGACCCTGAGAACATGACATGAGCTGAAGGCAGACATTTAACTGACTGAACCACCCAGGCTCCCTTTGCATATTATTTTTCATTAGGAAATGTCCTTCTTTATTGCTGATAATGCTTTGGCCTTGAAGCTTACTTTATCTAATATTAAATAAGGCTATCCCAAGTTTCTTTTAGTTGGTGGTTACAGGGAATATCTTTCTAAATATCTTTACTTGAAATGTTTATGTATCCTTATATTTGGTTAGTTCTCAAAGGAAGTCCATATACTTTTAATTCTTTTTTTTTTTTAATTTTTTTTTTTAAATTCTTGTATGTTCTTATTGTATGACAATAATTGACTATTAATTGGAGTATAGTCCACTTATTTTCAATAAATGAAGTGATTTTAATGCATTTAAATTTGCCATCTTACCATATTAAAAATTTATCATACTCTTTTCTCATATGTTTATTTTAGATTACTTACGGTTTTATTATTATATTTTCATTTATATAAGATTTTGGTTGAATAGTAGTAGTTCACTAATTTTTAATTTCCATATTAGTTTCCATTGAGATTAATTTAGGGATTTTTTGGGACACCTGGGCAGCTCAGTAGTTGAGCACCTGCCTCTAGCTCAGGGTGTGATCCTAGGGTCAGGATCCAGTCCCACATCAGGCTCCTTGCTGGGAGCCTCCTTCTCCCTCTGTCTGTGTCTCTGTCTCTCTCTCTCTCTGTGTCTATCATGAATATAAAAATATATATATATTTTAAATAAATAAATAAATACATAAATAAATTTCAAAAATTAAAATAAGGATCTTTTACTTATCAAGTGTTATGGATTGAATATTTGTGTCCCCAAGCCTCAATATGATGATATTTAGAAGTGGGTCTTTGGGAGGTAATAGGTTTCAGTGAAGTCATGAGACTGAGGCCCTCATTATTGGATTAGTGTCCTTCTGAAAAGAGGAAGAGAGATTTCTCTCCCTACTGTGTGAGAACACAGCAGGAAGGTGGCTATCTGCAAATCAGGGAAAAGATCTTTGCCAAGAACCAAATCTGCTGGCACTTTCACTGCAACCTCCTCATCCTCCAGATTTGTGAGAAATAAATTTCTGTTGTGTAAGCTAAATCTATAGTATTTTGATTAGGGCAACCTGAGCTGATTAATACATTGCCTAATTTATATTTGTTTTTCACTACTTAGTAGAGCATGCAGGAACTGAACACTAAATTAGTTCTACTTACCTCTTGCCATGTTCTGTCCTTCTGGTGATATGTATTTAAATTTTGCTAATTTAATAACATGAAATATTCCATTTTTCCTTACTGTCAATCTCTATTTACATTTACCCAGGTATTGTTCTGTACTGCTCCTTGCAGCTCCATATTCAATCAGATGATTGTCCTGTAACTTAGTTTTAGTGATGGATTCTCTGGGTCTTGGGAGGTTTTTCTGGCATCTATTTTTGAGTGATATTATATGTCTATGTATAGAATACGTATTGGGATACATTTTCCTTAGAAAGTTTGATGGCATCACTCCATTGTCTTTGCTGGGTTTTGTTGTTGTTGTTGTTGTTATTGTTGTTGTTAGAAAATCAGAAAAAGAGATGTTACTGTTTTTGTTGAAAAATTGGCAGATTTATAGCAATGTTTTTTCCCTTAGCTTTAGTTTTAATATGTTCCCTTTAATTTTTGTTTTTCAACTATATGACTGTGAATTGCCCAGGGGTGTACTGCTGGTTTTGTATTTATCCTTCCTGTAGTTTATTGTGTTTCTTGAATTTTTGGCTCATGTCATATCAGTTTGGGAAAACATACATGTTACTATATTCTAATATTGCTGTTGCCCCAGGATACTCTTCTTCTGGGGCTCTAATTCCATGTACACTTAACCTTTCCAGCAAATACCATATGTTCTTTAAGGTTTTTATTTGTTTTGTTATGCTTTAGCCTCTCGTTTCTCCAGAAACTCAACATGATCTATAGTCTGGATATGCTCTGAATCATTTTTCCCATAATTTGGTTCATTTTAAGTCATGTCTAACATGATTAAATCCACCCACTTAGTCTTTAATTTCTGTTATTTTTTAGTATTTCCATTTTAATAGTTTTCAATTTGTTCCTTAAATTCTATACTTTGCCATATAAATTCTGGGATATAGCAATCAAATTTATTTTAATAGCCGTGTATGCTGATCTCCAAAGCTGGATCTTTTGTTTGTTTGTTTTTTTTAAGATTTTATTTATTTATTCATGAGAGACACACACAGAGAGAGAAGCAGAAACACAGGCAGAGGGAGAAGCAGCCTCCATGCAGGGAGCCCAATGTGGGACTCGATTCCGGGACTCCAGGATCATGCCCTGAGCCAAAGACAGATGCTCAACCACTGAGCCACTCAGGCATCCCAAAAGCTGGATCTTTTGTGGATCTAATCCTTTTGCCTGTTCTCTCCTTTTGATCTTTGATCAATATTGTACTTTGCATTCCTGGTTAAATTTCAATGCCTGACATGAAAAATTAACAAGATAGTTCAAGAAGGTGGTTAACATCTTCCTGTTGAGAGTATTTAATTTTAGTTCTGATTAGAGTGACCAACCAACCCAGTGTATGGCTGAGGGGTTTACCAGGATGTGATGTTTTCTAAGATAAAGCCAGGAAAGTTCTGGAAAACTGGGTCTGTTGGTCTCTTACAGAGTAGTAAAATTAGGTGTTAGTTGATTTTAAAAGCCAATGTTAAGCTAGTCCTTTTCTCATTTTCCCTTATCCACTCAAGGTATAAATTTTCCAGAATCCAAATAAATGCCCAGGTATTTACCAGGAGATCCTTGGGTTCCAATTTTTGTCCCTCTACATTTCAGCCCTTTGTGATTACTAGAAGTTCTTTTCGTTTTACCAGCTACTACTTTTGAATTGGCAAGTTCCTTAAGGGGGAAAATGGCACCAAATATCAGGCTCACTTCTCTACATTCCTTTTGTCTTTAGAGTCTTGGCTTTTACATCCTCATTGCATTGGCTACTCTCTGAAGTCATTTAAAAATATTTCTTTAATTTTTCTAGTTGTTCTTGGAAGGAGGATTGGTCTGGAACAAACTAATATTTATTCGATGAATGTGGAAATGCCTATAACATGTCATGCATTCTTCTCAAGTGTTCTGTTTCATACTTTAGCTTCATGCCTACCTTAATATAATGACATCATTTTGTCCTGTTGGCAAAATCAAGAATCAAAATAGTTTGTAAAAGTCTAGGAGTATCTGAGTGGCTCAGTCAGTTAAGTGTCTGCCTTCAGCTCAGGTCATGATCCTGGGGTCCTGAGATGGAGCCCAAGTTGACCTCCCTGCTCAGCGGGGGAGTCTGCTTCTCCCTCTGCCCCTCCCACCTGCTTGTGCTCTCTCTCTCTCACTCACTCTCTCTCTCTCCAATAAATAAATAAAATATTTTTTTAAAAGTGAAAGTCTACATTTTAAGTTAGAATAGTAATATGTCAGAAAAAGATGGAGTCAAACTTGATACTTTCCCAGGGTCGTATTGGACTTTGCTCATTTTTCAGAATGAGCACCCAGAGATTTCTAGGGTCTTTTCACTGTGTGACCTTCTAGGATTTTGTCTGATCCTGAGGTTTTCTCTGAGACTGGAACTTAGGGGAAAAAAAGTGAAAAAAAATTGGAAAGAAAGAAGCTAGAAAATGTAAAGTATGTGTGGATTATTTTCTAGGATGGAGTTTTTTGAAAGGTAGCCATTAAATTAGTCATGATCTAACAAACTATAACAACATTTAGAATCTCAGCATCTTGATGGCTCTAAGTGTAAGTAATCATATTTAAGAAGCCTGAGCCTGAGGGTTCAGTAGCAATTTCATAAAGAGAGCAAAAGTGAGTTCTAAAATTCTAATTTTATGTCAAGCTAACAACCTGGCTTCATCATTCCTTCTTGTACCTCTTCAGCTATAGGATGTCTTTTTCCCGACATGCTAAAGATAGCCCTTCTTCTCTTTTCTCCCAGGGAACTGCCACTCTAGCTTCTCCAGTCATCTATGGTTAGATAGCCCTGCCTATAGTTTACCTGCTAGATTTCACTTGCTAGTCCTAAGTCACAGTTGTCTGCAGAGTACAGTCACCCATCAGTGGGCTATGAATCTAGGGCATAGTTATAGACAACTTAAGATCCCTAGGTCAGAATCTACAGAAACATGGTGTCTGGAAACCCGTAATTAAAATCACAGAATTATCTTTTACAAATAAATCTTTGGTTGCTTTGGCACCTCTGTAATGTAATGCAAGCAAACCATTTAAAATTATTTTTTTACTTTTTTGTATTTTATTTTAATTCCAGTGTAGTTAATATACAGTGTTGCATAAGTTTCAGGTGCACAATATAGTGATTCAACAATCTTTTTTTTTTTTTTTGAAAGATTTATTTATTTTAGAGAGAGACAGAGCACAAGTGGGAGGGGCAGAGGGAGAAAGAGAGAGAATCTCAAGGAGATTCCATAGTGAACAGGGAGCTAACATGGGGCTCACTCTGAGTACCCTGAGATCACGACCTACGTTGAAACCAAGAGTCAGATGCTTAACTGACTGTGTCACCTAGACACCCCAGTAATTCGACAGTTCTCTATATTACTCAGGGCTCATCATGATAAGTGCGCTGTTAATCCTCTTCACCTATTTCACCCATCCTCTCACTTACTCCTCACTGATGACTGCTAGTTTGTTCTCTGTAGTTAAGAGTCTGTTTCTTGGTTTGTCCTTTTTTTTCTCCTTTGTTTCTTAAATTCCACAAATGAATGAATCATATGATATTTGTCTTTCTCTGGCTTATTTCACTTAATATTATACTGTCTAGATCCATTCATATTGTTGTGAATTGCAAGATATCATTCTTTTTATGGCTGAATAATATTTTTATATATCTATATCTATGTCTTCTTTATTCATTCATCATTTATTGATGGACACAGGCTACTTCCACAATCTGGCTATTGTAAATAATGTTGCAATTAATATAGGGGTGCATAAATCCTTTTAAATTAGTGTTTTTGTATTCTTTGGATAAATACCCAGTAGTGCAATTCCTAGATCATAGGGAAGTTCTATTTTTAAGTTTTTGAAGAACCTCCATATTGTCTTCCACTGTGGCTGCACCAATTTGCATTCCCACCAATAGTGCATGAGAGTTCCTTTTTATCCACACCCTAGCCACAACAATCAGACAAGAGAAAGGAATAAAAGGCATCCAAATTGGTAAGGAGGAAGTAAAAATTTCACTATTTGCAGATAACATTACACTATATACAGAAAACCCTAAGGACTCCACCAAAAAAAACTATTAGAACTGATAAATGATTTCAGTAAGGTCACAGGATACAAAATCAATCTATAGAAATCCATTACATTTTTATACTCTGATAATAAGCAGAAAAAATTAAGAAAACATGCCATTTACAATTGCACCAAAAATAAGAAAAACCTAGGAATATATTTACCAAAGAGGTGACACTTGTACTCTGAAAACTGAAAAATATTGATGAAAGAGATGGAAGATGCCTCAAGGAAATAGAAAGACACTTCATGGATTGCAAGGATAAATATTGATAAGATGTCTACACTACCCAAAGTAATCTACATATTTAATGTAATCCCTATTGAAATGCCAACAGCGTTTTTCACAGAACTAGAACAAACAATACTAAAATGTATATGGAACTCCAAAAGACCTCAAATAGTCAAGGCAATCATGAAAAAGAAAAACAAAACTGGAGATATTACAGTTCCAGACTAAGTTTATTACAAAGCTGTAGTAATCAAAACAGTGTGTACTGGCATAATATTTTTAAATCCGTATTAAAAAGCTTTATTTGTGTGTGAGAATATTATAAAGTCTATTTTAAATTGGTTCTAAACATAGTTCCAGAGAGTACAAAGTAGAACAGAGACAGAAGTAGAAAAAAAAAATATTTCTAAGATCCATGAGAGAAGGGACATGTCTCTTTTGTCGCCACTTTATCTCTAGGGCTTAGATTTGTGTTTGATCCATGCATGTACTCAATTAATGCTATTTGACTAACTACTAAGAGGATCTGAGGAGCCACAGTTCTTGCTTAGTTGACAGTATGATTTAGGGGCTTAATAACTTAGACTCTGGAGTTTGACCTAACTGAGTTCCGTGCTAGCTCTTGGATGTCTAGGTTTGAGCAAGATGCTTACTTATCTAAACACCACCATTTCATCTAAAAAAAAAAAAAAAATCACATCAATACTACCTTATAAGGTTGTGGAATGTGGGTTGAAATAATTAAGTGCTTAGTATACATTTACATCTCAAAAGTCTTAGTTCCCTTACCTGGAAATATAAATGTGAAATTTCTATTTCAAGTATCTGCAAAGAAATAGCCAACCAGACAGAAAAATATTAATGAACATAAAGGGCATGCTTACCTTTTTAAAAGATTCTGCATCCTGGGTGGGAGACTTCAGATTTTAGCTAATGAACAAGATTTTTAATCTTTGTCATTCTCAACTGGAAGGTTGAATGAATACCAGTCAGAGACAAGAGCCTCCTTTAAGCTAGTTAGTGTTACCTCCTGCTATCGAGATAAGGTACTAACAACTCAAGATACTGTAATCCATTTTACATCCTCATTCCCTAGAACAGAAGACTCAGCAGATTTCCCAGGACACTTCCAACTTCTGATTACCTTTCACATATGGAGAGAGTTACATTTTCATAAGCAGTCCTTCCTGCATTTCTGCTCCAGCTAGGTGAGGTAATGAAAAACCTCATGCAATACAACATTTAAAAAATAACATCAATTCTTTATACTGTTGTGTCACACATAGTCCACTCCCACTGATATTCCACTCCAGTTTATTGCTAGATTATGCAGAAACCTTCATCAGATAACATATTTTATTTAAGGTAACACCATTTGCATAACATGCAAAACATGTTATGAATTATAGAAATTTATAGAAAAAAAGTCCCCTCTTACTTTGTCCTTTGTTTAAATTCTTGCTTTTTTCTGTGAGAGCATTCGTACAATGCCACAATGGATCTCTTTGGTCTTAATGCTGTAGACAATGGGGTTGACAACAGGTGGGAAGAAGAGATAAGCATTGGCCATCATAGCGTGCACCAAAGGGGACACATGGAATCCAAGGCGATGCACCATAGATAAGCCAATCATAGGTACATAGTAAGTGAGTACAGCACAGATATGTGAGCCACAAGTGTTGAGTGCCTTCCTCCTCCCCTTCCCAGTAGTGATACTCAGTACAGTGTGGAGTATGAACCCATAGGAGATCACAATAAGCAGTGAATCCAGCCCAAAAGTAGAGGTCACAATGAAAAGCCCATAGATATTGTTGATAGAAACATCCCCACAAGGTAGATGGATAAGGTTGGGGTGGAGGCAATAGGAATGCGCAAGGACATTATGGCCACAGAAGGGCAGATGCCTTAATAGCATGGGTAATGGGGCCATGAGAATAATGCTTTTCAGCCCCATGATCATTCCTGTGCCAAATATACGGGGCAGGGTGAGGATGGCTGTATAGCGCAGTGGATTATGGATGGCCACAAATCGGTCCACAGACATGGCCAGCAACACAGCTGACTCCATAATGGAGAAAGAATGGATGAAGAACATCTGAAAAAGGCAGGCATCAAAACTAATCTCAGTGGTGCCAAAAAGGAAGATGCCTAGAACTGTAGGCAGAGTTGTTGCAGAGACACCAACTTCAGCCAGGGCCAACATGGCAAGAAAGAGGTACATGGGCTGGTGCAAGGCGGGGTCTGTTCTGATGACATGAAGAATGATGCCATTCCCAAGGAAGATGATAATATACATCAGGCAGAAGGGGATGGATATCCAAAAGTGCTCTGCCTCCAGCCCTGGGATGCCAACCAGAATGAAAGTTGTAGGTAAAGACTCCAAAGAACTACTGGAGTTCTTCATCTTGAAATCTCATCAAATGGGATCAGTGCTACCTTAAAAATTAGAAACAAGCTAGTGAGGTCACATTATAACGGAGAAAGACTTCTAGACACTAAGGGAAGGGAAGAAGAAAACAAAGCTTACAGATTTATGTGGCCAAAAGTCTCCTGCCTGAAAATTGACAAGATGGCCACCATCAGGAAATTCCCAGTATTAAGGAGGTGATAGTCTCTATCAGAGAAAAACTCCAAGCTTATCCAAAATTATCCCTCTAACTTATACTTCACTTTGGATCTGCTAAGGGAAAAAATGGCTGTTTTGTCTTTGTGTGCAGATGCTTTGGTCTCAGAAAGCTGCTGAGAAGACAGACCCATGTAGGCAATCTCAGTTTTAAGGTGTGGATTAATGTCAGGGATTGGGGAACAAAAATATTGTTGGTAAATGTGGATGTAAGGCAAGCAGAGTAGTACACGAAAACAGCTAAAAATACCTGGTAATGAAAGTGGACATATGGAATACCTGAGATCCAAAACATGGCTAAGAAGTGGTAGTGACCAGAACCTAGAGCAAATGATTGAGAAATTAACTAGAAAAGAATGGAGTTTGGATCCACACTAAGTTAGCTGTTTTGTGCTTTGAAAGGACTAGGAAGCAACTGAAAGGATTATATATAACAGATATAATGAGGCAAGAACCAAGGCTGACGGATTTGCATGCTGATGTTAAAACTCATGAAAATATTCTGTCGTGATGATATACACGATCTTTCAACTCACAGTTCTCCAAGACAACCTGTCTCATCCACTGGACCTTCTTTCTGACACAGACACACCTCCAATACATTGCATCAACAACACTGGGAACCTAAACAGACTTTTAAGGAAGATTCTCCTGAGTGGGGCAGGAAGGCAACAAAGGGGAAGAGAAAACCAGTTCTCTAAACTGGGTATATGTCTTAAGCTCAACACTGACTGAGATGGCAAAAGAATCACAGTAGAATCCTGGACTGACAAAGGCAGGAAGGACCTCTGTAGGTATTTTCATGATTTACATTATCCAAACACACATATCCAAACACATACACACACGCCTGCTCACACACTTGCACATATTTCCACACTGCTGAAATCTTGTCACCATCTTTCCTGACAATGATTCCTCACTCAGTCATTGCTGAACTTACAGGGACCTCACTATTACATGCTGGTAGTTACTGAGGTCTTCTTTTCAGGTTAAGGGAACACCCAGTCAAGAAATGACATGATTGGGGACGCCCAGGTGGCTCAGCGGTTGAGCGACTGCCTTCAGCTTAGGGCATGATCCTGGGGTGGAGTCCCCCATCAGGCTCCCTGTGAGGAGACTGCTTCTCTTTCTGTCTATGTCCCTGCCTCTCTCTTTCTGTATCTCTCATGAATAAATAATAAATAAAATATTTTTAAAAAGAACTAACATGATTAAAAATTAAGATATAAATGAGCAACTTATTAAACTAATTTCATTAGTTTACAAAGGTGGTGGTGTTAAATATTACTAGCACACTAGTTATACAGTATTCTGTGGGGCAAGGGCACACAGATATAGACAAATTCATATAGGTCCCAATAAACAAGTGGACTTAGAACAAGTTTTTAAATAAGAAATGGCAGAGCAGTTTCTTTGCAGAAACAAGTGGACGACTTCAGTGTTCAACCTTCACATGCTTGAGTCTCCCCACAGAATGCAACCAAATCTTATATTTGTAACAGCCCTTTCTATATGCACTTCTATCTTCATTCCAAGTTTTACCTACATTCCCCATTATGCCAATTCCATTGTTATTTACAAAGAAAAAGCCTTCCCAGTTATTGTCAGAAACCCCTTTCATTGTGAGAGGATACACACCTATGGGCAACCAGCACTCCAGTATGCCACACAGTACGTGGGACCCTGGCAACACAGAGTCTTGATCCTACTCAGAAAATCTCTGCAACTTGCAACCACATTTCAAAGAACACACCCTCTCCCACTTACATGCAGGCACAAGCATCATGTATGAAAGACCCTCTCTCTTATCTAGTTAAGACTGTGTTAAGTGCTACAAGAGAAAAAAGGAAAGAGGGAGAAATAAAGAAAAGAAGGAGGGAGGGAGGGAGAGAGGGAGGAAAAGGAAGAAAGAAAGAAAGAAAGAAAGAAAGAAAGAAAGAAAGAAAGAAGAAAGAGAGAGAAAGAAAGAAAGAAAGAAAGAAAGAAAGAAAGAAAGAAAGAAGAAAGAAAGAGAAGAAAGAAAGAAAGAAAGAAAGAAAGAAAGAAAGAAAGAAAGAAGAAAGAAAGGAAGGAAGGAAGGAAGGAAGGAAGGAAGGAAGGAAGGAAGAAAGAGAAAGAAAGAAAGAAAGAAAGAAAGAAAGAAAGAAAGAAAGAAAGAAAGAAAGAAAGAAAGAAAAAGTGTTCAGGATACAATGGGAGGGACCTAGAGGGAAAAGCCTAATTTATTCTTAAAAATCAGGGAAAGCTCTCCTTGAGAAGTGAGATTTCAGCTAAGGCCTGAGGAATTAGACTTTTCCCAAGCTAAATGGAGAGGTGGGGGGCGGGGGGATGTGACACGGACCAGTGACCGTGGCAGTGGAAGCCTAGGATTGCATTCAGACCAGGGCTGAAAGAAAACATGGAGAGAACGAAACTATGGTTGTTAGGATGTTAAAGTCATTACTTGTTCTCATATATTTTACTTTCCTGAAAATATGTGAGGAAAACATGACAGAAACAAAGCCATGGCCTACCTGAATACAGGATCCCTGTGCACTTACCGTGGACTGACAGTTGTCTCAGCAAGCATTACCTTAAGAGAAGTTGCAGGTGGGCTGACTTAAAATGTCGGGTGAGTATATTCAGGGACAAGTTATTGACTTCAGGACATGATTGTCTGTCCATGTCAGAACTTCCCACTGCTGAGGAACTTATCTAGCTGTGGGGAACTTATCTCCTCCACTCTTCTCCCAAAGCCCAATGTATCTTTCTTAACCTCTTCAATGGACCAAAGTTGGTCTGCCTCTGGGTTGAGTGGCTGTTTCTCCTGTGTGTGGCCTCATTGCTCTTTGATTCCACTGTTCCCTATTTCTAGTTTATGTCAACCTTATGGCCTGATATTGGAAAGCACAAATCTCTAGGGAGACTTGCAGTTTGGGTCTCTCTTTTCCTGTGAGCAGTCTTCTCTGGCTCTCCATGCTTTCTCTCTTTCTCTTTCTCTATCCCTTTTGCTTCTTTGCATCTTTTTTTGTCCTTGACCTTCAAAGACATCCCTCCTCCCCAGCCAATCTAGGCTCAAGTTGCCTTCAAAATTATATTAAATGGCAGCAATTTCCCTCAGTTTCAGATTTGGGTAACAAGAATATTTCAGGTTTGGGATCGAAAAGGGGGATTGTTTACTCTAAAGCCCGTTGTAATAGAACAGAACAAATCAGCAGAGAGAGGAGAGTATGGTGCAGTAAATACCACATTCCTGGAAGTGGACAGAGGTGGAGGTGAATTTTATATGCTGGGCAACTTTACCTACTTAAACTTTGTGAAGCTCTTTTCTTTATTTTTAAAGATAGAGGTGTTGATACCTACCTCTGAGTGGCTCTGAGTATTGAATGTGAGCCTTTAGCAACCAGTGACTACCAGCATCCCCATCCTTTCTCAGGTATCCTCAGAGGGGATCAGTCATGTTCAGATTATCCCCTAATTTCTATTAATAATGATCTTTCCTGATGGAGAGGGACTTGGTTCCCAGAAGAGCAAGTAACCAGGTAATTACACCACTCCTTCTTAATGTCCAGGGACCCTGAAAGGAAATAAGCAATGGCAGAGAGTCAATACCTATTTGAAATGAGCATAATAATAGTAAACGCCTACTACAAGAATAAAATAATTGATGTATGTGAATTGTGTACAAAAGTGTCTGGCCTATAAAAAGTGCTTTATAAAAAGTCTTTGGCTTATAAAAAGTGCTTTATAGCAATGATATTATTGTAACAATGTATCCTGGAGAAAAAATATATTAATCTACTATGGTCATTGGCTATCACTTTTACAAATATGCAGATAACAAGTAAGGAACAGGGCACAGAGTCGATGGTATTCATCAAATATCAAGGGTGTTTAATAAAAAGAGATGATGAAATCCAATGGGTTAAGCTCTTGTGCGGAAAAGTTTCAGATAGGGTTGAGGACCATGGAGGGGAAGATTGATCAGAAAGATTGATCACCAGCAGAAGATGACTAGAGAGAGCTGGCAGAGAGTGAGTATTTCCAGGCCAGTGTTAAAGAGGATTTAAAATTGCTGAGCCGATCAGGGAGTTTCAATTATTTGTGGATGGCTGCTTCATTGACTAATTTTTTGATCAACAAGAAAAAAAAGATTTTGCAGGAAAATCCATTTTTATAGGACTTTTAAAAGTTGTTCTTAAAATATATTTTTGTCCTGCTGGTTTAACCAGAGAGAAAAGAGTTTTATACACTAAATGATGTGTGGCTACATTAGATCCAGGTATGTATAAACTCAGCAGTGAGCTGACAGACAGAGAAAATGCAGGGACTGCCTCAGACGTGGCCTTACTAAAGTCAAACAAATCCCGAGTGAATAAGAAAACAACGGAGTTTGGGAGATAAATATCTGTGATCAGAAAATAGGCTATTGGAGGTCCAGGAGATGCCATGGGGGTGAGTGGACCAAGTAGAATTGTATTAAACACATCGGAAGTGAAGATGAGAAGCTGAATAGATGTCACTGAATGGATGAAACACCTGGACGCTGAGCCAAATTTGGGATGTTGGTATATTTTCCTCCAGGTGTCCAGACCTTGTTTCAAACATTTAGCAAAAATATTATGTATGAAAGGGATTGTTGTTTTCCATTATAAATTGAGTTTGAGTTCTAGGAGAACTTTGGTCAAATTTTCCTTCAAAAATTCAGCACCCTTAGTTAACATTTATTATATCTTTAAGGATCCCTTCTTTCTCTTGACAAATATATGAAAATTAGAGTTTTTATTTATTAAATATTTTTATCAAGTAAGTCATACTAAGGACACTGCACAACTTTCTCAGAAAGACACATTTCAGATCATTGCACCAAATGGAATGGGCAATATTTGCAGTGATTCCACAAGAAATATCTGCCCAAAATTTTATTTTTAATTTTTACAGCAACTTTTATATAAAACTCTTGCTGAGGTGAATATATTTTAGATGAGGCATTGGGATGGGACTATTTTAAAAATGAAAGCAAAAAATTTAATTAATTAATTAATTAAATAAAAATGAAAGCTGTAATTTTCTACCAAAACAAACAGGAATTACATAATCTGTATTTCAAATAAGGTTAACAATATTGAAGTATCAGTCATAATATACTTCTCGAACTCCACATTTCACATAAAGTTTTTCCATAGGAAATTGAAACTAGCGAAATCCAAATGCTCCACATATGTAAACACATACTACACAAAATTTACTCTAGGACAAATATATTTGTGCTGTGTGTATAGAATTTAATTCTACATAAATTATGTGCATTTTTAAGATTATCATTTAATCATTATTCTTTTTCCTGGTTTAGCCAAAATTATCTATCAGATATAAGCTTCTTTAGAAAAAGTGCTTTTCATCTTCCTTGCTTTTGTTTTTTGCAAGTATTCTGTAATTTTGTTTTTGACCAAAATGAAAATGCCAACAATGGGACAACAGTGAGATACCTCAGTTATCTTAAAATAGGAAATCAGGTCTTTTGGACCTGATAAAATTGGACCCATGAGCTTGGTATGTAATAGATCAAAGCCAATGAACTAATAAACCAACCTAAAACAAAAGCAAAAGCCAACCAAACAACCCACAATGTTAATTTTTAGCTGTGTGATATTTATTTCAGGTTTAGTAGATTATTCCTAAACATGAAGAATTTATGATTTCTTATTGTATACCAGGACTCTGTACTAGTACAAATTCCCTTAGTTCTTAAAACAACTTAAACATAGTTTGACAAGTCATTTTCCGTGTTTCTTATAATCTAAAATATGTCTTAAACAAACAAATTTAAATTTGTTCTCGGAGGCAGGGGAAATTGTCCTTTCAATCTAGGTCAATAAAACAGAATAAAGTTATCACATAGATGTGAGTACTGCCAATCATCTCTGCATCAGCAGAATTATAAAAGGGATTATAACAGCTCATTCCTATATTCTTTAAAGGATATGCTCAGTGGTGGGCCAAACTGTGTTTGTTGCTAAAATGTGAAGAGTGTAGATCTGCTTGGACTCCTGGGGAAGAACAACTTCTGCAAGTAGAGGGCTAGAAATAAAACAATTTTACAGTTTTTCTTACTAGGAAATTAAGTAGAAAGTTAAAAAACAGAACAAACATAAACATTTAAATTTTGCTTAGGGCTTCTGGTGTTTCCATATTTTAAAAATTTAAATTATACATTAGGCATAGCCTAAAGGGGAGTTGTGCTCAATTCTTAGCAAACACTCAATATACCACATCTTGATAATTATCTCTTTACAACAGAGTAAATTCTCTTGGTTTTCAATCCAAGTGATATTATAGATACATATCTTGGAGTGAGAAAAATATATTAGCAAAAATATTATGTATGAAAGGGATTGTTGGTAAGTAATGCTTGTTTACACCCATTGGCTTCTTGGATGATGAATAGGTAAGCTCAATTCCATTTGCTCATCCATGACCACTTCTGAAACCAGTCATGATTCAAAGACTAAAGCAAGTCCTAGACTCTTTCTAATGGTTAAATTTGAACTAATTTTTGAGTTTGATCAATGTTAGAAGGCATTTCTCTTGCTTTACATACCATTACAAAAATGAAATATTTCCCTAATAACTTAAATATATTTATTTATTTTATTTACTTATGATAGTCACAGAGAGAGAGAGGGGCAGAGATACAGGCAGAGGGAGAAGCAGGCTCCATGCACCGGGAGCCCGACGTGGGACTCGATCCCGTGGCTCCAGGATCGCGCCCTGGGCCAAAGGCAAGCGCTAAACCGCTGCGCCACCCAGGGATCCCAACTTAAATATATTTAATATGACAATATATATTTTACTTTCCAAGAAGAGAAAATTTTAATATTTTATTAAAAATTCTTCTTTCACAGTTACAAACTAATTTTCCTTCATCATTAATCTCCAAGATGAGTGATAAGAAAATTATTTTAATAGAAGTTCAATACAAATATGTAAAAGGGCTAAAGCAATTCCAGGAATATAGAAAACTTAAAGTATTATATTATGCTATGTTATAATTTATCAGATTCAGATTAGAATCACAAAGATTCTTTAATTAGTAGATGAATTGTAATAAGAAAAATCATTTTGATTAGAAAAAAATCCAGATAAAGCTTGATGCAGTAAAATAATTATTCAAATCTTTTTTGTTGTAGTTGGCCGTTAATCTATATTAACATTTTGGATTCACCTAATTTGTGGGGTGGAGTAGGCCATTTAAAGGAAAAAGGGAGTGGCCTCAAAATATTAGCTATGTGCTAGCTATGTGCAACTTTGACGCAGAAAATCTCATTAAATAAATCTATGTCACAAAACTTGATGGTACCATACCATCCCTTCTCCAAGGATGTTTTTGAGATGTTTAATGTTAAGGATATTGTTGCTTTCTCCACTCAGGAAAACCTCAGCTCAGGTTTATATTCCATTTCTCTTTTTCTTTTGCTTCAAGGTCTTCATTTTTTCATGTGAAGAAGGACTCTTTTCTCTTACCCCTCCTCTATCCATTATAGCTTATAAATCAGTAGTGGTGACCAAAGCCATAGAGAAGTCTGAATATCCCAAAGTGGCATCATTATAGTTCAGAATGATGCAAGACTCCATAACTCAATGGTCCTCTTTAGTCTAATATGCCCTAATTTTTTTTTTCATACCCAAGCAAAATGCTATTACATCTCACTTGAATTTGATGCTGTAGGTATTGAGGTGGATTGAAGAGGAGAGAGAAGGCATTGACAATGGCAGCCTATAGGAGTACGGACACTGTGCAGGCTGTCCAAAGTGGTGCAACTGGAAGAAAATGATTATCAACACTACGTACAAGAGCATTCAGATATGAGGGCCTTCTGCCATTTTACCACAGAAACAATGTCTAGAATCTTACAAAAAGGCAGTATGCAGAGATCACAATGTACAGGGACGCCTGGGTGGCTCAGTGGTTGAGCATCTGTCTTCAGCTCAGGGCGTGATCCTGAAGTCCCAAGGATCAAGTCTCACATCAGGCTCCCTGCAGGGAGTCTGCTTCTCCCTATGCCTATGTCTCTGCTTCTTTCTCTGACTCTCATGGATAAATAAATGAAATTAAAACAAAACAAAACAATGATTCCAGCCTGTGGATAGCAGTAATAACAAATAATAGATGACAAATACCAATGAAGAAGTACTTGTGGAGACCTTCCAAAGAGAAAGTAGGAACACCAAACACCCAAGTCTCCAAAGTAATGTCCATTCAATAATACAGGGAAGTGTTCAGATGTTTGGGCAGAAGAGTGGGTTACAGAATGCCAAAAAGTGATTCACTGATATGACCTTCAGAATAATTAAACCTATGCATGCAGAGCACCTAGAGAACACCAAGAAGAAATGTATTTGGTACAGATCTTAATATGCTAAAGAAGAAGTTACCTGACACAGTAAATAGATTTGGAAAATATCTTGATCTCAGAGAGTAGCAAAATATTCAGGATGATGAACTTGAATTTAAACAAGGCATGTTCAGTGTAAGTGAAGTAAAGAGATTTATGATGTATGCCAGACAGAAGAGTCTGTAGATTTGCAGTGCTCTCTTCCAATACCTAGATAAATGGCTCAGGTGAGATCTCTGTAAATTTATTGGAGTTGGAATATTTTGCAAGACAGGTGTATGAATGGATATTTGAGACAAATAAGAGGCTTATAATTATAGTTGTTATGAGTCACTAATCAGAACATCTTCAGTGTAGGTGATACAAGAAGGTTGTAGGTAATGGAAGGGAAAGACAGAACCGTTAATAAGGTTTTTACTCATAGTCTTCTCTGAAGCTCTCTATTCTGGGCAGAGAGTAACATAAACATACCATGAGTATGTAAATCTGGATTCCAGTGTACCTGAGGGAGAAAGAAAAAGGCCATAATTTTAGTGGTCATCGGATACCCTACCCCAGGGGGTGACACTGCTATGTGGGCAAAGATGGAAGAGCAAGAATGATGACTAAACAGAATGGATATGTTCACGAAGGGAAAAAAAAAATAGAATTATGAGCAGCATGGAGATAGTCTCATGGGAAAAAGAAACTTTATGTATGAAAGCTTGTAAAAATATTTTTTTTATAAAACCTATCAGAAAAAAGAAACCCATATTCAAATCGTCCATCTGAACTAGTCTTCACTGCATTTTGAGGCAGATTACCAAAGCATTTAATGATGAGGAATTTTAAATCACAGAGATATATATAAGTGAATTCAAATCTCTCCTCCTGGCCTATAATCCCTTGTATAATGTGAACAATCTACCTTAAAGAGTTGCACAGATTCATAAAATATATTGCAACATTTATAACTTTGATAACACCTTCACACATCCCCTTCCTATTTTCAAATTTCTTTCCAAATGTACTCATATTTCATATACCACATCTAAAATATTACCATAGATTTTCCAAACATGATTAAGATTAAAACAGGTATGCATTTTGCCAAGAGTCTCCCAAATGTTACCAGGAAGGTTTATTTTATTTTATTTATTTATTTTTTTTAATTATTTCTTTTTTTTTTAATTTTTATTTATTTATGATAGTCACACACACAGAGAGAAGGAGAGAGAGAGGCAGAGACACAGGCAGAGGGAGAAGCAGGCTCCATGAACCGGGAGCCTGACGTGGGATTCGATCCGGGGTCTCCAGGATCGCGCCCTGGGCCAAAGGCAGGCGCCAAACCGCTGCGCCACTCAGGGATCCCAGGAAGGTTTAAATAAAGCATATATGCTGCGACTGAGGATGAGTTCTGTATTGAAGCCATTAATGTTTTACTGAGAAGTTAAAAGGCTTAGTATCTTCCAGGAGTATATTCTTTTGACTTTAGAAAGAGAACCTGAAAAAGTAAAAGGGGGAGAAAAATGGTAGTCAATACAGAAACAGAAGGGAGAGAAAGAGTAATGGGTATACAATGTCATCAAATGGGGTTCATGCACACAGAAAAAAAAGATGTGATATAAACATAAGGATCAAGCAAATATATGTAGACTTGTATTGATTCATTCAATAATTAATTTTTTCATCATCAAACATTTATTGAATAGCTAGTATATTCTGAGCCACCAGAGGAGCCACTGGCTGTACGTAGTGAACCAAAACATTGCCCTACCTTACTGAACTTAAAATGTACTGGACATAAAAAATAAAACAGTACAGGATAATTATTGATTACCATTTTGCTGTGTGGTATGAGACAACCAGCAAGAAGGAAAACTGCAGTTAGAATTCAAATAGGGAAGCAACTTGTCTTGTGAGGAGGACAGAGACACTTGTAAATCCAGGCCTCAATGAGGAAAACAAGCTTCTCAGAAAAAACAAGCTTCCTGTGTCTC
This sequence comes from Vulpes lagopus, assembly GCF_018345385.1. Classification (NCBI taxonomy): domain Eukaryota; kingdom Metazoa; phylum Chordata; class Mammalia; order Carnivora; family Canidae; genus Vulpes; species Vulpes lagopus. Next base: position 21,224,869 of record NC_054838.1, read on the forward strand.
CTTACTAACATTTCATGTGCAATGACTTCAACTCAGCACAGATTCTGGAAACTCACATTTCAAAATCTCAATCTGACTAAGGATATTTGGCATTAGCAAATAATTCTCTCTGCTTTCCACTTCACCATCTCAGTGTCCATGTACAGTGGATTTTTCCAATGATACCTTAGTAAGAGGAATTCGTGTTATTCCCCAAAGTCATTATTCCTCAAGAACTGTACGGATTCCTGATTTATGAAACTATTCCTTCTGGGCTTATTCTCAATTATAGGGCTTTGTTCTTAGTACCTAGTTTGCTTCTCATTGTTCAAAGATTTGAATAGATTTTCAGTATAAACTTAAATATGCATATATATACATAATATTGTGTATTTTTATAAGGAAGGAAAATGTTGAATGCTTTATTCTTAATTTTTTTAAAATAATACAGATAAAGAATTCCTTTTGTGTCTCTCTTCACCATTACAGTCTTCTCCAAAAGAAGCTATTATTATTATCAGTTTAGCATGTATTTTTAAATTCAGAAATTAAGTGATATTTTTATATGATTAAATTGTTTTACAAAAAGTGTTATCAAATTCATGAGTGTGTGTGTGTGTGTGTGTGTGTGTGTGTGTATCTATCTATCTCTTGCTTAAACTTTGAATACCTATAAATCTAGGTCTTTTTTACACTGTAGAATACTCCATAGTATGGATAGATTCCCAACTCATTTAACTGTTTACTTATGGACAGCCAATTAGTTTTTTAAATTACTATTATTTTATTTCAAACATTGCTGAAGTGAAAATTCTTATTCAAGTCTCTGTGGTCATAAACAAACAGCAGAGCATAAGTCTAGGGCAGTGCTAAGAATTGGAATTTCTGGGGTTAAAGACTAGGTACATTTTAAGTTGATACATATAACAAAGTAGCTGACAAAATACTATACAATACTGATTTAGATTATGACCTCTTGTATATGAAATGTGAGCTCTCAATACATTCATCAAAATGCAGCCTTATCAACCTTTCTAACTTTGACAAGATGACCAGGTCCTATATTGCTGCTACTGGTGCCATTGAAGCACTCACTCTGTGCTTCCCTGGACCACCTTTGTGGTGATGAAAAGGAGTGGCTTGTGGGTAACCATCTCACCGGCCCTAACCTCTTATTATTTTCTTGCAAGAAAGAGTTGGATGAGCCCCTGGCGAATCTGTTTTGTCTTAACACTGTAGATGATGGGGTTGAGCACAGGAGGCACCAGAAGATAGATGTTGGCCAGGAGTAGACGGAGAGCAGGTACAGCGTGCTTCATGAAGCGGTGCACCAGAGCCACGCTGATCATGGGCACATAGTACACAAGCACTGCACACATATGTGACACACATGTGTTGAGGGCCTTACACCTTCCCTCCCCAGAGGTAATGCCCAGCACTGTGTAGAGGATCAGCACATAAGAGAGGATGATGAGCAGCGAGTCCAGCCCAAAAGTGGAAGTAACAATGCAGAGCCCCAGAATGCTGTTGGGACGCGTATCCCCACAGGGCAGCTGGATTAGATCTGAGTGAAGGCAGTAGGAGTGGGAGAGGACATTGTGGCCACAGAAGGGCAGACGCTTCAGGAGGAAGGGCAGTGGGAACATGAGCATCACACTCTTCAGTCCAAGTGCAGCACCAGTAGCGGCAATACGGGGCCTGGTCAGGATGGCTGTGTACCTCAGTGGGTTGTAGATGGCCACAAAACGGTCCACAGACATGGCCAGAAGAACTCCTGACTCCATGATGGAAAAGCAATGTATGGAGAACATCTGCAAAAGGCAGGCTTCAAAGCAAATCTCATTGGCACCAAAAAGGAAGATGCCCAACACAGTGGGCAGTGTAGAAGCAGAGACACCAAGTTCTGCAAAGGCCAGCATAGCTAGAAAAAGGTACATCGGCTGGTGCAGAGTGGTGTTTTTCCTGATCACTACCAGGACCAGGCTATTGCCCACAAGGGCCACAAGATATATGGAGCAGAATGGGACAATAAACCAAGGGTACAGGGCCTCCAGACCAGGGAGACCAGTTAGCAGAAAATACTTGGGGTTGAATTGACTGCTGTTGAACATTTTCCTATGTTGGAGTCCGAGGACTTTGACCTAAGCAGGTACCAGAGATATAACCTGGGGTGAAACACATAAAGGTTATTGGAGAGTGACATAACCTGCAATTTCCTCTGCCTCATATGATCTGCCCACTTATGTCCCTCCTCCCATTCATGATCAGTTCTTTTTGGTCTTTGATGCTAAACAAAAATGTGGTGTCATACTTAGAAATAGGCAATCTTCAGAATAAGAGAATCCGATAGGATATTTTATCATTCGTATTTAAAACTAATCTCTATACTGGTTCCACTGTGTTTGGTAAGAATCGAATGTTTTCCATGTTTCTATCAAGAGATCGTATTGTGTAGTTTTAAAAAGACATCATTGGAAAAACATTAACACAAAGAAAGCTGTAATCTGTCAGTCATTCTCTGAATTCCCTGTTGGAGCATATTGGGTTTTATGTAGCCAATGGAAACAGAGGTTAGAATACACTTACTTCAATGTTAGTAGAGGATGGCTCAGGAGATAAAGATTCTAAATGCCCATCTCTGCCACCCCAAGCAGTATCGAAGACTGCACTCCACTGGAGACACAGACCTATCTAGTTTTACTGGATAAAACACTTCTAAAATGGGCTCTGTTCTCTATATTCTTTCTACTACCTTCTGAATGATCATTTTGGTTTTTACCCACAGTGGAAGAAAGCATGGAAAAAGTCAATGTTATAAAGGTTGATGAAAAGAAATACTTTGACCACTGGAATTTCTATTAATGGGAAGAAATATTCTGTCCAATGGATAATTCCTCTCCCACAGTCAATCCACACATGACAGCATGCTTAATCAATACTTACTGTGTCTATGAAAATGATGAGCAGTAGTCCATGTTTTTGAAACTGCACATATAAAAACAAAAGACTTTTTAAAAAAGATTAATTAATTTATTTATTTGAGGCAGAAGTGAAAGAGAGCACACTGGGGACAGAGAGGAGTGGGAGAGGGACAGTGGAAGAAGGAGTGGGACAATCCCATGCAGACTCTCTGCAGGGCATGAGGCTTGATCTCAGGACCCTGAGATCATGACCTGAGCCAAAACCAAGAGTTGGATATTTAACAAACTCAGCCACCCAGGCACCTCCAAAACAGAAGTCTTTTTATCCATGATGGCCCACCTCAATAGTGTTGATGGTTTTGGAAAGCCTGTCTGGAAGGCCACTTGCATCATTTTACACTATCCAAGAGATGAATATGTTGAGAAAGGGAAAGATGTTTGCATATCAAGAAGTTGTATCTGTGAAGAAACTTCCAACTTCATTATGGAAGTTCAATCAAAATTGACAGGTTAGAAAGAAAAATGAGAGAGGAAGAACAGGATATCTTTCTTGTCAGGTAAAGAAAACAGATCTTATTTCCCATTGGAAACAAACAAATGTAAAAACATGACATGGAGGGAAGTGTATTTATGATGAGGAATTTGGAGACACAGAAGATGGGATACATTTGAATCTGCAAATAGGACTTTAAATCTCTGATTTCAACTTTCTGGTGGGCTCTGATTTTTAAATCTGCAAAATGGAGATAATCATATAGTATATAGTAAAAATTAAGGAGAGTAAATATAATAATGTGTATACAAGAGTCTTTTCTTTTTAAGGAAGCTCCATGCCCAACGTGGATCCCTAAAAGAGCCTTATAAACTATCTGGTGATCACTAACTATAAGAAAGTAGTATTGCCTCTCGTGGGAGACATTAGATCTTCGGTAAAGACCTGTGACTTCTCTCTTAGGGACAGATTTCAATGATGTTATGAGGTGTTCCTTGACTGGGAACCATTTATGTGGCTGATACTCTGAGCCTGACTGCCTTTCTAATTAGTATTTGGGGTATATTGTCCCTTTCAGCTTGACCCTTCCACTCCTCAATTTGACATAATAATAGTCGAAGTTATTTACTTCCTGTTTATAGTATGTAAGAGTTTGCTTTGTTTTTAGCAATATCCTTGGATTACTTAGAATTCAACCTTCATTTACAAATGTGTATTTATTTATTGCTTCTTTATGTATTGCTCTTAGATTTCATTTTATGTATATTGGAATTTCAGAGCAGTGTGCATAAAAAGGTAGGGCTGCAGAGTATGGGGTCAGATTACCTGGGTTGGAATCCTGGTTTGTCACTCTCCCATGGGCTCTCTATTCCTTATCTAGAAAGCAGACATAATATGTAGCCTTAGGTTTGTCTGAGGCTTACACCAGTGAATGTGTATGAAGCAGGTAGCATACTACATACTTCCAGCAACTGTTATTTTGCTGGTGAAATAATGGTAATAATAATGTCAATGTAAGTCAGGCATTTAATTTTTATTTTATTTTATTAAATTTATTTTTTAAATTTATTTATGTATTTATTTATTCATGAAAGACACAGAGAGAGAAAGAGAAAGAGGCAGAGACACAGGCAGGCAGAGGGAGAAGCAGGCTCCATGCAGGGAGCCTGACGTGGGACTTGATCCTGGGTCTCCAGGATCACACACCCTGGGCTGACAGCGGTGCTAAACCGCTGAGCCACCTGGGCTGCCCAGCATTTAATTTTTACATAATCATTTTTCACTCAGGCCTTTCTCTCTCCAGCCTTATTCTCTTTTTTTTTTTCAATTAAGCAATTTCTGAATTGCTTAAATTTTTCTAGATTGAAGATAACAATTTTGTATCTTTATCCCAACCTTATTGCATTTACAAGTATCTGGAATGCCTGTAAGAAATCATTTGCCTCTGCTTCCTGAGCCATGAGGATGTGGATGAATGTCACCTATATTAAAACAACAACAACAACAAAACTGGTGCAGCCACTCTGGAAAACAGTATGGAGGTTCCTCAAAAAGTTAAAAATAGAGCTAGCCTATGACCCAGCAGTTGTATTACTACGTATTTACCCATAGGATACAAAAATACTAATTTGAAGGGGCACATGCACCCCAATGTTTATGGTAGCATTATCAACAATAGACAAACTATGGAAAGAACCCAAGTGAGATACACACACACACACACACACACACACACTGGAATAATACTCAGCCACAGGGGATCCCTGGGTGGTGTAGCAGTTTGGTGCCTGCCTTTGGCCCAGGGCATGATCCTGGAGACCCGGGATCGAATCCCACATAGGGCTACCGGTGCATGGAGCCTGCTTCTCTCTCTGCCTCTCTCTCTCTCTCTCTCTCTCTCTCTCTCTCTCTATCATAAATAAATAAAAATTAAAAAAAAATACTCAGCCACAAAAAAGAATGAAATCTTGAGGTGCCTGGGTGGCTCGGTCAGTTAAGCATCCAACTCTTGATTTCAGCTCAGGTCATGATCTCAGGGTCATGAGATTGAGCCACACGTTGCATCAGGCTCCACACTTGGTGGATTCTCTCCCTCCCCCTCTGCCCCTCCCCACCCCCACTTAAGTGGACTCTCTCTCAAAAAAAAAAAAAAAAAAAGAAAAGAAAAGAAAGGAAATCTTGCCATTTGCAATGACCTGGATGGAGATAGAGTATATTATGCTAGGTAAAACAAGTCAATCAGAGAAATACAGATACCATATGATCTCACTCATATGTGGAATTCAAGAAATAATACTTGAACATAAGGGAAGGTGGGGAAAAGGGAGGGAGTCAAACCCATAAAATACTATTAACTTTAGAGAAAAGACTGAGAGTTGCTGGGGGGTGGGGTGGAGGCATGGGCTAAATGGATGATGGACATTAAGGGGGGCACTTGTAATGAGCACTGGGTGTTATATATAAGTGATGAATCACTAAATTCTACACTTGAAATAATATTACACTATATGTTAACTAATTAAAATTTATTATTTTTAAAAGATTTTATTTATTTATTCATAAGAGACACACAGAGAGAGAGGCAGAGACACAGGCAGAGGGAGAAGCAGGCTCCATTCCATGCAGGGAGCCTGATGTGGGACTCGATCCCAGGTCCCCAGGATCATACCCTGGGCCGAAGGCGGCACTAAACAGCTGAGCCACCCTGGCTGCCCACTAATTAAAATTTAAATAAAAACTTGAAACAAATAAAAAAGAAAAAATGCTTGAAGTATATACATAACATTTAATCATTGACTAAGTGAGTCAATTTTGGAGAAATTATCCTAATGAGAAATGTGAAAAAAATGCTTGACATTTTTGTCCAGAACAGCTTTGTGCACATACACATACAAAATCTGATATTCAAATTATGCTTAATTAAGCATTGTTTCATTTTATGAAACAAAATTTTAAATCATCTATTAAAGTGATATTTAATAATATATAAAACAAAAGGCTGCTGCTTTCCACAAGCTACTCTAAGCATTAAAAACAAACAAACAAAAAATGTTTGCATGAGAAGGGAGCCACTGTGTAGAATTGCCAGTACTGAGTATCACCCACCACATCAAAGGAAACCCATAAAGTTTGAGAGAGAACATGCCTGTTTGTGATACAGGTTGTGGAAAGGGAGTAGTGGCCTGGGATCCAGCCTCAACTTTGTGTTTGTCATCTTCTTTGTCTACTGGCCAGTGTATTAATTTTGGAGGCACCAAGAAAAAGTGAAGGAAACAGATTCTAAAATGCATGGTATCCTCTGGCACTTCAAAACGGTCTGGTGGAGAGGAGTCAGTGGTATCTGAACATCATCCATCAATCTGAATTAATAAAAGGAACAGTGTTTTTTTTTTTTTTTCTTGTTGTTCCCTGCCTCCACTGTTTAAGATGAAAGGGAAATTCTTCTATCTCATGTCTGCATCCTCTTTGAAACTCCCATGAGATCTACCTCTTTTAACTTGACTCATCTGCAAATCCTGACACATCCTAACTCCTCTTTTCCCCTCCTGGTCATTCCTGTGATTTTTGTTATTATTTTCTTTTCTTTTCTGCCTTCCATTTCTTAAACACTTCAGCATTCAGATCAACTAAAAAATATATTTTAAAACCAATGTAACTTTCATCATTGTTTTGGAACATCTGGCTCAGATGTCAGTCCTGTGATGTCTTCCTCACTTGGGCATGTGGTTAATCACTTTCTGCAGCAGCACCTCCCTCTAATCTAGCACTCCATCCCCTGTATTGCCATTTAAGTTGTTTGTGTGCCTTCTTCTGGTTGTCTGTAAGCTCTTCCAAAGAAGATGGAGGGCCTACATTTTGAGCATGTCACCAGGGCTTAATAAAAGGGAAGGGACACAGGGAGGCAGGAAACAGGAAAGAAGGTGCATATTGATATGGTGATACAGTCTAGGCTGGGAATTTGAGGCAGGAAACAGGGGAAGGACTTTGTCTTCTTCTATCAAATGATAGCCTCTCAAGACAAAAAAAAAAATCATGTAATATTCTTTTACTCCATTGTATATGAAAAGCTGTTACCTTAGGAAGTCAGGGATCGATGCTGATGAAAGAGGTGTGTGGGTTGAGAGGGAAATATTTTAAAAGGAGGTTAAAGCCTGGTGTTTGGTGGGGAAAAGGTAATTCTAACTTAGAATTTGGTAATTCTTACTTAGAATTACAAGAAAAGAAAAGCAATCCACATTGATTTAGTACAATGTATCAGGTACTCTGGAAGGGTGCCCTGTATGTGTTATCTTTGTATATAGGTCACCTGACTTATTCTCAAAATACTCAAAACAACTCACTCATACACATTTAACAACTTGGGAAAGTGAGAGATCAGCATTTCAAGTGACTTGCCAACCCACAGTGGCAAACCTGCAGTTTAAGAGAACAAGGAGCCTGAACAAAAGTGGTACAAAGAAGCCCATGGTAACAAATGGGTTGGAGGAATCAGTCAACCAGATGGGGAGGAAGGACAGTGAAAAACACAGGTCATCGAGGAGCTGGTTTCAAGAGTGACTAGGCCCTACAGGCTATGTGGCTGCCTGCATGGGACAGAGGGGACAAGAACTATTGACATGGAAGGTGAGGGAGTGGAGGGTAAATGGGTCTAAGAAACAACGATTTTTTTTTTTTTACAACGATTTTAAAGGAGAATTAAATACCTACTCTAAAATTTGGACTTGGAAAAAAAATGGAGGTTTCCCTGCCCCAGTTTTCCTGAATTAATAGAGAAGAATTGAATAAAACAGATCAAGTATTTTTCTGCCACAGTGAGGCTTTCTGGATAAAAGTCTGAGTCCTGCCAGGAGGGATATTTCATGACATGAAGAAAGGGGACATAAAATCTGTGCTGGAAATGAGCTGCATCTCAGAAAGGAAACCCATTTCAGCTCACCTGAACTGGAGATTTCCCATCCTCCTGATTCAATTGGCTGGACTTCTATGCCAACTCCACTACTCCTCTATGAAGGTCCACCTACCCATTCAAGGTAGTCAGTCTCAGGCTGGTCTTCAGCTCACTACCTGGAAGCAGGGGCTGACTGGCCTTCTCATTTATTGTGACTTTAGAACTAGCCTTCTCCTTCTCTCAATTTTGCCAGGCAGTCCTCTGGGATACACAGGCAAACCAGCCTCAGAAGAATGTGTTGCCTCTAGGCCTGCAGGAATTGGGCCTAGAGCAGAGGATCCCAGGAGATGCTCTCTGGGGAACTATAAGTCAACTTTAGAGATAATATACAAGATGTGTATGTGTGTGTATGTGCGGGTATACATATCTGTGTGAGCATGCTTTTATGTGCATTTGCTAGTGTGTATATTCATGTAAATATCTGAATGCATGTGTGTGTGCATGTGTGTAGATGTATATATACCATGTTCCTTCATGTAGAAATTTGTTTGCAAGTTTTTATAACCTATAAGCATGTATATTTTCCCACGAATATATTTACCATCAAATGTGCATTTGTGTAGGTGGTGATATGACAGAGGTATGTCCTTGACTCATTAATCCAAGGAAAGAACCCTCAGATCTGGGTGAAAAGTGAAACTGAATATCCATTCACGTCCATGTATGTGCATAAATGTCCTGCATGTCTCTTATAATCTTATGTATTTGTATGATAGTATATGTCTGCTTAAAGATCCTTCTAAAATACTCTGATAATTGTCCTTTGTCCTAAACCTTATTGGTCAGTGACATTCTTGTGTCCTAAGGGGATAGCAGAAATTGTCTTGTACTGAAACTGGCAAAGTATCATCTAAGTGGCCTGTTGAATTTGCACCTTGTACTCAGATCTGGGGGTTTTTCCTTAGGTTAGCAATTCAAGGACATACTTCTGCCACATTACTACCTACAGATCTGAAACTCCGTCAACCTCAATTTTTCTTGTTCAGGTTATAAATTAAGCTTTATTTTTAATGAGAAAGAGAGTAGAAATAGAGGGGGTGGGGAAAGGCAGAGGGAGAGGAAGAATGAGAGAGGGAGTCCTAAGCAGGCTCCACACCCCACACAGAGCCAGACTTGGGTCTCAGTCTCGTGACCCTGCGATCATGATCTGAGCCAGTATCAAGAGTCAGGTGCTTAGCTGAGCCACCCAGGGACCCTATAAATTAAGCTTTTATGCCTCCTCCGGACTTAATTCTGTCCCAGACTATGATATAGACAAAAAAAAAAAGAGATATATTGGAAAGTTACTCTTAGATATACAAAAAAAAACTTTCCCTGATAAATGTATATAATAAAATTATTTTTTTAATTTTTCTTTCATTTTGTGACTTTTATTTATTTTTTTATAAATTTATTTTTTATTGGTGTTCAATTTGCCAACATATAGAATAACACCCAATGCTCATCCCGTCAAGTGTCCACCTCAGTGCCCATCACCCAGTCACCCCCACCCCCCGCCCACCTCCCCTTCCACCACCCCTAGATCGTTTCCCAGAGTTAGGAGTCTTTCATGTTCTGTCTCCCTTTCTGATATTTCCCACTCATTTTCCTCCTATAATAGAATTATTATATTTTAAAGAATGGTGGCAAACTCATTAGTTAATCCAAAAAATGTGAAGTGATGATTTAAGTTTCCACATAATCAGAGTAACTTATTACTAACAACATTATGTAATTAGAGTTCTACCAAATCAGTAGAGGAGAAAATATAAAAATCACTTTGAACATGCAAACATTTAAGTAAAAGAAAAAATCATTCTTTTTAATATAAGAAAGTAGCCACTTTACATTCATAAGGATGTACATAAGTAGTATGAGCATAGACTTTATTTGATTTTAACATTAGAGTCAATTCACGATGTACAATCAATTGATCAAACTAAAATAGGTAAGCAGAACTTGCTTTACGGTATGAAGGCTTAAAAAGAAGCGTGAACTCATTCCTCATTTTGATCTGCTGTAGTCCATTGCCAATGCCTCACTGTATCTTCTCCAGTGAAACCACCTTGAGGATGGCCCTGCGGATCTGCTGGGTATTGATGCTATAGATAACGGGGTTCATCAGGGGTGGGAAGAGCACGGAGACGGTGCCCATGAGGATGTGCACTAAGGGCGAAGTGTGGTGTCCAAATCTGTGCACGATGGAAAGGCCTAGCACAGGCACATAGAAGCAAAGCACAGCCAGGATGTGCGAGACACAAGTATTGAGGGCTTTGAGCCTCTCCCTGGCAGAAGCGATGGCCAGCACAGTGCGGAGGATGACAGCATAGGACAGCAGGATGAAAAGGACATCTGAACCCATGGCCAGCATGATGATGCACAGCCCATAGAGTCTGTTGAAGCGTGTGTCGGAGCAGGCCAGGCGGATCATGTCCTGGTGAAGGCAGTAGGCATGAGACAGAGACCCTGGGCGACAATAGTCAAACTTCAACAGATGAAGTGAGGGCGCAGCTGTGATGGCGGCACTGCGCATACCCAGCACAGTCCCGGCCAGTGCCACGCGAGGACCTGTGAGCACAGATGCATAATGCAATGGGAACCGGATGGCCACCAGGCGGTCCAGGGCCATAGCAAAGAGCACAGCTGACTCCATGAAGGAGAAGGAGTGCAGGAAATGCTGCTGCAGAACACACGGCACCAGGCCCACCCTCCGGGCATCAAACCACAGTAGACCTAACACTGAGGGCAGCGTGGACATACACAGGCCCAAGTCTGTCACAGCCAGGATGGCCAAGAAGTAGTACATGGGCTGCTGGAGAGAAGGTTCAGTTCGTACCAGATGCAAGATGGTAGCATTACCTATGAGGGCCACCAAGTATCCTACAAAAATGGGTAGTGAGATCCAGTGGTGAGCCCATTCCAGGCCTGGGAAACCTGTTAGCAGGAATGTAGAGAAGCTCATGTTGGCCCTTGATAGGGTGGATATCATCATTCTCAAGAAGTCTATTCACTCTAGGAAAAGGGGGTGGTGTTTTGAGAGTTACTAGGCCATTAAGCACTGAGCACTCCTGCTATCACCGGACACCAATCCCCTGCTGGCCGGTCTGGTCTTTCTGTATACTGTGGACTCAGTGACCTCTTGATTAACCACTGCCCACAGAAGCAGCCTGTCATTTTCCTGCTTCCTCCCTTCTTTGTCTTATTCCCATCCATCCCTTTACTTACCTCATGACAGTAAGCCTCAACAAGGGTTTTTCTCTACTTTTTTTCTTAATCAGTTGTGAAAGATAGGGTCATTGTTGTTTTTTAATTTCTCTTAGAAAAAAATTGGGCAGCCCCGGTGGCTCAGCAGTTTCGCACCACCTTCGGCCTGGGGTGTGATCCTGGAGACCTGGGATCAAGTCCCATATCAGGCTCCCTGCATGGAGCCTGCTTCTCCCTCTGCCTTGGTCTCTGCCTCTCTCTCTCTCTCTCTCTCTCTCTCTCTCTGTGTGTGTGTGTGTGTGTGCCTCTCATGAATAAATAAAATCTTTTTTAAAAAATCTAGAGCTCAACCTTAACAGTGCTGAGATTCTCTGAAATTCTGTTACTCCCAAGTTGTCTTTTTTTGTATGACTCAACCTTTCAAGCTTTTCCTGTAGAAGAAATTATATCCAATTTTTCTAAGCAAATCAAGAATGCCTATATACGGTTTCCTCATCCAGTCTGCTCTCCTTATTGCCATTATGAGATCCTCCCCACATGTCCCTATGATCAGGAGAAGAGGTATCCTGCTTCTTTCCAAATCTAACCTCTCTCAAAGAACCCATGACTCACTCTCCAGTATCTTATGCCTCAGGTATCCCAGATCCCTGGGAAGTCATGCTAATTCATCCTTAATACAGTCTACATCTTTAAAGCTGCTACCTTTACTCTTATTTCTGGAACTTTCTTTATTTCCCTTCTTTCTTTTTCTTCTTTCTTTTCTTTCTTTTCCTTCTTTCTTTCTTTTTCTTTCTTTCTTTCTTTCTTTCTTTCTTTCTTTCTTTCTTTCTTTCTTTCTTTCTTTCTTTCTTTCTTTCTTTCTTCTTTCTTTCTTCTCTATGTTTTTAAAGTATCTCTCCCCAGAAATCAACCTGGGGAACTGATTCAACTTTAATAAATCAGGGCTACTTACTAGAACAGTATTTCCTGAACAGGTATTGCAAAAAAAAAAAAAAGTGTATCAATAAGTGTACCTTGAAATAGAAGCAATAAGGGCCAAGCCTATTCTTTACTCAAATTAGTTTATTAAGAACTAAAGACAGGAGTACTGGACAGGTGCTCACAACACAAGCCCTGCTATCCGAGATCTCAGTGTCTGATGTAATATTTGGTTCTGCATCCTTATCAGTAAAATAATGATACTATTTCCTAAGTAAAGAATTGATGTGTTTTAATTAGCATTATGATATGTATAAAATTTAGCACCAACTCTGGATTATAATACACAAATATATTTGCTATTGCTACCAAACCAAACAATACTTTTCTTGTATTCTTCCTTATGAGTTTTACTCTTTATCTCCTCCTGTTATGCAGAAAGAAATTCCATCTCCTCCTTAACATGAGAGTGTTTTAGATCTTGGCATAAGGTGCCACGTGCCCTTGAAAGATTAGGAATCTACTGACAGTGCAACAGGCTGAGGGAGTAACTGGAGGCAGGGATAAAAGGGGATCCTGAGGAATGGATCACAGCATTTACTGAGGGACAGACAGGATGAGGCTGAGGAATGCGGGAAGGTATAATGAGGGTCAGTTAGAGGAAGGAAAAGAGAAATGGCCTTAAAACAAATATGCTGAAAGGCAAGTTGCAGAGACTCATGGTTCAGGAAGCAGAGGGGGATGGAAGACTTTGAAGAAGTGGACAAAGAAGGGTGAGTTGTGGGGAAAACTAGGGAGAAACATGTTGAAGGACAGAAAAGGGCTGGATAGGTGTCAGGGATAAAGGGGCTTGGTGACTTAGAAGAAGAACCTGAGGAGCACAAGATGAGAGTGAAAGCATGTGAGACAGAGCAGGAATGGAGGGAGGAGCTGGTGGCAAGGCTAAGGTCAGAGAGAGGCTGGCACCAGACAGGCATGGACGGACAACTAGGGAGAGGACAGAGTCAGAGGAGTAGTGAAGGGGAAAGCCAAGGGCTAAACTAATAGGAAGTTTAGAGACTGAGGGAGGATGGAGAGAGAAAGGGAGAAGCAGAGAAAAGGGTGGGTGCAGAGTGGCAAGTCTGGAGGGGGTGTTGAGAAGAAAGGAGAGTCTCCTTTGAGACAACATGAGAGAGAAGCTGAGCAGCACAGAGGATGGGGATAGGGGATATGGTCAGACTGAGGAGCCGATATGAGAAGCATGAGGAACAGAGGGGTGAGGAGGCACCCAGGGAATCTCCAACTGCTCTCTATTCAATCTCACTCTCTCAAGCCCACTGGCAGTGAAGAACCTATGGAGTCCTGTGGCCTTCTGGACACAGTTTCTTTAGGTACCACAGTGTGGTGGTGAAGAAAGTAGCTCTGAAATTAGGTCTGCATTCAAATCATACCTCCAACATTTATTAACTCTTTAATTATGCTAATTATTTACTTAATCTCAATTTCCTTATCTGAAAAAGTAGGACAACTATTACCCTTTGTAGGCCCTAGTTTATAAGTGACTCTACGTGTGGTGCAGTTAGAACCACACACTCAACAGATGTAGATTATTACCTGCAGTTTCAACACTACTTTCTTATTGGAAGTTCTCCACAGAAATTATCTACCTTATGAGAGCTATAGCTCTTTCCTTCATATCCTGCAGTAAGCTCCAAGGGAAAGCCAATAAGTCATCTGACAAAAGCAAAGAGTGAGAAGCTCAGAGTTGGGGCTCAGAGCTCTTAAGCAGTTTTTGGACAACCAGCCACATGACTGGTGAAGCAAGTGAATGCTTCTGCATCTTAACCTTTTTCTGCAATGGAAGATTTTCATGTGTTCCCTGCCTTCTTTCCAGGGAAACTATTGGATTTAAAGGGACTGTGGAAAGAAGTGTTCTGAAGTGCTAGAAGCCATATCCGTTGAGGGACTGGAGTTGTTGAGGTTATGATCCATTCCTGCCATACCCTGTTTTACTCCAGTCCAATTCTCAGCCCAGTGCTGGAGGAGGTCACCAAGAGGACATGACCACAGGTTGACCCATAAGAAAGACCCAGGGAATCTGAGGCTTCCGACTCTTCACCTCTGTCCTTGAAATATGCCTTCTACCTGCCTTCCTCATCCTCAGACACAGCCTTAGGAGAATAAGCTATTGTTGAGCCCATCTGGATGGTATACATGACTGAACCCACTCAAGATTCTGGTGGTAGGTGCAGAGAGCTACTTTTCCTGTGGTGCCCAAGACATGCCATTGTAAATAACTTCCTTTGTTTATTAAACCTGCCATCTACCAATCTGGAGTGGCCTGCCTCTTTCTTCAATCTCTCGCTGCCCTCCATCTGCCAGGGCCAGCTTCAGATTTTACCCAGGAAGATATCATGTTTGCAAATGAACACCTAGTGACAAATTCTGGTCTCTCTTTCCAATTCAAAAGATCATGGGGAAATAAGATACCATAGACTGGCCATAAACCTGGAAGCTGCCCTATCCCATCACCCTACTTATAGGCCTTCTAGATAGGAGGTACCAGAGACATCATTGGGTTGGCTACATCTAGGCACCTTCAACAACTTACTGGTCCCTTGTTGTCTATGGCTTCTTTCTCCAATCCTGCAATACTTCTCACTTCCTGTCCCAGCCTCTTCTGACTAAATCAGGATGCAGGTCTGCATCTGCTGCAATGGCAATTATATGGCTCTCTGTTCTCTCCCCCTTGGGTCTTGGGCCCTCAGAGGAAACTCCTTTAGGTAAATGTAGACCTTCATACACCAAAGAGGGATCAGTAGCTTCCCAGAACTTGGTCGTTGGGCACCCCATTTATCTTCCATGGAAATGTAGTGACCTTTAAGTACTGTCATGAGATACTTTGCAAATCAGATGGTTCTTCGTTCTCTTCTCCCACTAGTTGCTATTGTTACAAGAAAATTTATTGGTAAACCCTCAGTCCTCTTTTCTGTGATCCCCTTTTCCCCAGTCCAGCCTCCTTTGAGACTCTCTTTCCTATCATATAGTTACCATGCTCATTCATTCAGCAAATATATAGACACCACAAGCTTTGGAACATATACTTGGGTGCAAATATAAATAAAACACAATCTTTGCTTTTGAGAAAATAATTGTTTTTTGCAGGAGACAGATCTGAAAAGGACAGATTCTTCCCAACAGAGTAAAAAACCAAAAAGATTTCACAGGAAATGTAAAGATTTAGCAAGAATTCTTTATTAATGGCTGCTCTCTCACTGGATCCAACATTCCAGATAGGGAGAGAAATACCCAAAGGCTCAGAGTTGTCCCAAAACAAGACATTATAGAATTATGTGAACTTCAATTACCTGGAAGACAAGTTTCAATGACATGAAAATATGTATTTTACAAACACAATGCCAGATTTGAAGGCTTAGGGAGGCGTGAAGATATTAAATAACATGACATGTTTGTAAAGAGTTTTGTATGTGGGAGTATAGAAATGGTGCTGGTAAATGGGCCACACAATTAACACCAAATATTATCATTAGCATGAACAAATCTTTGTTTTGTTGGTTTGTTCTTGTTTTTTTACTGAAGAGGAGAACATGGTAGCTGAAAACATAGACACTGCATGAGTATAGAAGTTCTATGAACTTAATACTAAAGGAGTTCACTTCCGTAGCATAGATGTTAAGGAGAAGCTAAGTAATAATGTTTTTTAACTTGAACTTCCTTCAGCAAAGCAGGCTCTTGTTCTTAAGAGGTTGATCCAGTGTAGAGAGATGTCCAGCACCACTGTAGTTGCTGAAAGTAGCTCTGTGACCAAACAGAAAAAAACAAATCCTCATCCTCACGGAGTGCACATTCTATAATCTTTATATTTCCTTTATAATTATTTCATTAGGATAGATTTCTAGAAGTGGTGCTTCTGAGACACAGGGTATGAGTATGTTTAAGCCTTTCAATGCATCTCACTTTCTACAAAAGGCAAATCAAGTTATACTCTCATACCAGTGTGGGAAAATCCCTCTTTTACTTCATGCTTATTAACTTTTAATATTTGTTTATTAATGATCTTTAAAATTTTAGTTTTCATTTTAATTTTGAATAAAGTGGAAGTTTCTAAATATGTCATTATCTGTATGGATTTCCTCATTTTGAAAAGAAAGAAATTTAAGTGTTAGTGGCTTCTCTGTTAATAAGTGGCACAAATAGGACTCAAACTCGAATCTATATCCAAATCCTGTGTTCTCAGTCAGGATACCTTCCATCCATTATGGGAAAACCATTCTGAATCTCACAGCTGCTTTCAGTGGTGTGGTCTGCTATGTAGGCTTCCATTAAAGCTTAGAATGGAACCTATGTTTAAGGGGTGTCTGACTTCAAGACAAAAAGACTCTAGTGCTCCTTCAGGCTTCCCAAGCCTAAAGCACTGGGATTCCAATGGCCCTCTACACATGGACACACATAAGCATGCATGCACACCCACATGCATGATAGCACACAAACACAGAGCATTTTATGTTGAGTTTTAGAGTTTGGTTCTTTTTAAAATTTCACTTTGTACTTTTGTTTGTAGGTAAGTAGGAGATATTTTAATTATAAAACATAGAGAATGATATAATAACCACTTGAGTAAATGTACATCTGTGAGCTTACCTGATTTTAACAAATCTTAACAATTTGCTTATTTGCCTTAAATTTTTTTCCTAGATAGAATTAAAACTTTCCAAGTAACATGGCTCACTTGATTTGTTCCTTTCCTTAAAGCTATTTTCCAGAGTTTATCAATCTCAACTTAGTTTTTAATGCTTTTCCTGTGTGTGTGTGTGTGTGTGTGTGATATACATTCGGTATTATCAGAATTTTTTTCCAATGTTGCTAGCTTTATTGGTGAAATATTGTATCTTTTTTGTTATTTATTTTATTTTCCAAATTCCTTATGAAGATATACAGATATTTTCAGATTTTTATTGGCGTATTTGGCTTTTTTTGTAGGTGCATTGCCTATTCATATCTTTGCTTAATTTCTTACTGGATTCTCTTTTTAATGTTTTACTGATTTATAGAGGTTCTTTATATATTCTGAACATTAAACATCAGTTACTCATATAGACATATGTTGCAGATTTAATCTCTTAGTGTGGTTTGTGTTGTCTTTTTGTTTTTGGTGTGTTCTGTTCTACTGTATTTTAATTGTCTATTCTCTCATATTTCCTTTTAAACATTTTCAAGTTTTCCTTTTAACATTTATTTCTTTAATTGAATACATTTTATGTGTACTATTAGGTAAGGATCAAATTTTATCTTCCACACGGAGAATAAATTCGGCTAGTACTGTTCAGTGAATAATCCAACCTTTCCCAACTGTCTTTAATATTACCTTTTTCAAGAGCCATTATACCAAGGGATCATTAGTATGCTGCTACAACCATTTCTCCTCCCACATTGACCAGACAAACAGAAAAGAGAAGCCAAAATTTAAATCGGAAACCCATCTGACAGGTATTAACCATCTTCATGCCACCCAAAGGAATTCTCTCAGGCTAAGTATAAACTAAAAGATATTTAAATAAAATTTTAAAAAAAGAAATTAAGAGATGGCAGACGCTGGAATATAAAGGCAAGAGAAGTTGCCTTTTGTGGAAGTAAGGGTATGGTTACTCTGGCCCCAGGAACTGCTAGACTCCTAAGTCCATGGAAAAAAAGAGAGAATTGAGTTTATCAAACAGACTCAGCAAGGTTTCTGTTCAGCCCAGATCAGGGAGGAGAGGTGGTGGATTATATACAAGGTTTCCCATGCCCCAGAGTTGTGAAGAATAACTCTCAGGAAGCATTCTGGGTCCTAGTAACCTGTGGCAGAGGAGGCTGGAAGGGCCAGAAGGCCTGAGTGAAGCAGAACTAGGATAATGATGAGGAACATTCTTTGATGGATGGCATTACAAGGGGGTCCTCTTGGGCTTCCTGCGTGTAAAGAGAAAAAGTTTCCCTAGAAGAGTTTTCTTTCTTTGCTTTGAATTTCAATTTATGCCGAAATTGATAGTATGTATTCATTGAGCATCTATTCTCTGCCAGTCATTGTATTTATAGAGATGTACTGGTTAACAAGACATGGCTAATTCCTGCAAGGAGTCTATATAGTAATCCATTCTGGAAGACAAAAAGAAAAAAGAAAGAAAGAAAAGAAAAAAGAAACTAAACTGAGACATGAAGCAGTACATTACTATGTGACAAATGTTACACTGGGAAATGCATTTCATTCAGTCAATGGTGTGAACAATCTTCTCTGCCAGTTTTAGGTCCACAGCCTCCTGAGCCATGGGATTATGATTTACAAATATTTGTGGTATTTTCCTTTGTTGCAACTTTGTCACATTTCATATCATTGTGCAATATATCTCACAACTAAAATACCTAGAAACAAACACTGACTTCTGCTTACTGTCAGTAAGTCCACAGGAAAGGTAAAATCAGAGATGAGAAGAGTCAAGGTTGGGGTCAAGGGCTTCTACTAAATGAGCAGGACCAGAAGTGAGCACATCCACAGAAAGATTTGGAGGTGTTCTAATGGGATCACCCATTAGGAAAAAGTGACAAGTTCTGATTCTTCCAATGTGATTAAAGAGTCCAAAGGATATGGCTTAACCAGGATAGAAACTGAGGAGAAGGACTTGACCAGGTAGAGAAGAGGGAATCAATGCCAAGGAGCCATGGGATAAGGTACATTTGCTGAGGTGAATTTATCTCTTCTCTGCCAGGTTCTGTTCTGGGTGCTTTTTTGTTTACTATTCTCTTTTCATTTTTGTTCAATTTCACTTTAGTTTTGATATGTGTACATTGATGATGACCTTCAACAGAGTCTTCTTCTGGGCAGTTTTTGGTGCTACCAAAACAGCTAGGTCTCATATATAGGAGGCAGCATTATAATTTAAGCAAGAACATATGAGCATTCTTAAGCCATGACTCAGAGAAAGAAATTCACCAATATTTTATCTAGGGCAATGGAAAAGAATCCCAGGGAAAATGTGGGGTAAAGTAGGTTCTCAATGCTATTGATCTTTGGCCTGATTTGGGACCTTCTCCTGGGTACCCAGTGGAATTTTTAGCCCCAGGACTCAGCACTGACCTTCTTAAGACCCAGAAGCTTGATGATAACATGACGGATCTCCTTGGTCTTAATACTATATATGATTGGATTAAGCATGGGTGGTACAAAGAGATAAACATTGGCCATAAGAAGGTGGACAGCAAGTGGTACATGCTTCCCAAAGCGGTGTACCAGAGACAGCCCCACCATGGGTACAAAGAATATCAGCACAGCACAGAGGTGTGAGGTACATGTTTGGAAGGCTCGGAGTTGCTCCTCTTGGGAGGCCAGTCTTGCCACGGTGCGCAGGATGACCCCATAGGACAGTGCGATGAGCACCAGGTCCAGCATCATAGTGAATGCCACCACCGCCAGTCCATACAGGTTGTTGAAGGAGGTGTCTGTGCAGGCCAGGTGTATCACTTCCTGGTGTAGGCAGAAGGAATGGGAGAGGACTCGAGGCCCACAGTAGGGAAAAGTCTTCAGGAGGACGACAAGAGGAACTAGGGCCACAGGTCCCCGGAAGATGACAGCCAGGCCTGCCCTTACCACTCGCTGGCTAGTGATAATGACCGAGTACCTAAGGGGGTGGCAGATGGCCAAACAGCGGTCAAAGGACATGATAAGGAGCACTGAAGACTCCATGAAGGAAAATGAGTGGATACAGAACATCTGGATTTGGCAAGCTGAAAAGTAGATATCACGAGATTTGAACCAAAAGATTCCCATAGTGGTGGGCAGAGTTGACACTGACAGTCCCAGGTCAGTGAAGGCCAGAAAGGAGAGTAGATAGTACATGGGTGTATGTAGACGATGGTTGGTCTTGATAATTATCAGAATGAAACAATTGCCTGAGATGGCCACAAGGTACATAAGGAAAAAGGGGATGAAGATCCAGTGTTCGATGGTTTCTAATCCAGGAAAGCCAGTGAGGTACAACATGGGGCTAAACTGAGTGATATTGGACAAGAGCATGAATTGAGGACTGAGGGGATATTGGGCTGGCATTTCTCAGGGATGGAGCTGAAAATAAATGAATATTTCTAGTTAATTCTTCAGTCTCTCTAACAGTCACACCAGCATAAGCAGAATCATGATAGTCATCATCTTTGGTATCATCTAATTCAGGATCATCAATCCTACCACCCTATTAGCTGTTCAGAACTGTCTTTGATAGCACCATCCTCATCGAATTTTCTTCAGTATTTCTATAAATTCTATTCCTTCTCAGTCTCCTTTGCTGGCTTCTCTTCATTGCTCATCCTTAAAATAAAGCCATTCCCATTCTGGGCAATTTTCTGGCCATAGTCTATTGTTCTCCTGGCAATATCATTACTCTCATGACTTTATTTACCATCCATACATTGATAAATATCAAATGTATAACTCCATAATTTCTCTTTTTTTTTCTAGGCACATTGATCTAGCAGCATCCTAGGCATCTGCATGTAGTTGTCTCAAAACGTCAAAAATTCAGTTTAGAATCACTCCCCCCCAGTAGGATTTCCATTTATTTTGTTTTCATTAACTCAATATAGGAAATTTTAACTTCAGAAATAAGTTGAGGAAAAGACATATATTTGAGAGATATTAGTAAATAGGCTGGATGAAACCTAAGAAGTGACTGTAGAGAGAAGTTTCTAGTATTGAGCCCTAGGCAAATTTGAAATTTAGAAGTCGAGAAGAGAGACTCCATAAAATAGTTTGAGGGGAAAAAATGCCCATTGGATAGGGGAAAAAAATAGAAAAGTCTGGTTTTGTGTGTAAGTTTCATGAGGAATTAATCAATTATATATATAATGTTGCTGAGGGGTCAAGGTAATAAAGACTGAGAAGTGACCAGAAAATTTAGCAATGAGAAATCCTGGCTGAGGATGAAAGAGAAGTTTCGTGTAATGGTTGGGAATAAAATATGATTCTAGTGTGTTCAGATGTAGGATTCCAGGCAGTGATGTGGCCCATTGGATGTTCATAAATTCAGAGTGGAACCAGTCATCGTTCTGGTGTGTTTTTAATTACTACACTTCTGTGCTCAAATGCAGAAGAGAAGTATGTAGAGAGTTACATTTACTCAGATTGAAGTTAGGGTAGGCTAGTAGGACTACAGTTAAAGGTGTACGCTTAGGAGTGATTATGAAGACGTACTGTGGAGAAAAACCTGCATAAAAATAAAAGTGAGAGCATGGAGTGAGAGACAGTGAGAAGGACCAGGGTTCTAGAGTATGGGATGGGCTCGAGGGGCTGATCTAAGGTAAAGGACACAATCCTTGTTGAGAGGAGGTCAAGGGGCTGAGAGTGTGGCTGCTGATTGGATCAAAGGAGGGAATATTGGAATTTTAAGGATTTTTGTCTAGATCAGTGGAAAGAGCAAAGTAAGTTAATGCTAAAATCTGAAGTGAATAAAATATGACTGGAAAGCTGACTGTGGAGGCAACAAGGAAAGGGTAGCAGCAGTGATAATACATACTGCCATGCACTGGAAAGAATGAGGCAAGAGATGGTGAGAAGGAAGAAGGTTCAGGAAGACTGGTGCCAGCCATTCATCACTTTGACTAGGGGAATGAAAGAACTACCTATATGTATCTTCTCCATTTCTTCATCCCTCAGTTCACTACTCAACCAACCACCCAATGACTTTTTTTTTAATTTAGTGAAAGCAATGGTCTTTTTTTTTAAATATTTATTTATTTAATTGAGGCAGAGAGAGAGCACATGCAAGCATGAGCACACAGTGGGGGGGGGGGTGGTAGGAGAGGGTGGGAGAAACTTTAGCAGACTCCACAATAAACCTGACACACAGGGCTTGATCTCACAACTCTGAGATTGTCACCTGAGCCAAAACTAAGGGTCTGGAAGCTTAACTAACTGTGCCAGCCAGGCGACCCCAGCACTGCTCTTTAAATTCGCCAGTGACCTCTAGGGATGAAATTCAATGAGGCTCTTAGTCAACACCTGATCTCTATAGCAATGCCTTCCTTTTTAAAGCTCTCTCTTGGAATTCTTGATGCCAATATCTGATGGTTCTCTTCTAATTTTTATGACAGCTCCTAGTTAGTCCCTTCCATCCATTGCTCAAATATTCATGTGTTCATGTTACTCAATCTCTTGACATTGAACACTTTCTCAGTCATTATATAATCTATTATTATTTTACTTACAGACTGATAACCCTAAATATTTATCTCTAGCCCAGACAACTCTGTTATGTATCAGGCCTACATTTCCACCTTCCTGATAGTCTCCAAGTGGATGCCAATTAAATCCAACAATCTAATTTTGAGCCCATTATCTACCCTCTCCACACCCGATTCCCCTCCTATTTATGCATTTTTTAAAATAACATTTGCCACTTTCTAACCATCCAAGACAACTTTTTGGAACATACACTTTAATTGACCCTTTCCTTCTTCCTTGATCTATTTTGTAACTGAATTAAACATTTTTTTACTTCCTAAATATCCCTTCAATCTATTGTCTCCACTCCTGTGCTGTCATAGTTCCTAGTTTTTCCACACCTGCTTAACTGACACTTAACTTGCCTGCCGAACCCTCCCTCCCCTTGATCCATTCCCTGCTGCAGTCCTGGGGGTTGTCCAGTGTTCAGAGAATGCTAACTGCCTGAGTCACTAGGCTGTTCCCGGTCCTTCACAGCCCCTTTTCACCAGAATGCAGTTCAAACTTGTGAAGAACTAAGGGGAGAGCTCCAATTTATTGAGCTCATGCATGATTCATACACTGGGGAAACTTAACATCATCATGTATATTTCTCATGACCATGAAGCATTCCATCCTCACTGCACAGAAGGAAACTATAGAAAAGGTAAATAACTTTGCCCAAGCTTCCCAGTGAGCTAAAAATATCAGAGACAGGAGCTGAGCCCATGTCTGCCCAATTCCCAAGTGTGTGCTCTGAATATGCTCACATTCTGTCTATAGCCAGGCCCTTTTGGCTTTGGTATCTTTCTCAACTCATCTTTTCTCTCTTGCAGTCAGCAAATCCATATAACTCTTTTTACAATTCTCTATATGCACTTTTCATGTTTCTGTTATTTACTATTGCTTCATATCTTGCTTTCCTGAAAAAAAAATCTTGTTTTTCTGACAGTGAACATTGACCAATTCTTTAAAACAGCACAAATTTCATTTTCTCTGACAGATCTCTTCTGACTTTCTTGTATAGAGTTAGGTGGATCTTTCTTGGTATTCACATAATACCTTTGCTGCAGCACTGTTAAAGTGTAAATCACACACATACATCCTTTATATTATACATACATATTCTTATTTATACTTACGTAGTTAGCACCTACTTATATGTTAAATATATACAATTACAAATACGTATAATATAAATAAATAAGTATATTTACCTATATATACTTTATATAATATGTATTCTTCATATACATATACTCTTTATGTATAAGTATGTTATACATATTTACGCTTATATATTCATACATTTCTCACATACACTGCATATGATACATATTATTTGTAGCATATATGCTCCTTATATGTATGTTGTTTGTGCATTTACAATTTAAGATGTTGACTCATTTTCTTGTACAGGTAGGAGTCAGACTCTCTAAGAAATATGCTGGGAACCCAGAATAAGGTCTAATGCATGGTAGGCACCACTAAATGCTTTTGCATGAAAAACAATGAATGAGTGAATGAATTAAGTGCTCAACTCTTGTCCTGATTAGTTGTATCTGGAGTTTGGTATTGAGACCTGTATTCACTGACTTTGGAATAATAAGGATGGGAAGAGGGATCTGGGGGAAAGGGAAAGTCTATAAAGAAACAATAACAGGGCTGGGGTTATTTTTCCTAGAAAGGAAGTTCTAGGGAGTTTCTCTGGAAATGAGATAATTATCCATGTTAAGGGAGCAACAGGTGTTTTTTCTTAAACACAAACAAATTCCCACCCTCCTAAAGTGGTTCCCATTCTCCTCTTGACCCTAAACCAGACAGCCAACCCCACCTCCAACCCCCAGCACAGCCTAGCACAGCCTACTCAAAAGAACTGGCAGGACAGAACCAGAGGAAACAGATAAGACTTTCTTGGCTTCTGTCCCAGCTCCCTGCAACCAGGTGGAGAGGTGGCTACTTGCTTTCCCTGAGACCATACCAGATCCTCTTCCAGGATAAGGAGAAACTGGAGCCCAAACTTTAATCCGCCATTGGAGTGGGCCAAATCTTTCCATCTGGGATAAGTGCTCAGAGGCCCACGGCCTCTACCCAGTCTGGCCTTGGCCTCCAGCCTCCATCCCTTTGCTAGGGAGAAGGAGATCTACTTTGTCTTATATGGAAGGGGTAACATCAGACCCACTATGGAGGTTGAGGCCCCACTAACCTCAAAGCAGAATCATGTCTCTGATAAAGGTTTTGAAGTGACTAAGGTTTTAAAAGCCCAAAACAAAAAAAAATAAAATAAAATAAAAAAAAAATTAAAAAAAAAAATAAAAGCCCAAAACAAACAAACAGACAAACCAGGAAGTCCATTTGTCAGCACATAGTCATGACTAATGACAATGTAACTACAGTATTCATAGCAGAGATATGCAGAGCCCTGAAGAGGAAATTCCTGAGAAGAGAGTTTTTCACTATGCAATGAACGAATAGATCTCTGCCCTACCTTTGTGTTTTAAATATTTTTTGTTTGTTTGTTTCAGGATGCCTGGGTGGCTCAGCGGTTAAGCATCTGCCTTTGGCTCAGGTTGTGATCCTGGAGTGCCAGGATCGAGTTCCACATCAGGCTTCCTGCATGGAGCCTGCTTCTCCCTCTGCCTGGGTCTCTGCCTCTCTCTCTGGTATCTCTCATGAATAAATAAATAATTAAAAAATATTTTTGTTTCAATTTAATATTTTCTATTTAAAGAAATGAATTAGTGGTAAAGGCTATTGTTTCTTATGAGAAGGAAAATACACAGAAGAACTTGGAACTTGGAACTTCTTTTTGAAGATGCCTCGTTTTGAACCAGACAGCATTTCCACAATGGTGAAACTCATATGTAAACATGCCTCTTGTGACCAGGGTATAAGAGGATTTTGGAAGGGGGAATGGCATATCCTAGATACTGGGGAAGCCACAGGGATGTCTGTGTTAATAGGAGATCCCCCGCCATGTTCGCTGGTCTGGCACACAAAATGCACTTAATATCTGAGTTGAATAAATGAATGGTGCTTAGTTGATAAGAAGACAAAGGAAGGCTGTGTGTACCAGATAGCGCTACAGGGAGGAGTCTATGGAGACCAGAGGGTTTATGATATCCGTATTTCCAGACATCATCCAAGAAAAGCCTGACCTGAGCATATTGACACTGGACCAAGAAGCCAGGCAGCCCTTTCTCCTGGCCTCAGCAACAGAATATTGTAGATGGTATCTCCTCTTCTTTAGGGAAAGAAGTCCCTGTTCCTTTCTCTGGCTCTGGTTCTTTACAAAGACTTTAGGAGTGTCAGAAGTGGGAGAGTTTCTGTGGGACCATGGAATCCAAGACTTCTTTTTGCAAATGAAAAACACTAAGTAAGGCCCAGTGTGGGGAACACACTGGCCTCAGATCATTCAAGCATTTAGTAGAGGAGCCTGAATTAGACCTTAGACCACCCTTTACCAGGGTTACTGCTTCCCTGGACAACTGTACATCCCCTTCTCCCTGCCTTCTTTCTCCTCATAAGATATCCCTAATCCCCAGACCTGAAACCCTGACACAGGACAGCAATGGAGGCTTACCAGAAGCTGCTAATGTTTTTTAAAAATGAAGCTCAGGTGATCTGTACTGGAAAAGGAATCAAGTAGGCAGGAGGGCACCAGAATCAGTGAGAGGCATCAGGCTTTGCTGCCAGGGAAGGTTTTATTCTCCTTTTTCCTCTGTGCATGTGAAGCACTATAGCACCAGCTGGGAGAAGCTGAGGACAAACAAAGAGTCCCCAGGGCTGGCAACACTGTGGGCAGAAGCTGTCATTACTCCCTCCCCTCTGCATCCCTCTCTCCTTCCACGAGTTCACCTAAGGTTGAAGAACCCTGACTTTATAGGATTTAATCTCCAGGCTTCAGCTGCTGACAGATCTCTGCTGTAGGAAAAGTGGTTCAGCTTCATCCCATTTTCATGCTCCCTCATTCTCTCCCTCCCTTTGTTAATTAGAATGGACCCACAGTTTGTCAGAGAGGCAGGAAGTGGTATATGAAGATTATCCACACAGCTTCCACATTGGCTCACATTGCTCATCTTCCTGGAAGTACCATCACTATCACTGTCCCAATGTCCTCTCACTCCTGCACTAATTTTCAGGCCTATGTATCTGTTTCCTTTTATGAGATTATTCATTCACCCATGGTCTCTGCCAGTCACTGCACCTTTGAACCTAGAGATCAACTAGGTGAGAACTTTCCATATACACTTCCAGCCCAAATACATGTTCTAGCCAGTTTCTCACTTTCCCAAGGCTTTCCACTCAACTCTCAGTGTGTGGACACTATTCAACAAACTCTAAAACAAGTAGCCCTACCCCAACATTTCCTCTCCTCTTGCCTTTTCCCCCCTTCTGGTAGCAAACACTACCATCTTTCAGAAAAATCAGTGTGTATTCCTTCCTCAGTTTATGTTACAAAGCTTAAATTGATTGATATGATCAGGTCATATGCACACTTCCTTTCCCTTTAAACACACACACACACACACACACACACACACACACACACACACAAATAGAGACTTGGAGATTGCCATAAACAAAATGTTATATTATAATAATATAATCATAAGCAGGAGATGGTTGATCAGAGTTGTGTGAGGGTGAACCTCCAAAATGAGGCATAGAGATCCGAAGGGAGGACAGAGGTCCATGAAGTTTATGACATGACAATGTAATCAGAACACACCCATATAAAAGATGGCACCACCTTAAACCAGGTAAATAACTAGTGGTTATGGACAGACTGTATGCAGGCAAAGTTACAGTGATAGGACAGGATGCAGAGAGCAGGTCATCTTTCAAAACTGTAGTTGATCCAGACAGTTCTGGCTCAGGCAACAAAGGGATAGAGTGGAAAACCCTCATTCAGGTCAGGTTTGAGGAGAGGAAATCCTTACTGGAAAAATCTGAAAATATTCTGTCTGTATTAAAAACATAATTTTGGCCCTCTCCTAGAGGGAGCCTAGTTAGGGAACAATGCTGCTGTTACTATCATCAATAACAACTATTGCTATTATTTGAGGGCATCTATCACATATGAGATGATACAACAATTATCATATAGGCAACCAAAGAAATGGACATAGCAATTACGTAAGTTTGGGTGGGTTGAAACCAGCCCACCTGGAAGACACAAGGAATTGTTCAAACTGAGCTAGGAAGACTAAGTAAGAATTAATCATGAGATGGGACATTATAGAAAGGGACTTCCAGGAAGAAGGAGTAGTATAATGTAGGGCATGGAGGTAAAGACATTTTTCTGAGAACTACAGAAATCTCCAATATGCAACTATAAATTTAAGAAAGATAATACCTTGGAATGAAAGAGTAGATGTAGGTAGAGATAAGACTCTGAAAGACTGTATATGTTTTGATGATTGAGTTTGAAAGGGCAAGGAATGACCTTATATTTTTTATAAAATATATTGTTAGCAAGACGTATAAAATATTTAAAATCTGCACTGAAAAACATGGAGCTAGGTGAGATTTTTAACTCCTAGCTTTTCACATGGCTAAATAATGCTACGTAATGGATAACCTGCCACTTATGTAGAGACTTGCAATACTTGCTTTATATTTTTTTTACTAGCATCTGTGTAATAGCTCCCCTTTGCTTCTCTGAATTTTATAATAATTTAAGGACTAGTGCCCAAGAAATTCTTATTTTACAAAATACAAAGTGTTCTTAGTTTTTTTTTTTCTAATTCCCCTAAATGATCTTTAAATTTATTTTATCATATCACAAAATAACCCCTTTTTTTTTAAGTAAGCTCTATACTCAACGTAGGGCTTGAACTCATGACCCTGAGATCAAGGTTCATATGCTCCATGGACTGAGCCAGCCAGGCACTCCCAAAATAATCTTTTTGAATGAAGATTGATTACATTAAACATTTTCATTCATTTTCATTTGTTATGCATCTATTAAGTGTCTGCTCTGAAAAACCCTGAGTAGGGAGACATGACAGTATTGCCTTTATGAAGCTCATATTTGGTTAAAAAAAAAAAAAAGAAAAAGAAAGAAAGACTGTCAAACAGAGTTTACCAAACAGTATGACTAGTCCAGGTTAGGAGGGTAGAATTTGTTTCTATTTTTTTTTTTTTTTATTTATGATAGTCATACAGAGAGAGAGAGAGAGGCAGAGACACAAGGCAGAGGGAAAGCAGGCTCCATGCACCAGGGCCTGATGTGGGATTCGATCCGGGTCTCCAGGATCGCGCCCTGGGCCAAAGGCAGGCACCAAACCGCTGCGCCACCCAGGGATCCCAAAGATTCTTTTTTTTTTTTTTAATTTTTATTTATTTATGATAGTCAGAGAGATAGAGAGAGAGGCAGAGACACAGGCAGAGGGAGAAGCAGGCTCCATGCATCGGGAGCCCGACGTGGGATTCGATCCCGGGTCTCCAGGATCGCGCCCTGGGCCAAAGGCAGGCGCCAAACCGCTGCGCCACCCAGGGATCCCTAGAATTTGTTTCTAAAGGCTGGTGGGAGAGAATGACAAAGGAATAGTCCTTGGGTGCATCTCTGTCTCATTGGGTAATGATGGTGTGGGGGCAGGGGTGCAAAATTTGCCATCCCAAAATGCGTCTCTTTGGCATGTGGATTATTTTAGGCTGATTATTTTTAAGAAACCTAAAACTGACAGGGATATATTGGATCCTAGCATGATTTCCAGGGTCCCAATATAAGTTATATTCAAGGGAGCGTCTATGTTGTGTCCATACCTAACCAACAGAGTCTGGCTTGGTGGGGTCAGGGATTTACTACAGAACAGCCAGGTCAATATGCATGGTGTGGTTTTCTAATATAACCACCAGGGGGAGACTTCAGATTAAAAAAGGAGTTAAATTCAAACCCTCTTCAAGTCCCAACAGATTAAGAAAGTAGATCTTCCAGTTTCATTTTCCCACATACTGCTAATCTCCCACATAATGCTTTATCTCCCATCTGATAGAGATTTTATTTATTCACTCATGAAAGACACAGAGAGAGAGGCAGAGACATAGGCAGAGAGAGAAGCAGGCTCCCTGCTAGGGGCTGGATGTGGGATTCCATCCCAGGACCCTGTGACCATGACCTGAGCAGAAGGCAGATGCTTAACCACTGAGCCACCCAGGTGCCCCTATCTCCCACATAGTTCTGAAAAATGCCAACCTGTGCATTCCTCCTCTGATGATCCCTTCTGTCTCATGCATATGCGCTGCAGACACATCCACACCCTATAACCCACATAAAATCCTGAAACTGATGTAGAGATGATATTTTTCTCTGCTTTCTCAATTATTAAAGGTAACCTGATAGGATGCAGATGCTTCTGTGTGCTTTAGTCCTAGTCATATTGACAAGCTTTGAATCCCCAATCTGACCACAGAACTAAAGGAAATCCTTAGAATTTTCAGTTTCTCTAGTCTCAGGCTCAGTTGGGTGTCTCTATTGCAGAAAATGGAGGTGGCCTTAAAGGGAGCAGAATTTGTGACTTCAGAATATGCCCCTTTGGCATAAAGACTATTTTTTAGGCTGATTATTTTTAAGAAACAGACTCAAGAGAAGTTCTGAAAACCAACCAGGTGAGATTGTCTTTTTGTAAGAGACATTTGCATTTGAAAGAAAAACCTCCATTTCTCAGAGTGTCTTCCTTTGTGTACCAGGAAGTAGAGAATGGCTAAATCTCTAGAAGTTGGAGAGAGGGGCCAGATGGCAATAGAGTAGGGTCCCCAAATCACCTGTCCCCAACAAATTACCTAGATAACCTTCAAATCATCCTGAAAATCTACGAATTCGGCCTGAGACTTAAAGAGAAAACAGCTGGAATGCTACAGTGAGAGGAGTTCTTGCTTCTATCAAGGTAGGAAGACGGGGAAAAAGAAATAAAGACACAATTATGCTGAGTGAAATAAGTCAATCGGAGAAGGACAAACAGTGTATGTTCTCATTCATTTGGGGAATATAAAAAATAGTGAAAGGGAATATAAAGGAAGGAAAAAGAAATGTTGGGAAATATCAGGAAGGGAGACAGAACATAAAGACTCCTAACTCGGGGAAACGAACTAGGGGTGATGGAAGGGGAGGAGGGCGGGGGGTGGGGGTGACTGGGTGACGGGCACTGAGGGGGGCACTTGACGGGATGAGCACTGGGTGTTTTCTGTATGTTGGTAAATTGAACACCAATAAAAATTAATTTTTAAAAAAAAGGCCTCCAAGGGTGAGGGGCCCCGCGAGGAGCCGGGCTGAGGCCGGGGCGAGTGTCCCCAGGACAGGAGAGCCCCGTCCTGGAGGAGCAGGAGCTGCACCAACCTTCCCCGCGGAAAGGCGCCCGCAGGGAGTTAGAGCAGGACCCAGGAGGGCGGGGATGCCCTCGGGCTCCCGGGGACACTAACAGGCACCTGCGCCCCGGGAGAGCGCCCCGAGCTCCCTAAGGGCTGCAGCGCTCGGCGGGACCCGGAGCAGCTCGAAGGGGCTCGGGCGGCGGCTCCGCGGAGGGGGCTGCGGGGCGGGAGCGCGAATCCAACAGCGCAGGCCCCGGAGCACAGGGCGCCGGGACACAGCCCAGGATCCGGCCTCCCCCGGGACAGGCAGAGGCCGGGAGGGCCCAGGACAGCAAGGACACTCCTGCCCGGAGCTGAGCAGATCAGCGGCCCCGCCCGGGAGCCCCCAGGCCCTGCAGACGGAGAGCCCCGGAGCTACTGCGGGAGCTGACTCCAGGTTCCCAGAGCTGCCCCCGCCACTGTGGCTTCCTCCCGGGGCCTCACGGGGTGAACAGCCCCCACTGAGCCCTGCACCAGGCAGGGGCAGAGCAGCTCCCCCAAGTGCTAACACCTGAGAATCAGCACAGCAGGCCCCTCCCCCAGAAGACCAAGGAGACGGACCAGTTCCAAGGGAAGTCAAGGGACTTAAAGTATACAGAATCGGAAGATACTCCCCCGTGTTTTTTTGTTTTTTCTTTTCTGTTTTGTATTTTATTTCTTTCCTTCTTTTTGATTTCTGATTGCTTCCCCACCCCACCCCCTTTTTTTCTCCTTTCTTTCTTTTTCTTTCTCTTTTTCTTCTTTTTTCCTTTTTTTTCTTCTTTCTCTTTTTCCTTTTTCTCTTTTCTTTCCTTCTCTCTCTTTTTCTCCTGTTCCCAATACAACTTGATTTGGCCACTCTGCACTGAGCAAAATGACTAGAAGGAAAACCTCACCTCAAAAAAAAAAAAAAAAGAATCAGAAACAGTCCTCTCTCCCACAGAGTTACAAAATCTGGATTAGAATTCAATGTCAGAAAAAAAAAAAAAAGAATTCAATGTCAGAAAGCCAATTCAGAAGCACTATTATACAGCTACTGGTGGCTCTAGAAAGAACCATAAAGGACTCAAGAGACTTCATGACTGCAAAATTTAGATCCAATGAGGCAAAAATTAAAAATCAATTAAATGAGATGCAATCCAAGCTAGAAGTCCTAACGACGAGGCTTAACGAGGTGGAAGAACGAGTGAGTGACATAGAAGACAAGTTGATGGCAAAGAGGGAAACTGAGGAAAAAAGAGACAGACAATTAAAAGACCATGAGGATAGATTAAGGGAAATAAATGACAGCCTGAGGAAGAAAAACCTACGTTTAATTGGGGTTCCCGAGGGCGCGGAAAGGGACAGAGGGCCAGAATATGTATTTGAACAAATCCTAGCTGAAAACTTTCCGAATCTGGGAAGGGAAACAGGCATTCAGATCCAGGAAATAGAGAGATCCCCCCCTAAAATCAATAAAAACCGTTCAACACCTCAACATTTAATAGTGAAGCATGCAAATTCCAAAGATAAGGAGAAGATCCTTAAAGCAGCAAGAGAAAAAAAGTCCCTGACTTTTATGGGGAGGAATTTTAGGCTAACAGCAGACCTCTCCACAGAGACCTGGCAGGCCAGAAAAGGCTGGCAGGATATATTCAGGGTCCTAAATGAGAAGAACATGCAACCAAGAATACTTTATCCAGCAAGGCTCTCATTCAGAATGGAAGGAGAGATAAAGAGCTTCCAAGACAGGCAGGAACTGAAAGAATATGTAACGTCCAAACCAGCTCTGCAAGAAATTTTAAGGAGGACTCTTAAAGTTCCCCTTTAAGAAGAAGTTCAGTGGAACAATCCACAAAAACAAGGATTGAATAGATATCATGGTGACACTAAACTCATATCTGTCAATAGTAACTCTGAACCTGAACGGGCTTAATGACCCCATCAAAAGGCGCAGGGTTTCAGACTGGATAAAAAAGCAAGACCCATCTATTTGCTGTCTACAAGAGACTCATTTTAGACAGAAGGACACCTACAGCCTGAAAATAAAAGGTTGGAGAACCATTGACCATTCAGATGGTCCTCAAAAGAAAGCAGGGGTAGCCATCCTCATATCAGATAAATTAAAATTTACCCCGAAGACTATAGTGAGAGATGAAGAGGGACACTATCTCATACTCAAAGGATCTATCCAACAAGAGGACTTAACAATCCTCAATATATATGCCCCAAATGTGGGAGCTGCCAAATATTTAAACCAATTAATAACCAAACTGAAGAAATACTTTGATAATAATACACTTATACTTGGTGACTTCAATCTAGCTCTTTCTATACTATATAGGTCTTCTAAGCACAACATCTCCAAAGAAATGAGAACTTTAAATGATACACTGGACCAGATGGATTTCACAGATATCTACAGAACTTTACATCCAAACTCAACTGAATACACATTCTTCTCAAGTGCACATGGAACTTTCTCCAGAATAGACCACATACTGGGTCACAAATCGGGTCTGAACCGATACCAAAAGATCGGGATAGTCCCCTGTATATTCTCAGACCATAATGCCTTGAAATTAGAACTTAATCACAAGAAGTTTGGAAGGACCACAAACACGTGGAGGTTAAGGACCATCCTGCTAAAAGATGAAAAGGTCAACCAGGAAATTAAGGAAGAATTAAAAAGATTCATGGAAACTAATGAGAATGAAGATACAACCGTTCAAAATCTTTGGGATGCAGCAAAAGCAGTCCTGAGGGGGAAATACATCGCAATACAAGCATCCATCCAAAAACTGGAAAGAACTCAAATACAAAAGCTCACCTTACACATAAAGGAACTAGAGAAAAAGCAGCAAATAGACCCCACCCCCAGCAGAAGAAGACAGTTAATTAAAATTTGAGCAGAACTAAATGAAATCGAGACCAAAAGAACTGTGGAACAGATCAACAGAACCAGGAGTTGGTTCTTTGAAAGAATTAATAAGATAGATAAACCATTAGCCAACCTTATTAAAAAGAAGAGAGAGAAGACTCAAATTAATAAAATCATGAATGAGAAAGGAGAGATCACTACCAACACCAAGGAAATACAAACGATTTTAAAAACATATTATGAACAGCTGTACGCCAATAAATTAGGCAATCTAGAAGAAATGGACGCATTCCTGGAAAGCCACAAACTACCAAACTGGAGTAGGAAGAAATAGAAAACCTGAACAGGCCAATAACCAGGGAGGAAATTGAAGCAGTCTTCAAAAACCTCCCAAGACACAAGAGTCCAGGGCCAGATGGCTTCCCAGGGGAATTCTATCAAATGTTTAAAGAAGAAATCATACCTATTCTACTAAAGCTGTTTGGAAAGATAGAAAGAGATGGAGCACTTCCAAATTCGTTCTATGAGGCCAGCATCACCTTAATTCTGAAACCAGACAAAGACCACACCAAAAAGGAGAATTACAGACCAATATCCCTGATGAACATGGATGCAAAAATTCTCAACATCTAAGATACTAGCCAATAGGATCCAACAACACATTAAGAAAATTATTCACCACGACCAAGTAGGATTTATCCCCGGGACACAAGGCTGGTTCAACACTCGTAAAAAAATCAATGTGATTCATCATATCAGTAAGAGAAAAACCAAGAACCATATGATCCCCTCATTAGATGCAGGGAAAGGATTTGACAAAATACAGCATCCATTCCTGATCAAAACCCTTCAGAGTGTTGGGATAGAGGGAACTTTCCTCGACATCTTAAAAGCCATCTACGAAAAGCCCACAGCAAATATCATTCTCGATGGGGAAGCACTGGGAGCCTTTCCCCTAAGATCAGGAACAAGACAGGGATGTCTACTCTCACCACTGCTATTCAACATAGTACTGGAAGTCCTCGCCTCAGCAATCAGACAACAAAAAGACATTAAAGGCATTCAAATTGGCAAAGAAGAAGTCAAACTCTCCCTCTTCGCCGATGACATGATACTCTACATAGAAAACCCAAAAGCCTCCACCCCAAGATTGCTAGAACTCATACAGCAATTTGGTAGCATAGCAGGATACAAAATCAATGCCCAGAAATCAATGGCATTTCTATACACTAACAATGAGACTGAAGAAAGAGAAATTAAGGAGTCAATCCCATTTACAATTGCACCCAAAAGCATAAGATACCTAGGAATAAACCTAACCAAAGAGGTAAAGGATCTATACCCTAAAAACTATCGAACACTTCTGAAAGAAATTGAGGAAGACACAAAGAGATGGAAAAATATTCCAGGCTCACGGATTGGCAGAATTAATATGGTAAAAATGTCAATGTTACCCAGGGCAATTTACACGTTTAATGCAATCCCTATCAAAATACCATGGACTTTCTTCAGAGAGTTAGAACAAATTATTTTAAGATTTGTGTGGAATCAGAAAAGACCCCAAATAGCCAGAGGAATTTTAAAAAAGAAAACCATAGCTGGGGGCATCACAATGCCAGATTTCAGGTTGTACTACAAAGCTGTGGTCATCAAGACAGTGTGGTACTGGCACAAAAACAGACACATAGATCAATGGAACAGAATAGAGAACCCAGAAGTGGACCCTGAACTGTATGGTCAACTAATATTTGATAAAGGAGGAAAGACTATCCACTGGAAGAAAGACGGTCTCTTCAATAAATGGTGCTGGGAAAATTGGGCATCCACATGCAGAAGAATGAAACTGGACCACTCTCTTTCACCATACACAAAGATAAACTCAAAATGGATGAGAGATCTAAATGTGAGACAAGATTCCATCAAAATCATAGAGGAGAACACAGGCAACACCCTTTTTGAACTTGGCCACAGTAACTTCTTGCAAGATACATCCACAAAGACAAAAGAAACAAAAGCAAAAATGAACTATTGGGACTTCATCAAGATAAGAAGCTTTTGCACAGCAAAGGATACAGTCAACAAAACTAAAAGACAACCTACAGAATGGGAGAAGATATTTGCAAATGACATATCAGATAAAGGGCTAGTTTCCAAAATCTATAAAGAACTTATTAAACTCAACACCAAAGAAACAAAGAATCCAATCGTGAAATGGGCAAAAGACATGAAGAGAAATCTCACAGAGGAAGACATGGACATGGCCAACATGCACATGAGAAAATGCTCTGCATCACTTGCCATCAGGGAAATACAAATCAAAACCACAATGAGATACCACCTCACACCAGTGAGAATGGGGAAAATTAACAAGGCAGGAAACCACAAATGTTGGAGAGGATGTGGAGAAAGGGGAACCCTCCTGCACTGTTGGTGGTAATGTGAACTGGTGCAGCCACTCTGGAAAACTGTGTGGAGGTTCCTCAAAGAGTTAAAAATAGACTTGCCCTACGACCCAGCGATTGCACTGCTGGGGATATACCCCAAAGATTCAGATTCAATGAAACGCCGGGACACCTGCACCCCGATGTTTCTAGCAGCAATGTCCACAATAGCCAAACTGTGGAAGGAGCCTCGGTGTCCATCGAAAGATGAATGGATAAAGAAGATGTGGTCTATGTATACAATGGAATATTACTCAGCAATTAGAAACGACAAATACCCACCATTTGCTTCAACGTGGATGGAACTGGAGGGAATTATGCTGAGTGAAGTAAGTCAATCGGAGAAGGACAAACAGTGTATGTTCTCATTCATTTGGGGAATATAAATAATAGTCAAAGGGAATATAAATGAAGGGAAAAGAAATGTGTGGGAAATATCAGGGAGACAGAACATAAAGACTCCTAACTCTGGGAAACGAACTAGGGGTGGTGGAAGGGGAGGAGGGAGGGGGGTGGGGGTGGGGGAATGGGTGACGGGCCCTGAGGCGGACACTTGACAGGATGAGCACTGGGTGTTTTTCTGTATATTGGTAAATTGAACACCAATAAAAATTAATTTATATATATAAAAAATAAAATACTTCAGTGAGAGAAAAAAATAATAAAAGAAAAAAGAAAAAAAAATCTCTAGAAGTTTATCAGTGAGGAAGGCAAAGACCTAAGTCTGCAAAAAAACTTACCCTTGATCACTGCTTGTCCAATAGCTTCCCATAACTGGCTTCCCACCCCCCAGCATATTTTGTCTTAACTGGATCTGGGATTTAAAGTGGTGTCTTGGGCCATTTTGGTGGGTTACTTAGTTTTCCTGCGTACCTGCCATGCATGCAAGTTGTATGCATGTTATTAAACTTGTTTTTCTCCACTTAAACTGCCTTTTATCATTGGAGGGTGGGGGTTGGTCCCAGTCTTGAGCCTTGAAGGGTAGAAAGAAAATTATTCCCACCACCCACCCTCCACCCCTCACAAAGCTCAGCATACTTTTTTTGTGATACAAGGTCCAGGTTTGGTGAGCCAGGACTTCCCTAAATCAACTTCATTTTGTGGTATGTAATTGATAGAGATCTTTCAGGCTGGTAAGACCTATACATTGCTGGGAATGTCAAAGGGATCTTCTAGCCTGGTCTGAGCCCTTAAGAAAATTTCAAGCTGGAATTTATTTTGTCCATTCTCCTGCTGCCTGCATCTATGTAAGCATAGAAAGTCTAGAATGTTTCCATAAAGGAAGGCTCTCCATATCTTCCCACAGAAATCCTTTTAGCAAGTTCTTCTTTCCTTATAACCTGCCTCTCACCAGTAATTCTAAAGAGGAAACTATTTTCATCCCCACTGCAAAAACTTTTCTGTGAGACCCCTTTTGAAAAGCCAAAGATCCATACCTCCCACCCCCAGCCCTAGCTTGGGCTAATGTCTACCTGGTATTTTTGTTTGTTTGTTTGTTTGATTGTTTTGGTTGTCTCTAATCATAGCCCATCAAGCTCAAAGACCACAAACACCTCTTACCAAAGCAGGTCTGACATTTCCCACAGTTCTCTATAGGTCACTCCACTGTCTTTGCCACAAATCTTAAGAAAGAGAAGGCAACTTTCCTAGGTCTGGTCTCCTTGTTGTTCAGTTTGTGGCCATAAGTCTATGGTGAGGATATTGCCCCTACCTGTACATCCCCACACTGTGTGTTATAAAGAGACAAAGGACTAGAGTTTGCCTGCGGTGAGTAGGACTTGAAACATGCTAGAGATATGATACCCATGTAATGGAACCAACATTAGTTCACTCCTTGGTGAGTCACAGATACACCAAGTAGAGTTGTGTACAAAGTAAGCTTTATTTGCGGCAAATAAGAAGATCATGGGAAATAGCTTCCAAAGCCCTGACTCTCTAAGAGAAGGTGAATGAGTTCCTTTTGTTTACAGTTAGGATAAATATTTAGATTGGGAATCCTGGTCATTGGATATAGCGGCAGGCACATGGTCACGCATACACCTTAAGGAATCCTACCTATATATACACGTTGTATGTTATGTAAATGAGGCTGAGGATTTTTCCTTGGGCGGAGATTTTAGTATTATAATGAAGTAAAGGTCATTGCTAGTCATTCCAGGGGTCACTCCATGGTCCACATTTGTAGGGTGCGAGTCAGGTTTACCTCAAAGGGTCTGGGTGGTCTGGACAGGCAAGAAATCTTGTCAGGGCAGTCACCTTCACCTGGAGGGTAGTTTTGGATTTAATTTGCCTGAGTTAAGAGGTAATCTGTAAAGAAGAGCTTAATGAAAGATGTAAGACAAAGATAAGTAAGTACAAGCATCCTAACCTGTAAAAGTTAGGTCTTAGGGTTTTACTGGTGACACTAAAAGCTTAGACAACCTTTAAAATACTTTTCTTTAATTATTATTATTATTTTTTTTTTTAAGAAAAGAGAGAGATTACACACTGGAGTTGATGGGGGAGGGTTGGGGAAGGGAAAGAGAGAGAATATCAAGCAGACTCCCTGCTGAGTGCAGAACCTTCCACATAGGCTCCATCTCAGGATTCTGAGGTCATGACCTGAGCTGAAATCGAGTGGGATGCTTAAGACGCTCCCAAAAACCTTAAAAATGCTTTAAGGAGGGTAATAAAAACACACATCGGTGTTGATATTAGAGAAATAGAATATATTTGGGGAACTCATAAAAATTCCAGTGGGAGATGAGCAAAGTCATAGGATACAGTCAAAGAGGAGATGAATGAGACACGTTAAGCGTGTACAATCTGTGCAGCCTGCAGACTATCAAGGTGTGAGTTAAGCCTGATACATCGGCACATTGACACCTATATTCCCGTAACTTAGCAATCTGGAACCATTTTCCTAAAGCCAAGTACACAACTCTTTATTTTTATCTGAGGTCGTGTCAGTTTCTATTTTACCTACCTCTTAAATCTTCAGTCCCTTTACAATAATCTGTATTTTGATCCCAGGTAGAACTTCTCCATTCTGAGAACTTTTGTTTTGTCTTCTTTATCAGGCTTCTTACCTCATTTCTCTTTTTCCCTCTTCCTTAATAGCATATTATCAGCTGAGCCATGATCAAGGAGGTAACATCAGTTTACTAAGACCTCTGAATCCGTGTGAAATTTCCTGAGGAGAAAGAATTTCTTATAAAGTCTGAGGGAAAGGCAGGTCCTCCTCTCTCCCCCAAACAAATAGTGAGCATCAGGACCAGACCAAGCAGAAGAAAAGTGGACACTTTTTTCTGAAAGAAGAGCTGAGAGTGAGTGCCTCCCTAAATTTGCTCCATGTGAGTCATCTCGGGTGCCTATTATATATTAGGCATGGAGGATACACAATAATTAAGAAGTGATCTTGGGGACCCACATGCTGCTGAGAAAGACAGACACATAAGTAGTCAATTGCAATAGAATGGTTTAAGTGGACCCATAGAAATAAGAAATTAAACCAGCCTTAAGGGCTTAAAAGAAACCTCCTAGAGGAACAACCAGGTAAACCAATATATGACAAAATATCACATTAGCCAGGGAAAGAAGAGGGGGAGAATATAGTTTTCTAAGCACACAACTAACCACTGGACTCTTTTCCAATGATGATTAAACTCATCCTCTTGGAAGATGGTATGAAAAAAACAGAAGTTCATAGGATTTTAAAATCCACCTGAGGGGCTCAGTAGTTGAGCATCTGCCTTCAGCCTAGGGCGTGATCCTGGAGTCCTAGGATTGAGTCCTGCATAGGGCTTCCTGCATGGAGGCTGCTTCTCCTCTGTGTCTCTGCCTCTCTCTCTTTCTGTGTCTCTCATGAATAAATAAATAAAATCTTTAAAAAAAAATAAAATTTAAAAAATTTTGAAAAATGAAATGAAATAAAACAAAATTCAGTCAGGTCACTTAATTGAATCCCAGCCATGTGGCAAAAAGCAAGTGATTTAACTTCTTCCAGCTTCATTGTCTTGAGCATGTTAAAAAAACAAAACCAAACCAAACAAAACAGAGGACCCAAGTTACATTACTGAAGTTAAGGCCTTAAATCAGTAAACCGGGGCTTAATACCAAATCTAATTTCAATTTCATCCTCTCCCAGAAATGTTGTTTTCACTGGTCAGTCAGCAATTTTCTGATGGGCACCAAATCTGTCACATGGCCCTCTCCATTCCTGAAAGGAAGATGAGGTCAGCTGCATGCAAAGACTCCCAAGCACTCCCTCTAAAGGAATATGCCCTTGCCTGGAATAATTATTTCTTTTCTTTTGCTTACAACTTTCTTACCCCACCATCCTTCCAGTAAAAACCCTCCCTTTTGGGCAGCCCCTGGTGGCTCAGCAGTTTAGCACCGCCATCCCCCCAGGGTCTGATTCTGGAGGCCTGAGATGGAGTCCCATGTTCGGTTCCCTGCATGGTGCCTGCTTCTGACTCTGCCTGTGTCTCTGACTCTCTCTTTCTCTCTCTGTGTGTGTCTCTCATGAATAAATTTAAAAAAATTTAACAAAAACAAATGATATAAAACCAAAAACAAAACAAAAATCCTCCCTTTTATATACCTCCCAAGAGAGTTCCCCTCTACTTGCTAGAAGGGATGCTCTCTGATTCATGAATTATTTAATAAAGCCAGTTAGATCTTCAGATTCACTTAGTTGAATTTTGTTTTTTAGCAAGTAACATATGTTTATAGTATATACCATCCAGACAGCTATTGAGAGAATTACGTATAACAAGAAAGTGATAATTTCTGAAAAAATAAAGCAGTTATTTACGTCCTGAATTAACACTAACTGCTCTACATATACTTTCTTATGGAGCCTGAGAAAGAGTTAAACTCTTTCTGTTTCATTTACAGCAATGAGGAAGCCTACGGGGTGAAGTTTCTTATCTATGTCCTGCAGGTTTTATGCTAAGTTGTCAGTGGGATGGTTTAGACAGGGAGCCTTGGCCTAACTGTAGGCAAATGAGGAAGGAGCTGGACTATCTACTGGTGGCAATGGACCCAGCTGTTGCTCTGCTTCTTTGTAATCACACGTAATACAATAGTGGCTAATAGGGTCACACTACCCTTCCTCCTAGTTTTGAGGCTCAACTTCTTGGCTAACTTCAAAGTAACAGGATACTGCTTACTGGGGCCCTGCCTTTATCCAGGCCCCCCACTGCTCTACTGTCACCTGGCCTCTGCCAGCATCTGCACATTGACTCTGATCCCAAGGAACTTCAGTCATTACTTGGTAACAACCATTGCTACTAACCTGTAACCCTGAGTACTCACTTCAGGGTATGTGCCTGCTGTGTTCCAAGAACGATACTATTTGTCAAAGTTGGAGAATGAAAGTGTCTTTTTAGTCAAATTAAGGAAGTTCAACAGATTACACCCCTGTACCCAGAAACATGCAGGCTTACACAGAGACATGCAGAGAGCCCCACAAATATCCAATTGTACAACAAACACTTGTTTAGAACCTACTATATGGGACAGCCCTGGTGGCTCAGTGGTTTAGCGCAGCCTTCAGCCCAGGGTGTGATCCTGCAGACCCAGGATCAAGTCCCATGTCAGACTCCCTGCATGTAGCCTGCTTCTCTCTCTCTGCCTATGTCTCTGCTTCTCTCTCTCTCTCTGTGTGTCTCTCATGAATAAATAAATAAAATCTAAAAAAAAAAGAAATTCCTAAAATAAAAAAAAATTCTAAAAAAGAACCTAC
The DNA here is from genome assembly GCF_018345385.1 of Vulpes lagopus. Classification (NCBI taxonomy): domain Eukaryota; kingdom Metazoa; phylum Chordata; class Mammalia; order Carnivora; family Canidae; genus Vulpes; species Vulpes lagopus. Next base: position 21,266,893 of record NC_054838.1, read on the forward strand.
TATATACCAGGCACTGTACAAGACTCTAGGATAGAGCAGTAGATAAATAGTAAGTGTTCTCTGAGCCTCAAAGTCTACAGAGGCATTTTTCTTACATCATCTCTGTATAGAAACATTGAATACATAACAAAGCTGTGGAAACAGGAGAGTAACCTTCTTAGACCACCTAGCCGACCAATAGCTCTCATGAGAGCATCCTAGCATTAGCTGATTAGACCAACCCTTCTCTGTTTTTTGTTCTGTTCACATCTATTTTTAATTCCAGTACATAAAGAATATCTTCTCCTCCAACAACCAAAGTAGGAACAGGAGTCAGAAGACCATTAATAACCTATTTATTCTGTAGATACTAAAAGACAAAAGAGAAAATAGATGCCACAAGATAGCCTCCAAAAGAATCTTGGAATGGTGACCATCTGTTCTTTTCAGTTATGATGGGCTATATCAAGTTGCGCTGTAGCTTCAACCCAGAAGGGACTCATTTTGAGTGGTATCTGAAGAGTATTCCTTGGTTCTCTTCTACCCAGAAGTGTCCTTTCAAAAAGTGTGGCTGAAATTTGCCCTTCATTTTCCATTAAGCTATCATTGTTTATCTTGTTCCCAATATATCTCTACTTTGGATATGAAGAGATGAGGAATTTAGATATGGATGAGATTAGGAATTTCAGGAAGTATTTGGAAAGTGTAAAAAAAAATATAATCTAAGTAGAGAAAAATAAATTTAAAAAATTATTGGTTGGGATCCAGAGTGTATTGGGCAACATAGAAGGAAGGGTAACTGAACTTAAAGATGCATCAATATAATCATCTAAACAGAAGCACTGAATGAAATACAAAGATTTTTTTAAAAGTTAAAATACTCAAATAAATAAATAAATAAATAAATATAAATAAATAAAAAAAGTTAAAATACTCCCAGAAGTAGTGGATGGATCATTATCAAGCTGTCTACCATATGCACAATTGGTGTTTTAAAAATGAAGAAGAGGGATCCCTGGGTGGCGCAGCGGTTTGGCGCCTGCCTTTGGCCGAGGGCGCGATCCTGGAGACCCGGGATCGAATCCCACATCAGGCTCCCGGTGCATGGAGCCTGCTTCTCCCTCCGCCTGTATCTCTGCCTCTCTCTCTCTCTCTGTGACTATCATAAATAAATAAAAAAAATTAAAAATGAAGAAGAGAGAAAAAATGATCAAAAACTTTTGAAGAACTATCGGCTGAAATTTTTCAACATTAGAACATAAAGGATACCCATGAATTCAGATGCTCAGCAAATGTCAAGCAAGGCCAATTAAAGTAAACCTACAACTAAATGAATATAGAAAACAACACATTGCCTACAAGGAAACTATGAGAAGAATATTGTCTGACTTTTCTTCAGAAACAATGGAGGTCAAAGAAAGAAAAACATGGAACTTCATTTGTGATGTGGTGAAAGTAAAACCTGTCAATGTACCTTTCTAGTGAAAATTTCCTTCAAAAACTAATCTAAAATGAACATTTTTCAGGTTAAAAAACAATTGAGATTAAGATTATTTCCTTTCTGTTTTTTTATTAAATTCCATAAAATACAACTGAATATTAAAGTGAAAGTAATAAAGTATTGTGGGATTATTATATAAGCAAAAGTAAAATATATCTGAACTCTAGTCCAAAGAATAGATTGGGCTATAAATGAAATGATAGTTTGATAGAACAAAAGGAAACATACCAACACATTGGGTCAAGACATTTCTGATTCCAAAACAGAACAATGACTTTTCTGAGAAAAGAAAATTACTACATTATACTATCTATCCATGAACACATTTTAATTCATTTAAGGTTTTACCAAATTAATAATAAGTGACCCCACTAACAATAGAAAAAGAGTAAGACCTCAGCACCATTCATTTGGAGGTTAAGGGAAAACAATAAAATCTTAGTATTTCTTGGTAGAATGTAATACTTTTACATTTTTTATAGAAATTCAAAAGAACTACAGTAGCTAAACACTTTGAAAATGAAGTACAGTCTTTTAGAGCTCATATAATACCTAATTTCAAAACTTACTATAAATCTTTGGTAAAAAGATAGTGCTCAATAATCATGAGACAGATACATCAACCAAAGAGAAGAGAGGGACACTGGGGTGGCTCACTGGTTAAGCATCTGCCTTCAGCTCAGGTCGTGACCTGGAGTCCTGGGATCAAGTCCCACATCAGGCTCCCTGCATGGAGCCTGCTTCTCCCTCTGCCTATGCCTCTGCCTCTCTCTGTCTTTCATGAATAAATAAATAAAATCTTAAAAAAGAACAACAACAACAACAGAGGTGAGAGAGTCCAGAAACAGATCTTCATATTAATCAATTATTGACACTTAACAAAATCACCAAACTATTTTTGAAAGAAGGAATAATCTTTTCAATAAATGGTGCTGCTAGAACTATATATTTATACAGAAATAAAATTAGCTTTGACCCTATTTCACACCTTATGCATAAATTAATTTAAACACAACAAAGACCTATATGTACAAATAAAAATATACCAAACTGTACAGCATCTAGAACTCTACAGCAATAGAAGAAAAAGTATTTGTGATCTTTTTTAAGAAAGAAAAATTAATTGATAAATTCAACTTCATTAAAATTAACAAGGTCTGCTCCTCAAAAGAAAATCAGTCCAGAGAGTGAAAAAAAAAGTATTTATAACATGTACATTTGAAAAAGCACTTGTATCCGGATTGAATAAAGAACTCTTACAACGCGATAATCCAAAGACAATCCAATGAAGGCAGGCAAACTTTTAACCTAAATATTTCACAAAAGATATGCTAATGCCTAGGAAGCATATAAAAAGATGATCAAATGATGAGTTATGAAAGAAATGCAAATTTAGGAGAAGGGTAAAAAATAAATAAAAATTAAAAATAAAAAAGAGATGCAAATGTGTGTCATTTTGGTTTATGCATTACCAAGCTATAACAATGTCCCTGGCATTAAGGGGTTAAGTAATACAGGTTTGCTGAAATTTCTGAGAACAAACGTGAGGGTCCCCAAGCTACTTTTAAATTGCTAAGGAGAACACATTCCTAACAATCTAATTTTCTTATCCAGATCCTGACACCATGCCTGCAGATTAGGAAAAAAGATACATTGAAAAAATAATGAAAATAACTGCATCTTTGAAAGTTTAGATAATAGTGATAATAATAATAATAATAATAATAATGTAAGAATAATAATGAGAGAGTTAATATAAGTAGTAGTAGAGTTACTCTACTAACTCTAATAGTAAAGTAACTCAGTAACTCTAATAGTAGAGTTAATATAAGTACAATTAGTATTTATAGCTAACAATTATTTAGGCTTTGATATGTCTCAGGAAGTGTCTTCAGCGCTTTCCAAACATGATTCTTATCCTTGACATACTGAAAGTAAAATTAAGGCAAAGAAAGTTTAAGTCATCAGCCTAGAGTCACACAATTAGTGTGTATTCAAATTAGAATGTGAATCCAAATTAGCCTAATTCACAAACACTTAGGTAGGAAAATGCAATATTATTGCTTCTTTAAAAAAAAAAGGATTACTCAACATAATGGGGAGAGATATAAAAATTTTGAAAATAATTGTTTTTTAAATACAAATACTAATATTGTTCTAGTATAGACTAAACTAAGAGCTACCTCATTCTTAATTCCATCTTTTATCAGTACACTTCCCTGACTCTAAATTTATTTATCTTTACAAGCAAACAAAACACAATATGTAATAGAGTGCTGGAAATAGGAAATATCCTGGTCTAGCATTCCATGTGATAAATACTTCATAAGGAGAATTTCTTCTCAATAATTGTTTTTGTCTAAAGAATTCTGGAAATTCTCAGTCAAAAACATCTATTGAGAGGGGAGCCTAGGTGGCTCAGTTGCTTAAGTGCCTGACTCTTTGATCTCAGCTCAGGGCATGATCTCAAGCCCTGCTTTGGGCTCTATCCTGGGTGTGGGAAAAAAAAAAAATCTCCAGAGAAACTATTTCCACAAAGCTTTTGTTTGTTTGGTTTGGTATTTATTTTGGTTTTGATGTTGGTCAGGCTGTTCTTGGAAAATCAGCACTTCTGTATGCACTTCTGTGTCCTTAGCTAAACATAGTCCAGGGCAGACTATGCCACACAAATTTTTCTTGCTTCTGTTCCTTGGGCTCCAGTAAGGCCCAAGGGCTACTCCCTTCCCTGAGGACTTGCAGGAGCCTATACAAATGCTTCTGCTCAGCAGAGTGAGGAGTTCTACAGGAAAAAGCAAGGCACCTGGATGACAGACACAGGTGAAATAAATGGTTATGGGGTTGTCAGAAAGATGGGATAGAAAGTGAGGCTGGGCAGAAAGACTTATCTCTGTGAACTGGACATAGAGATACATGTGACTGCTGAGCTGGAGAAAGGAAGGGTGATACTCTGGGAGCTTAGGGGATATGAGCTAAAACTGCATGATGGCACTGTGCCAAGGCACAGATTGTTGATGGGAACTTTCTCTGGGTAACGTTATGTTTGGAGAAAGGGAACCAAAAAAAGTGATTTCTTGGTGATGGAAAACCTGCTGGAACTCTGATGCCATTTTGGAGGCAGGATAAGGATTGGTCAATAGGAAGAGATTCTGGTTTCCATAGACCAGGATTTCCTCCCTTCTTGTGCTCTTCTACTTCCTCAGTCTACAAGTCTTTATAGTGGATACGATAACACTTATGATCACCCTCAGTCACAAGGGGGTTCCATTTTCTTGTGGAGGACAGAAGTAACAATATATTTTGAGTTTATCAAGAGCAAGTTTAGAGAAAGTGGAAGGAATTTTTATCAGATAGCAATGTTAAAAACAAACAGATAAAATAGTAAACTATTTTAGTCCAAACAACTGTAAGAGAGGAAAAATAATTTTCTGTTCACCCTTCTAGGTTTTTGGCTGAGGCCTCCCTATAGTAAAAGATTATCAGGTGAAAAATTAGCAAAAGTTTAATAATGTATGTACTGAATTTACCCTGGAAAAGTGAGTAACTCCTTGAAATAGCCCAAACCATCTCCTTAAATAAATGCCTTCTTTAGATAAAGACAAAGGAAGATGTTGGGGGGTCGGATGGGTCGGAGGGAGGGTTTCTAGTGGGAGGTTCCCAGGAAAAACACAGTAAACAAGGGAATGATTGTTATGCAGATTTACATCTCTGCCTTCTTCTTTGATAAGAATTTCTAAAGATTTACTCCTTCTCCTCATCAGGTCTTCCTTATACATGTAAATAGAGGTCAGTGTAAGGATCTGAAAGGCAACATCTACTCTGCTTTCAGAGATTGATTGTTCTATGTCTACTGTTTCTTAGAAATAATCAATTCAAGATAATCCTTAAACCAAATAGGCATATGGGGGGGGGGAGGCAGATTCTACTCCCTTTCACGTCTATCAATATAAACTTATACAGTTTCACAGAAAACTACTGGCTGACCCTATGGATCCAATTGCTTTTGAACCAAGAGGATATTTTTTCTTAGTCCAGCCTTATGAGGCTGTTCCCACAGAGATACTCCTACCTATTGTTGCAGTCTTTCCCAGAAAGTGTATCCTAGGCTAGTCTTTTATTTATTTTTTATTCTTTTCTTTTTTTCTTTTTTCATTTTATTTTTTTAAAAGATTTTATTTATTTATTCATGAGAGACACAGAGAGAAAGAGAGGCAGAGGGAGAAGCAGGTTCCATACAGGGAGCCTGATATGGGACTTGATCCCAGGACTCCAGGATCATGCCCTGGGCCGAAGGCAGGAGCTAAACCACTGAGCCACCCAGGGATCCCCCGTCTTTTATTTTTTTAAAAAGATTTATTTATTTTTGAGGGGAGTGAGAAGGGACAGAAGAAGGGAGAGAGGAAGAGAGAATCTAAGGCAAACTCCCTGCTAAGCATGGAGATCCTGTCCTGAATCAAAATCAAAAGTTGGGTGTTTAACCGACTGAAGCACCTAGGCACTCCTAGGCTAGCTTTTTAATATAGGTTCTTATGACAGATATCTGAGCACCAGAGTTTTACCCATTTAGCTCAGGTAGGGTCCTTTCCAATAAAGTCCCTGTACCTGTCTGGCTTCTAAAATTTTCTTCTTAGGACTCCTAGATTCTGAAGTCAGGCATTATCTTTTCCTACTCCTTTACCTCTGTTTGTTTCTCTCTTTATGGTTTGCCTGGCTCAAAAGAGTCAACTGGCATATTGGAATTGCTTTGTACATTTACTAGTCTTAGTCTCATCATTTTCTTCTAGCCTCATGGCATCCAAGGATGTCCTATAGTAATCTCTTCTCCATAGCCATACTTTCCAACAGCCATAAAGCCCCTCTATACCTTCCTGCTGCAAAGGCATAACTACTTTCTGCACAAAGAAGCCTGTAGGTTAAAACCAATGAGAACTTCATGCTCTCATCACTCGTTGACAAGAGATGACAAGCTAGGAGCTAAAACAAGCAAAATTGATAAAACATTTGTAAACTCATTTCCCAGCCAATTCCCTTCCCACAGGTCTTACTTGATGATCTATCAGAGAGTGATTTCCAGTAGTCAGAGAATATTTACTCAAATTCCTATGTTGTCTACTTTTCACAGATTTGACAAAGAACTCTGGTCTTGAGGCTGCCTCCTCCAGTCATGTTTTTAGTCACTAACTCCACTCAAGTCCCCTTTTGCTTCATCCTTAATGGCATCCCTGGCTTTGAGGTTTTCCATAACTGGATTTCCATCCCCTTTTGTTGTCTCTACACTGTCTCCATCATGGGCAATACCACCATCCTGGCAGTCATCAGGACAGAACCCTCCCTACATGAGCCCATGTACTTGTTCCTCTCTATGTTGGCTATAACAGATCTGGGGCTCACCCTCACCACTTTGCCTACAGTCATGGGAGTCCTCTGGTTTGGGGCCTCAGAAATTAGCTTTGAGGCTTGTTTTGCCCAGTTCTTCTTCCTCCACGGATTCTCCTTTATGGAATCTTCTGTGTTGCTGGCCATGTCCTTTGATCGCTATGTGGCCATCTGCCGTCCCCTGCATTATGTCTCCATCCTCACCAACCGAGTAATCAGAAGAATAGGGGTGGCCATCATTTGCCGCTGTGTTCTGGCTGTTCTTCCCCCATTGTTCCTGCTGAAACGATTGCCCTTTTGTGGCTCCCACCAGCTTTCCCACTCCTACTGCCTCCATCAAGACATGATTCGCCTGGTGTGTGCTGACACCACTGTCAATAACTGGTATGGATTTGTTCTAGCTCTGGTCATTATTACACTGGACCCCCTGCTCATTGTGCTTTCCTATGTACTCATCCTGAGAAGTGTCTTGAGAATCAGCTCCCAGGTTGAAAGGCTTCGGGCACTCAATAACTGTCTATCCCATATTCTGGCTGTTTTGGTCCTCTACGTGCCCATGGTGGGATTGTCCATGACTCACCGCTTTGCCAAGCATGCCCCTCCAATTGTACATGTCATCATGGCCAACATCTATCTATCAGCACCTCCCGTGATGAACCCCATTATCTATAGTGTTAAAACAAAACAGATCCGTCGAGGCATTTTTCACCTCTTTTCTCATAGACAATTGCAATAGAGCATGGAGAAATGGGTTGTGGATACTATTCCTTAAAGAAAGAACTTAGGAAACTTGGAAAGTTAGGGTTTGGGTATCCAGTCATATATGAATCACAAAGCAGGAATGGGTGTTAAATACATTATTGTGCTCCCTGGATTGGTAATTTAAACTAAGCTGAACCATCTACCCATCATGTAGCTGTTCCATTTACAGGAGATTTTTGCATACTGAGTTCCTCAAAACTGTAATTCTCAACTGTATCATATGGATAGAAATGTCTGTGATTCGTCCTGTACAAAGGACCACCCTGACCTACAAGTTTGCAGGCAGGCTAAAAATGTTATTTGTGAGACTTATGCTACATAAGTGACGTTAGGAGCCTGGTTAGTTGACATTATCTGACCTCCAGGGGAGAATTGGCCTTTCTGGTCTGGACACCAAAAGCTGTAAATCTTGCCTTATATCCCCTCTGGCTCCAGGCTGGGCTGGCTCCCAAGAATGGAATCTGGGAAGGGGCAAGCACATATGGCCCAGGCTCCTTAAAAATGTGAAGACATGATAACATAGAAATGCAGCTCATTCAAAATTGCACGTAGGCAAACAAATGTTTAACTTCGGACTCTGTCATATGCCCTATAAATACAGCCTTCATGGGAATGGTCAGTTGGAAGTCTCACCTGAGAGGAGGATGCCCTGCCCAGGCCTCTCATTTGGGACTCCAGCTTGGGCTGTCTCCACCCAGCATCCCCAGCTAATAAGGTTGGATGTTTTAAGTACCCAGTCTGATATAACTCTGTCCTATTCTCCTTTACTGCTTACAATTGCCCTCATGTATGCACAGATTTCCCTTTTCTTCTTTCTTTTTCTATTAGATTTTTATAATATCAATAAAGTGGTTTCTCCCCCCCCCCCCCCACCTTTAAAACTGAGAGTATGGCTGCCATGAATCTTTTGTTGAGAAAATTAACTTCTTTTTGCTTGCATTTAACTTACTTAATTTTTTAACTCTTGATCTTATTTAGCCAATACCATTTTTATCTATCAGATAACATGAGGTCGTGGCTTCCCTGATTGTAACCATGGGTCCTCTGTCAGACATGTTTTTCACGGCTTCTGGCTTTATAATTTTTTGCCTTCTCTGGGTAAAAAGACTCTTTATAGGGCAGCCTGGGTGGCTCAGCAGCTTAGCACCACCTTCATTCAGCCCAGGGCATGATCCTGGGGACCTGGGATCAAGTCCCATCCCACATTGGGCTCCCTACATGGAGCCTGCTTCTCCCTCTGCTTATGTCTCTTCCTCTCTCTCTCTGTCTCTGTCTCTCTGTCTCTTATGAATAAATACAAATCTTTAAGAAAAAAACAAAGACTCTATAATTCAATCCCATCTCCCTAGATCACATCATTTAGGAAGTGACAGTAGAGTCAATGTTCCTTCTAGACTTTTGGTAAATTGGAATGAGTTATCTACATTTTTTTCTGGCCTTCTTGTTTTCATAAAAGAATCATGTGATTGGTCCGGGTCCCTAAAGGAAACAACTCAGCTAAGAACAAATTCTTGCCATTGAATGTGTTAGAAAAAGTGAATAGGATCTGACTTGAAAGCCAAGAACTTTCTCAGTATCTGTAATTTTTAATAAATTTGTCATCATTGTAATGCTTTGTCCACTATTCTGGACATTCAATTTATGTACTGACGCAAATTCTAAGCCTCCCTCTGGAGGGTCACAGGAGCTGTGAGTGAACTGGGGGCTTCTCTGGGGGCAAGAGACCAAGTGAAGTTTGGGTTTATTGTGAAGTATAATCGGAAGAAGAGCAGTCTGCCTTGGTGAAGTAAACTTTGAGAAATCTCTGACTGCTTTCTAACTGCTGAGTGACTGAGAAGTGACTGATCTTTATCATGAAAGCAGAACACTTGCATAAAAGAATACATTTAAATGTATGTATTGTGCCACTGTCTCTATCCTCATTTACCAGCACATCAGAAATACTAGTTTTCCATTTTAACTTCAAAGTCCTCTGAGAATGTTTTTTTTTTTCCTAGTTTAATAATGAAATAACAAAAACTTGGGACACCTGGGTGGCTCAGTTGTTGAGCATCTGTCTTCAGCTCAGGGCATGATCCTAGGGTCCTGGGATCGAATCCCACATCAGGCTCTCCATGGAGAGCCTGCTTTTCCCTTTGCCTATGTCTCTGCCTCTCTCTCTGTATTTCAAATAAATAAATAAATAAATAAATAAATAAATAACATTTAAAAAAATAACAAAAACTCAGGGTTTAAGTATGTATGGTAGAGCTTCTTTTCCATCTGAACCATAACAAGACCTGAGGGACAGTCCTCTGCCCCCTTTCTAGAGGCTGTCTCCTGGTTCATTCACTAAGGGGGCAGGTGGCAGTAGTTGCCAAGTTGAGAGGGGAATGGTTGGAAAGCAGAAGGCTTGTGCCTGTGAGATAAGATTCCAAGTCTAGGGAGGGGCTGAACATATGAGCCTGTTGTCTCATGGCTCAGATAGTACCCCACCTCAGCCCTCTCAGTGTTGCATATATGGGGACTCTTGCTTGGGGAGGGGGAGGGGTTAGTCACTGATGAAGAATGAAGAATGATTTTCTTGAACTTGGGTCCCAGGGGACACCCTGACTTCCTTTCCCTCTTTAACATCCTGCCCACAGAGACTTCCCCTTGGGTTTCCTTTCTGACTCTCATTCCTGTCTCCCTGGCCCTCTCTCATTTGTCTTCTCCCCTTCCTTCACTCATTTTCCTTCCCATCTATTTCACTGACAAAGCCTACCCCCCTCCCACCCCCCCACCCCCGAGGCTTTTTCTGTCCTCTCTACTTACTGTTTCTCATCTTGCCCACTGAGGTTCACCTCTAAGCCACTCAGTCCCCAGGACAAATCCGGATAAGCAATGCATATCCCCCATGTGCCCTTGCAACACAACTGTCCTGCACACAGCTGATTGCCTGCCTTCTCCATGGGTGCTCAACAGTTGCTAAGTCCTCCTCTAAATGGCATTTGGCAGTGTTTCAAAGCCTGTGGTTCCCAGTGCTGGTGGTGAGGCTGGCCCCCACTCTGGCCACATTCAGACTCACATCCCCAGAGAAGCAGGCAGAGATCCTCCAAGAATGGTTAGGGACATAAACTTTATCCTGCCTTCAAGCCAGTAGATACTGAACATCTAAGACATTATAGAGAATGTCAATTGAAGTGGAGGTTACATCTGGACCACAGTCTTTGACCTCAAAGGTTATATCTAAAGATTTTAAAAACCATTACCGTATAATGTAAATGTATCAGTTTATGTTGAATACAATTGAGCACATTTTACTGTAGTGCTAAGCCTCACCAGGGCCTTAATGTACTCGGAATGGTGTGAAGCTAGTCAGTCACAGCCAGAGCCCTGTCAGGCCACAAGGTGACCTGTATCTCACTTATGTTTTAACGTATAAGTATGCTTTATGGAAGGACTTCTTTGGAGATACTAAAACCATATCCATTGCTGCGTATAAAGGAGAAGATGGTTGCTGACAAGCAGAGCAGAATATTGAGTTGTTATTCTCTCTTTATCTAAATGCCTCTCTTCACAGTATTTTCTACCACATGCTTGATCTTATCCTTCTTTATCCTCTGAGGAGGGGTAAAATAATGTTGAAAACTTATTATTGCTGGGCTGGAACCAGCCTGGCACAGTTTTGTCTTTGGCATCACCATATGCTCTAATCCCATGGTTTCCATAGCTGGCAAACACCAATGATACTCTGATAACACTGCTCTTAAGGCACAGAACCTGTTGCTCAGTGACCACCAGTTCCTCAGTTACCTAGATACCTCCATGGACTGTTGATATATAATAAAGACATTATTTTCAGTTCTGGCCTAGTTCCTGGCCCTAGTGATCTAACTGTCTACAGAACTCCTTACCAGACAAAAAAGAAATGTTTTTTGGCAGATGCAATAAATAACCACTGGAATTCAAGGTTATTACTGAAAAAACACAATTGGTTTTATTGAGAGTCCTTTATTTATCCCACATTGAATGGGTTGCTATGGCAAGGAGGCAAAGAACCAGCCAAAGCTTGAGCAACCCTCTCATAGACTCCTCTTCTGTATCTTTTTCTTTTTCCTCTTTCTCTCCTTGGTTATCCTACAGCTCTTAGGAAAATGTGGAGACCACAATGATTGAAAATCATTCACTAAAAAAATCAACATTTCATATAACTCCATTAAAAAGAAAATTCACCAATGGAAACTTAGGGAAGTTGACAAAGATGTCCTATGAGGTTGGCTTCAGTGTACACAGAATATATACCCAGGAAGGAACAGGCCGACTTCAAACATAGGAGACTTTGGTTATTCACTTTGGCGAGTCTCCTTTAACACAGTGATGAGCAAAAGCTTAGAGGAATAACCCAAAGTCAGAGACTTGGTCTCCATCTCTACCTCTACACTATATATAAAATGCAGAATTAGGAGAAATAGACACAAGAACATCATCCACTCTTAGTTTATTATTTGATTTAATAAAAAAAAACATTTTCCTTTTTAACTATTTTTTTGCATTTTCAAAATGTTTTATTTAAATTCAATTTTTAACATATAGTATAACACCCAGTGCTCATCTCATCATGTGCCCTCCTTAATGCCCATCATCCAGTCACCCTATCCTCCCATTCACCTACCCTTCTGCAACCCTATATTTGTTTCCCAGAGTTTGGGGTCTCTCATGGTTTGTCTTCCTCTCTAATTTTCCCCAGTCAGTTCCCCTCATTTCCCATATGGTCCCTTTCATTATTTTAAAGAACATTTTCTTAAGCTCCTGCTCTACTCAACCAAAGCATTGTTCTTGAAGCTGGTACACAGTGGATATCATAGTCCAGTAGGGGAGGAGCAGAGAGAGAGACACAAAAGAAGAAATTTTAGGTGTGACAAGTGCTTCTAAACAGAAAGTTGTGCCAATCCTTGGGCATGACAGACACAGGATACATTACATAGCTTGTAAACTGCACCAGAGCATTTGCCATGGTCCCACATTTGCATTTGGCTTGCCTCCATATTACCCAAAATTCCAGTGATTCTGTAAAGTTCTTCTTCTTTGATGATTAAGGGCAAGGGAAGGTGCAAGAGGTCAGAAATTCATTTATATTTAGCCCTGATTTCATCAATCTTTAGGGAAATAATCTTCCTCTGGGTGGCCTCCACAAGGCTATTGAACTCTGGCAAATTTATTCCTTCCTCTTTCTATATTAAATCTATAGCTATCCTTACTGTCACCTTTGAGAATGGGATCTTATCTGAATCCCTCCTCACCTGCTATATGGATTAAACTTATCCTTACAACCTGCCCTGAAACCATTTTCTCCAGGCCAGGCTTTTTTCTGCTCCTAACACATGTGTCTCCTTCTTTTTCTTTTTTTCCCCATAATTACACACACATAATCTACCCTTTGTTACCTCTGTTCTACACACCTGATAAATATGCACCAAGTTCCAAATGTGTCCAGTTCTGACCTGAATTAATTTCCTTTCAGGCTCTGATTATTTATAGTTTCTGATTAGCACCCTTTCATCAAGATCATCATAACAAAACGTCTTTCTCTGGACAAGGAGTTGATTCACTTCTTGATTTCAATTCACTTTACTATGTAAAAATTGAGCATTAATATTTTACATGTACAGTTGTCTTGCATGCATACTGTGTTCAATAGCCATCATGTGGAAATTAGCTCAGAAAGACTGTTTTGATGATGACAAGGTTCTAGAAAATGGAGCTGGGTGCACATAGGGACACAACAAATAAAAGTTAATGGTTGCAAGGATGTCCAGTCCACATGAAAACACAACCAAGACTGGAATCTGTTAAACTTGTTGGACCATGCCACAGAATTCAGAATCACATCAGAGCTGTTATTAGTAAAATTAATGCATTTAGTACAAAATGAATATCAATTGAGCACATGCTAAGAACCTTGCACTATGTTTTGTGCTTTACTATGACTTATTACATTTCATCCTTATGAGGAAAAAAAAGGGGGGGAATGGCAGAAAAAAAGCAGCTGTATCTGTAAGACTTTTTTCTGACATTTGCCCATTTATTTAAACGTGTTTCTTAGAAATTTGTGCCATTCAAGTAATCATTCTGTTTATAATTTCTTAGTCCTTTTCCAGATAGGAGAAAGTAAATGTCATGTTCTTGGTGGGGACAGAGAAATAAATTGGAGTATACTACCGCGAATCTGCTTAGTTTTAATACTGTAGATAATAGGGTTCATGAAAGGGGGGAAAAGGAAGTAGATGTAGCTCATTATGATGTGTACTAGATGGGGAACATTCTTCCCAAATCGGTGGATGAATGTCAAGCCAAAAACAGTGACATAGAAGACCAAGATGCAGCAGATGTGGGAGACACAAGTGTTGAGGGCCTTGGACCTCTCTTCTTCAGAGGCAATGCTCATCACAGTCTGAAGTATCAAAATATAGGAGCAAAATATTATCAGGCAGTCCATTAGGACCATAGAAAATACCACCACAACAGGATACAGGCGATTGAAGGTGATGTCAGCACAGGCTAATTTGATAACATCCTGGTGAAGACAGAATGCATGAGAGAGGACATGGGATCTGCAATAGGAAAACCAGTAGAGAGGCAATATTGGAGGCAATATGAGAACAAATCCCCTCATGAAAACTCCCACTCCAATCTTTAACACTTGGATGTTGGTGATAATGGAAGTATATCTCAGTGGGTTGCAGATGGCAATAAACCAATCATAGGCCATGGCAAGCAAAATTCCAGACTCTATCATAGAGAGGCTGTGGATGAAGTAGGCTTGGAGAAAGCAGATGCCGTGGCTGACTTCCCTGTGATTTATCCACATCACACACAGCACAGTAGGCATTGTAACTAGGGTCATCCCTAGGTCTGTGGTTGCCAGCAGGGCTAAGAAATAGTACATGGGTTCATGGAGGTTATGGTCAACCCTGATGAGAAATAGGAGAATGCCATTGCCAAGAAGTATAGAGATATAGACGACAGATAATGGGATGGAGATCCAGTGGTGTGATTTTTCCAGGCCCACGAAGCCAGTCAGCAGAAAGGGTGTAGCACTGGTATTGAGTTCCATAATAGGCATTTTCATAGAGTAAGTCTTCTCTTAAGGAAAGACCATGCACAGGTCCATAGGTCTTCAGAAATGCTCCTTTAGTAGCTTCTACTTTTTATTTATTTCCTGTAGTTCTTTTCTAAACTGTAATGACACCAGAGAAATAAAGTGGTCATTCTTAGGAAAGCCTTAGAGATAGGAGAAAGAAGAAAGAAAGAAAGAAAGAAAGAAAGAAAGAAAGAAAGAAAGAAAGAAAGAAAGAAAGAAAGAAGAAAGAAAGAAAGAAAGAAAGAAAGAAAGAAAGAAAGAAGAAAGAAAGAAGAGGAAGAAAAGAGAAAAGAAAAGAAGAAAAAAGAAAAGAAAAGAAAAAAGAAAAGAAAAGAAAAGAAGAAAAGAAAGAAAAGAAAGAAAAGAAAAGAAAAGAAAAAAGATCAACAACTGCAAATCATTGTTTAATATATGTGCCAGGGAATGTACTAGGCAAGGTGGATTTAATTGTGAGTTTATGAGATAGAGCTGATTCTTGTCCTCATAAAACATAAAATGTGAAAAAAAAGAAAATATTTGAGATTACACTATTAAGAGAAAAAAAAGGATGACAGTGACTGAAATGCATAGCTAGGGTCTGGGGGAGGGTAGAAAGGGGGAATGGGGGGAATGGGGAAAAAGGGGGGAGTACTTTAGTAGGTGCAGTCCAGGCTGATGGCAGCCTGCAGCCTTAGGCTTCATGTGGGGGTGGGGGTGAGGCAAACTTTGCCCTGGTAGAGCAAAGAGCAGCAGATTGTGCAAACCAAAACTAAAAACAAACAAACCAAACACCCTCCCCACAAAGAAACAAACAAACAATCCAAAACCAAAAAAGAAACTGTTTTGATAGGGATGGGTCTGAGTTGCCCATCCTCACATGTCTAACCCAGGCTATTTCCTAGGTCATGCTGAGACCCAGAGGAGTGTGGGAATCAAATAGGGAGGGAGAGACAGAGTTAGAGAGCATAACTGCTTCCTATTATACAATAGACATGGTGGGATGTGCCAGTGTGCCCTATTTTTAAATAGAATGCCCAGAAACATCTTAATTACCCTATTTTTTGATAACTGTTACTGAAAATGATAAAGAGGCCCCCACAAGGTCCCAGATGCCAGGAAACAGCAGAGTTGTTCTCTTCCTGCATCACATTAGACAAGGGGAATTTCAGAAATGGTGATCTCTTAGTAGTATCTGTGAAAAAAATAAGCCTTAACGTGTCCTTTTCCATGTTCACACTCAAAGACTGAGAACCTGTGCTTGACTCTAGCAAAGTAATGAGCATCCTTTGTGGAGCTGGCTGTTACTGATGTATGTGTGTGACTTGAGAGGTCCAGGGGTTGGACGAACAGCTAATTGATAATTAGGATCATATATTCAATGACACAGTTTGATGATGTTGAAATAAACTTTCTAGGCCTGAGATGGAACTGCTTCTACCCAGGGTGCCACATTAGCAAACTGAAACTTACACAACTTTCATGTCCCTGTCAATGTTCCACTTGACCAGAAACACAGTATATCCATCAGCCAAGCCCCCAAAACAAAGTCAACTCTGGGCCTTCTCACCCAGACAAGATTGACTATGTGGCTTCAGACAATAAGGTGTTTCTATTTGTCTCTTCCTTATTCTTTGTTCTTTATTCTTTATCCTGTAAAAACTTTCTGGCTTGCACCCCATATTGCAGTTCTCCAAAACTGCATGTCCGCTTCATGAAGTGTTAAATATATTTGTTTGCATTGGGGTGCCTGGGTGGCTCAGTTAAGTGTCTCACTTTGGCTCAGGTCATGGCTCAGTGCTCTGGGATTTAGCCCCACATCAGGTTCCCTGCTCAATGGGGAGTCTGTTTCTCTCTCTCCCTCTCCTCCTGCCTCTCCCCCTGTTCATGCTATCACACTCTTCCTCTCAAATAAATAAATAAAATATTTTAAAAAATATATTTGTGTCATCTAAATGGTCTTCTTTAATCATTATTTAACACTGCAAAGACTTCTAATTCTACAACTCTACAACCTTATCACCTTAAAAAATATATCCATCAACTCACAGAGGTGTTCATTCCTGGGGAGTCCTTAAGATCTTGTATTGATGAAAAACTGTTTTCCCAATCTAATCATTCTATTCCAGAAACTTAGAGGCTTCAAGAAGACACTCTGGTTCTCTCTTTTCTTCTGTGTGTTCTCATGGAGGAACACCACCCAGACATTTAAGTAACACACTTTACATTTGCCTTTCCTTGGGATCCTTCTCTCTTTTGTTTCCAGCCATTGTTCCTCATATTCCTGTCTGCCTTGTACCCTTTATTCTTATCTTCTGCATTCCCAGCATCATCTCTGCTGACTGATTAGATGATTTATATTATGCTACCTGTTCTGATACATGGCATCCAGTAGATGTAATGTAATCATCAAATACTCACTATTCACTTCTACATTTGCTGAGGTGTATACATTTCCAAAGCCATAAACTGATCATCTTACCTATAGATGCAATACATTCCTGACTTTCTTACCAGTGAATACTGACTGTGAATGCCTTTCTACTCAAAGCATCCATCTTTCTTTCCTAGGGTAGCATCCCTTGCTGGTTAAAATGGTGACCACTTTCCCCTACCCATACCACCCCATCACCAGATTCACTATTACTCCCTATCTGTGGGAGTTTAAGATCCTCAAAATCTAGAGTGTCTATACCTCAATATAGAAGAGAGTGAACAAAGCTCTACTCTGCCTTTAGTTACAGAATATGTACACTTATTTCCTAACAAATAAGAGGCTCTCTTCTGGGAATATGAAGCAATTTAAAGCAGAGTGTGTAATGTCTGCCTCTGCTTTCATCTGAGACTGGCCTCCTTGGCAAGTTTTTCTTTCTCTTAGTCTATATCCTTGATCATTATAGTGCCTCCCCTCCTCAACCCGATTTAAGCTCTGGGGGAATAAATACTTGGTGGCACACACAGGGTTTAAGAGAAAGTTGGTACAGACAGCTGGAGAGCACAAAAATAGCTAATCCATCCCAAACCTCTGAATCATTCTAGAGCTATCTGCTTCTACGGTAATAGGTAACGGTACGGTAATAGGCTACGGTTACGGTAATAGGTAACATCTATTACCACAAATGTTCTGCTTTTTTCTTCCAAAATATATCTGCCTAGTAAGGAAGGGAAAGGCATATTTTGGCTTTTCCTTATTCCAAAAATCTGCAAGAAAAGATTGTTTGGGAGTCCAGCTTTTTTTTTTTTTGAGGGGGGGGTTCCTTAGCATATTCCTATGCCTCATCACCTCTTGACTGACATATTGCTGCCTTTCTCCATAAGTTTCATTAAACCAACTCTCTATACTCTACCCTGCCCTGCCATATCCTGTTATCTATACTAAGCCTTCTAGGACATGATACACTGGAGTTTCTTACTGACCTATTCATGAGTCTTTTGTTCATCGGTGCCATAGATGTGACCCTGGAAACCTGACTCTGGCCAAGGTCTTGGTTTCTACACCATCTCTTTTGTTTGTATCCAGAAGCCAAGCTTCAAGTAGCATTTGTTTCAGAAGGTCCTCCCCAAGGCCCTTTTCTACCTCCTCCCTCCTTTGTTCTCCCAGCCTTGGGAATTTGGAGCTTTGGAACAGTGATGCCCCAAGGTCTAGAGCTGTATCTTGGTTTGGGCATTAGCTTTGCCACCAGGAAGGTGATTAATTTTAAGCATCACATATTGATAGGAAAGAAAAGTTAGGGAGGGTGGACTTTTGCTCCCCCCTCCTTTTTTTTTTTTTTTTGAGAACTCCCAGGACTTTGCCTTTACATTGAAGCATATGTGGATATAAGGATCAGAGCAAGGCATTAAATTGGTCTATCAGGAAAGTTTCCCCACCCTAACTGCCTTGGCCCAAGTGTTCAGCTGAGACCATTGTAATCCCAGAGCTCTGTTTCAGAGGACTCATCTCCATCTAACTTCCCAGTCCTTTATTTCTTAAGAGCTCTTTCTCTGATCTTTCCATACCATCTCTGCAAGGTAGGGAAGGACAGAAAGAGACAAGAGAAATTTTGGAGGTGTCAAATGCACCCATTTGAAGACCTTCTAAAATATATTGTTATCCTAATGTCCTTTATATTCATCTACAATGGCAGGTCCCAGGATCACTGGGCCTAGAGAGAAAGTTAAGAAAGATTTCCTTTGATGGAATTAGATCCCTCTGAATTGATTCCAAGAGCACAAGGAAAGGATGCATTCTGAAATAAAGAGTTAGGAGTTCATATTTTTGAGGGTGTTACATGAAAATTCAACTTAGGATGCCCAAATATTTGAAGGTATTACAGGACACAATAATAGAGACATTCAGAGGACATGTAGATTCAGAAACATAATCAGAAGAACCAAGAGACACACAGAGACATTGGTCACTTTTTAAGTTTTATTCATTTTGATCAAAAATTTGTATTTTATTAAAGATGACCCATGTGGTAGTTTCTGTAATACAGTAGAAGGTAAGACTCATCATCCTCCTGGAGCACATTGTCTAGAAACTACAAAAGGAGATAGACAAATGTCATGCAGATAGATACACAGCTGACTTGAATAAAATAAATGAATGAATAAACAAACAATAGTCCATTGAGCTCATCTGCTAAGGGTTATTTGTAAGCCTGGAAGTTGCTCTAAAGGTCTAGTTTCATGTTTGTTTCTCCATAGTACTCATTAATCTCAAAGAGTTCTGGGAAATTCTCACTTTCTTATGAACAAGACTAGGTGCAGGAGTCAGAAACCATTTTGAATGCCATCATGACAGAGCCCAGAAACAAGCTCCATCTATATGAAGGAAAGTGACTAGTCACTGGGTGGCCCCTTGTGTAATCCTAGTATTTCACACTGGGTCTTCTGTTCATAAAAATATCTTCTCTGATTCACATTAAAACCTGTAACCTGGGTCATGTGTACTGCTCTTTAATTGGTCATAGGACTTAATGTGAACTCCTTTGTATGTCTAGAATATGAACAAAATCAACTTTGATAGCTATTTGGAGCCAGAAAAATGTCATTTTTTTTCTTCTAGTCACAAGCATTGTCTCTATCCTCTCCCTTTCTCTCCACTCACACATATGACCAACTCTTTGTCAGCTGGTATTTTTCACATCCCAGGAACACCCATCTAGCCTTATCTGGGGTGTACTGCCAAGCTGGAACTTTAATGCCACTTCACTATTTGAAAATGCATATATCTCTGATTATTCCCTGTATCTAGGACTAACTCATTAAGACATTAAGATTTAGGAGTTATATCACTGTTATTATACATTTTACATATATTTACATATTTACATATAGTGTATTAGAATAATAAATAATAAATGTTTATCGAACATTTAACTTTGTAGACTTAGACACACTTTCTGTAGAGTTGTCATATTGAGCTGATGATAGAATAAGGATCATTTTTTTCACTTAGTGCAATTTTACAGAAATGGCAGTTATACTATTTCCATATTAGCAAAAAAAAGTGAGCGTTTGAGATTTAGAGTGTCATTGCTAGGTACCTCAGAGCCAGGACATGTAGAACATATGGAGAGACAACAGGCTTTTACTCAAACAGTCAGAGACCCATACTGTAGATCGAAGAATCATATATTAGGTGCTTTAGGCTCACCAAATAGGGTAAATGACCTAAAAAAAAGTATCTCAAGTGTCTCAGTTGGACACTTGAGATATATGCTTAGTGTTATATTTATATATGTGTGTGTGTGTATATATATGTGTGTATATATGTATATATATTATGATATATAATGCCATGCACAATCCAGCAAAAAATATGCATGTAATATGATGTTCTAAATATCAGAGAGAGGTAGATTTCGACTGACATGTCTTTCCCTAGCTACTCCTACTGATAAAGCTGTCAGTTTTCCCAGGTTCCCTGAGTTATTTCTTGGAGAGCAATGGGTCAAAGTTATGCTCTAGAATTAGGCAGAGAGAATAAACGAACTATACCACTCTGGATCTGCTTGGTTTTAATGCTATAGATAACAGGGTTCATAAAAGGGGGGAAGAGGAAGTAGATATAGCTCATTGTGATGTGGACCACATGAGGAGCATGTTTTCCAAATCTATGAATAAATGTCAGACCAACTACAGTGACATAGAAGACCAAGATACAGCAGATGTGAGAGACACAGGTGTTGAGGGCCTTGGCTCTTTCTTCTCCAGAAGCAATGCCCATGACAGTCTTGAGGATCAAAATGTAGGAGAAAAAGATGATGAGAAAGTCCAACAAGACCATTGCAAATACAACCACAACTGGATAGAGTCGATTGAAGGTGATGTCAGCACAGGCTAACTTAATGACATCTTGGTGTAGACAAAAAGCATGAGAAAGTACATGGGAATGACAGTAGGGAAACCAGTGAAGGCGAATAATTATTGGCATAATTGACAGACCAGCCCTTGTCAATACCCCTATCCCAATCTTCATTACCTTGGTATTGGTAAGGATGGAAGTATATCTCAAGGGGTTGCGGATGGCAATGAAACGGTCATAGGCCATGGCAAGCAAAACACCAGATTCCACAATAGAAAGAGTATGGATAAAATAGGCCTGAGAGAAACAGACCTGATGGCCAATCTCTCTGTGATTTAACCATAGGACACCCAGAACTGTGGGCATTGTGGTCAAAGTCACTCCAAGGTCTGTGGCTGCCAACATAGCTAAAAAATAGTACATGGGCTCATGAAGGCTATGATCATCTTTGATAAGAAAGAGAAGGGTGCCATTACCAAGAATAATGGAGATATAAACTACCAATAATGGGATGGAAATCCAGTGGTGTGCCTTCTCCATGCCTGGGAAGCCAGTAAGCAGAAATGGGGAAACAGTGGTGTTGAGCCACATTGCAGGCCTTGCAAAGAGGAAAATACTCCTTTCGGGGATGCAGTAGAAGCTCTGGTTCTGTAAAAGTTACCCCTGAATGTGCTACCTGTTCATAAGATGTTTATCAGTCTTGACTTCCAGTGATAGCAAGGATGATAATTTAGTCATTCTTTTGAGATTCCTAAGTAACGGGAGAATAGAATGTATAAAGAACTCTACATATAATTCAGGGTTATTGGACAACATACTGGCGATACAGCGATGTAGGCAGAATAGCCTTAGCTGATGTCTTTATAAATTATATAATCAAGAAAGTAAAGACAAAAATGAAAGAAGAAATCCATATATTTGAATAGTGTTGGAACTTACAGCATGTTTCTCATGGAGCTCCTTATCTTGACTTGCGATATTGAGGGTGGATGGAAAGTTTCCCCAGAATGTATGAAACCTAAAAGATAGTAGAAAATTAGTTCCAGGTAGTGTTGGAAGTGCAAGTATGAACATCTGATGGCAAAAGAAAAAAATACATATATAAGTAAACAAAAATCAATCAATAAAATAGACTTAATTGATTTGAGGGAATGACTAATACTAGTTGCAAAAAATGAAGCTTTAGAGAACTTTGAGAAGCTACAAAAGTGATACAAGTTAATTACATGTATCTATCTCCAAAACACATAGACCTCAAAATCTATGTTGCCTAGCATCATAATCCCTTAGTTATTGAGGTCATGTGTCTCAATGAATTCAAAATTTCACAGTATTGATAAAAAAAAGAGCAATAAAACGATTTTATGATAAGTACTTGAGAGCACTATTTGTTAACAGCATAAATTACTGTCAGTATATCACCTATTCGGAGATACAGACATAGATATTGCTTATGTAGGCAAGATCAAGGTGGATATTAAAAGCTATGGAATCTGATGAGATTTAACGAAACTGAGAAGGCTCTGTGACATTAGAATTTCAGATAATCCCTCTTGTGGCAGCCAAAGTCTGGGAGTAAAGAAAGCTTGCCTTGTGGCATCATGGAGAGACAATGAAGACCATCTTTATTTGGTTGATATGGACTAAATATCTCACATGCTTTGAAAAGGACATCTTAGTGTGAATTTAATATATGAGTCATAGAACACCTTTTTGCCATGAAAAAAGGTCTATGAGATTACTGGACTTTAATCCTCAGAAGAATTTGATTGATGTTCCAGCTGTGCTTTGTATTGTACATTGTAACAACAATTATAACAGGGAAGTCCTTTCATCCTGGACTTTGATTTCATTATCTATCAATTTCTATGTTGCCCAGTGACACTCTTGACACAAGATGTGAGAAGGGAATGAGATGGCCAATGGGGAAGTGCTTTGCAAGGGGTAAATTATTCTTCACTTCTGAAGCTTTGGTATTATTATTGAGAAGAGCCTTCTTCTTCTCATGCTCTCTTTCCCGTGACTATGTACCATGGTTATTCATTCTGAGAAATGTGTCAATTTTTTTAATGAAGCCTGGGGAACAGATACAAGATGCTGGGGGTTTTGAGGAGGCTGGATTTGACTGTACCTGAAAGTATTAAACTAGGGTTCACCTGAGCAGTGGATAAAAGATAGCATGTGTGGGCAGAGAGAGGAGAGGAGAGTGGTGAGTGAGTGTGGGGACTTTCGAAGATAGCTAAAGACATTAAGCCTGGAGCACTGAGACTAGAGTACATTAAGGGAAAAGCAACTCTCTTCATACGGGTAAAAGGAGGAATAGCTGACTCCTGCCTGTGAGTGAAAGGTTTGGGAAATACTTGGCTTGTGCAGGGTTAAAGAAGCAGGTGTGGGGGCACCAGACAGAAAATACAGAGTCAAAAAGCCAATTTAAAGAAAAAATAATTGCCGAACCTTCATTTTGTGTCAGAACTCTAGGACACTACATGGGTCTCTTTTTTGTGTGTGTAGAAACCTTATAGTAGCCTATTTTTTCCATTTTACAGAGTCAGGTTGATTATATGTCCAAGGTGATCCAGTAAGCAAAAGACAGAGTACTTTTTATACACTTTGGATTAGAAAGACTCCAGGAGTGGTGAAATCTTTGTAGTATTTTGGAATACAACCAAGCTTACTGCCTCTTTTTTTCTGTTTTTATATTGAGAATCTGAACATTTTTACTTGATTTACTCAGAGCTATTTCGGTTGGACATGAAATTATCTGTAAATTTCAGGAGTTTAAAAATCCTAGAATTTTTAAATCTTGTCCCTGCAGCCACTGATGATCTCCCTGAATCTTGGAGTGGACTTGAGTTTTCATTAATGAGAAGTTAATTACCAAAGTCTCAGACCCTGCTACAAAAACTGTGCGCTCTGTAGAGACACCCTAGGTATCCTGCTCAGACTTTTATCTTCCCTCACCTTCTCTTAGTCTCTTTTCCTGACAATTCCTCTATCCTGCTTCCATTTAAAAACATATATCCTAACCTCTGTTATCCTTCTTTTCTAGATAGTTCAAATTTATAGTCCATTCTCTGTTTACTCTATTGCAGGGCTTCCTATGGCTCTATTCTCAATACATAGTTCTTAGCAGAATGCCTTGCACATGATTCATGTTCTTTTCTGAATGATTGGTCTGCGTATACATATAAATTGATTTTCTGACCATCTTAGATGCCTGAGTTTTTTAAAAAAGATTTTATCTATTTATTCATGAGAGACACACAGAGAGAGGCAGAGATATAGTCAGGGGACAAGCAGGCTCCCCACAGGGAGCCTGATGCAGGACTTGATCCCAGGACCCTGGGGTCACAACCTGAACCAAAGACAGATGCTCAACCACTGAACCACCCAGGTACTCCTTATATGCTTGATTTTAAGCAAGTTCTCAAATCATCAAAGCATATAGATTGATCGGTACTCAGTGGGTGATTGATTCTGAACACACCTGGAAACACCCTGAGGGCTGTTATAAGGGATATGGAGAGAAAACTCTACCCTATCTTCAATTCAGGGAGTTGAATACCTATTGCACCCTGTGTCCCTCTCCAGGTGCTGAAGACACACAGCTGTGCAAACCTAAAACAAAGGTGCACGCACAGCCCCCACTCCATCCAAGATTAATTTTGACCGATTTATCAGTCTTGGATGATGGTGACTATTCTCCAGGAAGTGTTTAAACCTCTCATAATTACAGAGCTACCCCTTCTCACTCTTTTGGAAGACATTCTATCTTTGTCATTGATCTGGGCTTCTAGGGGGGAAAACACCATGCAGGAAATCACAGTGTTAGGCTGGAGGCCAGAGAGGCCATAGATACAGACATGGGGAGAGCAAGAATGAGAAATGCATAATTCATCCCTGATTCTACACCCATCACCCGGTTTGTTCCCATAAGTCTTCTTTGTCTCCTGTGTTCCAGAATCTGTCCATGGCCTTATTTTATATATCTGAGAAGGTAATCCTTAAAGAAATATTGGAGGGTCTTAAAAACCCATGACTATTCTCCACATACTCAACAGAGAATGCTATCATTTTCTTTTGCCAAGAAATCAGATCCCTAGTTCCTGCCCTCTCTGCCCTCTTACCTGCAGTGAGCCATTGGAGAGAAGATTCATTACATATCCTCACTAACCTGAATTTTGTTTCCCTTTCATTCTTCATTCCATAGGTGTAAATCTGGAGTCCTTGGCCTTATCAACGACTTAGTAGTCGACTTAGCCACTCTTTTCATAGACTGCACAGAATCTTGGCAAGTAAGAGCATTTATTTCAGAAACTCGTCTCCAGGGTCTTTTCCTGATTTAGGCCACTCATTGTCCCTTCCTCTCTGTATCCCTCGATCCCTTTGTTCCTCCCTCCTTCCATCTTTTCTATTTTTATTTGAACCCTTGACTTTGGAGATCTGGGGTTTGAACAGCAATCCCTAAGGTCTCCGTCTGTAAAAAAAAAAAAAAAAGTGTTGGGGGGGGGTTTTAGTAAAATCTCCGTTGCTAGGAGAGTGATTAGTTGTTTATACCTATTGGTATATGGAAGGAAAAGTAGCCCATATAGGACTGTGACTAAAACAGAGTTCTTCAGAAAGCATTTTCTCCAGTTGTCTGTGGGAACTCCCCATCATTGTTCCTAAAATGAGGAACATGTACAAGTTAGAGGAGAGCAGGACATCATTTTGGTGCAGTAAGAGTTCTCCCCATCCCATTGCCTTTCTCCTAGTCTTGAGGTCTGGCTAAAGTCAATGAGAGCCCAGATGCCTATCTCGGAGAAGGAAGCTCCCTTTCCTCCTCAGCCCTTGATTTCTTTTCCCTCCTCTATATCCTCCATCTCCATGTTCTCCATAAGAAGACAGAGCAAGGATGGCAGTTACTTTTAATCAAATTATAAGTGAGCTATGGAGGACAGAAATTGTAATGCTAATTATGTAGAAACCAAGAGTCTTACTCTCTTTCCCATAGAGAAATGACAACATATTATACATGTGATTAAAAGCATGAATGTTAGAACTTGAGTACTTGGTTTATACCATGACTGGTTCTTGCTGTGTTACTCTGCCACTTTTGAGGACTTAACCTCATTGTACTTGTGTTCCTTATCTCTAAAATGCATGTAATCATAATCACCATCGCATAAAGTTCTTTTAAGTTTTAAATATAAATCATTTAGAATAGTACTCGACATATAATAAACACTTGGTCAGTGTTAGCTATTATTACCTTGGTCATGATGAATCACACTCATTTTCATTACTTATATTTTGGACTGTTTTCTGCCACTGAATATTGAAATATTTGAGAAATGAACTCTGTCTTTTATAATTTTATGGCATATCAATATCCAAGTGATTAAACTATAGAATCAATGTCATATTTCGCAGTTTCTTTTTCTTTTTCGTTTTTGTTTATTTTTTTATTGGATTTTGATTTGCCAACATATAGTATAACACCCAGGGCTCATCCCGTAAAGTGCCCCCCTCAGTGCCCCTCACCCAGTCCCCCAAACCCCCGCCCACCTCCCCTTCTACTACTCTTTGTTCATTTCCCAAAGTTAGGAGTCTCTCATGTTTTGTCACCCTCGCTGATATTTCCCACTCATTTCTCTCCTTTCCTCTTTAATTCCTTTCACAATTTTTTATATTCCCTGAATGAATGAAATCATATAATGTTTATCCTTCTCCGATGGACTTACTTCACTCAGCATAATACCCTCCAGTTCCATCCACATCGAAGCAAATGGTGGATATTTGTCGTTTCTAATGGCTGAGGAATATTCCATTGTATACATAAACCACATCTTCTTTATCCATTCATCTTTCGATGGACACCGAGGCTCCTTCCGCAGTTTGGCCATTGTGGACATTGCTGCTATACACATTGGGGTACAGGTGTCCTGCCGTTTCACTGCATATGTATCTTTGGGGTAAATCCCTAGTAGTGCAATTTCTGGGTCATAGGGTAGCTCTATTTTTAACCCTTTGAGGAACCTCCAGAGTGGAGGTTCATACTGTTTCAAACTCCACAGTTTTTCAGAGTGGCTGTACCAGTTCACATTCCCACCAACAGTGCAAGAGGGTTCCCCTTTCTCCACATCCTCTCCAACATTTGTGGTTTCCTGCCTTGTTAATTTTCACCTTTCTCACTGGTGTGAGGTGGTATCTCATTGTGGTTTTGATTTGTATTTCCCTGATGGCAAGTGATGCAGAGCATTTTCTCATGTGCTTGTTGGCCATGTCTATGTCTTCCTCTGTGAAGTTTCTGTTCGTGTCTTTTGCCCATTCCATGATTGGATTGTTTGTTTCTTTGGTGTTGAGTTGAAGAAGTTCTTTATAGATCTTGGATACTAGCCCTTTATCTGATAGGTCATTTGTAAATGTCTTCTCCCATTCTGTAGGTTGTCTTTTAGTTTTGTTGCCTGTTTCTTTTGCTGTGCAGAAGCTTTTAATTTTTTAATTTTTATTATTTGTATTTTAAATTTATTTTTTAAATTTATTTTTATTTTTTATTTATTATAATTTTTATTTATTTATATTTTTTCAGAAGCTTTTTATATTGATTCAGTCCCAATAATTCATTTTGTTTTTGTTTCCCTTGCCTTCATAGATGTTGCAAGAAATTGCTGTGGCCAAGTTCAAAAAGGGTGTTGTCTGTGTTCTCCTCTAGGATTTTGATGGATTCTTTTATCACATTTAGATATTTCATCCATTTTGAGTTTGTTTTTGTGTATGGTGTAAGAGAATGGTCTAGTTTCATTTTTCTGCACGTGGCTGTCCAATTTTCCCAGCACCATTTATTGAAGAGACTGTCCTTTTTCCAGTGGATAGTCTTTCCTACTTCGCCAAGTATTTGTTGACCCTAGAGTTGAGGGCCCATTTCTGGGTTCTCTATTCTGTTCCATTGATCTATGTGTCTGTTTCTGTGCCAGTACCACACCCCACACTGTCTTGATGATCACAGCTTTGTAGTACAACTTGAAATCCAGCATTTTAATGTAGCTGGCTCTGTTTTTTTGTTTTCTTTTGTTTTGTTTTTGTTTTCTTTCTCAATGGCTATTCTTTCCCCTGGCTATTTGGGGTCTTTTCTGATTCCACACAAATCTTAAGATTATTTGTTCCAACTCTCTGAAGAAAGTCCATGATATTTTGATAAGGATTGTATTGTATTGAATGTGTAAATTTCCCTGAGTAGCATTGACATTTTTGCAATATTAATTCTTTCCATCCATGAGCATGGAATATTTTTCCATCTCTTTGTGTCTTCCTCAATTTCTTTCAAAAGTGTTCTGTAGTTTCTAGGGTATAGATCCTTTAGCTCTTTCGTTAGGTTTATTCCTAGGTATCTTATGTTTTTGGGTGCAATTGTAAATGGGATTGATTTCTTAATTTCTCTTTCATCTGCAATCCCCAGTTTCTGCTTCTAATGTCACAACCAATTTACAGATTCATCTCTGGTGAAGAGTAATTTTCATTTCCAGATCAAAACCACTAACTCATGAACACCATGTTACTTAGCAAAAAATTTTCAGATATCTACTATATTAGGTTTTAGTCATGGATGCATTTAATAGAGGATATACAAATAAACACACAGATATATATTTTTTCAATAAGCAAATGATGAGATTCAATAGAATTTAATTCCGGATTAATTAAATTTAATTTAAATCATTTTATTATTGATACAATAAGGAAGAAAAAACAGTATTGGGAAGTTGTATTATAGATAAACCTAAACCGACAATCAAGAAATACTCAATGAGCATTTTTAAGTAAAAAACTTATTGATGTAAATTTACATAAAGAAATGTACCCAAATTATAAAGGTTCAGTTCAATGAATTTGTTGCAAAAGAAATTCACCATTGTAATTACCACCTAGAAATAGAAACAGAACTTTAGCCCTTTTGTGCCCCTGTCCAGTCCAGCTTCTGGATGAATTTTACCCATTTGTGACTTTTATACGAGTGGAATAAGACTCCGTACTCTCTTTGTGTTTGGCATCTATGCTCAGCATTAAGTTGTGAGAAATATCCGTGGGTTTGCATGTAGCAATATATATAGTATTCCTTGTATGAATAAACCCCATATTTACTTTTCCAGTCTCCATAGTCAGTAATAGTTGGAGCTATTTTAAATAATGCTTGTCTGATCATCCTGGTTCATTTTTAATTGATCATTGTGTACACAGACATGAATTTCTGTTGGATTGAATCATAGGAATATAATTCCTTAGAAAGATATGTGTTCATCAATGATAGTAGTAGTAGTAGTCTTATATCAAATATAAGTATAGTGTGTATCTTTGTTAGTCTATAGCTGACTTTTTACTTCTTTTAATAACTTTTTCACAAAATAAGTTATTTTTAATGCAAATTTATTTATGGTTTTTGTTTGTGTGTGATATATAAGAAAACTTAAATCCCAAATCAGTGAATAAAAAACTCTGTCATTTTACAATAGCTTTGTTTTAACTTAACCATAGATTGAATTTTTTCTATGGTAGGAAGTTGGGATCAAGAACCATTTTGGAGGATGCCCGGGTGGCTCAGTGGTTGAGCATCTGCCTTTGGCTCAGGGTGTGATCCTGGAGTCCCAGGTTTGAGACCCACATCAGGCTCTCTGCATGGAACCTGCTCCCCCCTCTGTCTATGTTTCTACCTCTATCTCTCATTTTGTGTCTCTCATGAATAAATAAATAAAACCTTAAAAAAAAGAACCATTTTGGTGTCCAGATTAATTTTGTGCCTTTCATTAGCCTACATTCTGTTCTGATCCCAGAACAACCCATAGTTTGATGTACCTTCATAAGAAGGTACACCTGCACCCCGATGTTTCTATCAGCAATGGCCACAATAGCCAAACTGTGGAAGGAGCCTTGGTGTCCATCGAAAGATGAATGGATAAAGAAGATGTGGTTTATGTATACACTGGAATATTACTCAGCAATTAGAAACGACAAATACCCACCATTTGCTTCAACGTGGATGGAACTGGAGGGTATTATGCTGAGTGAAATAAGTCAATCGGAGAAGGACAAACAGTGTATGTTCTCATTCATTTGGGGAATATAAATAATAGTGAAAGGGAATATAAAGGAAGGGAGAAGAAAGGTTGGGAAATATCAGGAAGGGAGACAGAACATAAAGACTCCTAACTCGGGGAAATGAACTAGGGGTGGTGGAAGGGGGAGGAGGGCGGGTGTTGGAGGGGAATGGGTGACGGGCACTGAGGTGGACACTTGACAGGATGAGCACTGGGTGTTTTTCTGTATGTTGGTAAATTGAACACCAATAAAAATTAATTAAAAAAAATTATTTTAGCTTTGTTTTTTTTTTTTTTTTTGCCTAACTGCTCATGTGGAACCACTAAAATCCCAGATAGCCAAGCAATCCTGAGAAAGGAGAATAAAACCTGAAACATCACACTTAGCTGATTTCAAACTTTATTACAAAGCTAGGACCATCAAAACAGTATGGTACTGTCATAAAAACTGACATGCAGACCAATACAACAGAATCAAGAGCCAAGAAATAAATTCACACATATATGGTCAAATAATATTTGATAAGAGAACCAAGAATTTTCAATGGGGAAAGTCTCCTCAATAAATGGTGTTGGGAATGCTAAATAGTCACATGCAAAGTATTGAAGTTAAACCTCTTCCCACTCACACAAAGTAACTCTAAATGAATTAAAGACTTAAAAGACCTGAAAGCATAAAACTGCTGGAAGACCTGAAAGCATAAAACTGCTGGAAGAAAACACAGGAGAAAAGCTCCTTGACATTGGTTTTGGTGACAATGTTTTGAATATGACATCAAAAAGAGAAAGTAAGAAAAGCAAAATTAAACAGGTGGGACTATATCAAACTAAAAAGATTCCACACAGCCAAAGAAACAATCAAAGAAATGGAAAAGCAACTTATGGAATGGGAGAAAATATCTGCAAATCATACATCTGACGAGAGATTAATATCCAAAATATATTAGGAACTCATACAGTTCAATAGTAAAAAAAACAAAAAACAAAAAACAGGGATCCCTGGGTGGCGCAGCGGTTTGGCGCCTGCCTTTGGCCCAGGGCGTGATCCTGGAGATCCGGGATCGAATCCCACATCAGGCTCCCGGTGCATGGAGCCTGCTTCTCCCTCCGCCTGTGTCTCTGCCTCTCTCTCTCTCTCTCTGTGACTATCATAAATAAATAAAAAATTAAAAAAATATATTAAAAAAAAAAAGAAGACATATAAATGGCCAACAGGTAAATGAAAATATGCTCAACATCCCTCATATTTTGGGAAATGCAAATGAAAACTACAGTGAGATATCAACTTACACCTGTTAGAAGAGGATCTTGTCATCAAGAAGACAAAAGATAAGAAGTATTAGTGAGGATATGGAGAAAAGGGAACCTTTGTATGCTGTTGGTAGAAATGTAAATTGGTATAGCTGTAGTGCCAGAGATTACGAATCCGAGAAACCACCAAGGAGCCGACACCGATGCAAACACAAGAGGGTTTATTTACAAGCTCCAGCTTGGGTCCAAGTATACCCATTGCACCGGAGCAGGGACTTGGACCCCGAGGCTAAGAGGTGTAGCAGTTTTATAGGAGCCAGTGGCCAATGGGATTGTAACACACACAGAAAGTTTCACAGTCATGTCGGTTCACACTCAGATGGCCAATTGAATTACAATTTACCCTATAGTGACCATTTGAACTAGCCTATCTCTCTGGTCAGAATTGGCATGCAGGGGATCCCTGGGTGGTGCAGTGTTTTAGCGCCTGCCTTTGGCCCAGGGCACGATCCTGGAGACCCGGGATCGAATCCCACGTTGGGCTCCCGGTGCATGGAGCCTGTTTCTCCCTCTGCCTGTGTCTCTGCCTCTCTCTCTCTCTCTCTGTGACTATCATAAATAAATAAAAATTAAAAAAAAAAAAAAAGAATTGGCATGCAGGTTTGGTGGGCAAAAGGCGGGGTTTACATTCTTATGAGCCGGTTTTCCGGTAAGGGTGTGCTCAGCGGCTTGACTAGGGTGGGGGAGTGCCTTAAGCAATAACCAGGTCATGTGGGGGTCATACAGGAGATGGTGGATATAGCACAAAATGGAGTTAGCCCTGCGCTGCTTGTCCAGGGATAGGGGTTTTTTGTTAAATTCCTTGGGTCTCACATAGCCACTATGGGAAACAGGATGGAGATTACTAAAAAAAATTAAAAATAGAACTACCATATTATCCAGCAATTAGCTTCTGGGTACATAGCTAAAGGAAATGAAATCAGTATCTCAGCTAGCTATACCTCCAAGTTCATTGTAACATTTTACACAGTAACTAAGACATGGAAACAACTTACATGCCCATCTACAGATGAATGGATAGAAAAACAAGTATTTATCAGGTTTTCTTTATCTATATCTATATATACACACACATATATTAATATCTGTGGGACTAAAGTGATGAGATGTGCTTGGCTGAACTACTATGTTATATGTTCATGTCATTTCCTGGAAAACAGAAAAATTCTGGTGAGGTTAAGCCAATAAAAGAATGATGAGTACTGTAGATAGTGGGTTCATGTTGATTACTAGAGAGGCTGACTGGCTCTTATCATATTTACTCCAGTCCATCTAACTTTCCCTTCTTAAGCTAGACTTGAGATAATCCAAGCAGAAAATATAATTAGAATTCAAAAGACTTAGGGGCACCTGGATGGTTCAGAAAGTTAAGTGCCCAACTCTTGATTTTGGCTCAGGTCTTGATCTCAGAGTTGAGGAATTGAGCCCTTTTTCAGGCTCTGTGCTCAGCAAAAGGTCTGCTTAAGATTCTCTTTCTCTCCCTCCCTCTGCCCCTCCTCCACTTTCACACTCGCTCACATGCTATTTTTCTCAAATAAATGAATAAATCTTAAAAAGAGAAAGAATTCAAAAGTCTTAAGCTAAGAAGATGCATTAAGTTTCCTCCTGAGAGCAACTGGGAAAGATTTAACCTTTGAAGTAGGTGTGTAAGATAAACAGTCTCCTATAGGTGATAAAAAGTTCTACTGGGGCCATAAAGACAAGCCCTCTGATTTCTCACACATAAAGCTGCCACTTGAGGCTCTATTAATTCTTTATCTTATTTTGAGAAGATATATTAAGACCTTGGGGGATTAGTTAAATGTTCCTTCTCCTTCATAGCAGGCGTTAGGATACAGAAAATGTTTCTTAAAGATCTATAATTGGCTGCCAAAGGAAAATCTCGGGAGGCGATTTTTTCATTAATAACTTCACTGACTACATCTCTTAGCTGTCTATGAGAAGGAGCTATATGATCTGAGTCCTCAGGCAGGACCCAAGAACCCTGCTTCTTATCCTTAATATCCAGGTGATGGTGCATGTATGGGTAAACACCCAGTATATACAGGAAAAGGGTACTAGGGCACTCCTCTGAGCTTGTCTAGAGAGAGTACAGGGGGAAGAGGAGGGCAAGGATCTTCATAGCTTATGGCTCTCGAAGAGTGCACAGATCTCAGTCTGAAGTTGGTAGCACTTGGAAAGATATTCAGACATGAGTACCTCAGATCTGCCATGCTTAGTGGTATGATTATGATTGACCATCTCACATATCTCCTATCCTTTCTAGGGGAGTGAACAGAGAGGCATCTCTTATTCTACAAGATATCTAAATGAGGCAGAGAAGGGTTATAACTTTACATGATAGAAAATTATTTGAATTTCAACATACTCAACTATAAATTTTTCTTCTTGGTTCTATTCCAAGTCTTCATAACTTCTTTCCTTCCCCATAGTCTTTCTTTGGCTTTTGAGACTTTTCTCAATGTCCTCAGAAACTACAAGAAGCTCTTTGCTGAAGACATGTAAATTTCTCACAGGATGGAGTATGAAGTAGATCTGAACAGAATTCTTGGAAATAGAGAAGAGGAACCTCCATTGAAGGTAATTGGCAAAATAGAATGGATACTCTCCACTTTGGGTAGGTTTCTCTATCATGATTTATTCCTGTGTTACATATTCTCGTATAGAGAGAATTCTTCACAAATTGCATTAGGACTTTGGGTTACAGATCATTGCTTAAGAGTCAGAGAAGGAGGGGTAATGAAGTTGTATTTAGAACACATAAGAGCAATGATTATGTGGGATTATTGTTGTATCCAGTGACTGCAGAATAAAGAATATTCATATTTCCAATAAACACTAAATTTATGTATCTTAATCCTGAAGATAGAGTATGGACGATGAGAAATAATTATGTAAATTTTTTGTCACTTAGTTTCAGGTCAAAAGGTTCTGAATCACTGCCTTGTGTTCAGTTGTCTGGCACCTTTTCAATGCTAGAAACTTGGAGTTTGATTTCATCTACACAGGTACATTGTTTTCTTTGAGAACATCTTAAGGGTGGTGGCTTCTACTGGCAAAATATCTTCAAAGAAGCATACTTGAGTGAGAATATATTTTTTAACTTAGAAAAAAAAAACAGCTTGAATAAACTTTTCTGGTATGTAACAAGAAAAAAAAAATAGGACATCCATTTGCTCTAATCCAGCCATATTTACTGATAACTCTTGATTTCCTCATTAGTAAATATATATCTTTCAAACTTCTCCTTTTGAGAAAATGAGTGTACCATCCTCCTATTTGCTGAAGCCAAAAATTACACAAAGAAATAAACCAATCTCATTTTGTTTTCCTTTATTCCCATTAACAATATATCAGCAAAACTTGTTACTACCTAAAAAAATGTATCTTTATCTGTTTAAATTTTATTTTTACTGTCCTCCTAGTCAAAATTACCATCCTCAGTTAGATTATTTTGTTTCTAAATACTTTCTTTGACCTTGCTTGATTATCTATTAGTCACAAAGTAGTCCCAGTGGTAATTTAAAAATGCAAATTTCAGTAGGTGACTAGGCCCTGAAGAATTTATAATTTCCCAATGTTGGGATGCCTGGGTGGGTCAGTGGTTAAGTGTCTGCCTTTGGCTTAGGGTATGATCCTGGAGTCCCAGGATTGAGTCCCAAGATCGAGTCCCATGTCGAGCTTCCTGCATGGAGCCTGCTTCTCCCTCTGCCTATGTCTATGCCTCTCTGCCTCTCTGTCTCTGTCTCTCTGTCTCTGTCTCTCATGAATAAATAAATAAAATCTTTAAAAAGAAAAAAAGAAAGAAAATTCCCCAATGTGTTTTTATCACATTTGTGGTAAAACAAAATTCCAGTGTTATCCATAAGATCCTGTGAGACCTCACCACTGCCTGGGTCTCTGATGGTACCTATTGTCTGTCTCTTGTTTGCTCACCAAGCTCCAGACATGCTAATTTCCTCCTCTAAATGGAACAGTCTTTCTCCAGATATACTTATGACCAGTTCTCATTGTTTTTCAAGTCTTGGCTCAAATGGCACCTCCTCAGAGATATAGTCCCAGGTCATCCAAATTACTAAATTGTATGCAATACCATCCCCATCAATCTCTATTAAATAGTGCTTTTTTATTTTATAATTGCATTTCTATTTACCTAAATGTTTATTTATTTTCTAACTTAATTTATGCCTTATAAGATCAGTGACTTTGTCTTATTAGCATTTAATTCCAGTACTTAAAATGTCATGTTTATCACACAGTGGATGCTCAAAACATATTGGGTGAATTAATATATATATGTATAATTGTCTAAATGTAGGTGTGTATATGTAGATATGTACATGCAGGTTTGTATGTACATGTATGCATGTATGCATGTATTAGCATATAGTTGATGTATAGTTGTAATGGGTGTGTGTAAAACATAACGTGTTAGGTACTTCACTAGGTATTGAGCAAGGCAAATAAAACATGGTTTTTATATTCAAGTAGTCCATAATCTAGTGGCAGAAGAGATGTGGAAACCTTCTTCAAGGACATACCTCTTCCTTCTGCCAACAGGCAATTCTGTGTAAGCAGCAATAGGGCTCTCATTTATTATTTCTTGGGACAGGTTCAGAAGTGTATGGCTGATTATAAAAGAAGGAGATCAAGAAGATGGATATTTAAATACAAATGGAGAACTTGAAAAAGGAGAAATCAAGTTCTAGGGAGTTGTGATAGTGGGTTTACAGAAAAGTAATAGGGAAAGAAAAAGAAATCACATGGAAATAAGATAATTTTTTTTAAAAAAAACTGAAGGATAAAGTCAATCATGAGCCATATCTTTGGCTGGCCTAAGCATTTATTCCAGCTCCAGGGTCCATAATCATCTAACTTCCAAATAGTCTAGGCTATTGTAATGAACAGTGAATAGTTTTATAGTGTCCAGGAGGAGATTAATAAGCACATCATGTTTGTCTTCCCATCACTAATCCATGGAGTAGGGAAGCAAATTGCCTCTTCTTCCTATCTGTCTGCTCCTTAGCTATGGTGATAGTGGTACAGCTTTTCTTTCCATATTTTTTTTCTCTTAGACACCTGGGATTTTTATTGAAAATTCAGAGAAATCCTACATATGCAGGATAATGTGGGTTAGGAATCACTTGTGAAGGCAAGTATAGTTAGGTCAGGGTTGAGTTCCCTGAAATCCTCCAAATATGGATTCTTCTGTGAAGTTGGTATAGTTGATGGAAATGGTTTCTATGTGTAGTGTGTACCAGAAATTTGCTGGGGAGGTTATTAGAATACATATGACCATATGAAACACCAGGGATTTAATTAGGAAGTAGGAAGGAGATGGTTCCTAGAATATGCAGTTGAGAACACAGAAAATAACTCGAATACCTGGGTGGCTTGGTCAGTTAAGCATCCGACTGTTGATTTTGGCTGAGGATTCTATCTCTCCCTCTCCCTCTCTCACTCTCTAAAAAAACTCCCCCAAACTAAAAACAAGATACAAGTTGTTTTAATAATACATTTTGAGAAACAACGGCTTATATCAATGTCATTATTACCTTTAAGAGAGAATTCTGAGACGATATACTTGGAGTGATACCTTGAAAGTGGAGCTGCATTTCAGTGGTAATAACAGGAACAAAGGAAATCTCTTCTGGATAAACCCAACATGTGGCCCAACAGCAGTTCCAGTTCCTTCCTTTTGACTGGTTTTCCAGGCTTGGAGGCAGTTCACCACTGGATTTCCACACCCTTCTTTTTCATCTACCTCTCTATCCTTTTAGGCAACAGCATTCTCCTTCTTCTCATTAAGGAAGATCACAATCTTCATGAGCCTATGTACTACTTCCTGGCCATGCTGGCAGCCACAGACCTAGGGCTGACCTTGACCACAATGCCTACAGTGTTGGGAGTCCTCTGGTTGGATCACAGAGAGATTGGAAAAGTAGCCTGTTTTTCTCAAGCCTACTTTATACACTCACTTGCCTTTGTAGAATCTGGTGTTTTGCTTGCTATGGCCTATGATCGTTTTATTGCCATTTGCAACCCCCTTAGATATAGCTCTATACTCACTAATAATCAAGTGCTGAAAATTGGGCTAGGAGTTCTGATGAGGGGGTTTATATCTGTTGTTCCTCCAATCTTACCCCTTTACTTTTTTCCCTATTGCCATTCCCACATCCTCTCACATGCATTCTGCCTTCACCAGGATGTCATCAAACTGGCCTGTGCTGATACCACCTTCAATCGCCTATATCCAGTTGTGCTTGTAGTCTTGATATTTGTGCTGGATTCTTTGATTATCCTCATCTCCTATGTGTTGATACTCAAGAGAGTCCTGAGTATTGCCTCCAAAGAAGAGAGGGCCAAGACCCTCAACACCTGTGTCTCCCATATCTGCTGTGTCCTGGTTTTCTATGTCACGGTGATTGGACTGTCTCTGATTCATCGGTTTGGAAAGCAGGTTCCGCATATTGTTCACCTTACTATGAGCTACATATATTTTATTTTCCCTCCATTAATGAATCCTATAATCTATAGTGTCAAGACCAAGCAAATCCAGATTGGCATTTTTCGCCTTTTTACTACCCATAGAATCAAAGTATGATATCTGACCTTCACAGTCCCTCATACAGAATATGAGTACTCTGGGTTTTGGCAGAGTAGTGAAAAAGTCTCAAATCAAACACCCATGATAAGATTCTCTTGGTAAAATAATTGTCAATGTAGAGCTACAAGTTGTCCTACCTTATCTAAGTTCATGACTTTGGTCTAATGTAGTTTGTGCATTTTTTAAAGAAAATTTTGCATACTGGATATCTCTGTTTGCCACCCAGTTTTTGCGATAATACACTAGCTGTTTATAGGTGTGTCTATAATGTATCTAAAATATATTTCTTTGGGATTAGAAAGGTGGTGGATAGGAACAGAGTTATAAGGATATAAAATAATAATTGGTTTGCATAAAATAAAGTTTGGTCTGTTTATATCCAATCCAATCTAACTTCCATGAATTTCCCCCACAGATATTAATACTAATTGTGGGAACCTGTATGTTTGGTGACTGATGTTCTAGAATTTTCTTGTAAAGATGTCTGAATTTTTCTCACTCAGTATTGTAATCACTTGTTATCCCAAACGTATCATTGATTCTTCCTCTCTCCATAAAATGATCATGAATTTGTCTCAAGAACTATAAGCTTATATTTATTCCCAAGGCAGGACCTACTTACGAAAAACAGTTTGTGATAAGAGGAACCATGGATAAAAGAAAGGAAATAGACATAGTCTATTACTCTGTTACTCAGTACTTCTTTCCATCTTTTCCCTTATTCTCATCCTATGACTCCATCATTAGCTCTGATTTTGGTACCATCTACAGAACATCTACCAGTGGCTAAGTAGTCTAAGTAGAAAACATGATTTCTTCTCCCTCTTTTTACTATGAAAAAAGCTTGAGGGACTATAAGAATAGATTTCCACATTTTGATTAAAACTTTCTGACGAACTGGGAAGGGATTGCAACTCAAATCAAAATAGCTTCCAAGGATGGAGGCTGTGTCTTTATTACATTTCAATTAGGGCAAAGAAAGAAAGAGGTAAACCAGGAGAAGAAATACATAGAAGGTGCTATTGATGTAATTGGTACTTTGTCCAGATCACTTTAAAGAACTGTGTACCTACTTCTTGCTTCTGTGAGTGTTAGCTGCTCATCACTCACACTTGCTGCTTCCTTAGGTTATTATTCTTTTTTTTTTTTAATTTATTTATTTATGATAGTCACAGAGAGAGAGAGAGAGAGGCAGAGACACAGGCAGAGGGAGAAGCAGGCTCCATGCACTGGGAGCCTGACGTGGGATTCGATCCCGGGTCTCCAGGATCGCGCCCTGGGCCAAAGGCAGGCGCCAAACCGCTGCGCCACCCAGGGATCCCTTAGGTTATTATTCTTAAGTCAATTAGAACTACTTCACCAAGATTATGGCCCCTGTTCCCCAGGAAGAAGACCATGTGCAAATAATAACTTTTTCCCTTTTAAAACTCAACTCCAACAGGGACTGTGTCCTTGCTTATTATCCCCTTTCCCTCCCTATTCTGTTTTTTCTTGCTTCTTGTCTCCTGAGAAGATTCATTAATAAATTGTGTACATCTGAATTTCTGTCTCAGGTTTTGCTTACAAGGAATCCAACACAAGAAAACCTTCAACTCTCATCTTTTTCTTATTTTATCAAGAGATTTAATTGTGAAAGGACTGAGCTTATTAAAAGAGAGCAACTGTCAGTTAAGAAAAAAGAAAGCACTTTTTTCATCCTTATCACTTGATGATGTCCAAGTAACATAGCTTGAATACTAAAATGTCTATGTGAGTGTGTGTGAGATGATAAGTGACATTCTATTTCCCATGGTCCATTTCCCCAAAATACAGTAAATCAAAGCTAAAAAATGACAGGAAGCAATCTGGGACGACCATTTGGTCAATGATTAATGAAGTGACTGCCCTTGTTTAGGAAATTCATTTCTTATTTGCAAATAATTGAGGAAAAAATTCATTGAAAGGAGATTTATAGGGTAAAAATAGAAATGGAGATACCAGGGAAGAGATTAAAGGAATCCCTCTGTTAGTCTATACAAAAGAATTACAAATGACTGCAATCCACCTAGATATTTACTTCTTTTAAAAATCTATTTTACAAAGCACATCATTTCCTTGGGTGTCATAAAATTTAGAGTTACCTGTAGATACCATACACGTGTATCTGTTGTAAAATACAGGGTACCCAAAGTTACCTATTTGCAACAGTATATCCCAGGAAACACTGAAAATATGTTTTGTATTTATAAACAAGGTAGACTTCGAAGTGGTTGGTTGGACCAATGCACCAACCTATAAGTGAATCTCCATCAGACAAGTTTATGAAGTCTGAAATTTAGCTTATCATCATTGAACACTTGAAAAAAAAAAGAACTTGGGCAGAGTTACTATTGGAGGACTTTATGATAAACTCACTATAGCCTACTGAAATGAATAATCAGCATGTAATTATAGGAGAGCTAAGGTTTATAAGAATAATATATATTAGGAAAAACCCTTTGCAAGTATCATCCTCACTCTTCCAAAGAATATTATAAGTATATAGCATAAGCTTTAATTTAAAGGATAATCTACCATAAGGATATTGAATTTGAGTTAGGAAATGAAAGGCTGATCATGAGTTCCTCTTGATGAAAGACAAAATTCAGTCTTAAAAATGATCGGAAAGAGAATTAGAAATATCAGAGGTACATTGAAAACCCATAATATGATCTAAAAAGTCCTCTTCCAAATATAAAATGAGTACAAGTGAAAGGCTCATGGATTTCATTCAGTTAATCAACAAATAATTGCTGAATTCTTTCTCAGGAGATGCAGATTTTATAGGGTAAATGAAAGGAGATATATTTAAAGATACTTATTAGGTTAAAATAAGTTAGATATTCAGAGCTATTAGAAATGCTTAAAGGACCCAGGGGTCTCTATATCCAATTAAAGAATGTCAATCAACTTTTATTTAATAGCCTAAATCTCATAAAGTATCATTGTTATGAATACCTCATAGACAAAATTTATTTTTAAAGGGCATTTAGAAGTTTATGTCCCTATAGTTCTATTGCTAGACAAAGTGGCAATAATAGTAAAGAAGCACCATAAAAAATGGGTAAGATGAGATGGACCCTTTAGAGGAAACATTTAAAAGATGGGATCTACATAGAAGAGGATGGAATGCTAAAAGCTGACAGGTACTAGAATTGAATGCCACAGAAAAAAGAAGGCTGGTGACATCAACACAGGGTAGCAAAAAGCTCCCAGGGAAAAGAATTCTCTGAATCTTTAATGAAGGTATTTAGAATGCCTGGATGTTATCTTCATATATGTCACAAATATGATAGGATAGGAATAGGACTTAAATTGTGTGATATCAGAACTCGGATCCATTGCCAGGGAATGGTGGGTAAGGCCACAAGAGAATATTTTAACTGGATAAGTAAGATATTTTTTATTAATAAAGCTGTCTGAATATCTTCAAAACACATATTCTCATGAAGATAGAGCTCTGTAACCCGGAAGGAGACAGTCACTGACTGTAAGACCCTTGTCACGAAACACAACATCAAAGAAAGGCTTTCATTACATGAGATGAGAGGTCCTTCCAAATCTGGGGGATTATGCTACTGTGATTCTATACTTTCACGGACAGTATTGTCAGAGATATTAAAGGAATGAATAAAGTTTGGAAAACACATGAATGGCAGAGCCATAATGGCCACTTAAGGAAATGGTACCCACCCACCTCCTCCCCGTGCCGGCAAACCCAGCTGCTTGGAGTGTTGGCTCATATGGGTTAACAGCTGCTCCCATTTTCCAGTGACTTCTCCTATGCCTCGTGTGAGAAATTCTCCTGACTGGGGCATCTTGCAGCAAAGACCTTCTTTCTGTTCTAGAAAAAGTGATCCTTTCAGGAATGGAGTTACACACAGGGGTGGGGAGCTCTGTGGACAAGTGGGTAAATCTTCCTACTGATGAAACAGAAGGAAAGCTTGAAGTCATGTGGATTATCTCAAATACTCACTACATTATTTCACTTTAAATTCAAAATATGGCTCTCCCAAATCAAGTCACCGTGACAAAGAATTTTTCAGAGAAAGGAAAGTCTAAGCTAAGACAGGACAAGAGAGTTCATCAGATTCTTATCTATGCCAGAATGTGAGTACAGTCCTTTCTACTCAAATATAAATATCAGAAGAAGTAAACAATAGAAAGAACACCATCTCCATGTCCACTACTTCACTTCATTATTACTTAAGGTAAAAGCAGATTTTTTTACTTGTATTGTTCCAAATGCAAGAATATGATCTCTGGATAAGACTTACTAAAAGAAAGATATAAACTCACTGCTTGAAAGAATTTATCAGTAGTTAGACTTATTTGTGAGATAAAATCACTTTAAGAATGCATGTATAAAATAGTGTAAAAAATAGTGTAATAAGTGATCTCATTTGAAACCAAAGGAAGGTAAATGTCAGAGAATTATCAAACTTCACCTAAACTTGGCTAGATTACTTGCTCCCAGATTTAGGAATGACAAAGTCAAATGCAGTTTTGATGGTATCTTCTCTGTTCAGATGGGGCTCAGGAAGGACAAAGGTGATTTAACAGCATGACTTCCATCTTCTAGATGGAGCTACAATTCTGCTATCTGTGTAATGTGGAGTTATAGGACACAGCTCTGGGGGCCCTCCTTCCCCAGAGGAGGCCAGAAGAAGATAACCCAGAAGACTAATTATCCAACAGCCAAAGGAACCCTAGGGAAGCATTTTTCTATATAAATTATTTCACCAATTAATCCTATTAGCAGTTTCAAAGATAACATTTGCATTAGGTTCTATATATCAAGACCACAATTACCTCTCCCCTTAATTCCTGGTGTCCCAGGTAAGGCTCTTTAAGCATGAAAGGATGGGAAGGAGATCATAGAGAAGAAATTGAAGACAACTGCTCTTTTTGGACTCCTCTTCCTTCATGTAGATATTGCAAGATGGTGAATAGAGAAGTGGGGAAAGCTATGTGTAACCATGGGCTGTGCCCATTGTAACAGATTGCAGCATAAAGGTTCAACTCTCTAGGAAATACTGAATCTCAGAGATACGTAATGCAGTTTTGTCTTCTTTTGTTTTCATTTAAGTCATGGGTGCATGTATGAATAATCAAAAGATCCAGCTTGCTATCTAAACTTTCTTATTAGTCCAGGGCTATAAGAATATTTTTCCTATAATAAGAATATTCCTTTGGAAGAGGCAAGAAGAAGAAGAGAGACTAATGTTGGTAGTAC
Organism: Vulpes lagopus; assembly: GCF_018345385.1. NCBI lineage: Eukaryota > Metazoa > Chordata > Mammalia > Carnivora > Canidae > Vulpes > Vulpes lagopus. The sequence goes on from NC_054838.1 coordinate 21,310,121, forward strand.
AGGTGCAGGGCAAGGTCATCATGACACATACAGGTTTTGATATCACATCTTTTCCTTCTCTTGGTGCTATTCTCAATGTTCAGTTTTCTTTCTCTCATATATTCCTATGTTACCTTTCTGTCCTCTCTTTTCTCTTCCTCTCTTCCTTCTGCCTCTTGCCTTCCATAATATGACTAATTCTCAGTTATAGGACAAAACTGTGTATGTTCTTGCCATAATACCTACCTTTAAAATTTGCTGTTCCTTTAAGGCTTGGGAATGATCACAGTGTAAGAGTTCCACTGGGGGTAAGATACAGTCAGGCCTGGTCAAGAATTTCCACCAGTGAGAAAAAATCCGAGTCGGGGGAGCCTGATGGTGACCACATATGCAGGGTGTTGGTGAGTTATTGGTGACTCTTTTTTTTTTTTAATATATTTTTTTTTAATTTTTATTTATGATAGTTACAGAGAGAGAGAGAGGCAGAGACACAGTTATTGGTGACTCTTAACTGGACATTTGTTTGGGAAAAGGCTGTGCTTCCATCAGTCAGCTTACACATTAGCCAATTAGTGTATCAGTAAGTAGTATTTGTTTGTTTTTTTAGTAAGTAGTATTTGAAGTCAATGTCAATACGTAAATCAGTTTAAACTTTCAGCCTACTAGCCAATTAACATATCACTGTGTTAAAAATAAGACCATTGAAGTTTCGTTAGTGACCTGATGATCTATGTCAAAATCTATCATTGCTTCCAGGAAGACTGACACATTCATTTAACAGTCAATAAAGAAAGAAATGTTAGCATTGGATTGAAAATACCCATGTTTTCATTGGAATGAGTTAATTAGAGCCCTTAGGTCTGAGGGACTGGTAATAAAATGTAAAAGGCAAAAAGTTTTCATTAAGTTTTGTGCAAGAGCCTGGGTGATGCAGAAGAGACATGTGGGACTTAGCTACATAAAATAATATATATCCAAACAAATTCACCTTGTTGGCAGAATGTGTTTCCTTATGGCACTAAGAATGACATCCCTACTTTTTTTGCAGGCTGTCAGCTGGAACTGTCTGTCTGCTCCTAGAGGCTGCCTGAATCCTTTCTTATGTGGCCCCTTACGTCTTCAAACTAGTAACTATCTGTCAGGTTTTTCTCAAACTTTGAAACATTTTGGGTTCTCATTCCACCGCTAGTCTAAATTTTCCATCACTAGTGAAAAATTTTTGCTTTTAAGGGTCATGTGATTAGATTTGGTCCACCCTGTCTTTTCATGTCTTGTTAGCTCATTTCATTTTAGTGAGATAGATATGATTGTCCCTAGGTAAAATTTAGAAGTTGAAAACAGTCACTTCTAAGCTTTCATCTGCTGTCTTCAGTGTCAAATGTAATGCTTCCTTGGAGGAGAAAGTTGTAAGTTCCACAAAGTTGAGTAATATTAGCAGTCCCGAAAGGTTAGGAGGTACCTGGACAGACTTTAGGAACCTCTCTTTGGGGCTTTTTAATGTGTTGGTCCTGTGGGCTTGCATAAAATACTTATCCATACAAAGTATTATAATGTGAACTACAACTCAGGTAAATATAGTATCACCCCAAGAGAGCATATTTTTTGTGACAAGACCATGAAATCTGTGTCTTTAATGCCAAGTCAAGTTCTTCATTTATGTAGGTATCATCAATTCCTATTTGTTGAATCAATGAACATAATATGAATGGTTGATCCAGAATGGAAGGACTGACTTCTTTCCTACCATATAAAATATGTTCACAATTGAGAGAAGAAACTATATGACAGAACTAGAGGTGGATAAAGGTACAGATGGACTATATTTTAGTGCATTAAATAAAATTCAATATTAAAACTATTTTACCTTTTCCCTTTTTGTTTTAATGTGGCTACTAGAAAATTTAAAATCATGTACATGAAAAAAATCATGTACATGGATTAAATTATATTTCTACTGAACAGTTCTGGTCTAGAGAGAGGTTTTTTGTTTCTTCTCAGGGATCCACCATGTGGCTCAACATCAGTGCTGCCCCTTTTCTACTGACTGGCTTCCCAGGTCTGGAGATATTTCATCCTTGGATCTCCATCTCCTTCTTTGTCATTTATGTCTCCATACTCCTCAGCAATGGTACCCTCCTCTTCCTTATCAGAGAAGACCACACTCTCCATGAGCCAATGTACTACTTTTTGGCGATATTGGCAGCCACCGACCTTGGAGTGACTTTGACAACGATGCCTACTGTGCTTGGTGTTCTATGGCTTGATCATAGGGTCATCAGCCATGAAGCCTGCTACTTTCAGGCCTATCTAATCCATTCACTCTCTATTGTAGAGTCTGGAGTCTTGCTCATTATGGCCTATGATCGTTTTATTGCCATCCGCAACCCCCTGAGATACACTTCCATTCTCACTAATGCTAAGGTGGTGAAGATAGGTCTGGGGGTTCTAATGAGGGGATTTATCCTTATTGTTCCTATAATCATCACTCTCTCTGGATTCCCCTACTGCAAATCCCATGTCCTCTCCCATGCTTTCTGCTTACACCAGGATGTGATCAAACTGGCCTGTGCCGACATCACCTTTAATAGAATCTATCCTATAGTCTTGGTCTCATTAACTGGTTTCTTGGACTCTGTACTTATTATTATCTCTTATATTTTAATCCTTAATACTATCATGGGAATTGCCTCAGGTAAGGAGCGGGCTAAGGCTCTAAACACTTGTGTCTCCCACATTACCTGTGTTCTGGTTTTTTATGTCACTGTTACTGGGCTGACTCTCATTCATCGATTTGGGAAATATGTGCCACATATAGTTCATATTATTATGAGCTATATATATTTCCTCTTCCCTCCATTTATGAATCCAATAATCTATAGTATTAAGACAAAGCAGATAAGGAATGGTATCAATCACCTTCTCTCTTTCCATAGAATTTGATTCTGATCTATTTACCTTGGAGTATCTCACCACTATGGGATAAGTTTCTTGGGAGAATGGGCTGTATGAAGCTAATGTGGCTTACAATCAAAAGGACTGACATTCTTGTCACTTAAAAGACATAGCTCAGTGTCCTGATTCTTAGCCCCTTGCCCCCATTTCATTCCCAGGGACATTGACCATAGCCCTGTTGCTCTGTTTTGTGGGTTGGTTTGCTTATATACTGTCATTTCTCATCTTACAGAACTGTCTTCATAGTTACCTGAGGCCAGTTATATTTGAAATGGCTGCAGACTCTATACATTGAGAGGGCAGTGAGATAGTTTGCAAGAGTTCTCTGGTATTTTGTGGAATACAGGTAAAAATTTTTGAGTGCCTGAGAGTGCATCAGAGATGACAGAGGGTCTTAGACTACTCTACTAGTATTGCATTGCACTAGAGTGGAGCAAAAATAAATGAGAATAAGATATTCAGATCAAGAGAGGGCTTGCTGCCAATACCACCCAAGGCCAAACAAGAACTTGGATCCTAGCAGATTCCAGTATAGCATGCCCACCATAGATTAATGAGAAAGGTCTGAGTTGATGATATCTGGTGTGTTCAAACTTATGGGATGAGGCCTTCAAACCACACAATAAAATAGAGTTCCATTTCTTCCATGCCTGAGGTTTTGTTTTGTGTTCTACAGTTGATAACCTTGACATATTCTCAATTAAAAAGTGATACTAGTCAAAGAAACATTCTAATAGATACACAGGGGCAACATTTTGTCTTTTTCTGGATTGATGGTAGTGAAATAAAACATTTCCAGGAAGTATTGTAATTGTATGGACTTGAAACACATAAGATATTTAAGGAAAATTCTCTCAGGACCTCCCATGAATTCATTCCATGCAGGGGTAAACACTATGAGAATCGGTACACCAGCAATATAGGAAGAAAAGCTCTGTTTTATTAATTCATCAAAGGTAAAGAGGGCTAGGGAGAATGATGTATATTCAGCAAAATTATAGAAAACATGTTGGAAAATATAATGCTAATATATTCAATCAATAATTAGCCCATGACTTTTTCTTTTTTTTTTTTCCCCTTTTAACTGGAGAAGGAACTTCATATCCCCATGTCTAACAGGATTGTTGGAGTGACTTCCTATTATCCTCTTATAAAGGGATTTAATTCTCCAGTGAAAATGGTTATTTTAAAATAATCTTTGGAAACCAACAGTTGAGATCTTCCATCTCTGTTTACTCCCATTCTTAATTCACTTAGCATTTTTTCACACTTTAATTAGGTTTTCCCCAATTGATTCTATGAGAGATAAGAGAAAAATAGATCAATTGGCTTGAATTACTCAGTAGAGTAATACCTAGAAATGAATATAGATCAATTGACTTGTGTCAATTGTGTAGTCCATGCAGTTTAAAAATTAAAAATAAGAGAATACACAACAAGAACTTAAAAGTAAGGGAAAAGATACATTTAAGAAAGTCAGGCAATGGTGACATAAGTAAGTCTAACATAAGTCACTAGTAAAGTAATACATAGAAATGAATTCAAAGGTACTGGAGGGTATTATGCTGAGTGAAGTGAATCAATCGGAGAAGGACAAACATTATATGTTCTCATTCATTTGTGGAACATAAATAATAGTGAAAGGGAATATAAGGGAAGGGAGAAGAAATGTGTGGGAAATATCAGAAAGGGAGACAGAACATGAGAGACTCCTAACTCTGGGAAACGAACTAGGGGTGGTGGAAGGGGAGGAGGGTGGGGGGTGGGGGTGAATGGGTGACAGGCCCTGGGGGGGGGACACTTGACAGTATGAGCACTGGGTGTTATTCTGTATGTTGGTAAATTGAACACCAATGAAAAATAAATTTATTAAAAAAATTCAAAGGTAATTCCTATTTAAAGAAGGTATAACAGGTATGATATTTATTTTTTATTATGTATCTATATATATACATGCAAAAGCATCTTGAAAATGTAAGATTTCGTATGAATGTAGTTATCAGTTTTACTATACTGTCTTATTATGTATAAAATTTCATTCTACTTTTTATAATATTTTTTTTTGCCATTGATTTTATTTTATTTTTTTTAATTAATTTTTATTGGTGTTCAATTTACCAACATACAGAAAAACACCCAGTGCTCATCCCGTCAAGTGTCCACCTCAGTGCCCGTCACCCATTCCCCTCCAACACCCGCCCTCCTCCCCTTCCACCACCCCTAGTTCATTTCCCCGAGTTAGGAGTCTTTATGTTCTGTCTCCCTTCCTGATAATATTTTCAAACTTCCCCAGATAAAATGGATAGAGTATTTCTAGACATATGAAACATACTATTACATTTAAAGAACTAAAGCTGTAATCATATTATACCTTTGAATATAGCTAATTTACTTGCATCAATTTATTTTTAGGAATATGGAAAATTTGTAAAAAATAAAAAGGCACAGTATGGTAGAAACAATGTGTCTTGGAAGAAAAAAGTATGCCTACTCTTGCCTCTTTTGCTTGCAACCTTTGTGATCTTGAACAAGTCATTTAATCTCTGAGCCTCAATTATCTATCAATTAGGAAAAACAAAATGCATACTATTGGCACTCATATGTCCTGTTAATTATTTTAATATCATTGTATTGGCAAAGCTGGACATCTGAAAATTATGACCTGTCAACACTAAAATAGGAGGGAAGAATATTCAGCCAGTAGGAAATCACTTAATATATGATGATTCTTTCATATGAGGAAATACATAGTTAATAAGAGATACGCATATCATCTTCCACTGTTCTCTCTCCTTAATCTACCACTTTCAGTCAACTTCTCCTCTTTCTAAGTCATAGAATCTTTCTTCCATACACTTCTATGCCACCCTACTGACAACATCTCGTCAGGAATAAGTCCCTATTACAGACTGGAGTAGGTGAGTGCCAGGAACAGAAATATGGGGTGACTCTTCCTTTCTGATGTTAGATACAATCAAGAGAAGCACGTAAGAAAGTTTTCCAGAGGCTTGCACAGAGGGAATCCTAGCTGAGGTAAGAAACATCTGCAGCACAGAATTCTTCCTTTTTTTCCCAAGAAGCATATTAAAAGAACTATGCTAGATTTAGCTTTTCTAATTTGCAACACTTGGGATGGCATCATCATAACCATGAATGCCCTAAATTAAATGTGGTATTATGTGCTTTTATCCATTTTTTTCTGGGTAGAAATTTATAGTTTTTATTAGATCCTAACAGCACATGCACACACATTCGTGTGTATGTGTGTGTGTTTACACCTTAGAAACTGCTGTCTTAGAAAGGACATGTGAGACTCACTAGGGAAAATAGAAAACCTGAGACCCTGGCCATGACCCATCACTCTTGTAACCATAGGGCCTATACCTCATCCCATTCAGGAGGAAGGGAGTAGATGAGAAGAGCAAATGAGGAGGAGTAGGATTAACACTCTCCTTTCTGTTTACCTGTGCATTGGGACTTTGTGATGGATTCATTATTCACTATTTCCTTTTGAAGTCCTGGGACACCTGGGTGGCTCAGCAGTTGAGCGTCTGCCTTGGGCTCAGGTCATGATCCCAGGTCCTGGGATCGAGTCCCACATCAGGCTCCCTTGCATGGAGCCTGTTTCTATCTCTGCCTGTGTCTCTGCCTCTCTGTGTGTCTCTCATTAGTAAATAAATAAAATATTAAAAAAAGATGAAGTCCACATATCTTTCCTGTCCTTTCTTTTCTCATACACCCAAGCCCCCTCTGCTTCTTTTCTTCCCCCATATCCACTGAGAGTTAAGTTAAGCTCTCAGACTAAGCAGTTTGGTGTATTTCTTTTTTCTTTTATTTTTTAAAGACTTTACTTATTCATGAGAGACACAGAGAGAGAGAGGTAAAGACATAGGCAGAAGGAGAATCAGACTCCCCACAGGGGATTCAATCCCAGGACCCCAGGAACATAACCTAAGCCAAAGGCCAAACACTCAACCACTGAGACACGCAGGTGCCCCAGTTTGGTCTCTGTGTGTGTGTTGGAATCTATTCTAGTCTAGGAGTCCTATTTACCTAGAAAAACATGATAACACAAAAATCAGGTTGGTAAATTATCTAGATGTTTTCAGCATTAGAGACTCTGTTGAGATATTCATTGCCAATGCTTTGCACAAAATTGCACAGTGATCAAACCCAGTTATAAACTCTGCTAGTGTGTATTGTGAGATTCTTCAGGACAGAGGCTGTGCTGACAGAGGCTTTCATAAGAAATGTTTTTTTTTTTTTAAATTTTTATTTATTTATGATAGTCACAGAGAGAGAGAGAGAGAGACAGAGACACAGGCAGAGGGAGAAGCAGGCTCCATGCACCGGGAGCCCGACGTGGGATTCGATCCTGGGTCTCCAGGATCGCGCCCTGAGCCAAAGGCTGGCGCTAAACCGCTGCGCCACCCAGGGATCCCAGAAATGTTTTTTTTCATAAGAAATGGTTTTCTCATAGTGTCAGTGATGAGGTGTGTGCTCACTAATTCTCTGCACATTCAAAATAGTAATCTTTCTACTTGTCCCAGATGGTAGTGAGGAATGGTGCTTCTACTGGCTGTCTACACATCCAAGTGTATAGTGCCTTTTGAAGGACAATTCATCAGATATTAATAAAACAGTTCCCCCAGAACTTTAGGAATTCACTAAAGAAAATACATGTTCTGAGTTGGGAGATGCCAATTATTTTCAAGACCATAGCTTTCCTCACTCCACCCAGATATATCAGTTCTTGTGTGCCTGTTGTAATTTTCTCGACATCTGTCAACAAATAAGCCCATATATAGCCAAGCCATGTTTATGGAACTTTTGTTACATAATGTAGGATTGGAAGAATGCATACAGTATGATCCCAGCCCTGAGGAAACTGTATATAGTGGCCTCAGTTTGATGAAAGTATCTTGTACTCCTAGAAGCCCCACACACCTGCCCTTGGACCAGTATCAGGGTTCTTTTTTCATCCTGGACGGGTTTTCCCTTTATTCCAATGGCCCAGGAAGATGTCCTCTTTTTTACATTCTTAGACCTGTCATAGCCTTCTCTGTATCTTGTTATTTTTCTGATGCAAGCCTAGCTATAGAAGAACATACAGCCTCCCTGTTTCTCAAACTTTTTTCTGCTCATAAAAATATTAAAAGCTTGTGTCCTTGCTGATCGTGAACATTTTATTACCATTCTCTGAAAAGATCTCATTAATTTTTAAGAAGAAGCTTGCAATCAGGAAATATGGTTTAGTCATTCTAAATTCCTTTTTTAAAATAAACTCAAGACCTTATTTTTTTTTAATTTATTTATTTTCTTGCCTGATTGTTAATTTTCACAGTAAAAGCTAGGCCTGTATGAGCATGTGCTGAAAGGTTAGGGGGTACAAGACAATAGAAATAAACTGAAGCAACTGATACTAATAGAACCTCATAGAAAATGTGGGTCCTGGGACACCTAGGTGGCTCAGTGGTTGAGTGTCTGCCTTTGGCTCAGGGCGTGATCCCGAGGTCTGGGATCGAATCCCACGTCAAGCTCACTGTGGGAGCCTGCTTCTCCCTCTGCCTGTGTGTGTGTGTGTGTGTGTGTGTGTGTCTGTGTGTCTGTGTCTCTCATGAATAAATAAATAAATCTTAAAAAAAAAAAAAAGAAAATGTGAGTCTTTGCATTCTTACCCAGGGAGAAGAAAGGATAGCTCAAGGTTTCTACCTAGTGATTTTCCACTGAAGTATGTCCACTTCTGTCCAACCCCATAACACCCCATCATATACACACCAGCACAATTTATCATGTGGTATACTGTATTTTGATTCTTCTTACTTGTTCTATCTCTTTTCAGTGTGCTCCTCACACCATAACAAAGTGACCTTTAAACAATGACTAGCTGATCATAAGTCTGGGCCATCATTTATTTCATACTCTTGCCCTTTGGGTAATCTCAAAATTCATTACATAAATTGTAAGAACTCTAGATGATCAGAATCTGCTATCACGGACTCATTTTGTGTTAAGCTTTCTCTCATGAATTGTTCTAGAGATGCTATGATTCTTAGTATAAATTTAGCATAAATTCATCATGTTTTTTTCTTGTCCCATGACTAGTGCAAATATTTTTCTTTGGTGGGTTTTGTTTTGTTTATTTCTGTGCATGGAATTTATATACTATCTTACAGAAAAATATCATATTCCTGACTCTTCTGTTATTCAGTTCTCAGCTTAAATAGCACTTGTAGGAACCTTGCCCAGATGCCAGGGATATCTTGTATGTGCTCTCCCTAGCACACTGACATTCATACAGTAAAGAGAATACTTCGTAAGTTCATGGCAAATATTTTCTTTCTGGTCCTCACTAGATTTTTGAGTTTTGTTAATGAAAAGAACATGTTCATCACCCTGACTCTGCCACAAAACAGGCAATGATAAATGAAGTAATTTTAAGATACAACATAACATCTTTCATTTAACTTGCTGTTCACAGATCTACTGAGGTTCCTGTGAATCAGAACTGATGTCTCCAAAGTGACAAAAAAAAAAATACAATTGGAATTCACAAATTCTAAGAGCAACAAAAGCACATATGACTCCCTTGACCTTTGAGATAGACACTGGGAATGCTGATGTTGAGGATCTTGGGTCACATAACCAAGCCCTGGCATCTCTATAAAGGTGTTATTTGAGTTTCTAGTTTTCCTAAAACACCCTTGGGGAAGTGCATGAAAGGGCTGGCTGGGGACACCAATTGAATGGCTCAGCCACTTTCAGAAAAAAGAAGGGAAGGAAAATCAAAGAATCTCCCAAGTGGCTTCAAAGGTGAAACTCTGGGGAGGTGATTTCTACAAACATAAAGTCTTCAACTTGGACGCTTCAAAAGTTTTTTGAGAAGAAAGAGTCTGGAGTAAGTCCTCAAATAAGACAGAAAGAAGATAACCATTCCAGCAATAAGACTGTGTAGTAGATGAGTGCCAGGAACAGAAATATGGAATGACTTCTTGTCCTTCGGATGTTAGATGCACTCAAGAGAAGATAGAAAGATTTTCCAGAGGCCTGCATAGGGGACATATCCTACCTGGGGTGAGCAACATAATAGCACAGACTTCCTTTGGACAAATGTTTTACAGTAGATTTGAAATTTTCAGTGGGGAACCCATGGATGGGCTTCTGGAAAACTGTAAATGTGTTCAGACTAAATATGGCATTGTCTGCTCTTGTCCATTTTTCTCCATCAAGGGTTTCTGAACTTTTGTAAGAATTCCAGAAAATGCTGATAAACAATTTCAAAACAGAACAAAGTTTGCTAATAACAATAAAAAATCTAATGATTGCAAATATAAAATTAAATCAGGTGTAAATGTATCAAGTGTATCAGTGTTTCTACAACCAAACAAAAAGACAGTGTAACTAAGCAAAGTAATTATCCCTTTGTATTTCTTCTTCTCCTTTGTCGTCGTCACGTCATCTTCTTTGGCTTTGTCTCTGTCTCCATCTCCATTTTCTTCTCCTTACCTTTATTGCTTTAAACATTTTCTAGCATATACATAACAGTGTGGCCTAATGTATTGAAAAAAATATTTAATCGGAAAATTTTAACCAGTAACCTAATATTATATATAATGTGGGAAAATACCATGATTCTTCCCATGATTAGTATAGCCTAGAAATCTCCACTCTCTTCCAAAAGAAAATGGTTGTTAAACCACCTATATATCAATTTATTATTCTGAGTACAAAAATTGTGATTGAATCTGCTGTAATATACTCACATGAGGAGGTAGTGCAAACCAAAAAATCTGGATTTCTGGGTTAATAGCTTCCATAAACTTGCTCTCCATCTGTGGACATACTATGTGGTCCAATATTAGCACTGCCCCCTTTTTGCTGACTGGGTTCCCAGGTCTGGAGGCTGCTCATCACTGGATCTCCATCCCCTTCTTTGCAGTCTATATCTCTGTGCTTCTTGGCAATGGCACTCTCCTCTACCTCATCAAGGACGACCACAGCCTGCATGAACCCATGTACTATTTCCTTGCCATGCTGGCAGGTACCGATCTGATGGTGACATTGACTACGATGCCTACTGTAATGGGCGTCTTATGGATGAATCACCGGGAGATGAGCCACGGAGCCTGCTTCCTGCAGGCTTACTTCATTCATTCCCTTTCCATTGTGGAATCGGGTGTGTTGCTTGCTATGGCCTATGACCGATTCATCGCCATCCGCACTCCTCTGAGGTATAACTCCATTCTTACCAATTCTCGGGTGATGAAGGTAGGACTGGGCGTACTAATGAGGGGCTTTTTATCCCTCGTGCCTCCAATTGTGCCACTCTACTGGTTCCCATATTGCCGTTCCCATGTTCTTTCCCATGCCTTTTGCCTCCACCAAGATGTCATGAAACTTGCCTGTGCTGATATTACATTTAATCGTGTGTACCCAGTCATTCTGGTTGCTTTGACTTTCTTCCTAGATGCTCTCATTATCCTCTTCTCTTATATTTTAATCCTGAAGACAGTTATGGGCATCGCCTCTAGAGAAGAGCGAGCTAAGGCCCTTAACACCTGTGTCTCACATATTAGCTGTGTCCTGGTCTTTTATATTACTGTGATTGGCCTGACTTTCATCCACAGGTTTGGGAAGCATGCACCACATGTGGTCCACATCACCACGAGCTATGTCTACTTTCTCTTTCCTCCATTCATGAACCCCGTTATATATAGTATCAAGACCAAGCAAATTCAGAGAAGCATAATTTACCTACTTTCTGTGCACAGAAGGCCTTGAGCCTTTTTTTCAATATCTTAGGAACTCCAGGATTTCTGGACCTTTTCATAATTGGAAGGGACCTGAGTGTTTTACCTACTCTTCCTTTTATCAGAGTGAAATGAGATTTTAATTATTACATAAAGGTACAGGCTAAGTTGAATGAAATGAATATATATATATATATTCTATATATCTATATGTCTACATATAGATAGATCTATATATAACTTGATCACAGACAAGTCTTTTTGGCTAATTTTCACTTTTTCTCACTGATTTTTAGGGGTTCATTTTGTATTATCCCCTAATGTTTTATTTACATTAGAATATTTTTCCAGTTTTATCTTTCCATATAAATAACTTAAAAGTTTGCGTATAAATAATTCTATAATTTACCTTATCTTTTGAGATATTGGGGCCATAATTCCATAGATCTTCCTATTTCCAGGTTATTTATATCTTTTCTTAAACTTTGCATAATTTATTTTCATAGATCTTATGATATGAAATATTTGTGTTTGGAGGAGGGTAAGGAATTTAAATCAGTTCTTTTGTGTCTGTTTCTTGAAGTAACAATAACAATGAATCACTTGTTTGGTTGATTTTTTAAGGTGCTAGTATAAGACAGGCAATTTTTAATGCAAAAATAATATAGTAGCAACAAAACAGACAGAAAACTTTCCCTCTTAAAAATTTCAAACAATTGAAAAAATTTTTAAACAATTGGAGAGTCAAAAAATCAAATAAACCCAATTTTTTTTAATAAGCATTTTTTTTTTAATTTATTGATTCAGAGAGAGAGAGAGACTGAGAGGCAGAGACACAGGCAGAGGGAGAAGCAGGCTCCATGCAGGGAGCCTGACGTGGGACTCAATCCTCGGTCTCCAGGATCAGACCCCGAGCTGCAGGCGGCGCTAAACCGCTGCGCCACCGGGGGTGCCCAAACCCAAATTTAAAATAAACTTTGTGATCAATAGTAAAACAGAAATAAGAAACTGCCTTGAGACTGTGGGTCTCAAAAGAGACTATATTCAGGCTTGAGATAAGACTAAGTTTCCCTTAGGGTGCATGGATGGCTCAGTTGGTTAAGCATCCAACTCTTGATTTTAGTTCAGGTCATAATCTTAGGGTCATGAGACTAAGCTCTATGTTAGGCGCCACACTCAGCTTGGAGCCTGCTTCAGATTGTGTTTCTCCCTCTCCCTCTATACCCACCTGCCCCACTCTCTCTGTTTCTTCTTTTCTAAATAAAAATAAATAAGATCTAAAAAATTGACAAAAGCAAGTTTCCAGGGGAAAGTAGCCCATCAGGTGAGATCTGAAAAAAAGGTTAGAAAATGGTGAAAATAGGAGTAAGAATATTCTAGAAAGATGATAGCATATGTGGAGCCTTCTAGTGGGATGTATAATGGAACCATCTGGATAGATGGCATGGCTACTTGAGGAAGAGGATTTCTTTGAGGAGAAGCTAAAGAGAGAAGAGGAAGTCAGATATCAAAGCATCGGTTAGGGATCCCTGGGTGGCGCAGCGGTTTGGCGCCTGCCTTTGGCCCAGGGCGCGATCCGGAAGACCCGGGATCGAATCCCACATCGGGTTCCCGGTGCATGGAGCCTGCTTCTCCCTCTGCCTCTGTCTCTGCCTCTCTCTCTCTCTCTCTGTGTGACTATCATAAATAAATAAAAATTGAAAAAAAATTAAAAAAAAAAAGCATCGGTTAGCCATGGTAAGGGTTTGCATATCTACCCAAAGAGCTACTGAAGGAAGTAGCAGGATTTCATTGAGGTTTTCAAGTAATCAGGGCAGCATTATATAGGAAATGGATTTGAAGTAGCAGGAAATGAACAGAAGAAACAACAGGAGGATGCTGGAGTAGTTGGAAAAAGAGATAATAAAAGTTCAATTTAAGGAAGTGGAGATGAAAGGTAATGGAAATATATGACACATGTTTATGATCTGGATTTAATAAGATTTACAATTTTTTTTAGAAAAGCAGAGGGAAGGAAGGCTTGAGAGAAAGCAAAGATAACCCTAAGTTCTGCTTTATGCTGTTTAAAGAATGGCAATACCAATGGAAAAATAATTTTTGATTTTGAATATGTTTATAAATAAGAAGAATAGTAATATATTTTTTAAATTCTGAGATTTTGAGAATAAATCCAAATGATGAAGTTGTGATTCTATAAAATGACCAAAAGAAGTATGCCAGGCTATAGGACTGGGCTTTTTAAAGCTAAAATAGAAATTAAATAGTCATTCACTAAAATCACGTTTAGTACATGTTTCTTTCTTTCCCATCATTAAGAGTCATAGTAAAAGCAAAGCATGTATAAGAAGAGTACACCTAGGGCAGCCTGGGTGGCTCAGTGGTTTAGTGCCACCTTCAGCCCAAGGCCTGATCCTGGAGACCCAGGATCGAGTCCCACATCCGGCTCCCTGCATGGAGCCTGCTTCTCCCTCTGCCTGTGTCTCTGCCTCTCTCTCTCTCTCTCTCTCTGTGTGTCTCTCATGAATAGATAAATAAAATCTTTATAAATACATACATACATATATACATACATAAAATAAGTAGTGTAGAAAATACTGCCAGATAGGAGATGATACATAAATTATGATGTGATATAATGGGTTAGAAACAGAAGATCTGATACAACTTTAAACATGGAGATGGGACAGAATTGAAAGCTGGATTACTCTGGTTTATTTAAGTAACTATATACAGAGTTAAGGCTGTATCTTCACAAATACCCAATCACCAGTTTCTGAGAAGACATACATGTGGTTTTTAAAAGTCTATACTTCATTATTTCTTTCAAATGAACTGGTTGATTGGATCATCCTTTTCAATTTATAAAAACAATTTGAAAAAAAGAAAGAAAGAAAGAAGAAAGAAAGAAAGAAAGAAAGAAAGAAAGAAAGAAAGAAAGAAAGAAAAAGAAAGAAAGGAAGGGCAAGAAAAAGAAGAAAGAAAGAAAGAAAGAAAGAAAGAAAGAAAGAAAGAAAGAGAAAGAGAGAAAGAAAGAGAGAAAGAGAGAAAGAAAGGAAGAAAGGTAGGTCTTCACCAGGTGGAACTTGAGGTGGACCCAAGAGCTTTTGAACTGGGCCAAACCAAAATATTCCAAGGACTCAGCCTGAACCCCTGTAACTTGCTATAGTAAGAGATCTTGCTTAGTGATAGCCTTAGCAACCAGATATGTTTAGCTAAGATTCATTTTCTGCAGCCAACAACAATCAAATTTCTTTATAAACAACACACATAAGCTTTCCCTTTTGTCTCTAAAAATCCTTGACTTTTGTTCCCCTGGACGGACATATGTTTGATTTGCTACCCATATCTGTGCTCCCCACATTGCAATTCTGAGACCCTGAATAAATGTTCTGCCTCTTTTCTTGGTGGACACAAGTCATCTCTAAGATCTAAGAGACTTTATACTGCTAAGCACCCGTATATTTGTGTGTGTGTGCGCACCTATGCACAATAGTGATAAATCTTTTAATATTTTATATTACAACGTCTGATCTTAAAACTTTCCTTTTATAACTGTGACAATAAATTTAATGAACTGGAATAAATGTACTGAATTATTTTTTATTGTGGTTTACATGTGAGATATATATATAATGAAAATGCCATCTTACCATTTTTAAGTATATGATTCTATGAAATTAATTACAATCATAATGTTGGGCAACCAACACCACTATTTCCAATTTTTTTTGTTATTCTAAAAGAAATTAAAAATAAATAAATAAATAAAAGAAATTCATCATCTATTAATTGACAACTCCTCATTCTATCATTCTTCCAGTCCCTGGTAACCTCAAATCTACTTTATGTCTCTATGAATTGGCCTATTCTACATATTTCATGTAACTGAAATAATATAATTTGTCCTTCTGTGTCTGACTTATTTTACTCAGCACAAGGTTTTCAAGCTTTATTCATGTGGTGGCATGTATCAGAAATTCATTTCTTTTAGGACTCAGTACTATTCTGTTCTGTGTATACAGTAATATTGTACATTATGTTTACTCACCTGGTGAGGGACACAGGCTTATTTCTATCTTTTTTTATTTTATTGTATTTTTCTGCTGGCAGGCCTACAGTCTTGCATATCTCACCCCAGTGGCATCCTCCCCAAATGCTCCACTAGGGCAATCCAGGGGCAGCCCAGTCCCCAGACCTGCACACTGAATAGCTAGCTCACCACTTGGGAGACCCAGAGACCCCTCCTCCACCCCCTAGAACAGGGACACCTTCAGATTCTACTATCTCCTTGATGGTGAGGCTCAGGGCAGGCTAGGGGGAGGTGACAGAGGGAGAGGAGGATGGGAAGAGTGAGGGGTGCCCATTCTCACCTGACCCCTGGAGCAGTGTAAGAGTCCAACCA
The DNA here is from genome assembly GCF_018345385.1 of Vulpes lagopus. Classification (NCBI taxonomy): domain Eukaryota; kingdom Metazoa; phylum Chordata; class Mammalia; order Carnivora; family Canidae; genus Vulpes; species Vulpes lagopus. The sequence goes on from NC_054838.1 coordinate 21,326,204, forward strand.
GGTAGCAAGCAAGATGGAGGCAAAGTGGGTGGAGTGGTTGGGGGTGCCTGGAGGGGGGCAGCAGAGAGGGTGGGGCACAGAGAAGGCAGAGTGTACCCCAGGAGCCCAGTTTCCTTAAGATCAGCTCTGCAGCCAGGAACACCCTGGGGCAGGAGTGAGTGAATAATTTCTATCTTTTGGCTACTGTGGATAATACTGCAATAAATATTGGCCTGTAAGTATCAGTTTGAGTATTTGTTTTTACTTATTTTGAGTACATACCTAGGAATGGAATGGCTAAGGTCATATTGTAACTTTAGATGAACTTTTTGAGAAATTGTCAAACTATTTTCCTCAGAACTGGCACCTTTTTATATTCCCACCAGGAATGCACAAGAGCTCTACTTTCTCCACACCCTCACCAATACTTGTTTTCTGTTATTTTAATTATAGCCTCTGTCCTAGTGTGATGTTGTATCTCATTGTGCTTTTGATTTGCTTTTTCCTAATGACTAATCATATTGCACATCTTTTCACAGGCTTATTGACCATTTGTATATATTTTTTTTGAGAAAAATCTACTGAATTATTTTTAAAATAGAATTTCCAGATGTCCTTTTAAATACTCTAGTCTGAGTCTAGAGACCTCTTAAACCCCTAATTTTCATTTCATGTTTTCCTAATAAACCAGAAATCCCTCATAATTTTATAAAATTATTAGTAAATTATTCATGCTTTCCTTTAATTATGCCCAAAACTTACCTAGATATATCTCTCCTCCTCCCACTTTGAATATTATACTGTCCAAACTCATCCCTTTACTGAGAAAACTAGACAAGTTTCCTGGAAGGAAGACATTTGTAATTCAGATTATTTAAATAAAATTTTCATTTGACTGGTGATGTTGTGGCAGGGCAAAATAGAAAAAAAAAAAAAAACAACCATTCCAGAACTAGAAATATAGGACCTCTTCATTTTATACGTACATCTTTAGGGAGAAAGATTAGAACTGGTGATTTCTTTTTAACAACTATGGACTCTGGCCTCCTCTGTATAAAGCTCTATCTTGAGAAAATAGGAAGATATGGAGAGGAAAATAATTCAGTCCTTGCAAATACAAGAAATAATTTGGGGAAGAAGTTTTCTGTATGGCTGTGCACTAAAACTTATTCAGCTTTATTTAGTTGTGAAACTTGAATTATTCCTCCACAAATCTCATGAGGGATGCAGGGTTGCCCCAGAGTGCAATGCTCAAGCCATTGATGTCAAATATAAATCAAAATCCTAAAATCTGGTTTAACATTACAAGTGTCTTACTAGAAAATTCCACTCCAGATTGCTCCTATCTTGATTTGCTGACCTTAGTTTAGAGGTTCTTATGGCTGAGCAAAGGCTGGCTTTGCAAGTCATAGTTGAAGCCACAGAAGCTGTGGGAAATCTATGGCTCCCTGTGATGGCCAGCAGTTACTGTGATATTGTACCCTACTCTAATAATATAATTAAATTTAAGGATAGGCTGCCTCTTTCAGAATGTTACATTTGTTTTTTGTTTTGTTTTGTTTTTGTTTATTTTTTAAGATTATTTATTTATTTATTCATGAGACACACACACACACAGAGAGAGAGAGAGAGAGAGAGAGAGAGAGAGGGGCAGAGACACAGGCAGAGGGAGAAGCAGGCTCCATGCAGGGAGCCTGACGTGGGACTTGATCCCAGGACTCCACGCCCTGAGCTGAATGCGGCGCTAAACCGCTGAGCCACCCGGGCTGCCCTAGAGTGTTACATTTGATGGAAGGAATCCCAGTTAAACTGGTCAAGACCTTTCAAGTTAAAACTCTTAGTTCCCTCACGTAAGAAAGATCTCAGTCACTTGGCACGGACTTTCAAGTTAAAATTTATTGATTTACCTATAACTAATGTCTGAGAGGAATGGAAGACTCAAGCTCTAGTGGACCAGCATCATTGGCATGCTTGTTGGGCACACGGTGGGTTGGGATCTGATGGTATTTGTTGCTGAAGAGGTAAAGGAAGGTTGCTCACTGTTGGACCAGCATGGGTGTTTTCAAGATAGAGGAAGCAGATTGTAGGGAGGTGGATTTATTGGTGAAGTTGTCCCCAAACTCTGTGTAGGAGATTGAGTGCTTAGTTTCGGGTGCTACCATAAGTGCTGAAGAACTTTTTTTTTCTGAGAATACAATTCCCTAGCATTGTGTTTAGTTGACACAAGTTCTTATTCAGCTGGGGTTCAAATTATCAACTGTTGTATACAAGGAAAATAGACAAGATGATAGAGACAGGCTTCCCAGACATCATGTCAGCAGCAGGAGCAGTGGTTAGTCACTCTACCTTCCATAACCTAGTCAGGTCAGACCTACTATGTAACCCCATTTTTCATCATTATCTTTAGTGGAAAGCCTCCTTTACAAATCCTCCACACACTAAATCCTCAACACACTTATACATATCTTTTCAACCTTGTCCCTGGATCATTAGGCCAGTTACCTTGCCCATATGTGAGGCTCAACTCAATGACTTCAATTATGACTGTCTATACCTATATGGTGACCTAGTTAGAGAAGAAAGAGGAAGAGAATAAGTTTAATCTGTGACATAGTATCATCTAGGTAGAGTGCTTTATTGAAACTAAAACTTCCTTTCATGAGTATTAGTCCAGCCACTTAGTAGTCTGTGTAGATTACAGAAATAGAGAGTGTATTTGCACGTATCATTTTTCAAAGCAGACTTTCAGGCAGGTTGGAAAAATAAGTTCTATAATGGGTGGTTGAAAATTCTTACCTTAAGTCTCACTGACCAAACAAAGAGCTCTGAAGGAAAAAGACACAGTCTTCTTGATCCTGCCATGTTATGCATTTCTTTCTGTGATGGGGTTGACATAAAAGTTGAAGATACATAAATGATAAAAAATAAAGAAAATGAGATATCATGATTTGACATACTGGACTAAGGAACCGAATCTAAAACTCTTCATTTTACTTAAAATAAAAGTAAAAACTCTATAATTTGACCACAAAGTCCATTGCCTAATTACATGATTCTGCATGCTTTCACTCAACAGATACTTACTGAGCACCAAATGTGTTCATTTCTGGTATGTACTGAAAATGCAAACCCTTTAAAAAATTTTGTGAATTTTAGTTTATTATGAATGCAACAAGAATTGAATTGATATCAAAGTTATTAAAAAGCTACATCACCTGGGGCATCTGAGTGTCTCAGTCGACTGGATGTCTGCCTTCAGTGCAGGTCATGATCCCGGGGTCCTGGGATGCTTGAATGGAGCCCTGCATTGGGCTCCTTGCTCAGCGGGGAGCCTGCTTCTGTCTCCTTCTGCCCTTCCCCCTACTCTCTCTCTCTAAAATAAATAAATAAAATCTAAAAAAAAAAAGCTAAAACCCCTTAACTATAATCCTAAAACCAAAGATTCTGAAGAATTATGAAATGTATTTATTGGCAAAATCTGACATGACCTAAAATCATAATGTGGTCAAATCTGACCTGAACATATGAGCAGTTATTTACTCTTTCTTTACTGTCTTAACATAAACAAGAGGTACTTTATAGCGTGTTACAAGGTATAACTTGCTGAGGGTACCCTATATATTATACAGAATACACATTTTTTACTTTTTTAGATCTTGAAGATTGAATCTGAAATGTGTTATGAGACAGATCTGATAATACCTGCCTTATTTATCAAAGTCTTATGTTGTGTGAGAATATAATTCATGAACAGTTTTAAAAGAGAGGGGACGAGTATTGTTCCCCAAATGCCAACATTCAAGAACAAGGGACTGATCCTCTTATTCAGGGACCCATAAAACACTTGAGAGTGACTTCGGTCATGCTTCACATGGCATTAGAGATGCTGCTTCTCTTAAAAATCTTCCATCCAGAGAGGAAATGGAGGGCATTGGGACCAACATCAATGGCCTAGAACTTTCTCAAATTAAAAAAGAAAAGAGGATTATTTATTCCCAAATAGCCTACATAGAAATGAGGTATAATGACTCCTATGGGAGTTGTTTCTTTAACAAATATATATCTCCCCTCACAACTCTGAATACACACTTGAGGATGCAGCAATAATGCTCTCAGTTGGTGCTCAGGTCCCACAAAGGCAAAGCTGTGGCTCAGGTGAGGAAACTCTGCATTCAAACGCAGCAGGGATGCTTTAAGTATATTTCTTCTACGTGGCTTATACAGTTTTTCTGTAAAGAATGAGAAAGCATTTAAGTCTTTCTCTTTCTAAGCATTTTTTGCTGTTGTTAATGAAATGAAGACTTCAGGAAAGGGGATACCTCATGGAAAGGCAAGCTTGGCCAGGAGAATCATTTATATTCAATGGATGTCAGCTGAGAATTTGAGCTTGGGGTCAGATAACCTCCGTTTGAATCCCTATAGGCTACATACTCATTGTGTGACCTTGGACAAATTATGTAATCTCTTGAAGGCTTGATGGTGTCATCTGAAGAATGAAAATAATATATTGTTTTCACTTTCTTTTTTTTTTTAAGAATTTTTTAAATTTTTATTTATTTATGATAGTCACACAGAGAGAGAGAGAGAGAGAGAGGCAGAGACACAGGCAGAGGGAGAAGCAGGCTCCACGCACCGGGAGCCCGACGTGGGATTCGATCCCGGGTCTCCAGGATCGCGCCCTCGGCCAAAGGCAGGCGCCAAACCGCTGCGCCACCCAGGGACCCCCTGTTTTAACTTTCTGACTATACATTTATCTTCCATTTCATCATCATTAGGCATATACTCCCACCATTCTACTGAGACAGAACATAAAGACTCCTAACTCTGGGATACAAACTAGGGGTGGTGGAAGGGGAGGAGGGCGGGGGGTGGGGGTGACTGGGTGGCGGGCACTGAGGGGGGCACTTGATGGGATGAGCACTGGGTGTTGTTCTGTAGGTTGGCAAATTGAACACCAATAAAAAATAAATTTATTATAAAAAAAAAAGAAACTGTTAAGAGCACCAAAGACCTATTTGCCAGAAACAATGCATATCTTCAATTTTTATCTTACTTGGCAATTCTGTGACATTTTTCACTATTAAACTACAACACTACTTCTATAAAATTTACTTTCCACTGGCTTTTATAATTATAGATCACCTTTGTGATCCTTTTATATTTCTGCTTATTTCTTTGCCCATTTCATTTGAGATATTTTTTTCTATCCTAAAATGGAGATTTTTCCAGGTTCACAACTTTCCTCTACATATCTATTTTCCTACATTAATTCATATCTAAGGTAAGATTTAAGCAATCACTTAAAAGCTCTTTCAGATTGTTGTCTCCACCCCATAGCTTCCCATTATTAATATACAGTAATATATATACTAGTTTATGTATATAAAGGAGCACAAACTCTCAGGTAAGAGGTAAGTGTGAAGAAATTGAAGTAGGAGACACTGATTGTATGGGGTGCTTGCAGATTATCCAGAAATAAAGAGAAGATTTTCCTATTTTGTCAATATGATCCTAATGTGCTGTCTTCTTTCCCTTCTCAAATTTCTTATGTCTTTATAGCTGGTTTTGGGCATAGTTCCCAAGCCTCTCATCAGCTGAAGAAACTGAAGATGTATCTGCATGATTCTCCAAAACTGTTGAAGACACAGGGTTAGCTGCTTTCAGAGCATCAGCCCAAAGAAGACTCTCAGGTGGGATAAGGGGATAGTGAATTCCAGTCACCTCTGTATCCCTGATGGAGCCTGTAGGCTTGCCTGATGGTGATAAGAAATTCCACTGACGTTACCACTATCACTAATGTCATATTCCACATTAAGAGAATCCCTAAACTGAGCAGCTCTTCCCTTTGGCATGTTTGGGTTGTGTGGATAGTTCCTGTACTGGCAAATCTTCTATAATTAAATGCCAATGTAGCTGCTACTAGGGAGTATAGATAATGAATAAGATACTCTTCTAAATTAGGTTAATCAAAATATATTAGTAAAAGGGATTCCAAAGTGATTACCACACAGTTTTGGAGCCTAAACCCATTCAAAATCTAAATTTGGACTTTTACATCACTATATAGTTTAAGCAATTTTGAATTTTCTCCTACTTTTTCCCTCTGGTCCTCTTTCTAGGTGACTACAGGTCTAAGGAGGTCATTTGTCTCTATCCTACACAATAAATTGTAGCATTAACCCCTTCTCTAGATCTCCATTATTAGAAAGGCAATGTTGGAAGGTTATAGGAGTACAGCAGGTAGGAATTACAATCTATAATGATATACACATCTCTCCTGTGTAGAGGTAGATAAGTGTTATCAAGGTGAGTCCCACATTGGTTGTAGTTCAGTGGATCAAGTTATACAGCAATAGTATCAGTGTTCACATCAATAAGGTACCTGCCACTTTAGTACCCATGCTGACCTTTCTGTCATCGACAGGGTACTCCAGAAAGGATTATTGCTTCCACAGTAATTCACCTTTCCTCTATTTATCTCCCTCTACCATTCGCTGCTCATTATTAGAGATGTTGTCATGTGTCAAATTCTAAAACAAAAAACAAAAACAAAAAACTATTGGTGTTTTTATAGGATTTTGTGAAATGGGGATACTGCAAAGATCACCATCACCTCATTATTCCTTAATTCCTCTTTAGAGGTAGAAATGGTGATGTCTATAAGAGAAAACAATCAATGTTTATTTTTTAAAAAACATTTTACTTATTTATTTGAAAGAGAGATAGAGATAGCAAGAGAGAGCACAAGCAGGGAGGAGAAGAAGAAGCAGACTCTTCTGCTGAACAGGGAAGCATGATGCTGAGCTCAATCCCAGGAACCCGGGTTCCTTACCTGAGCTGAAGGCATATACTTAACCCACTGAGCCACCCTGGCTGCCTAAGATAAGACAATGTTTAAAAAGACCCTGAGCAGGACACCTGGGTGGTTCAGTTGGTTTAGCATCTAACTTGATTTTGGCTCAGGTTATGATCTCAGGCTCTTCAAATCAAGCCCCGCACTAAGCTCCACACTCAGTGGGGAATCTGCTAGAGACTCTTTCCCTTTGCCCCTCTCCCCACTTGAACTCTCTCTCTCTTTCTCTCAAAATAAATCTTTAAACAAATTAAGTAAAAAGATCCTGGTCACATATTGATTCAATTGAAGTGGGGAGAAATTTGTATTTTTTTTTAATGCAGTTCTCTTTAATCATTGTAATCAACTTGTCACAAAATTTCTTGGTATTATGCAAACAAAGCTAACTTGATTTGATAATTATAGATAAATTATAAAAATATTGCAAAGTTCTCTATAGAAGCCCATTCTTAATTTTTCTAGATATAGCTTTCTAGATTCATAAATATCAGAAGGTCTGCATGATTGTCTTCACCAGCACTCTCTCCCTATGGGAGTTCTTACCTACTTCCTAAAACTGATTGTTTAAGGATGCACTGATTATTTCTGATATTGCTTTTGCCTTTCCAATACTCTTGTCTTGTCTTTTCCTTTTAATCTGTGGCTCAGTAGAAGTATTAGGCTTCTGGTTTCTGAAGAGGCCTTTGTTCTAGGACTGTCTTCCTTAAAATGTTTCCTGTAGAAGTTTCCAATTCTCTTCCTATGTTAAAGTTTGTCCCTGGTGTTATAGGCCTCAGATCCTTTGCAGCACTGAAAATTTCTGAACACCAAGTCTACTGAATAATCCCACCCTCCTAAATTGAGTTTACCACCTGTGCCCACTTGTTCTGACTTCTCTAGACTTCTATGTGAGTCATCTCTTTCACATTCCCTTTGAGATGGTAATATTGATGACAATATTTCTCAAACATTTCATGACAATAGACTTATTTATACTGATTATTTTCCTCAGTGATTAATCAGTGAAACAAATAGATAGTTGTTGTCAAGAGACAAAATCTGGACTGGCCCAAATTGGAAAGAAATACCCAAAGGGTTTATATGAAAGATAGTATGAGGGGCAGCCTGGGTGGCTCTGTGGTTTAGTGCCACCTTCAGCCAGGGGCCTGGACCTGGAGACCCGGGATCGAGGCCCACGTCAGACTCCCTGCATGGAGCCTGCTTCTCCCACTACTTCTCTCTCTCTCTCTCTCTGTCTTTATTTATGAATAAATAAATAAAATCTCTCTCTCTCTCTGTCTTTATTTATGAATAAATAAATAAAATCTTAAAAAAAAATAGTATGAGGATGAATGAAAAAGCAAAGGGAACAAAATAGAGCCCAAAGGAATGATTTTAAGGAACTGCGAGTAAGAACTGAGATAGAAAGAATAAAAGTTGGATACTAAATAGTAAATTGTTGAGATTATTAATATGTCAGCATTACTGTTATTTCTTATTCTAGACAAAGACCTTGTGAATTAATTAAGACTGAGAAAATCCACAAAAGCTTGTAAGGTTTGAAGTGAAAAATAGCCTCATGACATGCTCCAGAAAGATGGACAGAAAGAAACAATACTGATTTTTTAGTGGTCGTAACTCTTGAGAGAGTTCTTCACTTGAAAAAACCTACCATGTGGTCCAACAACAGTGCTGCTCCCTTCTTGCTAACTGGCTTCCTGGGCTCAGAGGCAATTCACCACTGGATCTCTATTCCCTTCTTTATGATCTACTTCTCCATCCTTTTGGGCAATGGCACACTTTTCTTCCTCATTTGGAACGACTCCAGCCTTCATGAGCCCATGTACTATTTCCTGGCTATGCTGTCAGGTACAGACCTTGGGATGACACTAACTACAATGCCCACGGTCCTGGGTGTCTTATTGCTGGACCAGAGGGAAATTTCCCAGGGTGCCTGTTTCACTCAGTCCTACTTCATTCATACCCTGGCCATTGTGGAATCGGGTGTGTTGCTTGCCATGGCCTATGACCGATTCATCGCCATCCGCACTCCTCTGAGGTATAACTCCATTCTTACCAATTCTCGGGTGATGAAGGTAGGACTGGGCGTACTAATGAGGGGCTTTATGTCTATTGTGCCCCCAATCATGCCACTCTACTGGTTCCCATATTGCCGTTCCCATGTTCTTTCCCATGCCTTTTGCCTCCACCAAGATGTCATGAAACTTGCCTGTGCTGATATTACATTTAATCGTGTGTACCCAGTCATTCTGGTTGCTTTGACTTTCTTCTTAGATGCTCTCATTATCCTCTTCTCTTATATTTTAATCCTGAAGACAGTTATGGGTATTGCCTCTAGAGAAGAGCGAGCTAAGGCCCTTAACACCTGTGTCTCACATATTAGCTGTGTCCTGGTCTTTTATATTACTGTGATTGGCCTGACTTTCATCCACAGGTTTGGGAAGCATGCACCACATGTGGTCCACATCACCATGAGCTATGTCTACTTTCTCTTTCCTCCATTCATGAACCCCGTTATATATAGTATGAAGACCAAGCAAATTCAGAGAGGCTTCATTCGCCTATTTTCTCTACACAATAGGGCTTGAGCTTTCATTTCAACAATCTTGATATTTCTGGGATTTTTTCATTTCCTGTTATTGGAAGAGAAGCTTGGTTTTATACTCAGTGTCTTTTTTCAGAGTTATATGAGACATAAAGCTATACGTTGACCTGTGCCTTGGCATCTTTATATTAGAGCTATTGTTCTCCTTTCTTTATTATTTGTCCATCCACTGAGTGTTCCCTCAGAAGATATCATCCCCAACCACTCTTTTTATCTGACTTCTTGCTGATTGCCTTGTTGTCTTCACTGGCCCTGCCTCCTCTAATAGCTCACTTGAGCCTCTTAGCATCATTATCAGATGCTATCACTCCTGAACAGCTGGATGCAAAAGTATTATTGACAGATGGGGCCAGGGAGAAAAATGCATTGTAATAGGGATAAGCACAGGTTAGTCAGATATATCCATGCAAACAGAGTTTGTGGTCCAAATGAGAGGAAATTTTTCTCTCCTTCATGTTCTCATCAGATTAAAAGAAAGTATTCAGTCTATCAATCATGCCTTAAATGGGACCCTGCATATCTGCTAAAGACTTGGTGGAGGGTTATGTAACTCAAACTATTGCATCTGAGAGATGAGTGAGGGTGGGTGATCCTAACAGAAGGGAGAAGGAAGTTGGCAAGGCTATGTTTATGAGAGTATACATAAAATCCACATTATTTTATTCTATGTCAATGGGCTTTATTTATGAATAACATGTGTAAGAAAGTGTGCCTGTGTGCATATAAGTGTTTCAGTATATCCACTACTTTGAGTTGATGGATATCTATCCTATAATATGCCTGGATATCTCTATTTGCTTTCTTAAGTCCCATGATAAATGTGTAGCAGGGTAAATATCTAATAAATATCTAAGGAATCATTTAGTATTTATCCATTCACCAAAATTCATTAACTGCCTAATCTGTATCAGGTTTTATAGTAAGTACTAGAGAAATAAAGGTGAAAAAAATACAATCCTTAATTTAAAGAGCTGTATGGTCTAGTTAGGGAGAAAAATATACAAACACAGAACTGATATAGGTAGAAATGAGCCTTAGGGAAATGCAGTACACTTACCAGGAGACTTTGGGATCATAGAAAAGATGATCAGCTCATACTGCCAGGAGCGGACAAGAGAGAGTTAACTAATATATTAGAAGTGACATTAAAGGAGAAAATGTACCAGACATTCCCTTTCTGTATTTCTTCATGATGTCATCATGATGAAATAGATGAATGCAACAAATACATTTTAATAAATAATATTTATGCTTAATGAGTAATATTTATATTAGATGTCTTAACCTAAATCTGTCTTTGAGTGCTGAAAGGCAACTGTTAGCCCATTGTTGAATGTGAATTAAGGTAGGAACCTATACATGCAGAAGAACAGAAAGAAGAAAACAGAACAAGGATAACAAAAACCTTACAATCAAATTGAAATTAAAAAGGGAACACGAATAAAAAATAAATTTATTAAAAAAAAGACACACACACACACATACAAAAAAAAGGGGTCAGAAAAACTGATGTTTATGAAAAGTGAGATGGATAGATAACATATGGCTATAAAGGTAGTATTTTGAGGAAAAAGTAAATCTTCATATTCTGAGTTCCTTTGTATAAAATAATTAAAGTCTATAGCCTTAGGTTATAAGAAAGTAAACTTTTACATAAGTGTAGGAAAGACATTTGTAACTATCAAAGTTGCACAGTAATGAAACAGGCTACGTTATATATTACCCACCACAATGAATACCCCAGAAAAACCAGAAAAATCATTTACTAGCGTTTCAAGTGTCTAGTCATAATGTAGAAGATTGTACAAGGCCTCTAAATTTTCTATGAACCATCCTTTCACTTACCTGCAAATATTTTTGATACAAATGCTTACATCATAATCCATCAAAAATCTCAGTACATTACTAAAAATTCCCCTTTTGTAACTGTTATTGCTGCTTCTCTTAGGGATAGCCACTGTTTTTGATCTACCTGATAAAAACACATCCCTTTCTAAAGTCTACTTATGTACTCTCTACTCTTTTAAATGTCCATTCAATTTTTTTATCTATAGAAGAAACTTCATTTTTCTTTGTAACGTATGTGTGTGTACGTGTGTGTGTGTGTATATACACATATACATATATATATATTTTCCAAGTGATTATTACATAGAGTACTTATTCATGAACCCTAGGACCTAGTTTTCTAAACACTTATAGACTAGCCATATTTTAGTATATGTGGGAAGGGGAGAGGGGAGGGGAGAGGGGAGAGGTTTATCTCACAGATGAGGCAACCAATAGAACAGCACCTCTGTCCATGGCACATGGTTCCTGCAAACACTGAATCAGAGCTCTCCTTGGCATACTACTGGTCGCTGAATGGATATAGGACAAGTGGCTCCTCTTGAATAGATGTCACTTCTGCCACATTGTTCTCCAGAAAGGACTTGTATCTCTCCTTTTTCAGAGAAAGATCCATGTTTAGCCATTGACAGGGTGATCTCATTCTTTGACTCCCACCTCCATCCATATGTGATCTTCATGTCTTTGCTCACTCCAATTCCCACACCCTCAACATACACATGACAATAATTCAAATGTAATATTAATAATAGGGATGCCCGGTGGCTCAGTGGTTGAGCGTCTGCTTTCGACTCAGGGTGTGACCCCGGGTCCTGGGATGGAGTCCCACACTGGGCTCCCTGCATGGAGCCTGCTTCTCCTTCTGCCTAGGTCTCTGCCTCTCTCTCTGTGTCTCTCATGAATAAATAAAATCTTTAAAAAATAATATTAATAATGGAAGTAACCATATGATTATTATGGCTGACACTATGCACAAGGCATTGAAGAGTAAATCATTTACTACTCACAATAACTCTGAGAGTCAAGCATCTGTAGCAGCTTCGTTTCTATAGAGGTGGAGACTGAAACACAGAGACACATAGTGTTGTCCCAAGATTGAAGAGCCAGTAAGTGGCAGAGGGGAAAACTCAAGTCAGGCTGTTAGGTTCCAGAATAGGTGCTCTTATACTGTAATAATACCTGACAAAACATGTTTCAAAGCCTAAGTTATTTGTTTTGCACTAAGATACACTTTGAGGTGAAAGAGGCTGGATTTAGTCAATATTATGGAGTTTGGCCGATCCCTGGGTGTCTCGGAGGTTTAGTGCCTTCCTTCTGCCAAGGGCATGATCCTGGAGTCCTGGGATCGAGTCCCGCATCCAGCTCCCTGCATGGAGCCTGCTTCTCCCTCTGCCTGCGTCTTGGCCTCTCTCTCTCTCACTCTCTATCTCTCATAAATAAATAAATAAATAAATAAATATCTTAAAAAAGATATTATGGAGTTTGGTGGGCTTTTGGCTCTCCAGGTCTTATCCTCATCACTTATGCATAATACCTACATGCTTTCACACACCTTGATTTCACAGTCAGTACTCCTGTTGCTTTTGGATGTGTGAGGTAATGCTGATTACTCATGATAAAAGTGGCAGAAACAGTACAGATCACTGGGATCTATGTGTTCCTCCATCTTTTCCATCAGCCTTGCAATTACATTGGCCGCGTAGCTGATTCTGGCTGAAGGAATGTGAAAATAATCATGTGTTCCTGGCCAAACCAGGGGTGTTTTCTCATCGTGCTTTCTGTCCTTCTATGTGGCAAGAAGTAAAGGACTGTGAGATGTGAATTCAAATGCTGGAAAGAGTCTGCATTCCTGTGCCTCTGCTTGGAAATGAGCACTCAGCAAAACTGACTGATAATTCACATCTGAGCAATAAATAAACCTGAATTTTGTGAGAAACTGCCTAAAATTATTGAAGCAAATCATGTTTCTGATGCAAATTTGTATTTATTTGTGGCTTATTTACTTGTTTCTAATTCAGTTTTGTTTTCTGTCAAATGCTATTTCAAATCTTCACCTCGTGGGCTGAGATAGAGTGACCATCATCAGTTCCAGACCTCCAAAAATGACAAATGTTTTCTTAGTTCACTCTCCAAAGTTGCTCATTTCCTCAAGTTCTCCTAGATTGATCATCGTTCACGAATTGTAAAGAATCACTGGATGTTTCCTAAATCCATTATTGGACCCTTCTACATCTGGCATGTTAACTGTGACCCAGATCTCTGAGTAGAGTTAAGACAAAAGGTGTTAGTCTCCGCAGGGCTTTAACCAGCATGCCCGTGGTGACTAACACCAACAGTCTTCTATTTTATCCTCACAGTATACCTGGTCTTCCCTGCCCGGATCCTATCCCTTCTATGATCTCCACCATGTCCTCCTGGCCAACATCAAGATATCTTGATGATATCAACTCTTGCCTGATGAGCCCATGTTCCTCTCCATGTTGGCTTAGATAGGTCTGTTTTTCACCCTTCCACATCCTTCCCACGGTCATGGGGAGCCTGTGTTGCAATATTTCAGAATTTGGCTTTTAAGCTTCTGTTCATTTATGCTTCCTTTTTGGATTGTCTTTATGAAATCCTCTACACTGATGACCCGGTCTTTTGTCTGGCAGGTGGCTGCGTCCTACAAAGTGTGTCATGCCTCTGTCTTTATTTACACGATCATCTGCATTGTTGGTGTCACCATCATTTCCTGTTAGGTGCTGTCTGTCCTTTTCTATCATTCTGATCAAATGCTTTTCATTTCTTGCTCCCACCATCTCTCTCATCCCTCTTGCCTCCATCTTGACATGATCTACTCAGTCTGTACTTTTGTCCAGACTAATGATTGGTTGGGGTTTATGCTAGTGTTGCTCATTGCAATACGGGACCCATTGTCCATTTTTTTTCTTGTCCACTGATCTGGAAAAGTGTCCAATTTCACTCTTTGTGGAAAATATCTATAAACTTTTTAGTTCACTCTGCTATAGCCATTTCAACTTAGACTAGTGAGCACCACAGTACCTTCTCGGATTTGATGTCCCACAGCCTGTGGCCCACAATCAGGAGAATATGAGTGATTACTGTGAAGATTGAGAATGTCAGTGGTAATCACAATGATAAAAATGGATTATTTCAGTCAATATATTATTTTCTCTTTTAGTAACTTTTTTTTCTTACACGTATCTGGAAGAACCCTTTAGAAAAGTAGGCTGCAGTTGTTGCTTTGACCACTAGAGGGAAGGCGACACCCATGAATTTAAGAGGCCAAGATGGGTGGAGCCTCACAGGAGAGAAGTAGGTCTCTTGAATGAAAGGGGGAACTCCCACCTTGTAGAGATGGGACGTCTGGCTACCCCTGTCACTTTCCTTTTTTTTCCAGTTATATTTCCTGAGAAAATGTCTGCACTCCCTACCCTATATCTAAAAATCAGAGGGTAGCAAGATATCAGCTTGGATTTTTAAAATGTCAGACTTTTAAAATGATTTTAGATACTAGTCTGTCTTTATTTATCCTAGGATTGCAGAAAAGATAATACTACCTCCAACTTAATAAAATGGAAATAATTTTTTCAAGAGATAAAGAAACAAATATTAAATCTCTTTAATCCCCTCCTTCCTTCACTCCCTCCCTCCCGCTCACTGCCTTCCTCTGGGATAATCAGAAATATTTTTGGAGGACTCACACCAGACAGCTACAGCTGGTTGCCTTTAGAGAAGAATGTTATTAGAAGATAGGGTTGGGGCCTCTGGGTGGTGCTGTTGGTTAAGTCCCTGACTCTTGTTTTTGGCTCAGGTGTGATCTCAGGGTAATGAGATCTAGCCCTGCATGGGGCTCTCCACTCAATGCAGAGTGCTAAAGTTTTTCTCTCTTTCTCTGCCTTTCTCCCGTGCTGTCTCTCTCTCATATAAATAAATGTATTTTTTTTAAAGAAGGTAGGTTTGCATGGGACCTTTCAATTTTTAGTTTGTATGTATCTGAATGGTTAGAGTATTCTATAATATAAATAACATTATATTCTAGCTATATAATGTTCAAATGTTTCCTTACATAATCTGATTTATGCTTTAATCCCTTGGAAAAGGGGGATGAATACTTGCTGCCTAGTGTGTTAATGATTAAATAAGATCAGGTCAGACTGACACCTAGACTGTGCTTAAAAGTATGTATTAAAAAGTGACATCATGGGATCCCTGGGTGGCGCAGCGGTTTGGCGCCTGCCTTTGGCCCAGGGCGCGATCCTGGAGACCCGGGATCGAATCCCACGTCGGGCTCCCGGTGCATGGAGCCTGCTTCTCCCTCTGCCTGTATCTCTGCCTCTCTCTCTCTCTGTGTGACTATCATAAATAAATAAAAATTAAAAAAAAAAAAAGTGACATCATCAAGACCGTATAGTGCGGGCATGATAACAGGCACATAGATCAATGGAACAGAATAGAGAACCCAGACATAGACCCTTAACTCTATGGTCAACTAATTTTTGACAAAGCAGGAAAGAAAATGCAATGGAAAAAAAGATAGTCTCTTCAACAAATGGTGTTGGGAAAATTGGACATCCACATGCAGAAGAATGAAACTGGCCACTTTCTTACAGCATACACTAAGATAAACTCAAAATAGATGAAAGACCTAAATATGAGACAGGAATCTGACAAAATCTTAGAGGAGAGCACAGGCAGCTTTGTGTTTGACCTCGGCTGTAACAACTTCTCCAAAGGCAAGGGGATCAAAAGCAAAATGAGCTGCTGGGACTTCATCAAGATAAAAAGCTTCTGCACAGCAAAGGAAACAGTCAACAAAACTAAAAGGTAACCTACAGAATGGGAGAAGATCTTTGCAAATGTCTTATCAGATAAAGGGCAAAGGGCTAGTATCCAAAATCTATAAAGAAGTTATCAAACTCAACACTTCTCCCCCCAAAAAATCCAGTTAAGAAATGGACAGAAGACATAAACAGACATTTCTTCAAAGAAGACATATAAGTAACCAATAATCATATGAAAAAATGCTCAAAATCATTTGGCATCAGGGAAATACACACCAAAACCACAATGAAATACCACCCCACACTGCTCAGAATAGCTAAAATTAACAACTTGGGAAACAACAGATATTGGCAAGGATGTAGAATAAAGGGAACCCTCCTGCACTGTTGGTGTGAATGCAAACTGGTGTTGCCACTCTGGAAAACAGTATGGAAGTTCCTCAAAAAGTTAAAGATGGAGCTACCCTATGATCCACTAATTGCACTATTTGGTCTTTATCCAAAGGATGTAAGTATAGTGATTAGAAGGAGCACATGTATCCAATGTTTATAGCAGCAAGCTCCACAATAGCCAAACTATGGAAAGAGCCCAGATATCCATCAACAGACAAATGGATAAAGAAGATGTGGTATATATGTATACACAATGGAATATTACTCAGCCATAACATATAATGACATCTTGCCATTTGTAATGACATGGATGGAGGTAGAGGGTATTATGCTAAGTGAAATAAGTCAGAGAAAGACAAATACCATATGATTTCACTCATATATGGAATTTAAGAAACAAAACAGATGAACGTGGAGGAAGGGAAGGAAACATAAAATAAGATGACAACAGAGAGGGAAGTAAACCATAAGAGACTCTTAACTATAGGAAACAAACTGAGGGTTGCTGGAGGGGAGGTAGGTGGGAAATGGGGTAACTGGGTGATGGGCATTAAGGAGGATACTTGATGTAATGGGCACTGGGTGTTGTATGAAACTGATGAACCACTTAATTCAACTTTGAAACTAATAATATAGTATATGTTAATTCAATTCAATTTAAATAAATTTTTAAGTGAAATTTATGGGGCTCTTAGTTTATGTAAGTCCATTGATTTATTCAATCATTAAGGTTTAATTTAAACACTGGGCAGCAGACACTGTTGTCTCAATTTCATACTGGAGACTTCTGGGGACTCATAGAAGTTAATTAAGTTGCCCAATGTCATATATGTGTTCCAAAGACAGAACTTGTACTGTGGTTTGTCTAATTTTAGATACACCCTCCTACATATAGCACTATTACTATGTTCTAAAAATTATTATTTTCTTTTTATTATGAGGACATTGAAACGCAGAGAAAGCAGAGCTTATTTCCCCCAAACAGTCTCAAAATTAAGCTAAACAGCTAACAAGAGACTTAAAGGCTAGTTTGGAGAACACAGGGGATGGCAAAGTTATACTTTTACTTTAGTTCTACACCCAAGTGTGCATGCACACATACGCACACACACCTGAACATTTAAATACTATACTACACGCTAGCCTTTTTGTTTGTATTTATGAATGATGAATGAATAAGTGAATGAATAGATAGGTAAATGAATAGATAAGGTAAATACTTCCCTTCATGATTGTCTATATACCCTGCTTGAAATGCACATGTCCCAGGTGGGATACCTGGCTTTAATTCCTCAGTGCATAGGTTAATTCTGATATTCAAAACAATCAAAAGATGTGAAAACTGGTTTATGAACCACAACTCACATTTCATAGACAACTGGACTAGAAGGGTTCAGGAGCATGTGAATAGAAAATGAACATTAATATCTTCTCTTTTCTCTGAATCTGATCCCAGCTTCTCAGCCCTTCCAGACCCGTCCTCCTACTGCAACAGGCCTGGTGAGTAGACAGGAGAGCTGTACTTGGTAGACCAAGGAGAGAAGTATGCTGACCCTCCAAGACACAGCCCCAAACTTCTCAAATCTTCACTAACCCTAAAGGTAGGCAGGAGTTACTTCTCAGATAGCTTCAGAGAAGGGAATATGGATTAGCCCACACTTTTATTTGGAGGCAATAGTGACCTACAGGCAGTGCCCTTTTGGGACCACTAGTTGTTGGCAGAGATTTCTACCTGAGGACAGCTAACCAGCAACTAGAGAGCCTCTGACCACTCTCTCAACCCAGTCTCTTCTGTTAGAAAGATCCAAACAGCTGTTTGTGACTTAAACTCTTTTTTATTATAAAACATTGAATTCACATCTACATCCCAACCCACACTATGCACTCTTTTGAAACATTCACTCCATAGTGTCTACTCTCTACTCTCCTTCAGGCAGGGTCAGGAATTGTTCATTAAAAAACTATGTGATGCCTTTCCTTGATTTTCTCCCATGTGTCAGGCATAGGACTAGGTGCTAATGTGTATATTCTCACAATATTTGGTTGGTTTTATAATGCTTTTGTTATTGATAAAAAACTGAGGCTTAGAGAAAATAGCTTTTATTTTTTGAACTCCTAGTGGCTTCTTATTTTATTTGCCATAATGTAATTTTCCAGACAATAAAAACTAAAATCTACTATGAGTCAAAGAGTGGCTAGGTGGCCCTGTCAATTAAGTGTCTGCCTCTGGCTCCTGTCATGATCCCAGGGTCCTGTAATGGAGTCCAGTATCAGGCTCCCTGCTCAGCAGGGAGTCTGCTTCTCTCTCTACCACTCCTCCCTACTTGTTCTCTCTCTCTCTCTTGCCCTCTTTCAAATAAATAAATAAATAAAATAAAATAGAACTCTGTCAAAGGTTGCACTAATAAAAGCTATTATGAATTTACACAAACACAACAAAGTTGTGAAATTACATCTGTTGCCAATTTATGGGGTAATAAAAAACCCCACAAAGACCCACACACACTTTTTCCCACTGAGCCATTGAAGCAAGAGAGAGAGGAAAAAACTGAAGCAGTAAATTTCTCAATGATTACTGACTATTACGCAAATATAGGCATGTAGACCTGGGAGGAGGCTCTGTGGGGCAAGGTTGGATGGGATGGCATATAGTGTGATGGCTTTGCTAATACTTTTAGAGCAAGAGAGTTCTTTGGGCTCAGGCACATAAAAGGGGCTGCAGGAGATACATAGACCTCTGAGCATTGCTTCTTTTCTCAGGGACAGAACAGTCATAGCCTGAGTTTATGGACTGTGAGCCCTTTGTACTCTCTCTCACTCAGCATCCAGATCAGAATGACATGGCTTGTCCTCCCCTGTACTAGGCTGACTCAGCCATGGAAGGCGGCCCTGACAAGGCTCTGATAGTCCTATCTGTAGGCCCAGGGCCCAGGAGGTGCAGCCTCTCCCTCCAAGTCTCTGAGTAGGGTTGGCTTATTTATGTATTTAAAATATATATTTATTTTTAAAGAAATAACCAGAAGCCCGCCTAACCCTGGCTCTGGCATGGAAACCACCTAAGATATTTTAGATTCCATCTGCTCCGTCTCTCCAAATGAACAAAGGGGCTCAGTGCAAGTCATTGTACAGCATCAAGAGCTTTGAGTCCTAGCTTGGGCATCTCCATGACAAGTTAAATCATGGTGAGAAAGTTCTCTCCTTCTCTGAGTTTCAGTGTTCTCTTGTGTAAACAGTAGGCTAAATAGTACTTCTTCCAACACGGAATATTTGTTGATTAAATTCATAAGCTTCCTAACTTCTAAACCGGGTACATCATTGAACCCAATACTGTTCAACTAACAAAATGCCTTCAGGGCCTCTCATTCAGCAGTGAACTGGGTAAGAAATGTATGTGTGTGTGTTGGCTCAAGTGAGAAAAAGAGAGGACACCCTTCTTCCTTTGGTTCCCATACACCTCTAGGAAAGAATGTGACACCCTTCTTACATAGCCATCCCCACTGACCCATTTCAGAGATTCATACCTTTTGCTGCAGGAAGGTCTTAGGCAGTGAAGAACAGTGGTTAAGAGTATGGACTCTGGAGCTGGACTACCTGGAGAGCTGGCAACTCAGCACCTTGTACTGGCTGTGTGACTCATTTCTCTCAACTGTAAAATGGGGTTTTACCATCTTCCTAAGATTGCAGTGACAATGAGTAAATATATGCAAAGAGTTCAAAGTGGTGTTTTATATGTGCTGAGTACCCTAAAATGTTTGCTATTTTTATTGTGTCTAACTATAATTATTCTTGCTGTAGCTGAAAGCCATTTTATTCCGGACTTTACATCAGTTCATTTCTAACAATCATAATAATTTGAAAACTGACATTAGGGACACCAGGGTGGCTCAGCGGTTGAGTGCCGGTCTTCAGCCCAGGGCGTGATCCTGGAGTCATGGAATCGAGTCCCACATCGGACTCTCTGCATGGAGACCACTTCTCTCTCTCTGCCTGTGTCTCTGCCTCTCTCTATGTGTCTTTCATGAATCAATAAATAAAATCTTTAAAGAAATAAAAAAAATAAAAAACAGACATTAATTGAAGGCTTACTTATGTGCCAGGTAGTATAGTAAATACTTGGCATAACATATAATTTAGCTTATTTCTCTGAGGTCAGGGAAGAGTAGACTAAGGGGAGAAGTCATGGCTGTAGTCACTGTCTTCAGGTAAATTGTTGGTTTTGTGAATTCAAGGACTGTGGTTCTCTGGTTCACTGTTATGCCCCCAACACTTGCTACAGCACATGCAATTTATATTTAACAAATGTATAACACTCTAATACGGCAAAACTGTCTTTTGGAACATAAGTTTGAGTTATACTGTGTGACATAGGATTAAAGGATTTTCACTTATATAAGAACTTTATAAATATTAAGTTATCTAACAAAAACAAAGGTTCAGTGTAAAAGCCATGAGAGAAAGTGTTTCATCCATGACTGTGTGGATATGACAGAGGTGTTTCAGAGGGGGTTCCCACCCTAAGCGAAAGTTTGGTTTTGATGAATTCCTACATTCACATAACCCTGTGGAGGCCTATGCCATTACATTTTATTCTCCATTCCCTTGTCATATATTCAGTGATGAATACACATTAAAGGAAACTGGCCTCACACTTCTAGATTGGATGAATCAAAAGATCAAGTCTACGTGTTGAGGCAAATGGGGAAGCAGAGAAAGAAAGTTTTGAATGCAGTAAAAAAAAAAAAAACACACAATGCTCCCTCCCCACTCAGGGCTCCAAGAGATAGGAATTTAGGGTTTTGTGAAGCCTGGCCTAAAATCAGAAGCCCCAAAGGATATGAAGAAGACACAGACCCAACATTCGTACTAAGCAAACTTCCTTCATGTGACAGAGGGCCCCCTGCCCCAAACTTTAGAGCATTTCTCTTCACTCTGTCCTATCAGAATCTCCTCACTTCAATCCAGAAACTATTTTCCATAGTCTGTGCTGCTGTTAGCTCAAGAAGTTCCCCATGAGGGGACCAGCCCCTGCCCGCGCCCCCCCCACCCCCCCGCCCCAAGCCGGCACCCAGAGGCTTGTCAGCAAGTTCCTACTCTCAGCATCTGGGAAGCCCTGAATCCAGTTGTTCAGTGTTCCTTCCTTGGATCCAGTCATTGACCTTGACTCTCCTTCCCCTCCCTAAAGCCTCTAAAGATAATCCATTTGGAGAGTATGGCTCTCCAAGAAATACCCCTTTAGTTAATTGCTTATCTCCAAGTCCCACTTTAAATATCTGGAATCACTTCCTTTAAATAAAAGGAATCACAATAATGAACAGAACACAAAGGGGAATGAGGCAGAGTTTGGAGACGGAGAGTAGGTAGGAGAGTCATGGGAGCAGGACAGGATTCATGGATGATAAAATCTACCTTAATTTATTGAGATTTCTTATGTTCTAAAGTCCAATCAATGAAACTACTACTTTGCAGGCAGTGTATCATATTTCTTCCATCCTCATATCAACTCTCTAACGTAATGCAATTATTATCCCTGTTTTTAGATGACAAGGCTAAGCTCAAAAGAGTCAAGGCATTTGCCTGAGGTCACACACATAAGAGATAATGCTGGCTCTTTGACCCAAGTCACATTCACTGTTCTTAAGGTTTTTGCTGAACTGCTAAGGAGCATGAGGTGAATGGGCCCAGAAAAACAGGGAACTGACCTGTGGATGAAGGAGGAAGGACAGAGAGGCCAGTGACTATAACTTTGGGAACAGGAGTCTCTTAGAGTTTAGACTTTTTTGGTGAACTTTGACTCAGCAAACTTGAGGACCCCACAAGGACTTTGTGAGCTGATGTGCAAGATGTGTATATCAGAGGTCGCAGGAGGGCAGGGCTAGCTGCCAGCTATCAGGGACTAGAAGGGCTACAGGTCTGTGGGCTCAGATATGTGGCCAGCTCAGGTTAGTGGTTCTGGGTGGAGCCTGGGACTCTTGGGGGAGATAGACTGTGAGTTCAGGGGCGAACATAGGAAAAGGTAGGGAAGCATAGCATGGTAGCAGTTTATATTCTACAACCACATAAGATTCCCCATCTTTTCAACTAAACATAAATGCCTTGACTCTTCTGAGCTCAGTCTTGATATCTATAAAATAAGGGTAATAATTGTATCTATCTTATGGGGTTATTATGAAGATCAATAGAGATACAGTCTGGAACAGTGGCAGAGATTCAGGCCAGAGCTATGGATTCCCTAGGGAATAGATGTCTCAAAGCAAAAAGAAAGTTCTAGAAAATAACGCCACCCACTCTTGAAGATATAGAGACACTTCAAAGCCCAATATTTATTTTTTAGCAATGATCTGAGATGTACAACAAAAGCCTACCCTTCCCCTAGTAAGACCATCCTCCCAGATATGACAGTCAGAGTACAGAGCTTAGCTTTAAACATGGAAGTCAGCTGACAGCGACTTTGTAGTTTAAGAAACCCTCACTTCACGGGGAGCATGTACAACTCATGATTCTAAAGCATAAGAGGTCTATTAAGAATCTGATCAGAAATTGAACAGGAAATAGGTTGACTAAGGGACCAGAAACCACAGGAGAGACATTTAAAGAAATAGAGGAAATTTAGACTATAGCAAAGGAAAAGGGAATGGGAATTAATACTTCTCTGATATCTTTCTACAGGTCAGGTGCCATTCTAGGATATTTAAATAATCTCATTTAAAATGGTAGTTCTACAAATAAACACACTATAATTCATGCTAATGGTAAGTAATATTTCTTGAGTCTAGAGTATATACTAAGATATAATTGAAGTTCATGATATAGATTAACTTAGTTTATCTTTACACCAATACTCTGAACTGGATTAATGTCTCTTAATTAGAAAGTACAGAAAATGTCTTGATAAGTAGCCAATTTGTGATTTGAACCTAGGTGGTCTGGGATCTCCTACTGTCTACATTACACTGCCTCTCTTTAGGTTGGGGATTGACAAACAAAGAGATAAAAGAATCATCCCAGCTCACAAAGCCAGTAAGAGGTGACGCTGGTTGTAAGCCCATTTTGCTGCTGTGGAAGACCGTGTCCCTTCCACAGAAGAATACCTACACAGACATTCACTGTGGACTCAAACACAAATGGGTACTCCTACCTCCCGCTCACATACCCTGAAGATTGGAGATCAGGGTTTAAGCCACAGCTGTACACCATACACCTTCAACATGGTTGAAGGAAAAGTTTGAAAGAGGAAAGTTTGAAAGAGAGATAAATAAGGAAAACATTGGAAACAAGTTGCATCTCCTTAGTTAAGTGTGAAAGAGAAGTAAGGAAAACTTTGGGAGCAAGTTCAGAAAAAAAAGAAGCCCTAACTTGGATTACAGTGGCTGTCAGATTATAGGCTGTAGGTAGGTCCACGAGAACACTAGAGCCCCATACCTGCCTAAATGACCCCTAGACTCTTGGCTAAGCTGCAAGTTTCGTTGAAGAAGACAGTGCTCATGTATGATATTCTCCCATTACTCCCCAGACCTAGCCTACTGCCTCTCTCTCTTTGCCCTGTAGTAACCTGGAACCTCACTACTCCAAACAAGTCTGTGTGACACTCTAACTAGTGCCAATCACTGAGGACACTAAACCATGCTAGAGGCAGTGTTGTGGTGATAAGTTAGGACCACAGACAATGAAAATAATGTCTGTAATCTCCCTGCACCTCCCTTTACAGAGCCTGACAATAATCTTCCCAAATGTTACCAGAGCAAGACCTCATTATATATGTTAACTTCTCCAAAGCCAGCTTAGGCTTCATATTTTCTTTCTCATCTGCCGGCAGGAGAGAAGAACTCAGCATCAGTCTTTTAGGAGTCCCTATAGCATCTGTGTTGGGCTAAGCTTTCTATCTTTTATCTCTAGAAAGTCAGTCTTTTTTCTTCTAAGCCCAAACTTAAGGTCTTACATTGCCTGTGGAGACATTCACTGATCCAAGGAGGGATATGGGGGAAGGAGCATGACAGGGATAGAAAGTAAAGGGAATGGGTGAATGGGAGGGTCAGAGAGGGAGAAGGTAGACCAGAAGTTGCAACATGATGGCCTATTGGCTAAATAGCAATAATAGGATTGTTTGGGAGGTCTGAATAATGTTTCAAAATCAACCAAATCTGTTGGCAACATAGGAATCAAGAAACGCCAGACACAAGGAAAAAATTGCACGATCTCACTTATATGTAGAATCTAAAAAATGTTGAATATGTAGAAATAGAGGGTAGAACAGTATTTACTGGGCCTGGAGGTAGGGGAAATGGGGAGATGTAGGTTAAATGGTATGAAGTTGTAGTTATATAGGGTGAAAAATTCTGGAGCTCTAATGTACAGCATGATGTATACAGTTAGTGATAAGTATTGAATACTGGCAATCTGCTGAGAGTGTTTCAGGTGATCTCATCACACGCTAAAGAAAAGGAAAAAGGTAACTGAGGAAAAGATAGGTTAGTTAACTTGACTGCAGTAATCAATTCACTACATATATGTATATCAAATCATATATATGTATATACACAATTTTATAATAAATATACACAATTGTACTTAAAATATACACAATTTTATTTTAAAACTAAAAGTAAAAGAAAAGAAATAGAATACCTTCAAAATATCTGTACTTCCAATCATCTTTTGAAAGTAAGATGTGGCCCTAATAGTTTTATGTATATACTAATTATAGCCTTATAACAACAGATAATACTAAGTGAGCATATAACTACATCCCTATCTCTACACCAGAAACTAAATTAATCCTCATGACAGCCTTATGAACTAAGTCATTTTATCACCTTATAGTTCAAAGACATGGAGACATTATTATGCAAATTGCCCAAGGTTACCTAAGAAGTAGGTGGTATTGGTGTCACTGAGTTCTTCTCAATCCTCCATGGCAACATTTGGCTAAAATATTGACTGCCCTATTTACTAAGGATACAGACGGCACCTGACACCCTATTCCTTTTTGTGATTTCCTGACTCCAGTAAACTTATGAAGCCTATGACATAGAACAGGGGAAGAAGGTAGAGCCTTTGTAATGAGTGATGAAGTCTCCTTCCCTGACCATGCATCACTGGGGTTCCTCTCTAAGATGAAATTACTCTGTCTCAATGTGTTTTAGTTAGTTCCATGCATCTTGCTCGAAAGGAAATGAGAGACAGGTATTTGACATCATGAAAAATTCATGTTCATTTCTCAAGGCTCATCTTACACTTCCTTAATCCTACAAAATCTTGTAGTCCATTACTTACTCTCTGAAAGGAACCACACCTAGAGAGTCATAATCCTCACATACATAATGCTATCAAGTATAGGAAATAGTGTAACACTACATTATATTTAACTATTGTTTTTGACCAGGACTCCTAGAAGGCAAGATGCATGCCTTGTTTATAATTCAAAGACTGAAATTAGTGTCTAGTACTAGCAGGTACTTTGAAAACATTTACTGAATGGCTTTACTTTCTACAAGGCCAGCCTTCTCCATCCCCTCCAGCCATCTTGTTTCTGATTAATTAAGCTTCATTTTCCCATTAATTCATATTCCATTTTTGTCTAAGCCTTCACTACTGCCTTCCCATAGTGCAAACATAGGCATTTCTCCCAGCCCCCCAGTCTGAGTCAATACCCTGGTCCCTATCTCCTTGGTCTGCATAGTCTTCTAGGTCAGGATCTGGGTCCCCACTGCCCAACAGTCATGCTGAGTCATGCTGAGTCACGCCAAGGTTTAGGGTGTGTGGACAGATGTTTTCAGCCTTGAGTGATGCCTGCTATCTGCGTCCCCAGCAGAAATCTTACAGGACAGATGGCAAGAAAAGGAGTAGGTGCTGAGTGACTATAACTCCACCCCAACCAGCAGGATGAAGAGAAAGGGATCCCTTGGCAGAATGTAACATCTAAAATACATTCCCTTTTGATTTAAAAAAATATTTTTGGTGGTTTCATAGATGCCATAGCATGAACAGTCATTGCTCATCAAATATTAATCTTGTACATTGTCCTTCATACCATGAAGTAGAAAAAAATCCCTTATTAGTACATGCATATGGATTTTTAGCTCATAAAATATATAGCCATTAATCTAATTCTATCAGAGTAATTTGAAACACCTTTGCTAGTCGTGTGGCCAACTCTCTTTCTTTCTTTCTTTCTTTCTTTCTTTCTTTCTTTCTTTCTTTCTTTTTTCTTTCTTTCTTTCTTTCTTTCTTTCTTTCTTTCTTTCTTTCTTTCTTTCTTTCTTTCTTTCTTTCTTTCTTTCTTTCTTTCTTTCTTTCTTTCTTTCTTTCTTTCTTTCTTTCTTTCTTTTTATTGGAGTTCAATTTGCCAACATATAGCATAACACCCAGTGCTCATCCCAAGTGCCCCCCTTAGTGCCCATCACCCAGTCACCCCAACCCCTCGCTCACCTTCCCTTCCACTACCCCTTGTTCATTTCCCAGAGTTAAGTGTCTCTCATGTTTTATCACCCTCACTGATATTTTCACTCATTTCTAATGACCCAGAGCAGAATCTTAGTTTCCTCCTGTAAAAATGTGGCAGAGCTGGATGGCTAAGAATTTTTTCAGCCCTCACCCTTCTAAGATCCCACACACTGAACACCTACTTTGCCAAATCTTGTAGACATGGACTGAAGTGTGGGTATGAAAGAGGAAGGCATGAGACAGAGGAAAAGGAAATGATTACTCACCATCTTAAGGGAGTCTAGATATTCAAGTGACCAAGAGCCAGTGCTCTTAGAGGGCACATGCTCACTTGTTGGGTTGGGTCCAACTGCAAAATGCCCCATGGGACCCCTCAAATTTAAGGACACATTTCAATTCAGTCTTGGTGCTGCTACTCTCATTGGGAAAATGTAATAAATTCCAAGTCCAATAGGGAAGAAACATTCCTTGAAGAAAACCAACAGGATATCCATGTGCTGGTAACTGTCAAAGACTACAAAGAGGTGAAATCCATGATGCAGTGCCTGGAGAGAGAAAAATCAGGAGGTTACAGGATCAAAGAGGTATCCAATGGAATGACATTGAAGTGGGCTTCTATAGGAGTTAGTAGTGGCAAAAAGATGTTTCAGAAATGTGTACTGAATGTGTCAGACACAATTGGGAAAAAAATTTAAATGGGAGACAGAGTAATTCAACTGACCCATCAAGAATTTTCAGATAAACATTTGATTAATTTCTGACATTGAGCTTCTTGAAGTCCCAAGCTGTGTTGGTTCTGGATGTCCAGGGACCATTACTGGCTCTAGTACATACGTGACATAGTTGTTGGTCTTTGTTGGTGAATGAGTGACTCCTTGTCAGTCTTGTTGGCTCTGGTAGGAGCACATAAAGAAGATTTAGTGATGCTATGTTAAAATTTCCTTCTTGACTCAAGTACAGAAGTAGAGATAGAGTGACATGACACATTAATGTATGTGCAGACATGAAGAAAGAAAATCTACCTAAAGAATGTTTATAGAGACAGCAAAACACAGTGAGTGAGTTATTTGTGTAATAACTGAGAAAGGGACTGGAATATGAATCATTTCAATAAAATTCATGAAAAAAATGACAGAAAAAATTGGGACATGGAATTAGAGAGACTAGCTTGGGTTGAGAGACATGCTTAAAAGAGTACTATTGGACTGAACCTTAAAGTTAATGAAAGAATCAGAGAATTGTTCCTTCCTCATAATATGAATAAGGAGATACAACTCGATGGTTGGGGGCAAAGGTTTAAGGAGTAAGGCATTCTTGGTTTGTATTCTTGGGAAAATTTAAAAATCACCATTTTTTATCATACATAATCATACATAATAGTGATTATATTTATTTATTTTTTTTAAAGATTTATTTATTTATTTATTCATGATAGACATAAAGAGAGAGAGAGAGAGAGAGGCAGAGACACAGGCAGAGGGAGAAGCAGGCTCCATGCAGGGAGCCTGATGTGGGACTCGATCCCGGGACTCCAGGATCGCGCCCTGGGCCAAAGGCAGGCGCCAAACCGCTGAGCCACACAGGGATCCCCAATAGTGATTATATTTAGATCATCTGTTTGTTCTGTTGGCAATGGAATATCACATATAAACTATCTAAAAATGCCTGAAACAGGGGCACATAAGTGGCTTAGTTGATTAAGCCTCAGACTTTTGGTTTTAGTATATGTGCTGCTGAAGTGAGCACATAGACTCTTGATTGTGACACAGGTCATGATCTTAGGGTTGTGAGATTGAGCCCTGCATCAGGCTCCGTGCTCAGGATTCTTTCTCACTCTCCCTTTACCCCTCCCTCCTACTCACGCATATGCTCTCTCTCTCTCTCTCAAATAAATAAGTAAATCTTAAAAACAATGCCTGAAGCAGATCACATACTGAAGAAATGACCACTATCATTATTATTGTTCTCATCATTGGTCTGTGCCAGACAGTACAGTAGGAGATACAGATGTGAAGAGAAATAACGTAGGACCAGAAACTCTGTATCCCCTTATG
Organism: Vulpes lagopus; assembly: GCF_018345385.1. Lineage (NCBI taxonomy): Eukaryota > Metazoa > Chordata > Mammalia > Carnivora > Canidae > Vulpes > Vulpes lagopus. The sequence continues at coordinate 21,355,160 of NC_054838.1, forward strand.
GTAATCAAGTGAATCTTGTGAGTAGAATTAGTAGGAAAGAGGCTGCAGATGGATCAGGAGCTAACATGATAAGACATTTTCATTCCACACCAAGATGTTTCAGTATTACCGTATAGGTAAAGAGTAAAGGACATGTTTTCATGTATTTTCATGTGTTTTCAGTATTACCCTATAGGTAAAGAGTAAAGGACATGAGGATTAGAAATTTGATGCCAAAGTATAAGATCACATCCGTGGAAATGGAAGATAATTTGAGTTGCAAAATGTGAGTTGAACAAGTTATTCATTTATTCATTCAGCAAACATATCCCAAGTGCTGCTCTATAACAGGTTCTAGTTTACCAATGTGAATAAGTGCAGATGAAGCAATGTCACTGGGCTCAAGTAATTCATCTTTTCCAGTGGGGGTGGGTAGTCATTCAGATAAACAGATGACTTTTACTGCAAAATAACAGCTGTTGTGATGGAGAAGTGGGCATGGAAGCAAGTCATTCAGCCAATATTAATTAACCAAAGTTATACATAAATGAATGTTGATCTGGGACTTTGTTTTTCTCACTTCTGCATTCTTAGCACTTTTGTAGTGTTGAATGAATGGTCAAACACACATAAAACTAGAAGTACAGAGAATATAGACTTATACCCACTTGTGTATGCATACAAAGCAATCAGTGGAGCAGTGCTGGAAGTAGGAAGGCCAGCTAGAGCTAGTCAGACCCCAGCAGGTAGGATCTCCATCAGATTCTTGATTTCCAGGATATAGCCCATTCATAGGTTGAGATAGGCTCTTGAAGGCTTATTCTGGCCAAAATAAAAGGCACACAGACCAAAATAGAAACCAGGGTGCTTATTACTCTTCATTGAGACTTACAACTGGAATACTCATGTCTATTGGACAATAGACTCATGTCTATTGAACAATAATTCCTTTCCCTACACCAATCAGGTAAAAGGAGAAGGAACAAATTGTGTGAAGGAAGGTAGCTGGAGGCAGTTATGCCAAGTAACCCTCTTGCCAATGGGATAAGATATGGCACATTCATCCATGGGCATGGCAAGGCTAACCTCATTCTCTACTACTGAAGACAAGTCCTAAGTTTTTTAGTTTATGTAAGGTTCAGAACATCTCTAGACTCTAAGCTAACAAAAGAGATCTTTTATTTCATTTTATTTTATTTTCTATTCTTTCCTTATAGGTCAACTCTAATGATTGGCATCCTTTTCTTTATACATATCAGAACATTTCATAAGACTATAAGTAAGTCATTCTGGCCTGGAAGTCATTCTGTCTCTTTCAGGTAACTATGAGTTTCTCTTTTTTTGTCACTAAATTTATCTTTTAGTCTCAGTGGAATTTAAAGAATGTAATTTATTCCCCTGGTTTCCTAGGCCTTGAACATTTCCAGTCACTGTGGCATTTATATTCTGACAATACTCACATATTTGTGACCACACACACACACACACACACACACACACACACACACCATATTTATCAGGCATTTCTGAGTAGTTAACCTTGAAGGACCTTGAAACACAAGCCCATGATCTCTTGTATTTATTCACTTGTGTAGGAACTAAGGATGGGATCTTTGAAGGCAGTTAAGAGAAGCACTCTGGTCTCACTGTCTTTAGGTAGTTCCCTCCCTTGCCACAAGTCTGTGTAGTGCTGAGCTCTTATCTGTGCCCACAGTTTCTGACCCCACCCAGCTATCACCAGCCCAAGTCTCTAGAGGAGAAAAACACTGAATCTGCCTACCTCTGTTGATTAGAAACAAAACAAAATGAAATAAAAGCTCCCCAGATCCCAGAAGGCAAATGAATTAACAAACCAGAAAAAAAAGAGAATGAGGAAGAAGTAGAAAGAGAACAGAGAGGAGAGAGGAAAGAGGGATGGAGTGAGGAGGAGAAAGAAAAATAAAACCAAAACCAAAATCAGTCAATCAAACAGGGAAAGATAAAGATTGGTGACCATAGGGCCTGAATAGGCTGGAGTACAGGGAAGTGTTACATTGGCTTGTTGGTCTAGGAATCTAGGAATTCTGTTCCCTCACAGATGCTTCAAACTCAGTAAGATAAGGGTTGTGGGAACTTGGTTTTAGAAAGAATCCTCTGGGGGCTAGAATTAGTAAAGGTTACAAGGGGTTTCAGGTAGGAGCAATCACTAGCTGCCGCCACTAGGTCTATAAAACAAAGGGTCTTAGTTTCTCATAATTCCTCAGGGTGGATGATTTTGTTAATGGATAGGGACCAACTATAACCATTACTGCTTCCACTTAAACCCTGCACACTTACCAAGCCTCAAATCTAACCTTTTTCAGAGAGATGTAATTTTTTTTATTCAGGAAACATGCTATGCCATAACTTCAGTACTGATAGCATACCTAAGTTAAAAAAAAAAATCATTAAATGTTTTGTAGAATTCAAAAGTCACCAAGTCAAAGACTTCCCAATCTTCTAGTAGCAGACATGGAATCTTAGTATAAAATGGGGTCTTCTCTATCACTTCTCTGTATAAGATTCTAAGCCCTATACCAAGAAGAGCTCTACTTGAATCAACTCTAAGTAGATATCAAAATATCGGGTTTATGCATGCTTCAGAGGTACTTGCTTAAGCAAAGTTTATAAATCACCATACATGGCTTAGGTCTTGGGTCAGAGCCATGGGATATGGCCCAATAACCCATGGTAGTGCAGTAAACTGAGGGGCAGAAAGATTAGAAAACACTGGCTCTAATAATTGTGTCATTCCTTCAGAGTATTTTTTTATGTTTTTTTTCTTAGCTCAAAGGATACATTGGGCAATATTATTTACAATAAATGGGAAAAAACTCCAGGAATTATCTGTTTTTGAAAATAAATCACGAAATAAATGAAGGTAATTTCCCTTAAGGTGAAAAAGCATCAAGGAAAGCAGGAAAATAGAGCTCTATTTCAGAGGAAATGGGAAATTTATGACTCTCTGAACTGCCAGATTCAACTTTTAACCTTCTAGGTCTATCATGTAGAAACGTGTGTAATAACTGGCTGGTTCCGGCTCTCCATTTCCTTTCCTTCTTGCTTAATTAATATTCACACATATCTCTAGCTATGCCATAGACACAGTGATCCCAGAGGCCAGTCAAACCACAGCTCCATGTTGTAGCTGCCAGCTGGGAGAAATCACCCTGAGAATAAAACCCCACTCTGGTTGACTCACCCACAACCTTCGTGAGAGATGGTGCTAGGGCAGCATGGGACTTAGAAAGCAGTCATGTTGCCTGACACCAAAGTGGTCTATTCTCTCATTCCTTTGATAAACAGAAAACGTTTACTGGCTTCCTGCATGGCAGCCACAAGGGTCTCCTGCTACTTACTCATAGTAACCAATTTATTTTAGGCTAATCCAACACCTCATAGAACCTTTTACAGATATCATCTATTTATGTTATGAGAATATAAACTCAGATACATAATGAAAACATACTGATAGCCTAATAAAGAGCTTTGTATACCTTCAGTGGTTTATAAACCCTGTCTATGATTTCCCATTTTTGAGATTAAAGATTAAAAAAGAACTCACTTGTGGTGAAGAATAATTTTTGAAGTAACTTTTCTCAGATAATACTATGAAAAACATGTAATGGGGCTAAAGACTTAGTTTACCTATCAACAGTATAACATTTAATTCACACTGATAGCACCTAAAGATATAATAGTTGACTCAGGATCTATACATGTCATAAATTAACTACAAAGATTCAAGAAAACATTTTATTTCCCCTTGCTGAAGAAAAGTATCTTAAATTTCTTAAAATCCTTCACAGACTTTACAAAGGTACAAATGCTACAGAATACCGAGAATCTGGAATTATTATTAGCTCATCGAATTTTGGAATTTCCTTTTAAATTTTTTTTAAATTTAAATGCCTTTGACATAACATTTTTTATTTTATTATTTTTTAATTTTATATTTCATAAATATTCTTGTTTACCTTTTCTTTTTTGTGTGTGTGTGTTTACCTTTTCTAATGATTTAATCTTTCTTATCTATCTGGATAATCATGTCACTTATCTCTAAACTTTGGATTTTACGTTCAGGAAACGGAGACAAAAATGATATTTCATAGGAGAAATAAGTAAAATACTTCAAAATGAGCATCTGAGATAATTTAGCTTGAATCAACAAGCCTTAGGGGCAGTAAAAGACTACACTCAACCAACCTGAATGACTTCAGAATCAGAATCTATAAGCCTTGTACTGAACTACAGATATGCTGTCTTTCAACCCTTTAATATATATAGCCTAGCCCAGGGAGGTTTTCCTGACCTCCTTAGGAGGGAAAAGTTAACAAACACTGTAAAAGTCATAGTCCAGGAACACTGTTCCAGTAAAGACTAAAACTTAATTATACAATTATAAAATGCTTCTCCTCCAGCATTCCCTACCCCCACACCACAGGACTCCAGACTGTTGGACTCCAGACTCTGCTGTTATTACAGCAGATTGCAACTGAAAAAGTTGCAAGGTGCAGACTCTATTTCATGCTGAATTTTCAGGAAAGCCCAAAGACAAGAGTGGCATCAAGAAACAAACCCAAACAAACAAACAAGCAAAAGAACGCTCGAGGCATTTGAAGCCTCAGGCATCTACGGCTGCAGCAAACTTTAAATATATTCCAACCTCGAGCTTAATTAACCTACCCATTCATCTATTTCTGAGCTTGATCACAAGTCCTAGTTTTAAATAGTTGGAGACTCCTCAGCTGTCTCAAGGATTAAAGAAGTATAAGTGGAGCAGAAAATCAAGACTTGGGAAAATTTTCCCCAAAGTAACCAGTTTCCATCACAGAGAAATGGACAGAGAGAGGGTTCCAGGGAAGCACAGGAAGTAAATTTATCCTATCTTCTCTATGAAATTACCCTCAGATGTTGTACTTTGGGATTGAAGTCTTAGTCCTATTGTGGATCCCTTGTTCCTCTGTTTAGCTTCTTGAAGTAACGACATGAGTGTTTTGTCTCCTTTGGGAAATTAAGAACCTGAGGCTTGGTTATAATGCACTCCTCAAGTGAGTGAAAACTGGCTGAGATACTATGTCAGCAACTGTTCTTTTTTTTTTTTTTTTCATGACTCTGTTCTTGTCTCTATCACCATCTTTAATCCAAATATTGAAACTGTTCTGACTATAACTCTTTCCTTATCTTGGGCTTAGCTGCTTTCTGCAGGTCTTTCTTGGAAAAGAAGAAAGGGAGAGATGGATGTCATTTTGGAGGATCACACTGGGGGAGAAGAGGGTGAAAAGGGGAATAAAATGGAAAATCATGTTTAGGATAGAGGAACCAACAAAGGAAGCCTGTCTCAGGAACCAACACACATTATCACAAGTTCAGTGGACATGCTTCACTGCTGACCCTTCCCTGATCTGACTCCACCCCTGAGGGACACAGTTTAACCTTGACCAATGACTTTAAAGGACTGGGAGGAACAAGGGGCCAGAAGGTCAGCAGTAAAGAATAAAAGGTGACAGTTTCCAGCAGCAGCACATACCTGCTTCTATCTCTGATCGCCTGTAAGCTCTCAGACCTGACATCATGGTGCATTTTAGTGCTGAGGAGAAGGCTGCTATCACTAGCCTGTGGGGCAAAGTGAATGTGGAAGACGCTGGAGGCGAGGCCCTGGGCAGGTAGGCACTGGCTTTCAAGGCATGAGAAAGGGTGGTGAATATGAACCTGGCCAACTGACCAGGAAATTCCTCAAGATTTTTGCAAGTCTCTGATTTTCCATCTTCTGTGGTTCTGTCACATAGGCTCCTGGTTGTTTACCCCTGGACCCAGAGATTCTTTGACAACTTTGGCAACCTTTCCTCTGCTTCTGCCATAATGGGTAACCCCAAGGTCAAGGCCCATGGCAAGAAGGTGCTGACTTCTTTTGGAGATGCTATTAAGAACATGGACAATCTCAAGGGCACCTTTGCTAAGCTGAGTGAGCTGCACTGTGACAAGCTGCACGTGGATCCTGAGAACTTCAGGGTGAGCTCAGGAAATGCTCATGTGCTCTTTTATTACTTTTCACTCTGGGATAATAACGGAACTTGAGTCTTTGGAAAAGCTAACAGAAATTTCAGAAATTATGGGTCGAACTTGGTGTTAGAAGGACAGATCTCTAGTGGGCATAACCAGGACCACCTTGATTCAGGACTAGTTATAGAAGGGCTAGTAGCAGCCAGAATTTGCTTAAATCTTTTTAAGAACTTTTGTCAGAACTGGATATGTTCATCATAGAGAATGGTAGACTTGTTCAAGGAGGAATAGGATTTGGTGTTTGGTAGATAAAGGCCTTTCTCAAGGAAGGAGAAATGTCTTATTTTATGTGGTCCTGATAATTAAGTTTAGAGAGAGATTTGGGGGGGATATTTTAGACAGACTGTGTCAAAGTAATATACAAGTTCTTTAGAATATATTAAATTACCTGCCACTATTTTTACCGAGTGGAGTTTTGTTCTTGCACTGATTGGAGACTTAAATAAGCTCTCTCTGGGGACCCCTGCAACCCTAAGATCCCATTATTACAGGAATTAGCCAATTGGTAGATAAGAGAGGGGAGGAGAGATGCAAATAAAAATGGTGGCATGGTAGAGAGGATGGGAATATGGGGAGGCAGGGAGTTAAATGGAAAGCTCACACTCATTGAATTTAAGTACTAGCTTATTTGGGTTTTTGCAGACATACCTCCTGGAGCAGTTTAAGAATGTAGAATTGGTAGGAAGTAGAGGTCTGAGCTACTTTTTCTGCAATTCTTTTTGAGAACTTCTACTCAACATGCCTATTTGTCATTTTTGTCTTTCACCTAACAGCTCCTGGGCAATGTACTGGTGATCATCCTGGCTTCGCATTTTGGCAAGGAATTCACCCCCGATGTGCAGGCTGCTTGGCAGAAACTGGTGGCTGGTGTTGCCACTGCTCTGGCCCACAAATACCACTGAGTCCTCTTTCTAGCTCAGCAGTACCCTTCTGTGTCCCCAGTGTCCTCCTCTTGCATATGGGGACTTAGGTTTAGCTTTGAGAGCACAACTTCTGTTTAATAAAGGTCATTCTATTCAGTAATCAGAAATTAATATTGTGTCTTCTCCATTTTTCACTCTTGTGTTAAAGGAGAAAAGTTTCATTGACTTTAGGTTATGAGACATGGGAAGAAACAAGAGCTCCTTTGGAAAGATAGACATTATGGGAGGATTCTAGAGGATCTGGGTGGATGCCAGGAGGGGGAAGAAATTTTCTGGGAAAGGCTTAATCAATTGGGTAGAGATTTACAGGGCAGGATGGCAAAAATGTACTGTAGAGGGGAAAAAAGGAGGAGCTAAGCAGTGCCTCTGAAAAAATAAGCTAGATTTGTGGTACATGTCAGACTTCAGCTTTAAAACCTTTTCAGGGATCTAAGGTCAATCTGCTTTAATGTACATATTGAATCAGCTAACATCATATATCTTGTGAGGCTGAATGGGTTCAATCTCATGACCCTGAGATCAGGACCGGAGCTGAACCCAAAAGTCAGATGCTTAACCAGCTGAGTCACCCAGAAGCGCCTCAGACTTTTAATAGATGAAGAAAAGACTAATTATTGTCTATAGGCAATATAAACCATCTAAGCAAAATAATGTCATGATGAACAGGATATTCTTGGAATATTTAGAATACAGAGGTTTAGAGATGATGTCATTACCAGGATGAAAATCCATAATGACTTCTCATTCTCTACTACTGAAGACAAGTCCTAAGTTTTTTAGTTTATGCTTCCTGTGGCAACATTTCCTGCCTATCCCCATCCTTACCTTTACATGTCACCTGCCCCAGCCCATTAGTCATACTTCCAGTGTACCAAGGGTTTGTTGTATCTCCCTCAGAGTTTTGGATTCCCTATTCCCCAGCTTTCAGACGTTTTATCCCACCATCTCCCCATGGCAAATTCCTTCTTTTCATTCTCACTCCAGCTCAAATACTACCTCCCAAAAAGGACTGATTTTGATGTAATCATGTTCCTCTCACATTAAGTCCAGATATTAATTTCTTCATAGCAAATGATAGTAACTGAAATTATTTTGTAGATTTGTTTAATTATTCACTTTTAATATCTTCCACATCCATGTTATAATTGTTAAGAAGAGAGTTTTCTCCTCTGCCTCACTTATCTTAAATCTCTAGTACTTAGCACAATTATTCAACAAATGGGTTTTTTTAACAAATAGATTTTAAGTAAGTGTCTCAGAACACATGAGAATGAGTGTTTGAAAAACCCACAGATGGTTTCTGTAATGAAATAACTTTAGGCAAGGATTTAGGCAATGTCAGAAGCAATGACTTGGGGAAAAGGGAAGGATAAACAGCAATAGATGGGGAGAAATCAATGAGCCTTTGGAAGATACTGCCATGAAAGTGCAAGAGGAAACCAGGAGTTACAGAGGACCATTGGATAACTATTTGGGTTTCTGGAAAAGTGGGGATGTTGTCTATAGACATGAGGGGTCATAAAAATCCATTAACCTGAGGAGGAATAGTTAAGACTTTCTTACTCCTTAAAGTCTTCAGAGACTTAGAAATTTGCCTCTGAATCATTCTCCATGGCCAGATTCTACAAACTGAACCCAAAGGATCATCAAATATGATCAAAGGTCTATATACACTCATCTTATAGACTTCCTATTTTACAGACTAAAAGCTGGATCTGTAACTTATACCTCTTTACCAGTCCATGTGTGCTCTCAAATTGAGACAAGTGACAAATTATTATGCCTATAACTTGAAAGTTACTACTGATATCATAACAAGTCTCATCTTCCTGGACTTTTAGTCATCCTCATCTATGAATAGGTATAGGCTTTACATGAGGTTATGAAGACTAAAAAGATTTCACCTATTCTAATTTCAGGCAACCTGAGAAGTTAGAGCCTAAACTAATTTGTAGATAGAGGTATCCTGAAATAAAATGGCCACAGAGGCAAATAATCAAGCCAGGTTTCCAAAGCTTCAAGCATCACAATTTAGGAAGTCTCAATCTTTGGCTGTGCTCAAATTTGTGTCTTCTCTTCCTTCATTTCACTGATCTCTCATCTTAAAAAGAATCTCCTTGGTTTTGCTTCAAATTCTTATTCCTCTTTCACATTAAGTCTTCACCATTTCCCTAAGGACAGATAACAGCCTCTCGACAATATCAGGTTGAATGGATTAATTCTCTAATGGCAGAAATTTAGCTTTAATGTATTGGATTGAGTTCTTTAAATTTTATTTTACTTATTTATTTTTAAAGATTTTACTCTATTCATGAGAGACACACCACAGAGAGGCAGAAATATAGGCAGAGGGAGAAGCAGGCTCCCTAAGGGGAGCCTGATGTGCAACTCCATCCTAGGGCCCTGGGATCACAACTTGAGCTGAAGGCAGACACTCAACTGCTGAGCCACCCAGGTGCCTTGAGCTCTTTAAATTTTAGAGTATCCTGTAAGTAACACGGAGGGGAATTCTTAATATTATTTTTTAAGGAGTGACTTGAGGGAAAAACAAACAAGCCCATTTCCTAGAGCCCTACATGCAGGAGTAATAGACTCTGAGAGAAAAAACAGAGTGAATGGCAACATCTTCATGTCATTATGGTCTCTGCTCAAATAGTGTCCCTTTAAAGAGATCATTGTTAATATAATTGAGTCCCACTTAAATCAAGGTATGAATTTTCCTGATAACAAATGATGTATGAAATGATTCATAGCAAATAATATAAAAAATGATTTTGCTGATGAATTTACTCTTTCTGTGTATCTCCCCTTTGTAGAATATAGTTCCAAGAAAGCAGTTTTCCTCTCTAAATTATTTATCTTAAATCACTAGTACATAGAAGAATTAATGGTGCATAGAAGCTCAATGTATTCATTAAAAGGATATTTGAGAACACTCAATGGGGCTTTTGTGAAGAACCAGCTTCATGGATAAGAATTTAAGGAATGTCAGAAGGAATGACACAGGGGGCACCTGGCTGGCTCAGTCTGGTTCATGTGACTCTTGATCTCAGGGTTGTGAGTTTGAATCCCACGTAGGGTAAAAAAAATAAAATCTTTTAAAACAACAATGAAAAAGAAATAAACAGCGATGCAGGAAGGATGGGAGAGTGAAATAGCAGACAAAGAGAAATCAGCAAGCCTTGGAAAGAAGTTGCCCTAAAAGCAGAGTGAGAAGCAGTCATTACAAATGTTGAATTCACTGTCTGTGTTTCTGGGGGTATGGGGAGGTAGTTTACAGACATGAGGGATCACAGAAGTCCATCAACCTGAAAGAGTTATGAAGAATCACATTCACTTATTAAGGCTTTCAGAGGTTTGGACACCAGTCTTTGAGCCAAGCTTGTAAGAGAGGCTCTGCACTGAATACATCAGATGTAGTCAAATGTCTGTCTACACTCAACCCACAAAGCTTCATTCCTGAAGACAGTCTCATATGAGTTTACATTAGGCTCTGTGCCCTATACACTTATTCCAACAGAAATGCTCCCATCTCCAATTTAAGAATTCACAAATTTTTGCTTACAACTCTAAAATACCTATTGAATTATTGATAAATTTCATTTTCCTGGCCTTTAAACTTTTCCTAAGCTTGAATTTCAGACAATCTGTTATGTTAGGAGAAAAATAATTTGAAGATAGAGATTCCCTTGAATTAAGTTCACAGGTAACTTCTTGATCTGCATTTTCATTCAATCAGCAGGTCTCCAGTTTCAGGGACAAATAATCAAGCCAGATGTATGAAGCTTCAAGACTCCTGATCAGATTACCATCTGAGATCATGCATCTCTTTCAGAGAAAAAAAAAAAATTAGTATGAACTCTGACTCTGTCCCATTGGAAACGTGTTCTGTAAAAAACTGTAGTGAATTAGAGATAAAGTAATCTAAAGTGCAGTGATGCAATAGCGATGACTATGAGGACTATTTGTCAAAGAATAAAGAATCTTTGCCCATTTTGAGTTGCTTTATAACACATGAGATAAAGCAAAGAAAGTGCTTCCTGATGTAAATTATTGGACTAAGACGAGCTGAAAAGCGGACCCAGCATTTATCAGCATTGGCTCTTTCAAGTCAGCACTACCTGCCAATGAACCATCTACCATTGTTTTCACTGAGATGGAAGAACAGCAAACCAGAACCCTGGGCTCCTGGCCAGAACACACATGTACAGTAGGAAATAAAATCTCTGAACTTTCCAGATTTTTGCCCATGCTTCAACTTTAATCTAAGGACGTATCTAGGGAGCATGACAAGAATTATAGGGAAGACTGGCAAGGAGTACTGAAATTTTCTACTGTGGGGTGAAGAAAAAGTAGCTAAAAGAAAAAGTGAATAGAGAAATTTTGCACAATTGAGTTGAACACGGAATAGCACATACTCAGGGTGGGGGGTGTACTCTAAGATGCTGCCACAGATGTAAGTTACTGTAAACCTTTTCTATGCCTAAATACCATAACAGTATTCTGAGTCTAGTTTTAATCAATAGCCATGGAATGAGGGGAAGTAAGGGGATAGTAACTCAGGCACAACGATTAACAGGCCACACATTGTAGCAGTAGGAAATACCTATTTTTGACACATCTATCATTACCAGTAAGCTCCCAGACCAGACACCATGGTTCACTATATATCTGAGGAGAAGGACATCATTGCAAGCCTGTGGGGCAATGTATGTGTATGTATGTGTATGTATGTGTGTGTGTGTGTGTGTGTGTGTGTGTGTGTGTGTGTGTAATCTCCCCATTCAATTTTCTTTTTTTTTTTTTTCCATTCAATTTTCATATGAAGTAAAGATTTTGGCAAGAAAATAAAACACAATAGGTAATGAAAGGAATGTGTGACTGGGATATACACTTGGGAAGAACATACACTTGGGGGCTCTTTACGTTAAAGCTGAAGACATGAGTGGGTTCTGACGAGAGAGGATTGGTGTCATGGGACTAGAGTTCCTCCAAACCAGAGCATTATATGGGCCTGAGTGAAGACACTGGTGAAGACCAAGGGTCTGGATGGAGGTTGAGTACCAGCGTGGGGATTCTTTGGAGGAAAATTAACCCCAGTCTTAAAAGGACAAGGTCCAGGCAAGGACTGTAGTTACATTCTCCTGATAAGAGGGAAGTGTTTTCTAAAAGCAGCTCCTTTGTCACAAGCCCTTGTGAGAATAGATTAGGGATGGGAGGGGTCGGGGGTATGAGCTGGGGATGACTCTTTTTGAAATCAACTCAAAAGAATTGGCCTTGAGCTTTACAGAAGAACTTTGTGGCTTAAGAGGTCAGAGCCACTGGGGAATGGTACATTGATTGATTACATGCCATCAGGGTAGATCATGCCCCAGAGGGCAGATTTGCTACCATGTTTCAGAGCAGGGAGGTCCCTATAAAGTGCTCAGAGAGGTGGGGATTTAGGTGGAGAAGATGAACCAGAATAGTCTGAGAAGGAGGCTCAGTGTAGCAGAGGAGCTCTGCGAGATGAAAAAAAGAAAGGAAAAAAATTGCATGGAGCAGTTGGGGAGGATAGATCACAGGAACATTGGTTCGGCTGGAAGTTAATTCCGGGTTATAAACAAGGCTGGAATGTGATAAACAGAACAGTTAGAAAGTTAACTTGGCTGTAGGTGCTGAGTAGATAAGCCATCATGCTGATGCCCGGTTTACAAATCTCTAATGGTTTCCCATTAGAGAAACAGAAATACCCATCGACCCTCAGGTGCCCAAACAGTGAAGCCTGGGGCCAATCTCTTGAACTCCGCTCCCTCCCACTCTTCCCTTAACACCTCTCTCTCTCTCTCAGACCTTGTAATGCCTTTCTCTAAACGAAATGTCAAGTTTGGTTTTTCTTTCTTTTTTTTAATTTTATTTTTATAACAAATTTATTTTTTATTGGTGTTCAATTTGCCAACATACAGGATAACACCCAGTGCTCATCCCATCAAGTGTCCCCCTCAGTGCCCGTCACCCATTCACCCCCAACCCCCGCCCTCCTCCCCTTCCACCACCCCTAGTTCGTTTCCCAGAGTTAGGAGTCTTCATGTTCTGTCTCCCTTTCTGATATTTCCCACATATTTCTTCTCCCTTCCCTTATATTCCCTTTCACTATTATTTATATTCCCCAAATGAATGAGAACATATAACGTTTGTCCTTCTCCGATTGGCTTATTTCACTCAGCATAATACCCTCCAGGTCCATCCATGTTGAAGCAAATGGTGGGTATTTGTCGTTTTTCTTTCTTTCTTCTTCCCTTTCTCTCCAGGCTCTGAGTTCGGCACCTGTCTTTCCCTGCTTCTGGGAACTTGTTTCTCCAATGACATCTGCCTGGTTCTATCTTGTCATTAAGGTCTCGCTTCAAATGTAACTTCCTTCAGGACCTCTATCCTTATATTATTTTTTCTTGTGATCGTTTGCTACCATATCATCAGGTGCATTTTCTTGTCATATAACACCCACCTGTATTCCTCTTCGTCATTTATTTGCTTATTTTTTAAAAGATTGTATTTATTTATTTATGAGAGACAGAGAGAGAGAGAAGCAGAGACACAGGCAGAGGGAGAAGCAGGCTCCATGCAGAGCACCCGATGCGGGACTCGACCCCTGGACTCCGGGATCACACCCTAAGCCAAAGGCAGATGCCCAACCGCTGAGCCACCCAGGCACCCCTGATTTGTATAATTATTAGTGTCAGTCTTCTCTGCCCCCTAAAATGTGAGCATGATGATGCACTGTTTTGTTTTTATTCCCAGATTTTAGAACAATGCATGTCATGATGGGCATCAGTAGATATTTACCTTTTAAATATGTGATGAATTACTGTAAAACTGTTAAATGACTGTGAGATGATCTAACATTTATGTGATAAGCTTCCAGATAACACTGGGAACAGTGAGCATGGAATCAAGTGGAAGTGTGGGACAGCTATGAAGGAGAGAAATCAAAAAGTCTTGGAAAGTAATTGTTTAGAGAAAGTGAGAGAAGAATGAGTTAAAGGTAATTCTAGAATCACTATCTTGTTTGTGGGGAAGATGGGAGGCTGTTAACTAACATTCAGAGCTGTAAATGTCCCTGAGCTGCAGTGTGCACACACCCGAGGAAATGAGCACCAGGACCATCAGAGAGCATGGACCCTGAGCCATTCCCTCAGACTATGCCCACTGCTGAGCGGAGATGGGATTCCTGGCTTTGGTCAACCTTTCTTGCTTTTCTTTCATTTCATTGACTTATTCTTCTGAAGAAATCTTTTTGGGATGGATTCAAACTGTTTTCTTTATATCTCTGTACCAAAGTGTTCACGTCAACACAGTCTGGGATTGAGAGCTCACAGAAAATCAAGTCTGTGCTGGTAACCTAGCTTCTGGTACCTACGCAATTCTTATTTACTTTTAAATGTAAAATTTTTCCAAGTTAAATTGATAAAAGTTCTGGCTATACCAAATAGACAAAGGATTTCTTTTCCAATAGCAGAAATTCAACACTAATATATTGAGTTGAGCTCTTTACATTTTAGGGTTCCTTTGTAAATATAAATGGAAATCTTGAACTGTAAATTGTGTGTGTGTGTGAGATTGGTCCTAGGGAGAAACAAATAAACTAGCTTCCTAGAGCTCAAAATGTGGGAGCAATAAACTCTGAGAGAAAAATAAAATAGCCATTTCATCTCTCCAGAAGTGTGACTTGTCTTGACCTATAAATACTTGTTGGAGATGCATGAGACCAAAGTACCTTAGGATATAAGGACAGTAGTGTTGGAATACTGTCAGTGAAGATTGTCTGTGCCTCATTAGATATTAGGAATATTTAAGAACAAGAAGGGAGTCTGGGTACAACAAATGCCAGAGACAACTGCCTTAATTGACAGCTATTGCCACAGCATCTAATATTCTTTCCATTAAACATGTAATTTTTCCCAGTACTCAATTGTGCAGTTTCTGAAACAAATGAGTGGATACATGGTATTGGCCAGAGACACTGCCGTGTAATCAGGGTGGAAAAATGTACTTAAGCAAGTATATTTATTTTAATAAAACTCAACAATGATTGAGTAATAGTACTTTAAGTTACTCAGCTTTTACCTATCCTGTTTCTGAGCTGATGCTAGATTACTTTATATATTTCTTTTTACAAGAACTATAAAATTATGAGCTTCATCTAAGTTTTAGAAAAACTGGTGACCAAGAAAAACTATGGCTTCTTTTATACCCAAGGTGAACAACAGGATAATACTTTGTAAACACCTGACACAATGCCCAACAGATTTCTAATTCTTACCTCTCTTAATTCTAGTTATGCCTCATGATCAGCCTACAAGGTCACCTCAGGAATAATGGGGTGGGGAGCTTGAGATATGAAATGCACAGTAGATGGTGGAGAAAGGACAGTAGAATCCCCCTGATAGAGCCACCCAACGCTATCAGAGACCCAAATGTCCATCCTGCTGACCCTCCCTTGTCCAAACCCCACCCCTGGTGGTGACAACCCACCCTTGACCAATGGTCTCATTTCACTGGGAGAAGCAAGGGCCCTGAAACTAGAAATGAGGAATAAAAGGCCACGCAGAGAAGTGGCAGTACAGACTTGTTTCTGGCACTTTAGTGATCACCAGCAAGTTCCCAGACACCATGGTGCATTTTACTGCTGAGGAGAAGGCTGCTGTTAATAGCCTGTGGGCCAGGGTGAATGTGGAGTTGGTTGGAGGCGAGGTCCTGGGAAGGTAGGCACTGGAGGGGGCAAAAAGGCAGAAAATATTCCTGAAAGGTGTTTGGTCAGGTTTCCTACATATTCTGACTTCCCATCTGGTCTGTGACTGTGATCCTCCCATAGGCTCCTGGTTGTTTATCCATGGACCCAGAGGTTCTTTGACAATTTTGGCAATTTGTCCTCTGAGTCTGCAATAATGGGCAACCCCAAGGTCAAGGCCCATGGCAAGAAGGTGCTGACTTCCTTTGGAAATGCTATTAAACATATGGATGACCTCAAGGACACCTTTGCTGAGCTAAGTGAACTGCACTGTGACAAGCTGCATGTGGATCCGGAGAACTTCAAGGTGAGTTCTGAGCATGCCTGTGCTTTGTTCTTTCATCCTAGGTATTTGTACTGTGGATATGTTAGGAAAAACAGGTACCTAAATATGATCCTATAAAGGCATTTTTTGGGATGTTGTATCCCAAGGAAGGGCTTGATTTTGGTAGTTAGGTTGGCCGAAAGGTTGTAGGTAGGACTCAGTAGGGTAATTACTATGACCAGCGAAGGCCACTGGCCATCTTACATTTCTGAAAAGATACATATGTGAAGAACACTGGCTAAAATGGAGTTAAATGGCTTTCGTCAGGAGAATACAATTACAGGAAGAACATCTTAGTTGATATTTTCTCTAAAAATGATGAATACATCTCTGCATGATTCTTGAATTTAAAACCGGGACTAAGCAAGACAAAATAAGAGCAATATTTTCAATGAATGATTGTGACCCCCCCCCACCCTCTTTAACAGTGATGAAATTCTCTTATATACGTGGCACAAGATTCTTTGTCATGGGAATGTCCAAACAATTTGAATGAATGTATTATCTAGGGACTTAGATTATACATATTAAGGCCCCTTGCAGTCCTACATTCCTACTTTTAAAGAAGTCAGAGTCTCTAGAAAAGAGAAGCCATCCATGGCAATGTTCTGGGGTCAGAAGTTGGCAGGCCAAACGAGAGGATAGAATGTAATGGAGTGTACAGGGCTGGGGGTCATATTGATGCCAATGTCCAGCATATTAAATTTTTGTGGGAGCCCAGCATTGGAAGTTCCTCCATCTCTTATTAGGAAGAAAATAGATGCAGCCAGCTTGAGGCTTTCTGTTCACTAGGTACTATTTTCTTTTTACCTCTCTTCTCTCCCCAGCTTCTAGGCAACATGATATTGATTGTCTTGGCAACTCACTTCAGCAAGGAGTTTACTCCCCAAACGCAGGCTGCGTGGCAGAAGCTGACAACTGCTGTGGCTAATGCTCTGGCACACAAGTACCACTGAGGTGCTGGTCCAATTATGTCGGTATTGGCAGAGTCCATCTCCTGAAGACAGGCATAGTGCCTTGCCTGGATGATAAAAATAAAATAAAAATTGTGCTCTGTGATGAAAGTCCTTGTCTTCTCTCTCTGTCTGTACCTTTTATGCTGATTCAGCTAAAAGAAAGCACTCCTACAGGAAAGGGGGTTACTGGAGATAAAGAGTTTGGGAGGATAGAGAAGAGACTCCTAAGATTCTGCAGGATAAGAGTGGGTTCAAGGGGCAGTTACTGGGATCCCTGGGTGGTGCAGTGGTTTGGCGCCTGCCTTTGGCCCAGGGCGCGATCCTGGAGACCCGGGATCGAATCCCACGTCGGGCTCCTGGTGCATGGAGCCTGCTTCTCCCTCTGCCTCTGTCTCTGCCTCTCTCTCTCTCTCTCTCTGTGTGACTATCATAAATAAATAAAAATTAAAAAAAAAAAAAGGGGGCAGTTACTTCTAGGAAGAGAAAGTAGACTCTAGAGTTGAATAGTGTCTCTAGAATAAGGGAATGAATGGACATATTCTTGTGAAATTCAAGAAGATTGTTGAGAGTAGGGGCATGTTAAAACCCCAAGTAGGCAGCCTGTCTTGGCTGCTATTTGTATAATCTCAGAGCTTTTTGGTGCTGTATTTAGTTTCTATTTGATATA
The DNA here is from genome assembly GCF_018345385.1 of Vulpes lagopus. Lineage (NCBI taxonomy): Eukaryota > Metazoa > Chordata > Mammalia > Carnivora > Canidae > Vulpes > Vulpes lagopus. Next base: position 21,372,858 of record NC_054838.1, read on the forward strand.
AGAAACATGTTACTGTATGTTGTCTGATTGAATTTAAATTAAAAAATACGGGGATCCCTGGGTGGTGCAGCAGCTTGGCGCCTGCCTTTGGCCCAGGGCACGATCCTGGAGACCCAGGATCGAGTCCCACGTCGGGCTCCCGGTGCATGGAACCTGCTTCTCCCTCTGCCTGTGTCTCTGCCTCTCTCTCTCTCTGTCTCTCTCTGTCTCTCTCTCTCTGTGTGACTATCATAAATAAATAAAAAAAAAATTAAAAAATACGGGCAGCCTGGGTGGCTCAGTGGTTTAGCACTGCCTTTGGCCCAGGGCGTGATCCTGGAGACCGGGAATCAAGTCCTGCATTGGGCTCCCTGCATGGAGCCTGCTTCTCCCTCTGCCTGTGTCTCTGCCTCTCTCTCTCTCTGTGTGTCTCTCATGAATAAATAAATAACATATTTAAAAAATAAAAATATAAAATAAAAAATAAAAATACAAGAAACACATTTTTATCATCTGTAATAGAATGGAGATGGGGCTTTCCAGAGACTCAGGCAAGGACCATGCTCTAAACTTTCCCATGTGTCTTCAGTGGTATTAACGGAGGAACTATCCCTAAGGCATAGGAACTAACTGCCTTGGTTTGAATCTGTACCTCATCTGCTATTTCTGTGACCTGGAACATATTTCCAATTCCATTAAGCTTTCAGTGGATATAAAAGTTCCTTTATGTGGGAAAATGGCAAATTTAGGAATTAGCATGCCAGGTCTAAGTGACAGAGGAGAAATTAGTTCCTTAATTTCTCTTAATTAGTTCAGTGCAAGGGTATAAAATTAAGGACATTGCTGCCCAGAAAAGCAGGAAAAGAGCTATTGTTATAAGCAAAGTACCAGTGAAATCTCTTGCACACAAGAGTAACATAATGAATAGGGAATTTTAGGGAAACTGATCCACATACAGGTATAGAACAAGGCAGAGCCTAACTTGGATCTAGGCACAGGAATGTGCTGTGATAATAATTAGGGCAAAGGACTGAATTTCACAGAAGCAATGAAACTAAGAACCCCTCAAGTAAGGGACCATTATGGTCAAGATACTGCAGGGCTTGGAATGAAGTGCAGTAGAGAGTGGAGAAGTCACCAATGATAGCCAGGTTCCCTACCTGGTGAGTGGAAAGAGAAAAGACTATTCTTAGGAAAGAAAATACTGAGAAGTCTCTTGTCTGGAGCTGGCAATTGATCACAGCCACTTTTGTGACCATCACCTCAAATTCTTGTACCCAAGTCCCTGGCATAGATGTGAAAAGCCAGGGCTTTGGGATTAGCAGAAAAAGATCAAATTATAGCCCCATCACCTTGAAAAGTTTGGTTAATGTTTTTCAGAATGAATTCCCTTGTTTGTAAAATGGAATAAAAATTCCTACCCCACAAGTATGTTCTGAGGTTTTAAGGACATTTCTGTAAAGTGCTTTGGCCTTCATTACTGAGAAGGCTGTGGTAGCCGTTTATACAATTCACTATGATCTGTTCCTCTGTGCCTTGTTCCACTGTGTATCCTCAACATGACTGTTTTCTTTATGGGTTCCTGACCCATATATCTATTTATTTAATGTTCCATATTGGATTGCTTAAGAGTGCATCAAATACAGCATGTCCAAGACAATTCCAACTGTTTTCTAATCTATTTCTGCTAATTTAGCCCTCTTTCTGCCCTATCTAGGGACTAATGCATCACACATTGCTCAAGGCTGAAGATAGAGATGGCATTTTTGCTCACCCTTCCAATTATAATATCATCTTAATTATTTGTCTCCCCTTTATCCTACCCCTTAAATCCATTTATATATGGAAACCCGAATAATATTTTAAAAATACAAATGAGATCATGCCACCCACATCCTTATAGTTTTCAATAGTTTTTTTTGGGGGGGTTGCTTTAAGGTTGAAAACAGCTAATCTGTAAAATGGCTTAAAGATCATTCATGGCTCCGCTGTACCTTTCAATCATTCATTCTTGTGATCTGAAATATACTTACATTATCCTGCTTTTTTGCATATAAATCATATACGTTTAATCATTGTCCCTGGTTACTTTTTTTTAGAGGACAAGAGAGAATGGGCACCCCCACATGAGTGGTCATAGAGAGTTGGGAGAGAAGGAGACAGAATTCCAAGCAGGCTCCATACTCAGTGTGGAGTTTGTCATAAGGCTCAATATTACAACCCTGAGATAATGACCTGAGCAAAAACCAAGAGATAGACACTTAACCCACTGAGTCATTCAGGCTTAATTGACATTATGTTGTAAAAAATAATCTGTATTTCTGCAAGTGAAATTGATTATTTTCATTATTGTGTAACATTTCATTCTTTTTCTATATCATGTTTTATCTATTTCACTGAGTGAAGAACATTTAAGTTGCTAGCAGTTTGAGATCCTCATGTATATTGATGTTACAGACTTTGGACTCACACAAGCATGCATTTCTGGAGGAATAATTGCTAGCTCATAGGTTTTGCATATATTCTGCTTTAGTTGCTACTATCAAATATTTTCTAAAGCAGTTATGCCATTTTACAATGTCACCAGCAGAGATTGAGAGTTTTGTTGAGATCTATATCCTTGCTAAATTTTGAAATTACCTACCTCTTTCATCTTTATATTTTTTGCCTTCTGACTTCTATCCCATTCTATTCTCTTCCTTTCTGATAGTCCCTCCCAACCTCATTCCTTCCTTCTAGTTGTGCTAAAGGGTATGTATCTGTAAGTCAATGCAGTATTATTTTGAATTCAGAAAAGATGAAAATTCCCTTTGAATCTTCATTTTTAGATCTAACTCTACTTTTTTTCCTAAGGACACACCCATGGAAATTTCTACAACTGCATGTTCCCAGAAACCCTATCAGACTTGATCTAGTTGAATGAGGTCAATCTTCATTGCAATTCCTCTGCATTTTTTCTTTAATAATATCACAGTTTTAAATAATCATGTTATAGGTTTCTGATATTTTCTTCTTTATCGTTCATTAAATTGTTTCCATTAAAATCCATGCTTCCTAGATCTATTTCAGTAGCTGGTAGAGAAACAATATTCATTAGTTTTCATTCTTTTAATTAACATTTATTTCAGTGACAGAATGAAAAGAAAGTTTTGCTACTAAAAGTATTTACCCAAAGAAGAAGAAAGCAAATTGAAAGTACAGCAAAGTATTTATTCATTCTAACTACTTATAACTATCTCTAGAGACCAAAAGAAGTACCACATAGAGTCAACTTGATAGCATTTCTGTTTACTAGGCCTTAGTTTTCTTATCTATGAAGTGAAATAACTGGAGGAGTTAAACAAGAGATATACTCCATTATATCAGACTACAGAATTCGCACATAAATGAGAGTGGGAGTATACTTATGGAAGCCACTGCTGAAGGGGATGAGGTGAGGAGAGAAAACAGGGATGCTGAGTCAAGAAACATAACACCTAGAACGCCACTCTCAGGACAATTGAGGGGAACTGAGGAATTGGGTTGCAAACTAGATCATACGGTATGGTATAAACCAATAAGATTCAGCTAAGCTCTGGGCCAATCTGCTTGCAGCAGCAGAGAGGGCAAGATCTGGGCTGGGCATAAAAGGAAGAACAGGGCCAGCTGCTGCTTACACTTGCTTCTGAAACAACCGTGTTCACTAGCAACCACAAACAGACACCATGGTGCATCTGACTGCTGAAGAGAAGAGTCTTGTCACCGGCCTGTGGGGCAAGGTGAATGTGGACGAAGTTGGCGGTGAGGCCCTGGGCAGGTTGGTATCCATGTGGCAAGGCAGGCTTTTGGAGAAAGCATGAGAGCTGGGCAGATGGAGTTAACTCAGTCCCTTGGGTTCTGACAGGCACTGACCCCTGTGCCCTCTGTGCTGTTTTCACCCTTCAGGCTGCTGATTGTCTACCCCTGGACTCAGAGGTTCTTTGACTCCTTTGGGGACCTGTCCACTCCTGATGCTGTTATGGGCAATGCTAAGGTGAAGGCCCATGGCAAGAAGGTGCTGAACTCCTTTAGCGATGGCCTGAAAAACCTGGACAACCTCAAGGGCACCTTTGCTAAGCTCAGTGAGCTTCACTGTGACAAGCTGCACGTGGATCCCGAGAACTTCAAGGTGAGTCTAGGATATGTTCCATTTTTTTTCTTTTCACTTTCTAGGCGCTCACCTGATTCATTTACCTACCTGTTCTCCCTCCACCTTCCTTTGTACTTCAGCATATATCATCTTGAATGCTTTTCAAAGTTTGTGCAATTTCATACATTTCCTTTCTCACGGCCTTTTCTTTTTCATCAAGTTGTTTATTTAACTTCTTGTCTTCTTCCCCTAACTAGTTTTTTTCCCTACTCGATATGCAAATTATGCGTGTCTACTCTCATCTTCTACTTCTCCACTCGGAAACATCTTTCTGTCTCTCCAAATGGGGATGGGAAGGGCACCTCAAAGAGTTGTCAATCTAGAGGCTACAAATCATTTCAAAATTAAAGGATAATTGGATTTTTATAGAGACAAGACTCAATGGAAAGGAAAGGAATTGAATATCTGAGAAGAGTGAAGTAGGACAGCCGCAGGTGCTAAAAGGCAGCCCAGCATCATACTAATTAATCAATTAAGTATTAAATTACATATATATACATATATAATGAAACTATACAGTGTACATACGCATATATTTGCTCATTTATGCTGATGAAGAAAACCTGAGAATCAGTTTGGGCTGGAGTGTGAGGGAAAGAAAAAAAAATATCATTGGCTCAGTTTCTCAGAAGTCGGGCTTGATTTCTCTCTTAATCGTGTATGCGTGTCTCTCTATGTCTTCCCCACAGCTCCTGGGCAACGTGCTTGTGTGTGTGCTGGCTCACCACTTTGGCAAAGAATTCACCCCCCAGGTGCAGGCTGCCTATCAGAAGGTGGTGGCTGGTGTGGCCAATGCCCTGGCTCACAAGTACCATTGAGACCCTGGCCTGTTTCCTGGTGACCACTGGAAGACCCTGTCTCCCTAAATTCTATCTTCTGAACTGGGGGAAATAATGTCCACCATCAAGGGTATGGCTGCCTAATAAAGAACCTTCAGCTCAACTTTCCGATTCATTTCACTTATTTTATTTTATTTATTTTATTTAAATTATTTTATTTTGTTTTGTTTTGTTTTATTTTATTTATTTTATTTTATTTTATATTTGTCTAGGGATATGGGAAATCCTTCCTACAGATAGGAAGCACTTGTTTCGTATTCAAAGAGGTCAAGGGAGATGAGAAAAGGAAGTAGGGGCCTACATTGTCACTAGTGGAAAATACTTCTCCCTCCAAAACATAGGCATGGTCAAGAAGATTATATATAGAGAATGCTGGCATTATAGGGGCTCTGTGGAAGAATTCCAACTTAAGACACAGCCCTCAGGCTAATGCTTTGATTTATTTCGAACAATTAGTAAGAAACAAGATGCTCGATTAGAGACATAATGAATGATCAAGATATTGTTCTGTTTCCTTTTTCCCTACTTCCCTTGCCTGCAGTGTAGCTAGTTTACCATACCATGCTCCATCAGTTGTTCCCGCTCTAAGGAAAAATCTCCCTCTTTTACTTGTCCCAACATGGCATAAATAATTCCTCCTCCCACTCTCCCATTTCAGTCAAACTGCATCTCTGCTTATCCCTTGTGATGCCTTTGCACACTGGCCTCATTGTGCTTTCCAATATTGCCTATGAAAATCATTCCAAACCCTTCCCCCTCCCTATTTTCCACATTTCTTTTTGTCTGTCACACTCACACTCTTTGCTGAATAAACATTTCTGTCTATTTTGGACTGTGCCATGTGACTACTGTGCCTTGCTAAGTTCCTTCATAGGTAGGAATTGAATATTTATTAAATAAAGTAGTCCATGAATAAATAAATGAAAGAATGATTATTCCCTATCTTAGGACTGCTGGAAGTAGAGGACAATCTGAACAAGGAACCATTGAAGAGAATCCTTTGGTGTTGATGTCCTAGTATACAATGAGGAAGCACAGAGGAAAGGAAAACACTGCTCAGACATTTACTTTCTGTTCAGAGCCTACTGGACATTTGGCCTTATGAACTAATGTCTTATGTATTTGTTAAAAGGGCATAGACTGAAGCCAAGACTCTATCCCTAGAGAGGCACAGTTTCAAAGTTAACTTGGGAAATCAACACCACGACCTACTTAGTCATGTCAACTAAAGCTAATTCTGGATGAAGATCTGAGCCAAACATAGAAAATATTTGTGTAGTGATTATAGACTGAGACATTAAATGTTCTGTAACAATTAGCACATAGTTCAGTAAACTTATGACTAGATTGGCTGTATTGCTTTTCATACTGAAATATGACTTTAAAAAGTATATGTACATCATTTCTGTTAGTTCTGCTCCTTTGGAGTATTTTTACTTTATTTAATTTTATTAATTTGAATTACAGTTTTGAAAGGATGCTAAATTGAGGTAACCCAGAGATTGTGCATCTTGGAAAGAAGAGTGGAAACTAACTGTGCCTAACCGAGGAAAATATGGAATATTTTGTAGAAATGCCTTAATGAACAGAATTTGAAACTGAACACTGCTATATGTACAAGTGTTCCAATTGAGTATCATTTCTGAAACAAATAATATTACATATCTTTGGGTGACTGTCATGAATCACTCGATCCTCATTCTCTTAATTATACTCAGACTAGGCCCATCCTAAATTCAAAACATCAAGAAGTATGCAAACTTGGCAAACTGGAGAAAAGAAAAAAAAATCTTTCTGTCTCTTGGGAGCTCAGGGTATTTGTGCATATGTGTATGCACACATGCACATGTGTGTATGTGTGTGCGTGTGTGTGCACATTCATGTGTGTATGTGTATGTTTAGTGCTCAATGGGGCTGGAATCAAAATAAAGCAGACATCTTTTGGTACCCCCTATTTGAAGGGTAGAAGTAATGGTAAAGATGGCAGTGACTCTAGAAGTTTCTAGAATATTTGAATGTTGATCAGGATGTGACCATGAGGCTCAGAGCATAATCGCATTTATCAGTTTATTCTTTTTGTCTGATATGTCTGAACTTTTGATGTCTTATTAACAACTTGCAGCCTTGGACCTGCAGGGTAAGGGTAAGAAGAGAAGTCTGTCGCCCTCTTCAGTCTTGCTAGGTAGCAAAGGTGAGAGAGTCCTGTCCTGAAGCCAGGAACAAGGTGGCTGCAGAGTTGCCAGTACAAAAAAGTGGTTCATAGATCATTCATGGCAAAGAAGGCTGAGGGAAGAATATAAAAGACAACTTAGGGGAAATATTTGTGAGTACAGAAAATGTTAGAGGAAGTCTAAGCAGATGCTGATTTCTGTCAAGATGGCAAAGCTATAGTTTAGCCTTGACAATTTGGCTCTTTACAGTAAAGTATAGACATATTCATTACTGTTATTTAGTAAGGCCTGTGAACTTCTCATGACAGAGAGCTTTTGCAAAAGACATGTCCAAACGTCCCAAGAAAGACTTTCCTTCACACACTTATACCCAAACTCTGAAATCAGGGGTGTGAAATAGAGTCTTGAAAATAGTGGTAAACGTGGTAAAGCTAATGAAGTTTTAAATTTAGTAAAATGAAACTCAAAACTTACAGGTCAAACAAAACGTGTGTGTGCATCCGTGTGTGTGTGTGTGTGTGTGTGTGTGTGTGTGTGTGTTTGGTTTCTAAATATCTAAAATATTTGAAGGCTCCCTTTTCCTTGAAGTCAACACGTGAAATCTTGCCCCAGGAATAGACAGATAGTCAGAACTTCTTTGCTTACGGGTTTTAGAGAAGAATAAATATAAATAGAAAATGCTAGAATTATATCTCTTTTACTCCCATCATCTTTTATGGGCACGTAATTCTGACCTAACCTCCAGATTACCAGAGAAGAACCAAGACTTTCCTCTCTGTCTGAGAAAGATCAGAGAGAGGTTGTTCACAAGTACTTGATGGGATTTGGGACGAGTAAAAGGGGAGAGAGATCCTTACTCACCTAGCAGTGATGGAGAAAGTAGTTTAGGGAATGGAACAATGGAAGTGGAGATTTTGTGAGTTTATTTGAAACAACTAGAAATAGAGAAGTCCTTTTCTTATGGTTCACCTTGTAGTTGAGGTACTGGAGTGTTAGAGGTGAAAGGATGAAAAATATATGTTAAGTATTTGTAGCCAGTGATGATAACAGAGAGAGAAAGATGATTCTAGACATCAAGGAACCTGAATCAAAAGAAGATTCTCAGGCAGGAGAAACATGGTAAGTAAAGAAATGCACAGCCATTTCTTTGCTTATAGGAAAGGGGAATTTAGGAGCAGGCTAGGAGGCAAGAGGTACACAGATGATGGGAAGTTGGAAAAAGAACCAGCAGGGCCGTCCAAGAACACCAACATCCTAAGCTGAGCTCAGAAATGGTCACTGCTTTTTTTTTTTATGGTATCTTTTGATGGTAAGGAGCAGAAATATCCACTTCAGTTTCTTTGCCTAAGAAGTTAGTTATCAGAATGTATTACTTGGAGGAGAGAAGGGTAAGGGGAGGGAAATCGGAAAAGCGATAGAGATAGGGGAAAACATGATAATAAAGGAAGATTTTAAAATATTATTTATATATTCATGAAAGACACACAGAGGGAGGCAGAGACATAGGCAGAAGAAGAAGTAGACTCCCTCAGGGAGCCTGATGCCAGACTTGATCCCAGGATCCTGGGAACACACCCTGAGCCAAAGCAGATGCTCAACTACTGAGCCACCCAGGCGTCCCTAAAAAAAGATTTAAACAAAAAATATGTGAAAGAAATGAGATTATAAGTGTTGAATTTGAATAAAAGAAATGGTTATACAAAGAACATTCTTAGTGGTCTAGGAAGATGATTATCTGAGCCAAAGCCATAGCGCCCTGTCACTTTCCTGCCATTCATTTCAAGTCACAAAGAAGGTTCTCTCTTCTCCCATACACTTTTCCACATCAGTCCAGGAAGAAATCATTTTTATGTCCCTGGTTAATTAAAGACATTATTTTTCTCAGTGCTACTAACAATTTTGTTTTTTAACTGATTTTTCAGTTAGTTTTATTCCTTACTACAGGGAGATAACTATGTTTTCATCTGTGGGTGCTCAAAACCTAATAGAGGAATTATTACACAGGAGACTCCTGATTTATACGTACTTTCAATTTCCAATCATCATCTACTTGGTTACATGACTAAAGTATGAGAAAAATGAATGAATGAATGAATGAATGAATGAATGAATGAACTAAGTATCTTTCTAGGAGGATTTAATCCAAACCAAGAGAAGGAAGATACACGTAGGACTGTGGCAGAGGTCCCATCCACACTGTCCTTGTAATTATTTTCTGAAGACACAGGGGGAGATCCATCCATAGGCTTTTAAGTTGAACCACAGTGGATGGATGCCTTCTATTTCTGGACCTGGGATTCTCCATTTGTATAACAAGAAAATTGGGGAGACACTCTCTAAGAAGTTACCAGGTTATGGTTCTCAAAAGTATGACAGTACACTTGCCAAAGAATGATTTTAGTAGCAATTTGTATTGCTGAGATGGGCCTGAGGATGGGAGGGTCTGAAGTCAGACTCACAAGCCAGTTTCAGAATTGCCAAGGATAGGCTTCACCCTGCATGACCACACCCAGGCCTGGGCCAATCTCATAACAGCAAGGATGCAAGATCAGGGCTGGGCATAAAAGGAAGAACAGGGCCAGCTGCTGCTTACACTTGCTTCTGAAACAACCGTGTTCACTAGCAACCACAAACAGACACCATGGTGCATCTGACTGCTGAAGAGAAGAGTCTTGTCACCGGCCTGTGGGGCAAGGTGAATGTGGACGAAGTTGGCGGTGAGGCCCTGGGCAGGTTGGTATCCATGTGGCAAGGCAGGCTTTTGGAGAAAGCATGAGAGCTGGGCAGATGGAGTTAACTCAGTCCCCTGGGTTCTGACAGGCACTGACCCTTGTGCCCTCTGTGCTGTTTTTACCCTTCAGGCTGCTGATTGTCTACCCCTGGACTCAGAGGTTCTTTGACTCCTTTGGGGACCTGTCCACTCCTGATGCTGTTATGGGCAATGCTAAGGTGAAGGCCCATGGCAAGAAGGTGCTGAACTCCTTTAGCGATGGCCTGAAAAACCTGGACAACCTCAAGGGCACCTTTGCTAAGCTCAGTGAGCTTCACTGTGACAAGCTGCACGTGGATCCCGAGAACTTCAAGGTGAGTCTAGGATATGTTCCATTTTTTTTCTTTTCACTTTCTAGGCGCTCACCTGATTCATTTACCTACCTGTTCTCCCTCCACCTTCCTTTGTACTTCAGCATATATCATCTTGAATGCTTTTCAAAGTTTGTGCAATTTCATACATTTCCTTTCTCACGGCCTTTTCTTTTTCATCAAGTTGTTTATTTAACTTCTTGTCTTCTTCCCCTAACCAGTTTTTTTCCCTACTCGATATGCAAATTATGCGTGTCTACTCTCATCTTCTACTTCTCCACTCGGAAACATCTTTCTGTCTCTCCAAATGGGGATGGGAAGGGCACCTCAAAGAGTTGTCAATCTAGAGGCTACAAATCATTTCAAAATTAAAGGATAATTGGATTTTTATAGAGACAAGACTCAATGGAAAGGAAAGGAATTGAATATCTGAGAAGAGTGAAGTAGGACAGCCGCAGGAGCTAAAAGAAAGCTCAGCATCATACTAATTAATCAATTAAGTGTTAAATTATATATATATACATATATAATGAAACTATACAGTGTACATACGCATATATTTGCTCATTTATGCTGATGGAGAAAACCTGAAAATCAGCTTGGGCTGGAGTGTGGGGGAAAGGAAAAAAAAAAAGATCATTGGCTCAGTTTCTCAGAAGTCGAGCTTGATTTCTCTCTTAATCGTGTATGCGTGTCTCTCTATGTCTTCCCCACAGCTCCTGGGCAACGTGCTTGTGTGTGTGCTGGCTCACCACTTTGGCAAAGAATTCACCCCTCAGGTGCAGGCTGCCTATCAGAAGGTGGTGGCTGGTGTGGCCAATGCCCTGGCTCACAAGTACCATTGAGATCCTGGCCTGTTTCCTGGTGACCACTGGAAGACCCTGTCTCCCTAAATTCTATCTTCTGAACTGGGGGAAATAATGTCCACCATCAAGGGTATGGCTGCCTAATAAAGAACCTTCAGCTCAACTTTCCGATTCATTTCACTTATTTTATTTTATTTATTTTATTTTATATTTGTCTAGGGATATGGGAAATCCTTCCTACAGATAGGAAGCACTTGTTTCGTATTCAAAGAGGTCAAGGGAGATGAGAAAAGGAAGTAGGGGCCTACATTGTCACTAGTGGAAAATACTTCTCCCTCCAAAACATAGACATGGTCAAGAAGATTTTATATAGAGAATGCTGGCATTATAGGGGCTCTGTGGAAGAATTCCAACTTAAGACACAGCCCTCAGGCTAATGCTTTGACTTATTTCCAACAATTAGTAAAAAATAGGGTGCTCGTTAGAGACATAATGAATGATCAAGATATTGTTCTGTTTCCTTTTTCCCTACTTCCCTTGTCTGCAGTGTAGCCTACCATGCCATACTCCATCAGGGGTTCCAGCTCTAAGAGACAACTCTTTATCTATGGGTTCTCAAAACCTAATAGAGTAATTATTACACAGGAGACTTCTGATTTATACATAATTAGTTTTCCAATCATCATTTATTTGGTTACATGACTAAAGTATGAGAAAAATGAATGAATGAATGAATGAATGAATGAATGAATTTTAAGTATCTTTCTAGGAGGTTTTATCCAAACCAAGAGAAGGAAGATACACGTAGGACTGTGGCAGAGGTCCCATCCACACTGTCCTTGTAATTATTTTCTGAAGACACAGGGGGAGATCCATCCATAGGCTTTTAAGTTGAACCACAGTGGATGGATGCCTTCTATTTTCTGGACCTGGGATTCTTCATTTGTATAACAAGAAAATTGGGGAGGCACTCTCTAAGAAGTTACCAGGTTATGGTTCTCAAAAGTGTCTCATGACAGTACACTTGCCAAAGAATGATTTTAGTAGCAATTTGTATTGCTGAGATGGGCCTGAGAATGGGAGGGTCTGAAGTCAGACTCACAAGCCAGTTTCAGAATTGCCAAGGATAGGCTTCACCCTGCATGACCACACCCAGGCCTGGGCCAATCTCATAACAGCAAGGATGCAAGATCAGGGCTGGGCATAAAAGGAAGAACAGGGCCAGCTGCTGTTTACACTTGCTTCTGAAACAACCGTGTTCACTAGCAACCACAAACAGACACCATGGTGCATCTGACTGCTGAAGAGAAGAGTCTTGTCTCCAGCATGTGGGGCAAGGTGAATGTGGACGAAGTTGGCGGTGAGGCCCTGGGCAGGTTGGTATCCATGTGGCAAGGCAGGCTTTTGGAGAAAGCATGAGAGCTGGGCAGATGCAGTTAACTCAGTCCCCTGGGTTCTGACAGGCACTGACCCCTGTGCCCTCTGTGCTGTTTTCACCCCTCAGGCTGTTGATTGTCTACCCCTGGACTCAGAGGTTCTTTGACTCCTTTGGGAACCTGTCCACTCCTGATGCTGTTATGAGCAATGCTAAGGTGAAGGCCCATGGCAAGAAGGTGTTGAACTCCTTTAGCAATGGCCTGAAAAACCTGGACAACCTCAAGGGCACCTTTGCTAAGCTCAGTGAGCTTCACTGTGACAAGCTGCACGTGGATCCCGAGAACTTCAAGGTGAGTCTGTGGGACCCTCAACATTCTCTTTGATCTTCCTTTTTAAGACCCAACTCATGGTGTCCGTAAAGGGTATAGGCATCAGGATGTTGTTCAGAGTGTAAAGGAAGTGTTCTAGTTGCATAAGTATGGACTCCTCAGCACTGTTTTACTTATTTTATCGTCTTGGCTCATAATTGTTTCCTCTTGTCCTTTTTTTTGTTGTTGTTGTTCTCTGCAATGGTTTTTCTTTATTGTTTTAATTAAACTTTTGAGTGTTTCAAAAGTGATTTTAATCCATTCAAAACCATTTTTTTTTTCTGATCCTTTTTTCCTTATCTCTTTTTTGAAAGCAAGGAAGATAAAATCTGATTGCTTCTTTGCATAGTTGGAATGAATAACCAAGAAAATTTAAGATTTGGGTTAAAACAAAAGGAAAGAAACATTTCTCAATGTAAAATCAGGCTGATATTGTTGGAGTCATATGGATTGTAACATGTAATAATCAGCTATCTTTCTGCTTATATTCTAATGACACTTTTTGGGTCTGTGGATGGGTTGGAATACTCTGAGTCTTAGCTAGGTCCCTCTGCTAATCATCCACATGCCTCTTGTCTTCCCCACAGCTTCTGGGCAACGTGTTGGTGTGCGTGCTGGCCCGCCACTTTGGCAGGGAATTCACCCCATTGGCTCAGGCTGCCTACCAGAAGGTGGTGGCTGGTGTGGCCAATGCCCTGGCCCACAAATACCACTGAGTTCTCTTTCTTGCTTTCAAGGCAAAGTCGTTTGGTCCCCGGACCCCAACACTTGAACATGGGGAAATTGCGAAGTCCTTTGAGCATCTGGTTCCTGACTAATAAAGAACATTTATTTTCTTTGTACTGGTGTATTTAAATTACTTCTGTGACTGTCACTGGAATTGTTACATCACATGAGAAGTCAAGTCATGTAAGACATAAAGAATGAGGGGCTAGTTCAGATCTTGGGAAAATATATCTGTATTTTGGACTCCATGAATGGAGAGGTTATAAATAGCTAACTATGTGGCAAACTGACCCTGTTGCCTATTTTTCCTTTCTTAGGAAAGGATTCAACTAGAGATTTGCTTTGGGGGTTAGGCTTTTCCTATGCTTTATTTAAATCAAGCATTTTATTTAGGCTTACTTAAATTTCTTCACTCTCCCCAGTTCAAAAACTCACTTTAATACACGAAGTTCTTCTGCCTAAAGGTATCAGTGCTCCTCTAAGATTTTCCTTTGTGTGTTGTTGACAGTCACTTGTCCTCCCCAACACTCTTATTCTGGTTCTCTCCATCCTCTTACAACATATACTAGCATGAAAGTCTCAAAGCAGGGGAGGGAGTTTTACTATCTCTTCCCTTGCTTCTTTCTAGGTCTGCATTGGAAGAAAGGAACTGATAATGTTTTGATAAATATAAGACTAAGACAAATGTGAAAAGGAGATTTTCTGGCTTGACATTCACTACTGTCTTGCAATCCTCTTATGGGCTTCCACTGAATGGAATCCCATCTTCTCAGGATGTTTTAGCGTCCATAGCCAAGAAGTGATTGGAAGCCTGCTCCCACCTCCTCCTCTCTTTGATGCCTTTGATGCCTTCTCTGGCTTTCTAGTTATTAGCACGGTGTTACCATCAGCAACACACCCTTATTTCATTTCCTCAGTTAATGGCTATTTATGTGGATGGCAGATTTTGGAAATAAAATGACTTTGAAGACATTCACTTTGAAGTGACTTGTCCCAACCCACATTCTAATTATGAATAAAGTTAGGAAGACTATGAAAATAATACCATTAATAAGTAAAAATATTTGATTAATTAAATTAATATAAAACCAGTCTTCATCCAAACACAGAATAAAGATGAATACAAGGTGTCTTTATAAATACACAAATAAGAATTCCCTAAACCTTCAGCATCAGAAGGGAGTCAAAAGCGTGCCTTGGTGACAACTTTGGTCATCTGCTGAAAGGGACCTCACATTTGATATTGACATGAATGTTAGGACTTTGCATGCAGACAGAGCATAGTAGAGCAGATGTCCCATAGATCTGGATAACATGAGATTTGGTATTGACATAAAAGTACAATGGAAAGCAGAGTCATGCAAGTATCTAAGAGAAAGTCGACTACACATGCTGTCCTGGGCATCAGAATGAAGTGGAGGAGTGGAAGGGCTATGGATGGTCCAGGAGGTCAAAAGAAAGGACATAGAATGGATAGGAAGCACTAATGCTATTACACAGCCCAGGTTCTATAATTTGATGATGATTTTATTAGCAGAGCATTATTTTTATGCAAAATTACTTACGCAAAATTATTTAAGCCAAATATGGTTTTATTATGGGAACAAACTCCATCAGATATTTAACTCTAGTTTTCTCTTGTACTGCTAGGTTTTGCCTCTTAATAATCCATATTCTCAAGTGTTCCCTTCCTATTTTTGTGTCCCTTGATTATTAGTATTATAAAAAAAGGAACATCAAGATTGGGAAAGGAAAAGTAGATATCACTAATTAACAAATCAATAAGCACCACTTTATAGCTGTTTGGCCAGAGGTATAGTACCTCCAAGAGATAAATGCCCATCTCTGACAAAACTTGGCACTACCTGGCTGCTGTTCTACTCCATTCCTAATATTAGTTGGAGAAGGATGAAAGAGAGGGACAGAGTACATAGCATGTGTATGTCATACACAGAGAATACTATTCTTTGGAAGTGGCTTAGACTCATGGAAAGGATTCTCTCACTGTAATAGCCATCAAGCAGTAGAGAACAATCTCAATTATTCACATCATAAAATGGATAAGGGCCAGAGTTGCTCCAAAATTACTCTTGCTTTTGCATCTTGCTTTATAAAGATACTGATTTTTCTTCCAGGGCTGATTTTTTTATTTTCTGATTGCTTGTCTCAGGATGCTATTAAAATGAACATTCCTTAGCTCTTAAAATGAAATGAGAAAGGAGATTCTAATATAGATGTGAGGGACTAATGTTAGAATTGAACAAGACCTGAGATTTTGTCACAACTAATCTACTTGAAGGGGAATTGGCTGGTTGAGAACACACAATATTTCTATCTATGTCAAAGAGAACACCTTGATAATGGTTCAGTACATCCTCTAGGTCTTGATGCTAAAAATGACTGGGTACATTAGGGGTACAAAGAAAATGGACACTTTGCCTGTGATGATGTGGATAAGGGAGAGGGAATGCTTTGCAAACTTGTGAACGATAGAAGAGCCCAGCACAAGGACATAAAGTAAAAGGGAAGTAAGAATGTGAGACACACACTGGACTGAGAGTTGCTTCCTGTAGGAGGCAATGGCCATTGCAGATCTGAGAATAAGAACATAAGAAGGCGCTATTAAAAGGAAGTCTGGGCCCATGGCAAGCAAGATGACCAACAAAGTATAGAAACTGTTGATCCATGAGCCAGAGCAGGGGAGTTGGATCATATCCTGGTGTAGACAGCAGGAGTGAGAAAGGATACTGTCATGACAATAAGAGAAACCAAAGAGGTACAGGCCATGAAAGATGGTGAAAGATGCACTCTGAATCCACAAAACACTCCAATCCTCTCTACTTGGGAGCTGATAAGCACTGAGGGATATCTCAGAGGGTCAGCAATGGCCACAAAGCAATCATATGCCATGGTTAAAAGCATGATTGACTCAATGAAAGAGAGATATGAACAACATAGGGATGGAAAATACAGTCATATAAATGATACAAAATTTATCCATAGCTTTCCCAGTACTGTGGATAATACTGGAACACAGAGACCCAGGTCAATTCCTGCCAGCATAACCAGAAAATAGTACATGGATTAGTTCAGGGATAAGTCTAAGTGGACAATGGGAATGATAGTGGCTTTGCCCAGCACTGCTGCCTAGTACACCTAGACAACAGAGATGGAGACTCAGCAATCGGGCCCATATTCCATCCTAGAAAACCTGTCAGTGTGAATTTGGAAGGTCTAACAATGGAAGACCAGGCAAGATTCCAGGGATTACCTGACACAGCAGAATTATAAAATATAATTTCTATATTTTTATTTTTTAAAAGTTTTTTATTTATTCATGAGAAACACAGTAAGAGACAGAGGCATAGGCAGAGGGAGAAGTCTCCCTGCAGCGAACCTGATGCGGGACTCAATCCCAGGACCCCGGGATCATGACATGACCTGAAGGCAGATGTTCAACCACTGAGCCACCCAGGCATCCCTCTATATTTTTATTTGCAACAAAAAATGATGCCAGGTGATAATTCACAGAGTGAGTTGACTCTTAACATCTTTTCCTAAATCCCTGAGGTCTCACGCTGGGATAGAAATATTGAGCCCTAGGGAATTTTTGAGCCTTATTTTTAAGGACCTGCATAACATCAAGGCAGCAATGTTAATAGTTGTAAAGTCCAGAATAAAGTTAAATTGTTACATTCATCTGGAATTGACAAGCTATGGGAATACCTGTCATTTGCATTCCAAAGTTTTGAGAACTAGGAGATCAAATCAGAGATAAAAAAAATAACTGAAGAGAGATAGAGGTTTGGAAACAGTCCAGTTGAAATAAAACAAAACAAAAACAAATACACAGAGACATCAATAATCAATATAAAAATTCAAGTTAGTTGACTGAGGATAGATCATCTGATGACCTTCTTTATAGTTTATTGTTGCTGAGTATTATGATAGTAATAGAAGTAAGAGAAAGTAAGAGCATGGAAGCAATGCTACTGATATATTCAAATGGAAGTCTACACTCCCAGAGTGCCTAGAAGCATTTTTTTTCCCAATGGATTCATGGGCCTTTCACAACTTCTCAAGTTGTGAAATGACACTCATGCAAAGATTTTGTCTGTCTTCTTCAGACATTGGACTTAGGATGAACTATCTTTTCTTTTGGGGACCCAACGAAGTCATGGATCCAGATATAATTCAGTGTGCAAAGAAGCAAAGGAGACATTTATTGAAGAGAATTTGGAAGCCAAGGAGTATTCTGGAATAAAGAAGAAAACTCAAACAACTGAGGTTGGAGAAAAGGCAGGGATAGATAGGACTCTATCCTAAGTGTTCTCAGATAAAGGATAACTACTTATTTCTTTGCTAAGACAATTGATGGAATTGCTAATAGTTTCATCTGGCCTGCTCACAATTCATTTCTTCTTTGTCTTCACTTTCTTCTACTTTTCTCATATAAGATAATCAACTAAAAAAACACACAATTGCATGCCTAACTGTGAGTCTTTAACAATTCTTGCATGTGCATCACAGAAGTAATCTGGTGACACACTACTCTTTTTTTGATTCATTTTTATTCAACAAGCACTTATAGGGTCTCTATATGTTAAATTTAAAACTCTGTCTTATGTCCTAGATACAGAATAATAATAGTATGTTTGCCTTGAAAAAAAGTAGAAGTAAGAAGAGACCACAAATAGAAAGATATTTCATGCTCATGGATTGGAAAAATAAATACTGTTAAAATTCCCAAACTACCCAAAGCAATCTACACATTTACTGCAATCCCTATCAAAAAACCACCAGTATTTTTCACAGAACTAGAACAAATAATTTTAACATTTGTATGGAACCACAGAAGACCCCAAATAGTCAAAGCAATTTTGAAAAAGAACAACAACAACAAAAAAGAACAACAAAGCTAGATGTAAAACAACCCCAGATTTCAAGATATACATGAAACTGTAGTCATCAAAACAGTGTGTTACTGGCACAAAAGTAAACACATAGATCAATGGAACAGAAGAGAGAGTCCAGAAATAAACAAACATACAAACAAACAAACACACAAACCAAACCCATGATTAAATGGTCAATTAATCTTCAAAAAAAAAAAAAAAAGAGACTAGAATATGCAATGGGAAAAGAGAGCCTACAAAATGAGAGAAGATATTTGCAAATGACATATCTGAGGGGTTAGTATCCAAAATACAGAAAGAACATACACAGCTCAAGACCAAACACCCAAATAATCCAAATAAAAAATAGAAGACATGAACAGACATTCTTCAAAGTAGACATACAGATGGATAACATGCATGATCAATATCACTCATCATCAGGAAAGTGCATAGTAAGATATCACCTCACACCACTTCAGAATGGCTAATACAGAAAGCACAAGAAACAAGTGTTAATAAGGGTATGGAGAAATAGGAACCCTAATGCGCTGTTAGTGGGAATGCTGACTGGCATGCCCAATGTGGAAAACAGTATGGAGGTTCTTTAAAAAATTAAAAATAGAAATACCACCTGATCCAATAATTCCCCTACTTGGTATTTACCCAATGAATTAAAAAAAAAACTAATTCAAAAAGATATATACACCTCTATATTTAATGCAGCATTATTTACAATAGCCAAACTATGGAAGCAACACAAGTGTCCACTTGGTTGATGAATGGATAAAGAAGAAGTGATATGCATATATGATAGAATATTAATAAGCCATAAAAAATGAAATCTTACTATTTATAGTAACATGGATGAATCTAGAAGATATAACGCTAAAATAAATCAGTTATCAGAAAAAGAAAAATACCATGTGATTTGATTCATATGTGAAATTTAAAATATAAAAAACAAAGAAAGAAAGGCAAAAAGAAAAAAGAAACCAGACATTTAACTATAGAAAACAAACTGGTGATTACCAGAGGGGAGGAGTATGAGGAGGTAGGGATGAAACAGGTAACGGAGATTAAGAGTACACTTACTGTATAGAGCACCATGTAATCTATAGAATTGTTGAATCACTGATGTATAACTGAAACTAATATAACACTACATTAATTACACTGGAATTTAAAAAATAGAATGCATAAGCAATTTAGTCCAAGATGCTTCCTCTTCTTTCAGTATATTAAATTAGCTTTATCATTCTCTTCTCAGATGCATGGGACAATAAATATTTCTTTTTTTTTTTTAATTAATTTATTTATTTATGATAGTCACAGAGAGAGAGAGAGGCAGAGACACAGGCAGAGGGAGAAGCAGGCTCCATGCACCGGGAGCCCGACGTGGGATTCGATTCCGGGTCTCCAGGATCGCGCCCTGGGCCAAAGGCAGGCGCCAAACCGCTGCGCCACCCAGGGATTCCACAATAAATATTTCTACACAAAGTTATGATGCACCCCTTAGTCTCCTTGGCCAAAGTGAATCATTAATGTCAATTTTTAGTCCTTGTAATAACTCAAGTGTTATTTCTGAATGAAATCATAAGGCACCAAAAAGATTAAGAAATACCACAAGGAAGTTCATGGAGGAATTATTAAAAAGGGGAAAAAGAGCTATAGTTAGCTTTGCTTTGTTGGTAAGGAAGTGAAATGAGTAAGAACACCAAGTTTCTCGATCTCTAGTAAGCCCTGAGCTGGGGAGTTTCTACATGATGTGAAGAGCACATGAGAGAAGTAGAACTTAGGTCTTGGCAGGTGCTGCTCCCCTCCCCTCTCAGCTCCCTGTCTGCCTGCTTAGTTGGATGGTAGGGCTAGGCTTTAAACTTCACCATACTGTCAGCTTTTGCACCTAAACCAAGGCTAGCCATGAAACCAAGGGAGAAAATTAAAAGTAATTAAAAAATACCTAAAAAAAAAAAGAAGTTATAAAGGGAGATACAGGACAATTCTGAAGGAATTCTGGATGTTAGTTTTATTGTTTATCTACCAGAAATAGACTCAGATAATAGAAGAGTTAGGATATCACTTTGTACATTAGACCCAGCTGTGGTAAAAGAATGATCTGCCTGTCTGCAGGGAAGAAATTTCCTCCCTTACTGAGATGATTTATAGGCTCCTCCAAAGTTTAATCAAGTATTTCTTGGAGATGCCCTTGAGAGTAAATGCCTTTGTATTGCTTTCGTTTTGTGACTAATGGGGCCACATTGCTTCCCACAACTGTTTTTCTTATTGAATTTCCAGTCAAATATGAGCTAGAATATGTGTTCTTGCTTTGTTGTTCTAGAATGTAGCCATGAGCAATGTAACCTTGGGGGAACTTGGTTTCTTCAGTGGAAAACTAAATTGTTCAACATCACATGCTAAAGATGAATATATGCATACCTTATGACCCCAAATTTCCAGAGATCCAAGTGAGTGTGTGTATGCAAAATTTCTACAAGAATCTTCAGAGTAACGTTCTTCATGAGTCAAAAGCTACAAAGAACCCAAATGCCCATCAACAATGGTATTGATAGATTTATTTGTGATAGATACATAAAGTGGAATACTATGAACCACTCTCTTGTTACATCAACAATATGAATGCAATTCACAAATATTAGGTTGCATAAGTAAGTCAGACTTTAAGAAAATGATATAATTTAATACATATGCATTTTAAAAACAGGAAAATGAATTAGTCATGATAGGTAAAAAGAGACAAATCGGGCACTGAGTAACTTTAAGGCTAATGATAAAGAGGTAACCCCTGCACCATGCATGTTCTTTTACTCCTAGACACTTACCCTTGCTACTTCTCCTTGCTGTTTCATCACTGTTGATATTTTTATCAACATAAAAGGCAGTTTTGGTGTTGGATATTACTTTCTACAGTATGTATTTTTCTGATCCTTTATCCCTTTGAAACTTTTTACTGTGACCTTAATTTATGTTTCCATAGATATGCATTAAAAGTGGTATAACAGATATCACATGAGATATTACTCACAATTTACAATCTACAATCTCTGTGATTCTGTGATTTCTCAATATCTTTTTTTAAATTTAGAGCCTGGATCCTGTTACTGGTACATAATGTAGTCTCAAAAACAAAATAAAATAAAATAAAAATAATTTTTAAAAAAGGAAAATGGTAAAGAAGATGAGGGATTAAATAAACAAACAATTTCTATGGCACCAGTACTTTTCCTGAGTATTTTGTCACATTTTAGAAAAATGTGTCTTTCCAGATAGTTACCAGTTCCATTCTGAGAGACATGCCTGGCTCATTACCTGATTTGAAAGGCCATAAATCCCAAAACACTCAAAAATGCCTACCTCTGGTGTTTCAGGTAATGAGCCTTTACCACTTCTGGGACCTTCTAGAAATTCAAGGATCTAGAAATGTAAGCAATTAAAATTTTACATCTACTACAAGTTCAGAATATAGCAATGTCCAATATACACTGAAATTTGCTTTACATAAATAAAAAGTGATCTGTTCTCACAGAATGTAACAACCTGTTGTCAAAAGCCACAGTAAGGGGAGTCTCCCAGCACTGCATCTATCAGAGCAGAGGCTGTTGGACAGGGTAAGAGGCCATGTTCATCACCCATAGCTTCTCATAAGCCCTACAGGGAAGTCTAGCCATTTGTACTCCACCATTTTTTTTTTTTCCCCCAGCAACAAGGCATCCTAGTAATAACATCCTGCTGAGGTGCTTTGAGTAACTCTCTTCCCTGAGATACAGTGGCTACATTACCCCTGCTACCCCATCTGGCTTAGGTTAAAATTTCACTGAGTGAGTTGATTTTTGCTCCTTGGAAAACTGACTATTCTGAGATATGGCCAGCATTACTCTCTGAACTAGATTTTGCTCTTATCCCCATCTCTGTGGCAACAGAAGGGCTAACAGGCAAGATATGTCCCTAGAGATGCCCTGGAGGCCCTTCCTGCCCTTGGAGATATGGGTTTCCACTGATTATGAAGGAGTCTTGAGCAGTCATTTGGGATTAGCCTAGTTCTAGTCTTGTCTATAATATCCTTCTTTCCTATGCTCTGGGGACACAGTAACCAGTCATCGGGGCCTCGACTCTACTCTCAGCAAAGTAGTGCTCTCTTAGTAATAAAGCAGGAACAATTAGAGGAACTAATATACTTCTTATGTTCTCTTCCTATATAGGAGAGTGGAAATGGAAATTAATGCCACTTTTTCATTATTAATAACATTTCTGCCAAGCGTGTAAAAGTGATCATGGAAATATAAACTTCTATGATTATATCTTAATTCTAGCTATAACTATATATGTATATAATGTCCACTGGTTTTCTATGTCTTTTTCTGAAGATCTTATGCATTTAATATGACTATATATATGTGTGTGTATATATATAGTCATAGTATATATACCATATGAATATGTATTAATATATATATGTGTGTGTGTGTATATATATATTGCTGACCAAGCTATTATCTCCACCAAGTGAAACTAAAAACCTAAAACACATCTAATTAGGTCTGATCGCCTATAGTACAGTAATCAAGCTATTCTTCTTCACCAATGATTCTTCTATACTGAAAGAATAAGAGCAGTAATGAAGAGGGTGATTCCGATGGCCAGGTTGAAGCCACCCAAATGCCTTCGAGGCAGCAGGAGATTACTAATGTATATTCTGGTTGTCCATTTCCTAGAAAGACACTGCAAGTTTCTTTATCTTGAAATAGAGGGGGGTGAATTAGTTTATTCTGTATTTTTAGGGGACATTTAAAAATATATGTAACATTTTAAATGTTTACCCTCAAAAATTTAACTCCCTATTTTAGAACGATTAAAGAGAGATTTGCTTCCCATTTTCATGTTTCTGCTTGGATTTCATCTTTCACTCAGTGACTGTTATCCTATTATGTCTGATTTTTATCTCAGTTGTCTTATATTACCTTAAAAATAGAAAAAGTATTAAAAAGGATAAATTTCCTTAATGGTGATCACTTAGGCCATAGTACAATCAAAAAAGACAATTCCTGATGGAAACTTCTCAGATACTCACATGACCACAATTAAACAAATGTACCATGTAATATAACTTTTATCATGGTTCTAAACTATGGTATCATTAAAATACTTCAGTTAAGATGGGAGTATTATTTAGAAATTTCTAATATAATGTAATAAGCAAACACATATAAAGAATAGATACACAAATAATATATAATAAAGAGCATATTTACAAAATTAATAAAAGTAGCTAATACTGTAATCTGGGATTTTAAACCTACACTGAGATTATGGTAAACACTAGTCCCTTGGACTAGTGTTACAGAAGGTTCTTATCTCTTCAGCCATGCCAAGTCTCTGAAGGGCTGAGCCTCACTTAAAATTTCCCAGTTGTAAAGCAAATCTGCTTTATACATCCTTGAAAATGGGAAAATTCAATGGGCTTCACCAGGCCCTGCTGGTATCCATATGTGACCCTTAGATGGACTACCTGGCAAAGAGTGAGATCTTTCAATTTATTGGACATAGCAGGTTGTGTGTGGGTGTCATTAAATAATGATACTAAATAGAAAGAAAGAAAGAAAGAAAGAAAGAAAGAAAGAAAGAAAGAAAGAAGAAAAGAAAGAAAGAAAGAAGAAAGAAGAAAGAAAGAAAGAAGAAAAGAAAGAAAGAAAGAAAGAAAGAAAGAAAGAAAGAAAGAAGAAAGAAAGAAAGAAAAGAAAGAAAGAAAGAAAGAAAGAAAGAAAGAAAGAAAGAGAAAGAAAGAAAGAAAGAAAGAAAGAGAAAGAAAAAAGCAAAAACCTGGACTATTCTGGCAAACAGTCATACTTTTTATTCATTTTAATGAAAAAGACTCAGACTTGTACATCCAACACTCCACCTCCATGCCTTTAGGGTAAGTTAGGAATATTCAGCTTTACCCTACCCAACCTGGAAAAGGCAGCAAGTGATTAGTAGTGATTAATTCATTAAAAGTGATTCATTTGCAAAGAACAGAAAAAAAGAGCATGCTTGAATATGTAGGTCAGTTTGAACTGGAGGGTGTAAGAAAAGACTCCTGTGAGAAAATGATCTGTTTACTTTGATCACAGATATGCTTTCCAAATCCACATTCCAGACAAAGTGCACAGAGCAAACGCCGGAATCCCATCACCATCCTGGACTCCAATTCACTGCTGCATTAATTCACTGCATATTATTTATTTCATGCCAGGCATTGCTCTGGTTGCTAGGAATTCAGAAAGAAGTATTATGCACACTGACTGAGAGAGGGAAAAACACAGCATGATGTTTTGAGAAGTATGTTCTTTTTTCCTCTCCTTTTTGATACAAATGGAGCATATTTTGCATCTGAAATATCTGACCACTTTCCTTAGAAATGTTCATTTATTCATCTCATCAGCACTATCTTCTCTGATTCCCATCCTATCTCAAAATAGAATTTAGAAAAATTCTACAATTGCACTTTTATGCTGAAAGACTTCATCTGAGGCGACACTACTAAGCTTTGTGGCTAGGCTGAAGAAGCCTGAATGAGAGTATAGATTTTAATTCCATGTGTGCCTATATTCAGAGGATGTTTGAATCTTTTATCGGTCAGGCTGTGAATGACGGGAATCATATCTGGATTCTGAGCATTGTTGTTTGAGGTCAGCAGGAATGCTTAAGGCAGCATCTGTTTTATGCATCACATAAATCTTAGAGAGGATGACAACGTTTTGGTAACATGTGACCAAAAAGAATCGAATGTGTACTTTAAGGTATGACAGTTTAGATTTCATGGTATTTTTTTGCAATGTGTTTGCATTTAACTTGTTTTATACCTCTGCAATTGAACAGTTCGAAATCATAGATTAATTCAAATAATACAGTAATAATTGGATAAATACCCCATCTATGCTACACCTCACTTTGCCTTTCAATGAGCAAATACCAGACATAGCTCCTGTTCTTCTCACACTTCCAACAGATCTCCTAGAAAATCAGCAAAGGATAAGTGGCATAAACACAAAGCAGGGAATGATGAGACTCATTTATTGGGGAGGATGGGGGCACTTGTGGTGGGGCTACAAAAATCCTTCTGAGGAAGCTACATTGAACTTCTCCACCAAAGAAGAAAAAGTAATTGTTGACTATGTCACCTGGAGGGGAGAATCCTCAATGATGAAAGGAGGTTTTGTGCAAATACCTGGGGTAGATCATTCTATACAGAGAGAAGATCAAGAACAAAGACTCTGAGATAGGAAAACACTTAAGTGGTTTTAAGGAAGAATAGATTCCTGGATCTCATTCATTTGGGGAATATAAATAATAGTGAAAGGGAATAGAGGGGAAGGGAGAAGAAATGGATAGGAAATATCAGAAAGGGAGACAGAACATGGAAGACTCCTAACTCTGGGAAATGAACTAGGGGTGGTAGAAGGGGAGGAGGGTGGGGGGTGGGGGTGAATGGATGACGGGCACTGAGGGGGGCACTTGACTGGATGAACACTGGGTGTTATTCTGTATGTTGGCAAATTGAACACGAATAAAAAATAAACTTATTATTAAAAAAATTAAAAAGAAAGAATAGACTCCTGGAGATAGGAAAAGAAAGCAACAGTGGCCTATCCTGTAGACAGAAAGTGGGTAAGCCAGATCCTTTCATTTTTCCGAATAGGAAAAAAATATTTTTAAGAGCAATGAAAAGACATCAGTGATTTTGTTTTTTGTTGTTTTTGCCTTTTGTTGTTTCATTTTGTTTTAACATGGGCTTATGTGATGTAGTAGACATTTATCGTTGATTTATTTATTTTTATTTATTTTATTAATTAATTAATTTTTTTTTGGCGGGGGAAAAAGATGTTTTTAAAAAGCACTCAGTAGTGCCTGGGTGACTGAGTCGGTTAAGCATCCAACTTGATGTCAGCTCAAGTCATGATCAGGGTGATGGGACTAAACTCGGCTTTGGGTTCTGGGCTCAGTGTGGAGTCTGCTTGACCATTTCCCCTTTTCTTCCCGCCTTCCCTACTTGTGCTTTCTCTGTCAAATAAGTAAAGAAAATGTAAAAATATAAAGAAGAAAAGAAAGAAAGAAAGAAAGAAAGAAAGAAAGAAAGAAAGAAAGAAAGAAAGAAAGAAAGAAAGAAAGAAAGAAAGAAAGAGAAAGAAAGAAAGAAAGAAAGAAAGAAAGAAGAAGAGGAAGAAAGAAAGAAAGAAAGAAAGAAAGAAAGAAAGAAAGAAAGAAAGAAAGAGAAAGCAGTGTGGTATCCCTGGGGAGAGTATATTTTTAGGGGCAAGTAGAAAAACAATAAAACTAACTGGTAAGTTATTGCCATACGTGAAGAACAGATGAGGATATTATGTACCAAGACAGTGGTAGCGTACAGTGTATAGGTGAGAAGTGGGCAGGTCTGGGTACGTTGAGGCAGGAAATGATAGAAAGAGATGAAGGATTTGATAGCCAGGAGAGGGAAGGAAAGACAAGATACAAGAAAGACTCTTGGGAGTCTTCCTAAGTAATCCTGTAATTGCTGAACTGATTTTATGATACCAGGAGTAAATGGATTTATGAGGAAAATGAAATATTTTTTGTTATAATTTGAATTTTGGGGTTAAAGATGAAGATATCAAATATGAGGCTGTATCCATCAGTCTGTGCTCACAGGGGAGGTGAGAACACTGAGGTGCAAATTTCAGCCTACCTTACGGAATAAAAATTAACACTATCCTCCCTCTCAGGGACATTACAATGCAGTATGTAACGGAGACCTTAGTCAGTTATGTAGGCTTATGAATATGAAATTGTAAATTGAATAAATTATATAAAGATAAATGTATTTACCAACACAATAGATAAGTGAGGAAAATCTGTCTCAGGTAACGGATCCTTGAAAAGTGATGGTTGAGTTGCAGAGGAAAAATATAGGATTATTTTACAAAGGGAGGAAAATGTTGAGGAGAAGACGGAAAGGAAAGACCATCTCTGTGAAAAGAACACCTTAGGCAGATAGAACATCTGGAGAAATATCTCATGAAAGAAGACAATTGTGCTTTTGAGAAGGAAAAGGAGGTCAAAGGGAATACATTTTTCTCCAAAGGGTAAATACTCCAATCATTCAAGGAAGGACAGAAAGAAAAATATTGGACTAGATTATTTCACACGGAGAGGGGCTCAGGGCAAGAAAGAACAGCACAGGGGACTCTAGAAGGGGTCTGACAGGGACAGAGGGTGCATTATGAAGAAAGGTAGCCTGAGGAGCTGCTAAGTGTTGCAGAATGACTAAATTGAGGAAGAGGAAGAGGAAGACAGAATCTGGAGCTAATTGAACATGTTGGAAGGATGAAATGAAACAGAAGCCAGAACTGATTTTGAAACACCTGCCTATATTCTAAAGCCTTCAGTCCTTTTAGATGACTCCCAGGTCAGAATCCCAAGCAGGAAAACAATGTGGGGAAGAAGTCAATGGATGCTGTTGCCAGGAGGCTTTTTAAAATTCTGGAATTACCTCTGCCACATTGGCCTTATTTCTAGTCTTTAGAATGCTAGGATCTAAGGAAGAGAAAAAAACTGCTCATCCCTTCAATAAATTGATATTCAATGAATATTGAACTTACTGATTGAATGAATGAATAAGTGGGTGGAGAACACTGGGCTGATGTCAGAAGCTGAGAGCCTTCAGCCCAAGTCTCTGAGTCACTAGGGCACAGGTAAGCTGAACATCTCAGAGTGAGAGCTCTCCTGGGAGATTCTTCTCCAAAGGCCTCATGCATAAATATTCCTCTCTTCTTGTCACTGCACAGAAAAAGTAATTGTTGGCTGTGTCATCTGGAGTGGAAAAAAAAAACAGGGGTGTCTTTCCTAAGGATTATTGGGAGGAATTATTCATTTGGAGACAGCAGAAAATGGAGAGTTAAGGGTACACAGCAACTAGACTTCGGATAGACTTTGGATACTTAAATGCTAAACGTTACTCTTCATTTTAAATGCTTAATGAATTGGAGAGAGGACATTAATAATTGCTTTGAGAACCTCAGCTCTCACTTTTACCGGTACTCCTTTTCCTCAGAATCCCTGAGAAAATATCCCAGGCAACATAGCCTCTCTGGAAATTAGCTTCTTATCCTGGTCTCCTCATTTTCACTTGTAGCTTCTAAGGATATAATGTGCCTCCAGTGGATGAATAATGGCTCTTACATGACATGAGGAGGACATTATTCTCTTCCAGGCAGCAGATAATACATCTCTAAGAAGAGAGTTGCTCAGCTAGTATTTCATCCACTTAGTTTACTATAGCATAATTTTATTTACTCAGAAATTTCACCTAATTCATCTGAAATTGGAGCATTTCCTTGGAAAAACCCTTTCTTACTGCCTGGAAGAGGTATCCCTGTGCCAAAAGAATGGCGTTGGGAAGTTCTAGCATAAATTCTTCCTCCTTCCTTCTCACGGGATTTTCTGGCCTGGAGCAGCAATACCCTTGGATCTCCATACCCTTCTCCACTATCTACGCCATGGTGCTTTTGGGCAACTGCCTGGTGCTGCATGTGATCTGGACTGAGCCGAGCCTGCACCAGCCCATGTTCTACTTCCTGGCCATGCTGGCCCTCACCGACCTGTGCATGGGGCTGTCCACAGTGCACACGGTGCTGGGCATCCTGTGGGGGTTCATTCGAGAAATCAGCCTGGATTCGTGCATTGCCCAGTCCTACTTCATCCATGGTCTTTCCTTCATGGAGTCCTCTGTCCTCCTTACTATGGCCTTTGATAGGTATGTCGCCATTTGCAATCCACTGCGGTATTCCTCCATTCTGACTACTTCCAGGATTTTCAAAATCGGGCTCATCATAGTGGGTAGGAGTTTCTTCTTTATTACACCCCCCATCATCAATCTGAAATTTTTTCGTTACTGTCATTCCCATAGCCTCTCTCACTCGTTCTGCCTACACCAGGACCTTCTGCGTCTGGCTTGCTCAGACATCAGGTTTAATAGCTACTATGCCCTGATGTTGGTCATTCTCACGCTGTTGTTGGATGCTGTTCTCATCCTTTACTCCTATGTCCTGATTCTTAGGGCAGTCCTGGCAATTGCCTCTCAGGAGGAGCAGCATAAATTATTTCAGACCTGCATCTCCCACCTGTGTGCTGTTCTCGTGTTCTATATCCCTGTCATTAGCTTAACAATGGTGCACCGTTTTGGCAAGCATCTCTCACCTGTGATCCATGTACTTATGGGCAACATCTACATCCTTTTCCCACCTTTGATGAACCCCATCATCTACAGTGTCAAGACCCAGCAGATTCGGAGCAGAATGCTCAGACTCTTTTCTCTGGATATGTGTCGAGATGCCTAGGGCTTTTGAAGAATAAAACAGCAGCCTTAATTAACGCTCAGTATGTAATACCAAAAATGAATTTTATCTTAGTTAATAGTCCAGAGTCTAGGATTCTTGATTTTAAAGACATTTAAACATAAATCAAGAGAATCACCTATGAACAAATGCTATTTTAACTTATGTTTGGTAGTAAATCGTTCTTTGGGCTAGAGTTGGGAGACTTCCTTTGAAACATTTCAGAAATTTTCTACCAACTATGGATTTATGTAAAATGAGATATTATATGTTCCTGCCACAAGTATATCCAAGAGATGATAAAACTAGTTCCTGTGCCCAAAATGGAAATCAAGCACTTTCTTTGCATCGAAACAGGGCTAGATTCAAATCCAAGGTTTTAGTTACAAGGGTGGATGACTGCACATTCTTTAATTCACAGATCATGTTAACTAATCTTCAAAATGGGGAAAGTGGGGATCAATGGGTGGCTCAGCGGTTTGGCGCCTGCCTTTGGCCCAGGGTGCGATCCTAG
The DNA here is from genome assembly GCF_018345385.1 of Vulpes lagopus. Taxonomy (NCBI): domain Eukaryota; kingdom Metazoa; phylum Chordata; class Mammalia; order Carnivora; family Canidae; genus Vulpes; species Vulpes lagopus. Next base: position 21,403,145 of record NC_054838.1, read on the forward strand.
AGTCCCAGGATCAACCCGCGTCTGGCTCCTGGTATGGAGCCTGCTTCTCCCTCTGCCTGTCTCTCTGCCTTTCTCTCTCTCTCTCTCTCTCTCTCTCTCTCTCTCTCTCTGTCTATCATGAATAAATAAATATTTTTTTAAAAAGTGGGGAAAGTGCCCATCTCTCGGGGATCTTGTGATAGGCATATATGGACCAGAATCCTCCAGTAGGGTTTTACTAACATGATGGAGATGTTCTCTAATATAGGGTTATAGGGACCAAGATATAAGAAGAGCTATGTATGGCTATTGAACACTTGAAATGTAAATAGTGTAACTGGGCTCATGCCTCTACAATTCGTGTTAAATATCGTTAATTTATATTTAAATGTTGAAAGGACATTGCCTCTGCCAATGCAGTGGCTACTGTATTGGACAGTGCAATATAGATTATAAAGACAACTTCTAATGGAATTTGATTTTGGATTCAATTTTCACCACGTCGACTTTAAATTAGAATCCTCACTTGTTATATTTTACAAGTAAACTCCTTTGTCACTGGGCCAGAAGTAGATTCTGCTGTAAACTCTGATTTTAAATCTGAAGAGGGGAATATTCTTAGTAGATGAAACTTTATGCTTATGATTGAACCTCATGAACTTTATCTTTATTGATTCTGAGTTAAAAAAATATCAACAGATTCCCTTCTGAGTAATTTAGAAAATTTAGTTCATTTTCAAAAGAATGGAAGCAAGAATGAAATCAGGTATCTGTGCTGAGATACAGGGGGAAAATGGTTTAATATTCCCATAATATTGGATACCTGAGGAAGAAATGTTAAGTAATGCTCATCAGGTGACTGCATCAGAGCAATTTCACATCATGAAGCAAGAATTTAATATTAATAGGTAAAACCTAAACCTTTATATTTTAAATTAGCATTTGAAACTCTGTGTTTCTATCTTTCCCTCCTTTTTAGTGCTTCACTCAATTAAGTAATCAGTGTAGAAAGCAAAAGTATAGGCTACTATCCAACAGCTTTAAAGTGTAGAAATAATTCCTAGACAGAACAAAGCATCTTGGAACATGTGTTTGACAAGAGTCATAAGACCCAAATTTAGCATGAAAACAGCAGTTAGCTGCTGAATGTTTGGGGATTCTGTTGTTTCTCACAGACCATGTCTGGGCACATGTCTCTCAGCTTCCCTTCAATATCTTGACACCGCAGCATCACCTCTCCTCAGCACTGACTCAGTCTTGCTGAAGCAGGGGCCTCTGGGGCAGCAGGGCAAGTCCTGCCCTGGTCAGGCATGCTGGGAGTACTGCCATGAGCTTATGTCGTGTTAAGGGAATAGCACCATATGTAACGCACCCGAGTCCTCTTTTGGAGAGTCCTGTCTTCCACGGTGAATGGGAGGGTTCACTTGAGGACTTGGTACTCATACAGATGCTCTGAGTGGCTGTACCTCACATTATGACAATTTGTAGAATATGAGCCAAAAGAGTTGGAAAGAAGGGCTATGAAATGGACGTGAAAATACCTGGTATACCCTCGGAAACCACAGGTGGTTTCAGAACTGTGCAATTGTACTATGATGAGGAGACTTGTGAAGAACTTCAGAATGTTTGAAACTGCGTGAACCAGTGGAAGGATGTCCAAGGAAAGCAAATGTGTGAAGGAAGCAAGCTGAGGAAAATACATCTCCTGATTACTGGGTTTTACATGGAAACAACAGGCAGGAGAGTTGGTCTTATAAAGGCCTCTGACTTGAAGCACCATCATAAAGTCAACTAAAGCCATTCTTAGGGAGGAAGGGAGATTTTAGAGTCATCCTTCCCAGTCCTGAAGTTGATAATTGACAGCCATACCTTAGGGTTTAGGAGCATTGTCTGACACTTTGTAACCTTTTTAGAAACATGACAAAGATATTCTTCCATGACTTCTGGGAGCCAACTTGTAAGGAAAAGAAACTTGTTATCCAAAAATTAAACAGTCTCTGAGGGCTGTTGTCAACGAGGTGGCCTAAAGAGCTAGTAGGAACTAACAACCTGATGGGAGTTGCCCAGACATCATGCTAAGCCTTCAAGGCTGCCATACAGCATGGATGGAAACCACTATTGAACTTTTGGAAGCATGTGTTCTGTTGGTGTAGACTTTGTTACATGTGGACTGTCATAGCTTTGGACGCTTTTTCCTTAACTGAGGCCAAACTAAAAGGAGAGAGCTAAAGAATATTAGACAGGGTGAGTTGAGCAAAACAGGACGTGGGAAAACAGAGAGTCATTGCTCTGTTAGTGTTCATTTTGTTCTGACTTCAGAAAGCTATGGTCCAGAATGAGAGAGATTTGTGATCCTCAGAAGTGAGGGAACACATTTTTAGTGGAAATAACCCCGCCCTGGTAATAGTCCAAAGGCCGATGCTCTTACTGTACACTATATGTCCTAATATCCTTAGATGTAACAGAACTCTACTTTTCAATCAACTTAGAAGGCTTTCTACCTTAGGCTGTTTCTCTGGTCCCTAGACTATTTGTGACCACTACCTCAAAAAGGGAGAATCAGCTAGAGGAATGGATAGAGACCTCCTGGTGAGGGAATGAAAACAAGCCCACTATCCAGGATCACTCTCTTAGAAATTTAAAAATAATACCAACCCAGTCTAAATTCCCTTTGCAGTGAAAACTGGTGTCCTAGAGCTTTTCTACTGAACATGTGACTTCCGGTCCTGCAGCCTCAGCTCGATCTGGGAGTTTGGAAAAAACTTATATTCTTGAGCTTAGTCCAGTCCTACTGAAACGGAATCTGTATTCATATTGGGGATGCTGGAGCTGTTCTTTTTCTTGGTCAGTGTCGGCTATAGGTTTCTGCAAATTTCGTGGTAATTAACCAAGATGAATCTTTAGGTACCTTCCTGTGTTCACTTAATAATAGAATATGAATTTAAGGAATGTAATTATGAAATAGGATGTGTAAATTTACAGGTAAACTCAGCAGATTGAATGTCATGTTTTTATTTCTGCTACTTTCTGAAGTTCACTAAAACCATGGTGCCCACAAGACAGTGTGAAATGTTACCAATGTATGTGTAAACAAATTACATAAATATGGAAGATTAAGATATCCCCAAAAGGCAGAATGGGTTACATAAATCCGAAATCGTGGTGCCTGCAGAAGGGGATACCCGTGAGGTAAAAAATGATCTGTGTATGTCAACTCTAGAAAAACACAGCAATTTCATCCAAGGCAGTGGTGAGAGGTGACACTGAGAATGGTACAAAAGGTGAGTTTGTGTGTAAAGCTTCCTAATTGAAGTGTCCAGAAAATATCTATTTCAATTCCTGCAAAACACTTGGTCTCTATAATGACAGAATCAAATATGACCCAGGTAAAAGGGCACTGGGTACAAAGGATGATAGGAATGAGGGGTCATATAAAAGAGAGGGATTGTGTAAAATAATTCATTTTGAATGTTGAAGCCCATAGAACACTTGTCTACATTCTCCTTGTAAAATAGCAGCACACTGATACTCTCTAGGGAAGCAAGTTTGAGATGATTCTCCATTGAACTGTCTCAAAAGAAAAGAGTAACAGGTACTGACATTTGAGTATTTACTCACTGACTTGTGTAGTCTCCTTCCTCTGGAACCTACAATGTCATGGACCAGGTAACATATCCCAGTATGTCCATGGAAGTCCCTGCTACATTCATGGTCCCTCATCATGACATATGAATGGACAACCAAATCTACACCAGGGATGAGGTCTAATCCACATATGCAAAAGTCACATATCAAAATTTAATTTATGAAAAGAAAATTACCTGAATTGAGCAGAGCTTCTTCAGAGTAGAATATAAAACTTAAAGAGAAAAAACCACAATCCCTAATTAATACTCCTAACAACATACACCATCATAATAGATCCTTGAGAGAAGATTAGAACACCCTTAATAAGACATAATTAGACAACACAAAAGATTTTTTATGAATTAAGCAACAATGTGAGAGATTAAAGAAAAACCAATAGAACTCTCAGGAAATAGTATTAAGAAAGTAGAACAAAAGTTTAAATGTTATATTGGGGTGTGTGGGGGCGGGAGAAGAAAAAGAGGATCAATCCGACAACAACAACACATCACTAGTACGTGTCCTAGGAAGTCAGGGAATATAAAAATTTAGGCAGAATATTAGGATAGGAATGTATTAGAGTGTTATAAAAGATTTTTTCCCAGAACAAAAGGACAGAATTCCACATTGATACTATCTCCCAAAGACCCAGAAGAGAAAATAAAAAAGAATATAATTTCATAGTAAGTTAAGAAAATGAAAAGAAATCCATAGACCAGAGGAAACCATTACAACATACTGTTCATCAAAGGATCTGTATCCAATGTATACAAGGAACGTTTTAATTCAAAAACAAGGAAATAAACAAGTCTGTTAAATATTGGGCAAACGTTCTAAAAAGATATTTCCCTCCAAGAGGACTGGTCAATACCAATAAGCACGTGAAAAATGTATTTTTTAATTAAAAAAATTTATTGGAGTTTAATTTGACAACATATAACATAACACCTAGTTCTCATCCCGCCAAGTGCCCCCTCATTGCCCATCACCCAGTCACCCTAACCCCCTGCCCACCTCCCCTTCCACTACCCCTTGTTCATTTCCCAGACTTAGGTGTCTCTAATGTTTTGCACCCTCACTGATATTTTCACTCATTTTCTCTCTTTTCCCTTTATTCCCTTTCACTAATTTTTAATTTACCCAAATGAATGAGACCATATACTGTTTGTCCTTTTCCAAGGGACTTATTTCACTCAGCATAATACCTTCCAGGTCCATCCAAGTCAAAGCAAATGATGGGTATTTGTCGTTTCTAATGGCTGAGTAATATTCCATTGTATACATAGACCACATCTTCTTTATCCATTCATCTTTCGATGGACACCGAGGCTCCTTCCACACTTTGGCTATTGTGGACATTGCTGCTAGAAACATCGGGGTGCAGGTGTCCTAATGTTTCCCTGCGTCTGTATCTTTGGGGTAAATCCCCAGCAGTGCTATTTCTGGGTCGTAGGGCAGATCTATTTTTAACTCTTTGAGGAACCTCCACAGTTTTCCAGAGTGGCTGTACCAGTGCACATTCCCACCAACAGTGCAGGAGGGTTCCCCTTTCTCCACATCCTCTTCAACATTTGTTGTTTCTTGCCGTGTTAATTTTCCCTATTCTCACTGGTGTGAGGTGGTATCTCATTGTGGTTTTGATTTGTATTTCCCTGATGGCCAGTGATGCGGAGTTTTTGTCATGTGCTTGTTGGCCATGTCTATGTCTTCCTCTGTGAAATTTCTGTCCATGTGTTTTGCCCATTTCAGGATTGGATTGTTTGTTTCTTTGCTGCTGAGTTTAATAAGTTCTTTATAGATCTTGGATACTAGCCCTTTATCTGATACGTCATTTGTAAATATCCTCTCCCATTCTGTAGGTTGTCTTTTAGTTTTCTTGACTGTTTTTTTTTGCTGTGCAGAAGCCTCTTATCTTGATGAAGTCCCAATAGTTCATTTTTGCTTTTGTTTCTTTGCCTTTATGGATGTATCTTGCAAGAAGTTGCTGTGGCCAAGATTAAAAAGGGTTTCCTGTGTTTTCCTCTAGGAAGTTGTGGAATCTTCTCTCACATTTAGATTTAAATGGGATTGACTCCTTAATTTCTCTCTTCAGTCTCATTGTTAGTATATAGAAATGCCACTGATTTCTGGGCATTGATTTTGTATCCTGCCACACTGCCAAATTGCTGTATGTGTTCTAGCAATGTTGGGGTGGAGTCTTTTGGGTTTTCTACATACCATGTATCATGCCATCTGCGAAGAGGGAGAGTTTTACATCTTTGCCAATTTGAATGCCTTTTATTTATTTTTGTTGCCTGATTGTTGAGGCTAGGACTTCTAGTATGATGTTGAATAGCAGTGGTGAGAGTGGACATCCCTCGCTTGTTCCTGATCTTAGGGGAAAGGCTCCCAGTGTTTCTTCATTGAGAATGATATTTCCTGTGGGCTTTTCGTAGATGGCTTTTTTTTTCTTACAAATTTATTTTTTATTGGTGTTCAATTTGCCAACATATAGAATAACACCCAGTGCTCATCCTGTCAAGTGCCCACTTCGGTGCCCATCGTAGATGGCTTTTAAGAAGCTGAGGAATGTTCCCTCTATCCCTACACTCTGAAGAGTTTTGATCAGGAATGGCTGCTGTATTTTGTCAAATGCTTTCTCTGCTTTGTCAAATGTTTTCTCTGCGAAAAAGATGTTTAATACCATTTGTCATTAACAAATGCAGCAGAGTAAAACAACGAGACAGCACTACACACCTATTAGAATGGCTAAAACTTAAAACACTGACAATGTCAAATGCTGCTAACGATGCAGTCATAGGCATACTCATTCATTGCTGGTGAAAAGCCAAACTAGTACAGCCTCTCTGGAGGAGAGTCATGCAGTTTCTCACAGGATCAAACATACTCTTATCATATGGTCATTCATTCCCAGGCATTTTATCCAATGATATGAAGACTTATGTCCACACAAAGACATGCACCTGAATCTTTATTTCAGATTTCTTTGCAAATGCCCCAAATTGGAAGCATTTAAGATGAATGGATTAAAAAACTGGTATCTCTGTAAAATGTAACATTACCCTTTGATTACAGAGAGAGAAAGAGTGTGTGTGCGTGTGTGAGAGAGAGAGATAGAGAGAGAGAGAGAGAGAGAGAGAGAGAGAGAGAGCTATCAATCTCTGGAAAGACATGGAAGAAACTTAAATGCATATTTTTAAGTGAAAGAAGCTGTCCTGACAAGGCTGAATATTTATATGATTTCAAGGACCCAACCTCCTGGAAAGGGCAATACTATAGTAATAGAATAAAAATCAGTGTAGCCAGGGGTCCAGGAAGAGGGAGAGATACATGAATAGGTAGGGAACAGGGAACTTTAGGGTAGTGAAAGTTTTCTGTAGGATACTCTGATGGTGGGTATATGACATCATCTATAGGTAACCTCTAGTTTTAGAAAGTTCACCTTATGGCAGTTAGCTGTCTTAAAAGACCCACATTAGTCCTCTTTTTGGTACTTGAAAGAAATCTCAAGAATATTTTAACTTTACAAAAAAGGTGAAAATCAAAACTAGCTTTTAGTGTGTGTTTTGCATTCAGCCATCACAGGAGCAGTGAGAGCAGCCCCACCAAGGTCCTTCTGCATGAAGCACACTCAACATCACAGTATCAAAACCCCACAGTATTGATACTGTCTGTGAGCACCTATGCTCTATCCTGATTGATTTTGTGCATCTGTCAGAAAGATATGTCCTGAAGTATCAGAAAACCTAACAGAGGGTATTTTGGGGGTCTGGAAATGCTTAAAATCCTTCATGGTTTTGTTGTTGTTGTTGTTGTTAATAGCATCTTTACTTTGTTTCACTTCATTTTGGCTCAGAAAATATTTTATAGGAACTCTCTACTTTTGGACATCAGGGAGAAAACATGTTCTCATCAGACACAGGATTGTAGACAGCACAATCCCATATGTAAACTGTCAACTTTGGTGAGTAATAATGCATCAATACTTCTTCAATTGCTTAATAAAGAGACAAATCTGACATGCAATCATTATATTGTAACATAAAATGGGAATGAAAAGGACACAGCAGTAGCTTGGAGCTGAAAATGAATAAGTGAGTAAACCAAAAGCCAATACCAAAGGAATGGAAAACAGAATGGTCCTGCTAATTTCCACAAGAATGCAGGAATCTAGAAGATATCATAAAGTCCCTTCAAAAGGTTGAGGGAAGGTATTGGATTCCTGATGATAATGGTAGTCACTTCCATCTCAATATGTCTAGAGATTTCTTTCTCTCCCTCAACCTATAAAGTATAACAAGAGGACTAGACCTAACTATCCATATTTCCATGTCTAGGGACATACAAAATCTCAAACTTTGAGAGTCAACTCCAGAACTACATCTGAAAAAGACTGTTTAGGGAAATAAGGTTGAGCAGCAGTATTTTACTGTTACTGAAACATTGAAAACACCACATCCACCAACACAAATGCCAAAAGAGTCCATTCCATGGTGTAAAACAGTGAGAATAGGTCTGAGGGCTTTTGAAGGAGACATTCCTTAAGTGGAGAATTAAAGGAAGAGTTGAAAGGGCAGGAAAAGAAACTTGAAAGCAAACTTGAGAAGCTGTTGCTTTTGTGTCAGGAAACACAATGACAAAATCGGTGTTAGTTAGGGGCACATGGTTGGAACTGTCAGTTAAGCTTCTGAATCTTGATTGTCAGCTAAACTCTGCTCTCCGTGTCCTGAGATGGAACCCTGAGTCGGGCTCTGTGCTCAGCAGATCAGCTTGAGATTCTCTTTCTTTCCGTTCCTCTCTATCCCACCCCTCTTTGTGCACTCCTTTTCCCTCTTCTCTCTCTCTCTTTCTCTCTCTCTCTCTCTCTCTCTCTCTCATATATATTATATAATATATATATTTTTTTTTAAAGAAACAGAGATCAGTTAAAATAGAGGACAAACAATAAAACAAAGATGAAACTAAGATTATAGTTATAACCTTTGCAGAAAACCCAGACAATCCCAATCCATTTAGAGAATGGTTACTAGGAATGAGAAAGTTAAAAAAGAAACAGAGACAGAAAAAGAAAACCTCATGCAGAGAACATAAATATCCAAATAAAAAATATCTATAGGAGCTAATGTCGTTTCTGGATCCATCTGATGCTAATTCTACCATATGACCAATGGAAGAGAGAGAAGGCCAAGGAGTCTTAAATTTTTGAAGTAAATAAGATGACAACATCAAGGTTTTAGGAAACTTCTAAGAAGCAAACAATGCTTTCACTTGTGACATTGACCCTCTGCATTTGCTGATGCCTCCAAGGGAACAAGACATGACTGCACTAGCAGGAGTCTCTGCCCCTCAATGGAGACCTGGATGTTTAACGGCAAGTGTGTGCTGATCTGGGTGTGTGATAGTGCTGGGCAGAAGGAAACCTGCACATGTGGCATGTGGAGAGAATGTGGGGGCGCTTCTCCCCTAAGCCAGGTCTGGGCCCTCTCTTCCAAGAATCAGTAAAGTTCAGTCCTCTGGGGACTGAAGATCTTGGGCCTGAGAGATCCCTAAAGGAGGTATAAATAGCTACACATTTCCTCTTTGTGTGTGTGTGTTTTGAAAAGATTTTATGTATCCACTTAAAGGAGAGGGAGAGAGAGACAGAGAGAGAGAGAGAGAGAGAGAACAAGCAGGGGGAGGATCAGAGGGAGAAGGACAAGCCAGATTCTGCACACAGCACTGAGCCTGACGTGGTGCTCCATCCCATGATGCTGAGATCATGGCTTGAGTGAACATCAAGAGTAAGAGACTCAATGGATTGATCCACCCCCAGGTGCCCCATCCTATTTTTGTTGTGAACATCATCTGCCTTTTACTTTTTCCATCTCAACGAGTTAAAAATCTTCAGGGTCCTAGAAAAGATAGGTAAGTAAGCTGACTTTTTCTCAGCAAAGATGTAGAAAAAGACATCAGGGAAAAAAAGGAAAGGGAAGGAAAGGAAGAAAATCTTAGGAAACCGAAGGAGCTACTCAGTCTTCCTAGAACTTGATCATCCTACATTTCTCTCAGCCCTGACCCCTGAGGTGCGGTGTGTGTCTGTAATTGGACTGCAGGGGCGATTGTAGTGGCTCTTTGGACTCTTTTACGAAATGAGTCATCGGCAAAGAGCACAAGTATATTTTTTCCTATAAGAATATATTTATGTAGTGGTTGTTTTTCTTTACTACATGTCTCTGAATGTTGGGCATTGGGGCGATGAATTTCTATTCCAGGTCCAGTAATAAGAATAAGGCTCAGGAGTTACACAAGTCTAGTAGTTAAAGACCATGTATTGGTGTGTATACATCGATCCATGCATGCATTTTTCCTTAGATTTCCTTGATATTCACCATTTAGCAGGTGCTGGGCTCAACACAGAGGAAGAAGCTGAAGCTTAGAGATTTGGACTCCTCTCCGTACGTGACAAAGTTGCTACCCTGGTGATCGGGCAAAAATAAAACTCCATTTCTAAGCTCACTGAGTTCAGCATGCTGAACTGCCTGCATTTTATAAAATGAAGAGGACAGATTTGGGGTGAAAATTACAGTTGATACCATGTGCCTAGTGTGAGAAAGTGATTTTACAGTTTAGAATATATAACCCTTAAACGATCATCCCATTAGACCTTTCCTTAAGGTGGTACATAATTCTTGAAAGATGTTGCACTAAAATGTCGAGATGCATAAGTCTCTGGATCTCCTTTAATTACATAAGCTAATTGTCTAAACATTTAACATACAGGTTAAATTTTTTTTTAATTTTTTTTATTTATTTATGATAGTCACAGAGAGACAGAGAGAGAGGCAGAGACACAGGCAGAGGGAGAAACAGGCTCCATGCACCGGGAGCCCGATGTGGGATTCGATCCCGGGTCTCCAGGATCGCGCCCTGGGCCAAAGGCAAGCGCCAAACCACTGCGCCACCCAGGGATCCCTTAACATACAGGTTAAATTAATTGTTGGAAATTTATTTTAAAAGGCATTGCAGGGTTTCAGAGAGTGAGAGAAAAGATACATTTGGCAGTATGCTTGTTCCAGACCTTAGCCTGAGCCATGTACGTGAGTCAAGTACAGCTAAGGGGAGGGGTTGTAGAGTGAAAAGTGTTAAGTGCCAAGGCCTGTGTGTGTACTCTAAAGCAGTTCAATGTCTGTCCAGTGGGTCCCAAGCCTAAAGTCCAAAACATTGAACTTACTTCAAAGTAACAATGTTTTTTGATCTTAGTGATGGTAATTTTGGAAGTGCCCTAATTTCATCTGTTGCCTGGATAAAAATGTGTCTGATTTATCTGATTTAGTAGCAACCATCCTAAAATAGTAACTTCAAAACTGGCTCACATCTGTCATTGATGTTTATTTTTGGGTATTTTACAGAAGAAAACTAAGATTCAAATCAAGTAAGATTTAATGGAAATGTAGTCATAATATGACGTACTTAGCATGTACATCTAATCTGTGGGTCCCATTCTGTCCCTGTAGCCACAACACTGCCTCTGTGCATATAGTCACGGTTCAGTCAGACTAGGCCATTAGGAATATTGTAAAGAAATTCTTCAGTGAGCTCCAGAGCTGTAAGTTAGAGAGCTGCATGTGATACTGCTACGCCAAGAGGAAATCAAGTAAAATAAACCAGGTCACTGGTGTCCCAAAGGATCAGAAGAATATCTATAGATTGGTTTGATTTCTCTTCTACCTCCTTTTCTGTGCTTTTCATCATTCATGTAGACTCCTCCCTCCCCCATCTCTGATGTCCTTATGAAGCCCCGCTCACTCTGCAACCCTTCCCCATAACTGTACTTGACTCACATACATGATTCTGGTTCAGGTCTGGATCAAGTATACTGCCAAACGTATCTTTTCTTTCACTCTCTGAAACCCTGCAATCCCTTTTAAAATAAATTTCCAACAATTAATTTAACCTGTATGTTAAATGTTTAGACAATTAGCTTATGTAATTAAAGGAGATCCAGAGACTTATGCATCTCAACATTTTAGTGCAACATCTTTCAAGAATTATGTACCATCTTAAGGAAAGGACTAATGGGATGATCATTTGAGGGTTATATATTCTAAGCTGTAATTTAATACATGGGGTCCAAATGACCATAGAGAACAAACTAATGGTTGCCGTAGGGATAGGGGGATGGAAGATAGATAAGATGGGTGAAAGGGAGTGGAAGAGAGAAGCTTTCCTTTTTGGAATTATTAGTCCCAGGAATAAAAGGCAAATATAGGGAATAGTGTCAGTGGAATTATAATGGCGTTGCATGGTGGCATATGAGATGTATCCATCTGGCGAATATAACATAACATATAGACTTGTCCAATCATGGTGTGGTCCTCTTGAAACTAATGCAACCTTGTATATAAATTCTTCAATAGAAACAAGAAAAACAAAAATGGAATCCAAATATTTCAATAATATGAAATGAAGTGCCAGATTATTGAACATTTAATGAAAAAAGTCAAAGTGGTCAGATTATACTGTGCAGTGATCCTGACACCTTGAACACAAGAGGTAAATAGGTTAACATCCCTTAAGTCCATGTGCCTCTTCAGCAAATGCATTGAGCGCTTTTATTGAAGAATGGGGACTGAGGGAGGATGGAAGCCACTCGTTATCCACTTCTTTCCTATTCATGCCTATTCCCTCGTTTGTATGTGTGTGTTCATATAGACACACCCCCTCACACACACACACATCCCACTCACATGTTGTATCTCCTAGTATGTTTTTCACCCAACAGCTCTCCTGATTTTATGCACTTTCTTTTGGAACTCTAGAAAAAGAGCAAACAGTAAATTACTCACCCTCCCTTTTAGTGAAGGACAGCGGATGCCTACTTTGTAATGTGAAACATTAGTATTTGCTGCTGTGTGGGGAGTTAGAAATAATAAATATGTAGTCCAATTTTCAATCAATGACCCAAAAGGGAGAGAATGTTTTTCCTCACCATATGCAGGGCATATCCATTTACGAACCTAACTGAGCAGTCAGCCCTGGGTGGCTTTGCGGCTTAGTGCTGCCTTCGGCCCAGGAGACCCGAAATCGAGTCCCATGTCGGGCTCCCTGCATGGAGCCTGCTTCTCCCTCTGCCTGTGTCTCTGCCTCTTTATTTCTGTGTCTCTCATGAATAAATAAATAAATAATCTTTAAAAACAAAAACAAAAGAATCTAACTGAGCTTGATCTTGCATGAACTTTAGGTTTTTAATGTTCAGCCTGTAATTTTAAGAAACATGTTGATTAGCAGACAAGAATCAGTTAATTCATCTGTGGCTCCTCAATGCCCAGCATAGGCCTTAGGATCATTTCTATGGTCAATCAATGCTCAAGAGAGCCTCTGTGTATACATGGTCTGAAATCTCTCTTGGTAAAACCGAATTCCCTCCCTCTTCAATAAGCAGTATGATCAATTTCACATGTATCTCTGTTACTCAGGGGTAGGATCAGTGAAAATTTTGATGACGTGTTTTTGTATAGGCAACATTCGATGGTGGTTAAGATCGGAGCTTTCACATTTTCACTCTTTGGCTCTAATGGGACCTAAGTCAGGAAGCTCAAAGTCTGTGGGATTCTTTTTTTTCATCTGTGGGAATAAGAACGATATTCACATCAAGGATTATTGTTCAAGTGTTTTCGACAGGCTATTGTGAAGATTTAATGAGTTTAAATTTTGGGAGTACTAGACATATATTAAGCACTTATCAAATGGTAACTATTTTTTCAAGAGATGTTTTAAAATTTCCATGTAATGAGTCAGAGTGCAATTTTAGGCTGGTTTATACACCTCACTGTGGTTCCACAGAGAAGAACATATTGGGGAAGAAATTCTGATGCTACATCAACCAGTGGTGCTCTTCAATTCTCAGTCTGCCCTGTGGTTTTTATTCAAGGTACTAGGTCCTGAATATGCTGCAGGAGATGGCCCCTTTCTCTTACAACCACACCAATACCCAGGATATGTGGTATGTCCTGATTGGAATCCCAGGGCTGGAGGATTCTCACCCCTGGATCTCCATCCCTATCTGTTCCATGTACGTGTTGGCTGTCATAGGCAACAGCTTCTTGATCTTCCTGATTGTGACTGAGCGCAGTCTCCACGAGCCCATGTATTTTTTCCTTTCCATGCTGGCCTCGGCAGATGTGCTGCTCTCCACAGCCACGGCCCCCAAGATGCTGGCCATCTTCTGGTTCCAGTCCATGGATATATCCTTCGGTAGCTGTGTATCCCAGATGTTCTTCATACATTTCATCTTTGTGGCAGAATCTGCTATTCTCCTGGCCATGGCATTTGACCGCTATGTGGCCATCTGTCACCCCCTGAGATACACCACCATCTTAACCTCCTCAGCCACTGGGAAGATTGGCATAGCGGCTGTGGTCAGGAGCCTTATCATCTGCCTTCCATTCATCTTCCTGGTTTACCGACTTAGGTACTGTGGGAGAAACATCATTCCCCACTCCTACTGTGAGCACATGGGCATTGCCAGATTGGCATGTGACAGTATCAAGGTCAACATCATCTATGGCCTGACTGTGGCCCTACTGTCTACAGGACTGGATATTGTGTTCATCATTATGTCGTACACCATGATCCTTTGCACAGTGTTTCAGATACCTTCCTGGGCTGCCAGATTCAAGGCCCTCAACACATGTGCTTCTCACATCTGTGTCATCCTTATGTTCTATGCCCCAGCATTCTTTTCATTTTTTGCCCATCGTTTTGGGGGTAAAACCATCCCTCACCACATCCACATCCTGGTAGCCAATCTCTATGTGGTTGTTCCCCCTATGCTAAACCCCATCATTTATGGGGTGAAGACCAAACAGATTCAAGACCGAGTGATATTGCTTTTCTCATTCATCAGCACTTGTTGTTAAAATGAAGGTTGATGCTAAACGCTGCATATTTCTGAATTAAACACATACACACACACACAGACACACACACACATAATATTTGAATGAGGAATCAGAATGATTGAAATCTATAAAGAATCCCCAACACACTTAAAAGGACAGTAAATGCCAAAGTTACCAGTGTATTTTCAGAAAGCACTTAAGGACATGGAAAAACTAATGATATTCCTAATTCTCCTAGACCTGCTATTTTCTTGCATTGTACCTTATTTCTAAGCAAACATAAGATATCTCTGAGAAAAGAGGAATGTATTTTAGAATTGAACCCAGATGGAAATTTTTTGGGTACAGCTGGGAATTGAGAATGGTGAGTTTGTGAGATTTTGCACAGACATTTGAAATTCTGCTGAAATATAAAACTCTCCCACTGCAATCAGTAAACAATTGCCTAGTAGCATGAGGTCACTTAACCATATTTATTTTTATCAGCACCTTTTTCTTAAATAGAATTGTGAGTTCTAAAATGATATATTTTCTGTCTCACTGACATAATGTCTCCTATATGGCATAAACACAGAATATAGGTTACTGAAGGAACAGATAATATTGAATTAAAACAAATAATAAATTAAATGAACCCATCTGAGACCATGTAGACAACTTAAAAGTTAATACTTTTTTCCCCAATATATTAGCAGCTTCAGGTCCAAATCACCAAGGAAGTATCCTGTTATCAACAGAGACTTCATTGAGGGAGGGACTAAAAGATTAAAAATGTCATACTGAGTCCAAAATTAAAAGGCAATAATAGATTACATAGGATGTTTACCAATAATCTTATGTAAATGGCTCTAATCTCATGAAATATAATTTTCTATAAGCTTGTCTCTATACTGTACCTTAATGTCTTCATTCAAGAAAATATTTTTGCAATCTTGAAATATGTAAATATTTTATGATCTCTCCTTCCTCAAGGCCTATCACATGCTATAAGAACATGAAATCTGACGTTATTTACACTTGAAGAAAGCAAAAAATGAACTTGGAAGTATTTTCTTGAACCTTTGCATCCCTCTATGGGATAGTTTTTTTTTTCTTTGTTTTTCTATTATATATATACCATGTAATGTGTAACACACTTTAATGTATGTATAATGTCAATGTGAGAAATTAAAGGCTGTTTCCTTGATCCTTGGATTTCTGAATAATTATCTTGGCTCAAAACATATGTTTTCTCCCTTGGATATGAGCAAGTAAGTCTATTTTAGGGGTTAAGAAAAATACTTTGATGTTGGAATTTTGGGTTTGCCTGTCCCACAGTAACTCTACAAAATTGTCCTGTTATGTAACTATTGGTTTTTGACTAGTAAAATGGAATTATTTTAGTACCTTCTTTACTAACTTGATAATTAAATGAAATATATCATATGATGTACTTGGCATTTAATCAATGTAAATTTTATTTTGATTATGATGGTAATTATTATGAACCGAGAAACTAAAAAAACAACCCAGCAAACCGAACCTAGCTCTGGTAACAATAATTCATATGAAAATTATTGGAATGGATCTTCATTATAGATATGGGAATCACGGGCAGCCTGGGTAGCTCAGTGGTTTAGCGCCACCTTCAGCCCCGAGTGTGATCCTGGAGACCTGGAATGAGTCCCACATCAGGCTCCCTGCAAGGAGCCTGCTTCTCTCCCTCTCTCTCTCTCTCTCTCTCTCTCTCTCTCTGTCTCTCTCTCTGTCTCTAATGAAGAAATAAATAAAATCTTTTTAAAAAAGATATGAAATCACATAAAATGTTGATAAAAGTTGCAGCAAATAAGATTCTGGTTTAGGGTCAAATTCTCCAAGGAATGAAAAAGAGTCAGAGAGCAATTCAATTACAATAAGCTGGCAAAATATTTGTTTAAATGTGTGTTTTAAGTGAGCCTTGAAGGACTTTTTAATGCTTGATTTTGGCAATGGGGATCTAAGAAAATGCCAATTTCCCACTAAGAATGTATGAAATATGATAGAGTAAACAATGATTGAGTTGACAATTTTAAGAAACTTTCAAGTTGAGGGCTCAGGGATGTGTAGATGCTGAAGGAGTTAGGAGAGCACTGTCTGTTTTTAGCTGATGGAGGCACCATTACTGAGCCATTACCCTAGAAATTTTGAAGGCAATGTGCCATATCCTATCATCTCCATGACCACTAAATTTCCAGATGGGTAACAATGACTAAGAAAGATAGAATACCACACAAGATAGAAATGGTGAGCCCTGGAGGAGTTTAGAGAAAACTGACATAGTCTTCCAGACACAATTAAAAAAAACAGGACACTAAGATTATTAACATGAGAATGGTCTTTCATAATAGGATGCTGAGGAATTTAAAATCAGATTCTGAGCTGCAGTAGTTATTGCGGAAGCTGATTCCAGAACTAGACAGCTGGCCACTGACATTGTTGTTCCTCCTGGTGTCACCTTGTACCTGGGACTGAGCAGGGGCCTTATAGGAAAAACAACTCCCACTGAGCTGTGCACCTGGCAGGGGGCTGGGCTGCTACCCCAGATGCACATACCTGAGAATCAGCACAGCAGGTCCCTCCACCAGAAGACCAGGTAGAAGGACAGCAGAAAAGCAAGTTACTGACCAAGCAGCACTGGAAAGTTCGAGGGGAAGTCGAGGGATTTACAATATATAGAACCAGAGGAAACTCCCCCTTGTTTTTTGTTTTCTGTTTGCCCCCCTTTTCTTCTTCTTCTTCTTCTTCTTCTTCTTCTTCTTCTTCTTCTTCTTCTTTTCTCCTTTTTCCAGTACAACTTGTTTTTGGCTACTCTGCACTGAGCAAAGTGACTAGAAGGAAAACCTCACCTCAAAAGAAAGAATCAGAAACAGTCTTCTATCCTACAGAGTTTCAAAATTTGGATTATAATTCAATGTCAGAAAGCCAATTCAGAAGCACAATTATAAAGCTACTGGTGGCTCTAAAAAAAAGTATAAAGGATTCAAGAGACTTCATGACTGTAGAATTTAGATCTAATCAGGCCGAAATTAAAAATTAAATGAGATGCAAATTAAATTCAAAATTAAATGAGATGCAATCCAAACTGGAGTTCCTAACGATGAGGGTTAACAAGGTAGAAGAACGAGTGAGTGACATAGAGGACAAGTTGATGGCAAGGAGGGAAACTGAGGAAATAAGAGAAAAACAATGAAAAGATCATGAGGGGTCAGCCCTGGTGGCGCAGTGGTTTAGCGCTGCCTGCAGCCCAGGGTGTGATCCTGGAGACCCTGGATTGAGTCCCACGTCAGGCTCTCTGTATGATGCCTGCTTCTCCCTCTGCCTGTGTCTCTGCCGCTCTCTCTCTCTGTCTCTATGAATAAATAAATAAAATCTTAAAAAAAAAGATCACGAGAATAGGTTAAGGGAAATAAATGACAGCCTCAGAAGGAAAAACCTACATTTAATTGGGGTTACTGAAGGTGCCAAAAAGGACAGAAGTCCAAAATATATATTTGAACTAATCATAGCTGAGAATTTCCCTAACATGGGAAGGGAAACAGGTATTCAGATCCAGGAGATAGAGAGATCCCCCCCTAAAATCAATAAAAACCGCTCAACACCTTGACATTTAATAGTGAAACTTGCAAATTCCAAAGATAGAAAGAAGATCCTTAAAGCAGCAAGAAACAAGAAATCTCTAACTTTTATGGGGAGAAGCATTAGGATAACAGCAGACCTCTCCACAGAGACATGACAGGCCAGAAAGGGCTGGAAGGATATATTCAGGGTCCTAAATGAGAAGAACCTGCAGCCAATAATACTTTATCCAGCAAGGCTCTCATTCAGAATAGAAGGAGAGATAAAGAGCTTCCAAGATAGGCAGAAACTGAAAGAATATGTGACCACCAACCTGGCTCTCCAAGAAATACTAACGGTGACTCTGTAATAGAAAAAGGAAGTCCAAGAAAAAAGTCCACAAAAACAAGGACTGAATAGGTATCATGATGACACTAAATTCATATCTTTCAATAGTAACTCTGAATGTGAACGGGCTTAATGACCCCATCAAAAGGCACAGGGTTTCAGACTGGATAAAAAAGCAGGACCCATCTATTTGCTGTCTACAAGAGACTCATTTTAGACCTAAGGACACCTACAGCCTGAAAATAAAAGGTTGGAGAACCATTTACCATTCAAATGGTCCTCAAAAGAAAGCAGGGGTAGACATACTTATATCAGATAAATTAAAGTTTATCCCAAAGACTGTAGTAAGAGATGAAGAGGGACACTATATCATACTTAAAGGATCTATCCAACAAGAGGACCTAACAATCATCAATATTTATGACCCGAATGCGAAAGCTGCCAATTATATCAATCAATTAGTAACCAAAATTAAGACATACTTACATAATACTACAATAATACTTGGTGACTTCAATGTAGTGCTTTCTACAATTGACAGATGTTCTAAGCACAACATCTCTGAAGAAACAAGAGATTTAAATGATACACTGGACCAGAGGGATTTCACAGATATTTAAAGAACTTTACATCCAAACGCAACTGAATACACATTTTTCTCAAGTGCACATAGAGCTTTCTCCAGGATAGGCCACATACTGGGTCACAAATCAGCTCTTAACCAAAAAATTGGGATCCTCCCCTGCATATTTTCAGACCATAATGCTTTGAAATTGGAACTAAATTACAAGAAGAACTTTGGAAGGATTTCAAGCATGTGGAGGTTAAGGACCATCCTGCTAAAAGATGAAAAGGTCAACCAAGAAATTAAGGAAGATTTAAAAAGATTCATGGAAACTAATGAGAATGAAGATACAACATTCAAAATCTTTGGGATACAGCAAAAGCAGTCCTGAGGGGGAAATACATCGCAATACAAACATCCATCCAAAAACTGGAAAGAACTCAAATACAAAAGCTAACCTTGCACCTAAAGGAGCTGGAGAAAAAACAGCAAATAGATCCTACCCCCAGCAGAAGAAAAGAGTTAATAAAGATTCCATCAGAACTCAATGAAATAGAGACCAGAAGAACTGTAGAATAGATCAGCAAAACCAGGAGTTGGTTCGTGGAAAGAATTAATAAGATAGATAAACCATTAGCCAGTCTTATTAAAAAGAAGAGAGAAAACACTCAAATTGATAAAATCAGGAATGAGAAAGCAAGATCACCACCAACACCAAGGAAATACAAACGATCTTAAAAACTTATTATGAGCAGATTTATGCCTATAAGTTAGGCAATCTAGAAGAAATGGATGCATTTCTGGAAAACCTCAAACTACTAAAACTGGAACAGGAAGAAATAGAAAACCTGAACAGGCCAATAACCAGGGAGGTGATTGAAGCAGTCATCAAAGACCTCCCAAGAAACAAAAGTCCGGGGCCAGATGGCTTCCCAGGGGAATTCTATCAAACGTTTAAAGAAGAAACCATACCTGTTTACTAAAGCTGTTCGGAAAGATAGAAAGAGATGGAATGCTTCCAAACTCGTTCTATGAGGCCAGCATCACCTTAATTCCAAAACCAGACAATGACCCCACCAAGAAAGAGAATTATACACCAATATCCCTGATGAACATGGATGCAAAAATTCTCAACAAGATACTAGCCAATCGGATCCAACAGTACATTAAGATTATTCATCATGACCAAGTGGGATTTATCCCCAGGATGCAAGGCTGGTTCAACACTCGTAAAAAATCAATGTGATTCATCATATCAGCAAGAGAAAAACCAAGAACCATATGATCCTCTCAACAGATGCAGAGAAAGCATTTGACAAAATACAGCATCCATCCCTGATCAAAACTCTTCAGAGTGTAGGGATAGAGGGAACATCGTTCAGCATCTTAAAAGACATCTACCAAAAACCCACAGCAAATGGGGAAACACTGGGAGCCTTTCCCCTAAGATCAGGAACAAGACAGGGATGTCCACTCTCACCACTGCTATTCAACATCGTACTAGAAGTCCTAGCTTTAGCAATCAGGCAACAAAAAGAAATAAAAGCCATTCAAATTGGCAAAGAAGTCAAACTCTCCCTCTTCACCAATGACATGATACATGGTACATGGAAAACCCAAAAGCCTCCACCCCAAGATTGCTAGAACTCATACAGCAATTTGGCAGTGTGGCAGGATACAAAATCAATGCCCAGAAATCAATGGCATTCCTATACACTAACAATAAGACTGAAGAAAGAGAAATTAAGGAGTCAATCCCATTTGCAATTACACCCAAAAGCATAAGATACCTAGGAATAAACCTAACCAAAGAGTAAAGGATGCATACCCTAAAAACTACAGAACACTTTTGAAATAAATTGAGTAAGACACAAAGAGATGGAAAAATATTCGATGCTCATGGATTGGAAAAATTAATATTGTGAAAATGTCCTTGCTACCCAGGGCAATTTACACATTTAATGCAATCCCTATCAAAATACCATGGACTTTCTTCAGAGAGTTAGAACAAATTATTTTAAGATTTGTGTGGAATCAGAAAAGACCCCGAATAGCCAGGGGAATTTTAAAAAAGAAAACCATAGCTGGGGGCATCACAATGCCAGATTTCAGGTTGTACTACAAAGCTGTGGTCATCAAGACAGTGTGGTACTGGCACAAACACAGACACAGATCAATGGAATAGAATAGAGAATCCAGAAGTGGACCCTCAACTTTATGGTCAACTAATATTTGACAAAGCAGGAATGACTATCCACTGGAAAAAAGACAGTCTCTTCAATAAATGGTGCTGGGAAAACTGGACATCCAAATGCAGAAGAATGAAACTAGACCATTCTCTTTCACCATACACCAAGACAAACTCAAGATAGATGAAAGATCTAAATGTGAGGCAAGATTTCATCAAAATCCTAGAGGAGAACACAGGCAACAGCCTTTTTGAACTTGGCCACAGCAACTTCTTGCAAGATACACCCATGAAGGCAAGGGAAACAAAAGCAAAAATGAACTATTGAGACTTCATCAAGATAAGAAGCTTTTGCACAGCCAAAGAAACAGTCAGCAAAACTAAAAGACAAGACAACCTAGAGAATGGGAGAAGATATTTGCAGATGACCTATCCGATAAAGGGCTAGTATCCAAGATCTATAAAGAACTTATTAAACTCAACAGCAAAGAAACAAACAATCCAATCATGAAATGGGAAAAAGACATGAACAGAAATCTCACAGAGGAAGACATGGACATGGCCAACAAGCACATGAGAAAATGCTCTGCATCACTGGCCATCAGGGAAATACAAATCAAAACCACAGTGAGATACCACCTCACACCAGTGAGAATGGGGAAAATTAACAAGACAGGAAACAAATGTTGGAGAGGATATGGAGAAAGGAGAACCCTCTTACACTGTTGGTGGGAATGTGAACTGGTGCAGCCACTCTGGAAAACTGTGTGGAGGTTCCTCAAAGAGTTAAAAATAGAACTACCCTAAGACCCAGCAATTGCACTGCTGGGGATTTACCCCAACAATACAGAGTGAAACGCCGGGACACCTGCATCCCGATGTTTCTAGCAGCAATGTCCACAATAGCCAAACTATGGAAGGAGCCTCGGTTTCCATCGAAAGATGAATGGATAAAGATGTGGTTATATATACAATGGAATATTCCTCAGCCATTAGAAACGACAAATATCCACCATTTGCTTTAACGTGGATGGAACTGGATGGTATTATGCTAAGTCAATCAGAGAAGGACAAACGTTTTATGGTCTCATTCATTTGGGGAATATTAAAAATAGTGAAAGGGAATAAGGGGAAAGGAGAGAAAATGAGTGGAAATATCAGAGAGGGGACAGAACATGAGAGACTTCTAACTCTGGGAAACAAACAAGGGCTAATGGAAAGGGAGGTGGGCAGGTGTTGGGGTGACTGGGTGATGGGCACTGAAGGGGGCACTTGGCGGGATGAGCACTGGGTGTTATTGTATATGTTGGCAAATTGAACTCCAATAAAAAGAAATTTTTAAAAAATATAAATAAAATAAAATCAGATTCTGAGCCCCAGAGAATTAAGGTATACGTCATCTGGGTAGCTGAGCAATAACTTTCCCCAGAGGCAGATTTAGAGAGAGTACAGAGTCAGAAGAATAAATCTTCCTACTTATGATTTTTGTCTGCCTTAAGTGGTCTCAGGTATGGTGAACTATGATATAAAGCATAGAGTATCAAGAACATGTATCCCAAAGTGTGAAGAGGCTAAACAGACTAGTATACCCAGTGTGAAGACTTGTAGAATATCGTGTTATACTTGAGTTTTTGTTAATACAAGTTAAAGAAGTGTAAGAATTGGGGAAAGAAAAAAGATAAATTCTAGATTTTGTTTATCAATTTGTTTTTATTTATTTATTTACTTATTTTCCTAGGCTTTATAAAGCATAGAAAAGTCAACGGAGTTCCACAAAAACAACATACATATCCGTAAATTTTTATACTGTATTGTGTACTTAAAATTTGCTGAGCGGATAGATCTTGGGTACTCTCATCACAAAAGAGAAAAAAAATAGGAAAATGGTACAGGTGTGAAGTGATGGATATGCTGATTAGCTTGGTTTTGTTGAGTATTTCATAGTGGATACCTATATCGTGTCACAAGTTACACATATCCAATATAAGCAATCTTTAAATAATCTCCTCAATAAAGCTGGAGGAAACATCAGTAATGTTTTATAGCAGCTATAATGAATGGAAAAATGCAATAAAAATGATGTCATTTAAAATGGTAATCAAGGAATGTCAGGATGGCTCCATTGGTTGTGTCTACCTTCAGCTCAGGTGTTGATCCCAGAGTCCTGATGTCTAGTCCTGTATCAGGGCTTGCCCTGCTCATGTTCTCTCTGTCTCTCACTCTCTCTCAAATAAATAAATGAAATCTTTAAAAAATAAAAAATAGTATAAAATAGTAAACAGAAAGATATATATGCCTGAAATAAATGTAGGAAATATTTATTTCATCTTGTTCATTGTAATAATATTGACTCCAAGACAATCTATAAATTCAACATAATACCAATCAAATGCTAATCTATGTTATTGTTTGCATGCTGATTTTTTTCAATTTTTTTATTGTGGTGAAATGTATGTATCATGACACTTGTTATAATGATACTTTTTACACATACAATTCAGTGGAATTAATATTTTGGATGTTATATAATATCACCACCAATTCTAAAATTTTTCATCACTCCAAACAGAAACTCTATACCTCTTTTTCTTTTGGGGAGGGGGTGGAGAGGAAGAAATAACATTTTTATTAAAACAGAGGAACACTCAAATTTTTGTCTTTTGTTTTCTTTCAATTTTGTATTTAAATTCTAGTTAACATACACTGCAATATTGGTTTCAGGAGTAGAATTCAGTGATTCATTATTTATTTATTTTATTTATTATTATTATTTTTTAATTTTTATAACATTTTATTTAACCTGGTATGTCCAAAATATTATCATATCAACATGTAATCCATGCAAAAACTTTAACCAGATACTTTAAAACTGATACTGGAGTCAGTTTTTGGAAAACTTTTAAGTATGTTTGGAACAATTTGGGTATGTGAATTTACTTTTTCTTTTTTTTTTAATAAATTAATTTTTATTGGTGTTCAATTTACCAACATACAGAAAAACACCCAGTGCTCATCCCGTCAAGTGTCCCCCTCAGTGCCCGCCACCCATTCCCCCCCACCCCCCGCCCTCTTCCCCTTCCACCACCCCTAGTTCGTTTCCCAGAGTTAGGAGTCTTTATGTTCTGTCTCCCTTCCTGATATTTCCCACACATTTCTTCTCCCTTCCCTTATATTCCCTTTCACTATTATTTACTTTTCCAACACTCAGTTTTATGAACTCTAAATATAGATCAAGTATTGCCAAGGAAAATTTAGCATCTGAATTGAAATATGCTCTAACAGTAAAATACGCATATTTGAAGACTGAATGTGTGATTCATTATTTAAATGCACCACTCAGTGCTCATCACAGCAAGTGCTCTCCTTAATACCCATCACCCATCTAGCCCATCCCCCCCCACCTCCTTCTATAGATCCTCAATTTGTTCTCTATCATTGAGAGTCTCTTGTAGTTTGTCTCCCCTTCTCCTTTTTTTCCCCCTACCCACACATTTATCTGTTTTTTTTTTTCATTTATCTGTTTTGTTTCCTAAATTCCACATATGGATGAAATCATGTTATTTGTCTTTCTTTGAAAAACAGACAGATCAGATCAGTTAGAGAAACTATACCTCTTAACCAGTAACTTCCTATTCCCCTAGTAACCTCTAATCTACTTTACATTTCTATGAATTTGCTTACTTGTATAAGTGGAATAATATAATTTTTATGTTTTGTATCTGGCTTCTTTCACTCAACATAATGTTTTCAAAGTTCATCCATCTTGTAGCATGTATTCATACTTTATTCCATTATATGGATGCATGATGTCCCATTTGTATGTATATACGATGTTTTATACATTAATCTGCTGATGTGCACTTTGGTTGTTTCCACAATATGGCTATTGTAAATAATGCTACAGTGAACATCCATGTACAAGTATCTGTTTGAGTACCTGTTTTTAATTTGGGGTACATATTCAAGAGTGGAATTACTGCATTATATAAATTCTATGCCTAATTTTTTTAGAAACTGCCAGATAGCTTTCCACAGAATTTGCACCATTTTACATTCCCACTAGCAATGTATGGTGGTTCCAAATTTTCCCTATCTTTTTCACAACTTACTAGTTTTTAATTTTTAAAATTCTAGACATTTTAGTAAGTATGAAGTGGTATCTCATTGTAGTCCTGATCGTTATTTCATGTACCCTTGATCATTTGCATATTTTCTTTAGGGAAATAATCATACAGGTCCACTGGCTTTAAAAAAAAAATTGGGTTGTCTTCTTGGTTTTGAATTACTTGAGTTCTTTATATACTCTGGATATTAAACCCTTATCAGATGTATCATTTGCGCATATTTCTTCCATTTTGTAGGTTATCATTGTACTTTTTGATAATGTCATCTGATGTCAGAATTTTTAACTCTGATGAAGCTCAATTTATCTATGGTTTTTTTACTGTTGTTCATGCTTTGGTGTCACATTTGAGAATTTATTGTCAAATCCAAGGTCATGGAAGTTTATATTTTTTTCCTAAGAATTTTATGGTTTTAACGTTTATATCTATGTCCTTGCTTTATTCTTATATGTGCTGGTTTGTACTGTTTAAAGGAAGAAATATAGAAGTTAGTAAGAAAATGTTTTTAAATTATTTGACCAGTTAGATACAAACTTACATATTATAAAAACAATAATTGCAGCACTATGAATAGGACATAACAGACATTTAGATCCAAAGGCAGAATACAGAGTCAAGAGTCATATGGGTACATATTTATATAAAAATTTAAACTAAAACATATATTGCCTCAAAATGGTTGACGAAGTACCAAATTATCTATTAATATGTAATAAAAATAGTCTCTACATTTGTTAATAATTAAATTAAATCCTTGGTTACCCAAGTCCCCAAAACATATTCCAGATGGAGTTAAAGTTTTCTCTTCTCTCCTTGCTTTCTCTCAATTCTATTAAAATCTCCCATCACAATTGCTGTCTATATCAGTATCTAGATCACTTCCCATTTCTATGTAGAGTTTGTATCTGTTTTTGAATTTATGTATGGGATAGCTGTATAAAAAAACTGAATTTGTGTATGGGATAGCTGTTATAAAAAACATATAAAGACTATATGTTATAAAGAGGAATGTTGACTACATAAAAGCTATGTATGACATGTATATTTCATAGGACAAAAATAAAGTCAAAAGACAATAGAAAGAAAAACATTCAAATATGAAAGTGTTCTATATTTAAATAATAATTAATGAAAAATTAATTATTTGTTGTCTCTTTATCTTCTTTTGTATCTATAAACTCTTAACATATATTTCTTGGCAAGCCTGTCAGCAGGACTTGTTCCCTCCCTTTCTCTGGAATCCAGCTGAAGTTTCCAAGGATTACTATTCACTGCTTAATTGTTCCCTCAAGTATTCCATGTCATTATGCCTTAACTGCCAATCAAATAAGCATATATAAAGGAAAGTAGTAACTAGACTTACAGCCTGATCAGAAGGAAACAGCAAGAAAGGGGAGGCATGGATTGATGTGCCTGCTGTCAGTTAACCTGGTAGGAAAGTATGTGATATCTAGGATCAGTTGTAGTTATGTTTAATGCTCTCCTGGTACTGCCTGGCATCAGGTTGAGAAAGCTGCTTATAAATATCTCAGCTCTGCATTCAGCAACATCACATGGGTGGCTTGTAATTGCTCAATTGCTTGTAATTGTTTAATGCGAGTATTTAACTAAAGAAATTGGCAACTGGTACAGATCAGGCATTTTACTCAGACAGCTGTTTTGGGTTTTTTTTTTTTTTTTTTTTTTTACCTTTATTAGCACTCCACTGATTATACCTAACCAAGAGCATGAACCCAATATGAGAAAAATACTTCACTTTCACTTTCATGTACCGTCTCTAATCTACGCCTCGCCCTGAGTTTTACCTCTGATTCCTAACCTTCACACCGAAGGTTCTGCTACAGATGAGGAGAATTTTAGTGTTAATGAATTTGTTCGAGATAAAGAACCCTAGCCCTAACCTCAGTCCTTACCATTGTGTTCAGCTTGTGAGATCCTGATGGCTTTGGACACCAGGTTCCAATAGGAGACATTTACCTTCCTACAAAATACGGAGAAGTTTTCCCCATCACCTATGGATAGTAGGTGGAGAAAGAGTGAACTGGTAAGTTAAAAAAAAAAGACATTGGAAATACTAAAAACTGGGAGAAACTAGCCCTGTTTTCTAATATTTAATTGTTCCTTTTATTTCTTGAGCTGAATATTTATTGATCCAAATATAATGACAAACAATTTACATACATTACCCTATGTAACCATTACTGTGTTTATATCAAATACCTGGATCTCAGATAATTAAGTGGCTCTCTCAAGATCACAAGCATATTAAGTATTAGAGCCATGAATTCCTTTTATTACTCTGCTATATCCCTTCTGCTACCTACATTCACTCCTGTACAAACTGCAGAAAGTTACCAGATCCTTCTCCAGTCTTCAATTTCCACAGGAAGCTGTCATTTCCATGCTTATTATAACTGCCTTCCATTGTCTTAAATGGCCCAGTGGAGATTTCTGTACTGCCAGGCAGTACCAGGATAGCATTAAACATTATCTTTTGTATTTGGCATGTAGCCCATGGAGAAATACTCTTCCACATGTCTAAACAGGAATCTCTTCCACATAGGGTGGTTTCTGTGTGTCCTTGTTTCAGATATAAGTTTTCCATCTCTTTGGTAATGGTTTTTTTTTTTAAGATTTTATTTATTTATTCATGAGAGACACACAGAGAAAGGCAGAGACTTAGGCAGAGGGAGAAGCAGGCTACCTTTGGGGAGCCCAATGTGGGACTCAATCCCAGGACCCCAGGACCACAACCTGAGTCAAAGGCAGATGCTCAACCACTGAGCCACCCAGGAATCTCAAGGAAATGTCTTATATATGATTATCAAGAGCTTGAAGTTTGATGTATAGTAACTGACCAGAGATTTCTATTCTCTAGTCCCTGTGTGCTTCCCTGTGTCTTCGAATGAAGTCTCACCATGACATTTTCAATGGGTCCATTGCATTCACACCTGCAACATTCACTCTTGTTGGCATTCCAGGGCTAGAGGCAGAACATATCTGGATATCCATCCCTTTCTGCCTGATATACATCATCATCTTCCTAGGAAATGGCATCACTCTTCATATCATCCGGATTGACCCTGCTTTGCACCAACCCATGTACTTCTTTTTGGCCATGCTGGCCTTTGTTGAACTTGGGGTCTCTGCTTCCACCATGCCCACTGTGCTAGGCATTTTCCTCTGTGGAATTAATGAAATCAGTTTTGGTGGTTGCCTGTTCCAGATGTTTTCCATGCATTCTTTTACCATAATGGAGTCAGGTGTCCTTCTCACTATGTCTGTAGACCGTTTTGTGGCCATCTACAGCCCCCTGCACTCCACAACCATCCTGACAATTCCCCGCATCATTGCGATGGGTGTCATCATTGCCTTACGAAGTGTGGTGCTCATGTTCCTACTGCTCTTCCTCCTGAAGGGCCTGCCTTTCTGTGGTCACAATACTCTCACACACTCTTACTGTCTCCATTCAGATCTAATCAAATTGCCCTGTGGAGACACTCGACCCAATAGCATCCTGGGTTTGTTTGTCATTACCTCCACATTTGGGCTGGACTCACTGCTCATTGTAGTTTCTTATATGTTGATTCTTCACACTGTACTGGGAATAGCTTCTGGAGCTGGGCAGTGGAAGGCACTCAACACATGTGTGTCACACATCTGTGCTGTTCTGGTGTACTATGTGTCCATGATTAGCCTCTCCTTGCTGCATCGCTTTGGGGGCACTTACCTCCACTCCTTAAGACTGTCATGGCCAATGCCTACCTCTTCTTCCCACCTGTGGTCAACCCCATTGTGTATAGTATGAAAACAAAAGAAATTCGCAATAGCATTGCTCGTACAATGCCTAGAAAGAGTCACGAAGTCTCAAGAACTTAGGAATTTGGATCAGATCTGATTGCCTATATAGTAATCTGTCAAATGGGAAAAATTCATAATTTATCATTGCTTATGAGAAAACTGTAGGCTTTAGTAGATAAAGAAAAGAAAAATACCCTCACCCTTTCTCCCTGAAAATATAGAATGTCATTACTTTGATGTAAACTTATAGAAGGAGGCATGGGCCCCATGCTTAACCCTGGTGAGGACAATGTTTGTCTATTCAATTCTTAAATACTTGATTCATTTTTCCCCTTGGGAAAAGGGGAAGGGTAGAATGAGTCCTAGGGAGGTTTGTATTTCCAAGTACATACAATTTAGTGATACGTACTTGTGTGGAAGAGAATCAGGACACAAAAGAGTGTGTATTGTATGATTGCAATGTGTGTATGATAACAGTGGTTACTTCTCTGATGGATGTAGAGGTGATAAAGTGACTGAAGAAATGCATGAGAAAATTTTCAGTCAGATGGAAATACCAGACGTATTTTAGGGATGCAAGTTACATGGTTGTATTCATTTGTCAAAAAAAGTACAGCTAAGATTTGCACATTTCAATGACTGTCAATTTCACCTCTAAGCTTCTAAATAAAAATGATGATGATAGTAGCAACAAAAAAATACTGGGTTAGACAGTGGTTGCAAGTGTGGGAGATAGAACAGCATAATGTTCCAATTATAGAAGCTGGATGATGGATAGATGGAGTTTCATTCATTATAATGCCTTTTTTTTTTGCATTTTCAAAGCTTTTGTAATAAAAAGTCTTAAAAACATATTGTTCTGTTATTAAGTATTTATTGCATGTATGCCATGAAGCAGAGATAACTTTCAACTGGTAACTGTACATCATTGTACAAATCAAGTTAGGCTAATTTATGCTACAGTAATGAATAGCTCCCAAATCTCAAGGGACTAAACATAAAATTTTTCTCTCTCAGCTATGTTTACAATGTGGGTAGAGGGTGGAGGGTGAAGTTATACACCACATAAGTATCAGGATGAGAAGTTCATGGAACCTCTTAACATTTCAATATGAAGCTCTTAGAAAAGATGCTGCAGGTGAACAAAAAGATGGTAAGTAAACACCAAAATGCTAATGCTTATTTGTAATTGACACATCAATTGCACTCATATTGACTTATGCAGAGGAAGTTGAAAAGACACAAATTTATAGAGATGTAAAGAGGAAGAGTAGAGAAGAAAAAGAAACAAAGAAATACTAGGAAATAGCATGCGTGTGTGAGTACAAACACTCCATCAAGGTCTCACAGGAAAAGAGGAAATAACTGTGTCAGAAATTCACTGAACTTGTTTGCAGAATTAGATGCTGTTAGTGACACAGAGGGAACATGACGTCAAAATTCTGTTTATTGTCCAGATCTGAAAAGCCAGGAGGAAAACAAAAAGCCTAAAATACAAGACCAGAAACATCACAAAAATGAGATAGATTAGGTATAAAAAATAGACACTAGTGAGAACTGAAGCAGAGTGAAGAGGAATTTCCCTTTATGAAGAAGCCAGATACTATTCAGTTCCAGATAACTTTTTATCTTTTAGGAATAAAAGTCCAATATTAACACATTTTTTGAAGAGAAACCACATATCCAAAATTTTAGGCTGTTATGAGCAATGTTTTATGATGATTTGGGTAGAAATCCTACACATGCTAGCATTTTTATAGCTCTGGGGTAAGCACCAGCAGTGGGAATGCTGGGTCATATGCTATATGTAGGATTAACTTTTAAAACAAATTTCAAACACTTTCCAAAGTGGTTCTACAATTTTGCATCCCCATCAACAGTACGTGAGAGTTCTAGATGCTCCACATTATCACCAGTACTCAGCAAAATCAGTCTTTAATTTACTGTAGCTGGTGTGTAGGTACATCTCACTATGGGTTTAAAAATTTTTTTTGTTTTTTATTTGGGAGAGAGAGTGAGGGAGTGAGTGTGTGAGAGAGAGAGAGAGAGAGAGAGAGAGAGAGAGCACAAGCAGGGAGAGTGGCAGAGGCAAAGGGAGAAGGAGACTTCCTGCTGAATAGGAAGTCTAATGCGACACTTGATCCCAAGATTCTGGGATCATGACCTGAGCCAAAGAGGCTTAATCAACGGAGCCACCAGTGCCCTCGCTGTGTTTTTTTAAAAAGATTTATTTATTTATTTATTTATTTGAGAGAGAGAGAGAGCACAAGCAGGGGTTGGGGCAGGGGGCAAAGGGAGAAGCATACTCCCTGCTATGCAGGGAGCCCTATGGATGTAGGGCTCAATCCCAGGACCCTGAGATCATGACCTGAGCCAAAGGCAGAGTTTAAGCAATTGAGCCACCCTGGCTCCCCACTTAATTGTGATTTTCATTAGCATTCTCTAATGACTGAAATAGCGGGCACTCTTTTCATGAGCTTATAGCATATTCATTATGTTTCTGCACGCTCAGTAACTTCAAAGTTTTGCACATAGCTTACTAAATATTCCTAAATGTATCTAAATAGACTAAATATTTCTGGCTCCATCAATAACATTTAAGTTAGTTTTTTCTCTAGATTTTTCAGTTTGAGATGATAAGCATGTCTTAGCAATACATTCTCTGCTACACCACTGATATCATGGGATGATGAGAAAATAGATTTAGTTACTCAGGAAACATTTTAGAGAAAAATTGAATTTTCCTTTTTATTAAAAATGTTTTTATGTATCCTAGATACAAATGATTGATTAGATATGTGGTTTACAAATATTTTCTTTAGTCTGTGGCTTGTTTTAATTTTCCTAATAGCATCTTTGAAAGAATAATATACTTTTAAATTGTAATCAAGTCTAATTTATCATTTGGTTCTCTTGGTTTATGCTTTTTGGTCCTTTCTAAGAGATCTTTGACTAAAAATGAGGCCACAAAAATGTTTCAGTGTCTTCTAGCAATTTTATAATTTTAGATATTTTGTTTAGGTTTATAATCCATTTCAAGTTAATTGTTGTGTAGAAAAAATGTTGATTTTTTTTGGGGGGGGGATATGGATATCCAGTTGTTCTAGCATTATTTTTAAAGAAGATGGTTCTTCCTCTATTGAACAACCTTGATATTGTTTTTGAGAATCAATTGACCTCATATGCAGACATTAATTTCTTGACTCTGTATTCCATATGATTTATAAGTGATTTTGGCAATATGAGTCACTTAATGACTACACTTCTTTTTTTAAAAAAATGGACAAAAGAAGAAATAATACCTATTCCACTGAAGCTGTTTCAAAGGATAGAAATGTAAAGAAAACATTCAAACTCATTCTATGAGGCCAGCATTACCTTGATTCTAAAACCAGACAAAGACCCTATCAAAATGGAGAATTACAGACTAAAATTCCTGAGGAATATGAATGTCAAATTACTCGTCAAGATATTGGCCAGTATGATCCAACAGTACATTAAAATAATTTTTCACCATGACCAAGTGGGATTTATTCTGGGGATATAAGAGTTGTTCAACATTGGCAAATCAATGTGATAGATCACATTAATAAAAGACAAGAACCATGTAATCTTCTCTATTGATGCAGAAGAAGCATTTGACAAAATACAGCATCATTTCTTGATTAAAACTCTTTGAAGTGTTGGGATAGAGGGAACATACTTCAATATTATAAAAGCCATCTATGAAAAGCCCATAGTGAGTATCATTCTCAATGGCAAAAACCTGAGAGCTTTTCCTCTA
Organism: Vulpes lagopus; assembly: GCF_018345385.1. Classification (NCBI taxonomy): domain Eukaryota; kingdom Metazoa; phylum Chordata; class Mammalia; order Carnivora; family Canidae; genus Vulpes; species Vulpes lagopus. The sequence goes on from NC_054838.1 coordinate 21,436,014, forward strand.
AAGATCAGGAACACAACAGGGGTGCCCACTCTCACAACAGATTTTCTTCAGAGTTGGAAAAAATGATTCTAAGATTTGCATGGAACCAGAAAAGACCCCAAATAGTCAGAGGAATGCTGAAAAGGAAAACCAAAGCCAAGGCATCACAATGCCTGACTTTAAGCTATACTACAAAGCTATGATTATCAAAACAGCATGGTACTGGCACAAAAACAGACACATAGATCAATGAAATAGAATAGAGAACCAAGAAATGGACCCTCAACACTATGGTCCACTAATCTTTGACAAATCAGGAAAGAATATCCAATAGAAAAAATATAGTTTCTTAAATAAATGCTATTGAGAAAGTTGGACAGTCACATGCAGAAGAATAAAACTGGAGCATTTTCTTACACTATACACAAGGATAAACTCAAAATGTATGAAATAACTAAATGTGAGATAGGAATTCATCAAAATCATAGAGGAGAACACAGACAGCAACATTTTTGACGTGGGCCACAGCAGCGTCTTGCAAAACTGTCTCTAAAGGCAAGGGAAACAAAAGTAAAAATGAATTATTGGGACTTTATCAAGATAAAAAGCAAAGGAAACAGTCAACAAAACTAAAGGCAGCCTATAGAATGAGGGAAGATATGTGCAAATGACATATCAGATCTATAAAGAACTTACCAAAGTCAACACCCAAAAACAAACAATCCAGTCAAGAAATGGCAGAAGACATGAACAGACATTTCTCCAAAGAACACCTACATAGGGACAAAAGACACATGAAAAATGGTCCACATCACTCATCATCAGGAAAACACAAATAAAAACCACAATGAGATACCACTTTACACCAATTAGAATGGCTAAAATTAACAATACAGGAAACAACAAATCTTGGCAAGGATGTGAAGAAAGGGGAAACCTCTTACACTTTTGGTGGGAATGCAAGCTAGTACAGCTACTTTGGAAAACAGTATGGAAGTTCCTCAAGAAATTAAAAATAGGGCTACCCTATGACCCAGCAATTGCACTACTGGGTATTTACCCTAAAGATATAGATGTAGTGAAAAGAAGGGGTACCTGCACCTCAGTGGTCATAGCAGCAGCATCCTCAATATCCAAACTGCTGTGGAAGGAGCCAATAAGTCCTTTGGCAGATGAATGGATAAATAAGATGTGGAATACACACACACACACACACACACACACACACATTACTTACATATTACATACGTGTGTGTGTGTTACTCAGCCATCAGAAAGGATAAATATCGGGATCCCTGGGTGGCGCAGCGGTTTGGCGCCTGCCTTTGGCCCAGGGCGCGATCCTGGAGACCCGGGATCGAATCCCACATCAGGCTCCCGGTGCATGGAGCCTGCTTCTCCCTCTGCCTGTGACTCCGCCCCTCTCTCTCTCTGTGTGTGACTGTCGTAAATAAATAAAAATTTAAAAAAAAAAAAAAAGAAAGGATAAATATCTACCTTTTACATTAACATGGATGGAACTGGAGGGTATTATGGTGAGTGAAATAAGTCAGTCAGAGAAAGAGAATTATACCATTATATATGGTTTCACTCATATGTGGAATATAAGAAATAGTGCAGAGGACCACAAAGGAAGGAGGGGAAACTGAATGGGGAAAAATCAGAGAGAAAGAAAAACCACGAGAGACTCTTAACTCTGGGAAACAAACTGAAAGTTGCCAAAGGGGAAGTGGGTGGGGGGTGATGAGGTAATAGGCATTAGGAGGGCACGTGATGCTATGAGCACAGGGTGTTATATACAACTGATGAATTATTGAAAACTACACCTGAAACTAATGATTTGCCAACATATAGTTTATAGAATTTAAAGAAAAAGAGATGGATAGGAAATAGATGTAATTAATTTTACTATGCTAAAAACTGGATTGCCAGATTGGTGTATGCTTCATAATGAAAACATATCAATACTTTTGAGAAAAAAATTTTGAATGATGATTCTTTAAAGATTATTAGTTAGCCTAGTCCCCCCCCCCCCAAAAAAAAAACAACTCCACAAAATTCGGAGAAAAGGGAAAATAACTAAGTATCTATTTGTGAAAGTATTTCCAGGTAGTGGAATAAAGTTGAAAAAATCATTTACCCATTCCACAGGCAAAAGAAATGGTCAGGACAGTCCTTCAAAGTATGTTCAACATGAACTGAAATTTATATATGACATATTAAGTCAGATTCAGAACAGATATCAGAATCAGATATGCTGAAAATATTGTTATACGAGTTGGCATAATAAAATTGATGCCTCAGTTATTTTGAGAGACTCAATTACCAGCAATAAGGTATAATTTGAGGGAGGAAAGGGGCCAGGATAGGGGCACACAATTTTAATAAAATCAGTAGAAGAGAAGAAGTGGAGGGGAAAAATGATAAACTAGTCTAAATTGTTCTTTGATGACTTAAGAATGAGCTGATAACTAGATAACATGTGCAAGTCTGACCTCTGAATCAATTCTTTTCAACATTAAAGAGTACCATGGTATCTGCCTCCTTCACAGACAAAATTATACAAAGAGCATTTAAGATTCCTTGCCTCTTTATCTCTATCTCTTCTTCTCTCTGAAATCCATTGTGAATGCTCTCCTCCATTTGTACTGAAAGTATTATTCTTCCTAAATTTGCCAGTCATCTCAACATTACCTCAAAGTGAGTGGCATACAAGAAAGTCTAGACTCCAGGTGAATCATGTCAAGGAGAAAAATAGGTGCATAAGTATTTCTTGTAATTCATCATTTGTTTTAATGATAAAAGATATATGAATTATTCTTCTCATATTTCTAAAAATTTGAAAGCATGTATCATATATTTTTTTACTTGCCTTAAGAGCTGATGGCATGGATCCTCCACCTTTTTGAGGCATAAAACACCTGCATTCTGAAGGAAGAGTGGAAGAAAAGAAGGAGAAGCGTATAAAGGGAAGGATGGAGAAAGATTTCATCAAATGGGCAGCACCTGGCTCAGAGCTCAGTACAGAAGGATTTAGAAAGGTGCATCATGGCTGGGCATTATGAAAATATTAATGAATTTACAAGAATAGCTTCATCAAATAAAAATCTGATGAATGAGATTGAAGGAGAATGAGAGCTAAATGTGTGGTAAAGAGCTATTGTGGATACAGAGTTTTCTTTCCAGAAGTTCCTCAATGGCCAAAGGATTATAATGATATTCATAGAGTTCATGGCATAGGATCATGCCCATATCTAAATGTTCTTTAGGTGTTTTTCTAAGTGAGGACAGCAGAAAAGGAACTGAACTCATAAAAATACAACTTGTGTATATTAATTTATCTACATTTACCCTGTGAGAATAAAGAGAAGAGCAAAGACAGTCTGCGAGTTGTAGAAATGATTACAGAGATATTAGCTGTGGATGGACCCAAGAGGGTTTCATTCTGAGCTGCTGGGCCCCTCCTACCCTGGACTAGTGGCTAGGAAGTCTCTCAGTCCATGTTCAGACCTCCTCCTTCTCCACATTCACTTGGGAACATTTTAATTGGTGGCCATAAGTTTTCTTCAACACTTTGAGCTCAATAAATTTATGCTGCTGTCTCAGCATAAATAAGACAGATCTTACTGTGAGTTTTGTTGGAGAATGAATCCACTAATATGATCTCAGACAGACTTACAGAAATGGGAGCAAGTCTGCCTTGCAGGAACAGAAGAAAAGAAGGAAAGACTATCCCAGAGATGTCCATATATTAGATATGGTCCCAGAAGTAAATGGATCAGAGGTCATGGTATTGACAAAGGCTGTTACAAAGGGTGTAGACAGAAGGAAGAGGCACTATCCAGCACAATATACCAGGAAATGAGGCCAGAAACTCAAGAGGAGGAAAGGTGGATGACAGGTAAGCAATGAGGATAATGCTGTGAAAACTGATGATGGTCTTCAGTTGTTGGGTAAGGAGTTGGTTCCCAATAACTAAGGGCATGGAAGATGGAAGTCTCACTATCCCCAAATTTATTCCATACTGTTTCACTACCAGCTTTTCCAATGATAAGCAATCCTTCCCACCTGTCCTTTACTCACTTACATCCTCCCCTATCTGCCTCCTCAGCATCTGTACCTGTCAGGTAATGCTCACATGGCAGCTCTTTTCTCTTGACTAAATCAGACAATGTGATTGTTACTAAAGGATTCCTATTCTAATTCTGATTAACTATGAGGAAGGAAAAAGTCAACCCTATGAGAAACAATCTGTGACCCATGGATATACAGAATGAGGGACTGGAGAGCAAAGCTGTAGAAATTAAGGACTTAGTTGATTTACTAGTCTATTCTAAATACACGTTGGCTGATGCAGCCTTTCTTCATCAATGATCCCTATGATCTTTCACTAGAGTTTTAGCTACATAAATCACAGCTGTTCTTGAACTACTGGCATACTTCATGACTTTGATTATGTGGTTTTTTGATCATGAGCTTGCTGACATAAGGCAACAGTGTTGGAGAGTCTAGGAAAGAATGAAATCCTGAACCTTGTATTTTACAGGATGTCAAATATTTTTCTATTGTATACCTTGAGAATTTCATGATTTTTAGATACACAATTTTTAAGGGAAATTATTTTTTATTATAGAAGAGCTCTCATATAGGACTACGAGCCTATGTTTTTAGAAAATTCAGTCATCTGTGAATTGAGGCAATTAAATTTTCTGTTTGTTCTATAGCCTTCTCCTGAATCATTTCTGATGTCCAAGGTCTGCCTTCTGTCTTCCCTTCCTACTACTAGATTGGACTCCTTTTAAGGAATCGACCATTTTACCCCTTATTTTCTACTTATTTTTGGTGCTTAAACTCATAAAATGACAAAACCATTAAATGGTGTATATATAATTAAGCATCAACAAGCCTTAATTTACTAATCTTTTACTAATGGTAAATCTAAACACTTTAAAACCTATAAACTAACAATCCATTGTAGTGGACTGTAGTGGATTGTAGTGGACTGTAGTGGATTGTAGTGGACTGTAGAAACTAACAGTCCATTCTGACTACATTACTGATTACCTATGTTGTGTAGTCAGCAAGAATGAGTCCTCTTGCTTTTTCTACATTGTTACTCTGGATTTCCTTGCCTCCTAGATATTTCTTGCCTCTAGTAATTCTGAAACCTGTATTATAGTATTTCTGCTATTTTAAGGGTGCAACCCCTTTTATGGAATTCCAAAGTAAGAAATACAGATAAAGCAAATACGGTTTTACTAAAAATGTAAAAAATAGCATGGAACTTTGATACGAATAGTAAAAATTGCATGGATTTAAATAATCTTTTCTCAAGTTCTACCTCACATTCTTTTTTTTTAAATAATAAATTTATTTTTTATTGGTGTTCAATTTGCCAACATACAGAATAACACCCGGTGCTCATCCCATCAAGTGCCCCCCTCAGTGCCCATCACCCATTCTCCCCCACTCCCCATCCTCCTCCCCTTCCACCACCGCTAGTTCGTTTTCCAGAGTTAGGAGTCTTTATGTTCTGTCTCCCTTTCTGATATTTTCTACCCATTTCTTCTCCCTTCCTTTCTATTGCCTTTCACTATTATTTATATGTCCTCACATTCTTTTGAAAGGAATCCACTCTTACATAGACCTGTAATGTATAGATACAGATATCTAAGTATATTATGCTCTTAGGTGGAGGTGTTTCTATCCCTTTTCTCTTTCATAGAAGTTTTTGATACCACTATACTGTAGAGTGCGACTACTTGCAGGTCCAGACTAACAGTTCCTGACTCAGAAACAGTGGGGAAAAAATAGAGGACCAAGGATTAGCTGCAAGTTGGAATAGGGAGAGACTTATCAAAATATGATTAGTGCACAATTAATGTACAAGCAAAATAAACAAGTACAAATATTTTGTCCACAGGTCCAGAGGACATAACAGACAGGTCAGCACTTGATTCCCTTACTCAGATGATCTGGTGGTTCTAATGCATTTAGCCTTTCATGTACATAACCTCTTAATATGAACTCATGATTGGGGATGCCTTTCCTCAAAACAGTGGGATCTATGGATCTGTCTTTTTCCTTAAATAATATGCATGATGTGGATGATATGATCTTAGACTTCAGCCAAAATCAGAGAGACTCACTATGATGACCTTGGACAAAAGTAGAAGTTGAAAAGAAGAGTTCACTGACTGAGACACTTTTCATTTGCTTCTGGAGACCCAAAGACATTATGTCCATCTCCAACATTACAATCTTCATGCCTTCTGTGTTGACACTAATAGGGATCCCAGGCCTAGAGTCTGTGCAGTGCTGGATTGGGATTCCATTCTGTGCCATGTATCTCATTGCTATGATTGGAAATTCCTTGCTTCTGATCATCATCAAATCAGAGCGCAGCCTCCATGAGCCCATGTATATTTTCCTAGGCATGTTAGGAGTCACAGATATTGTACTTGGCACAAGCATTGTGCCCAAGATGCTTGGAATTTTCTGGCTACATGTACCAGAGATTTATTTTGATTCCTGCTTGCTTCAAATGGGGCTCATCCACACATTTGAGTGCATAGAGTCAGGCATCCTCCTGGCCATGGCCCTGGACTGTTATGTGGCCATCTGTTATCCACTCAGACACAGTGGCATCTTCACCCATCAGCTGGTGGCCCAAATAGGGGCTATGGTAACACTCAGGGCTGCCATTCTGGTAGCCCCATCTTTAGTACTCATAAAGTATCGGTTTCAATTTTATCATACAACCACCATCTCCCACTCCTACTGTGAGCATATGGCCATTGTGAAACTGGCTGCAGAAAATGTGCGGGTCAACAAAATCTATGGCTTGTTTGTGGCATTCGCTGTTGCAGGGTTCGACCTCACCTTCATCACTTTGTCCTACATACAGATATTTATCACAGTTTTTCGTTTGCCCCAGAAGGAGGCCCGCTTGAAAGCATTCAATACCTGCATCGCCCACATCTGTGTTTTCCTCCAGCTCTACTTCCTCGCCTTCTTCTCCTTCTTCACTCATAGGTTTGGTGCTCATGTCCCTCCTTATATCCATATCCTCTTTTCTAGCCTCTACTTGCTGGTCCCCCCATTTCTTAATCCACTTGTCTATGGTGCCAAGACCAAGCAGATCCGCATTCACATGGTAAAGATGTTCTGTTCCTAAAATCCACAGTGATTAACACCTTCAGCCTTCCCCTCTCTGCAATAGTAACAATCTCTCAAAACTAAATAAAACAGCAAAAAGACATGTTGTTTGTGATGTTTGAGTATTCTATTAATTTTTTTGTGAAATTTGCCTGTATTTTATGTGGTTGTCACATCATAGCCCGTGACACCTCTGCGTCAGTGGGATTTACAACCTAGTGGGTAATTAGAATGAGAAATGTTTAAAGAGCAAAATAGTTAAAATCTGTCATTTCCTTTTTAAAAAATTTTTAGTTACTGATTGAACTTTCTCCTTTAAGTATGCTTCTCTAGAAGGATTCACAAATATGTATATCTCAGTGAATATAATTGCACCCAATACTCATTCTTTTTCCAATTTGTCTAGGTCAGCAAAAACAAATTGTTAATACTGTTTGTTTCTGGGTCATCCTACTAATCTTCAAAACAAATGAGAGAATTTTTAAAAACTCTTATTCAAGCAAAAGTCCCCAAACAAAAAACAAAAACTTTACGTATCTGGTGAGACATTGTCTTCAAATTTCAACATTTCCACTGTCATTAAGATATTAAGATATAAAAATTATGAACAATCAGTGTTCCACTTTATACATCAATACTTTTTCTGAATCCTCACCTTCTCGCTTCTTTATTAATTCATCAAGTGTTATAAAAACCTACAATATTATAATGCTATAATAAAGAATAGAGGCATAATGGTAAATTTGAAGTAGTGTTTACATTTTTTTCAGTTTATAGCCATAATAGGTTTATATTTCTGGGAGAAAAGGGGGGGAATAAGAGACAAGTAGTAGAGGTCCCCATGGAATATGAGTTAGCAAAGAGAGTGAAGCACTGAAATTCAACTAAAAGCAGCAGTCTGTAGAGTTATTTCTATTTTATTTTATTTTTTTATTAGAGAGTCTGATTCTTCTTTTAAGTTTTCATTTTAATTCCAGTTATTTACACACAGTTTTATATTAGTTTCAGGTCTACAATATAGTATTCAACACCTGTATGCATCACCGTGTGCTCAAATCAGCAAGTGCACTAGTTACTTCCCATCACCTATTTCACTCATCACCCCACCCACCTTCCCTCTGGTAACCATCAGTTTGTTCTCTGTGTTGAAATGTCTCTTTCTTGAGTTCCCCCTCTCTTATTTTTCCCCTTGCTTGTTTGTTTTGTTTTGTAAGTTCCACATATGAGTGAAATCATATGGTATTTGTCTTTCTCTACAAGGAGTCTGATTCTTAAGGAAGGACAAATGAACGGCTAAGCAGGTAAGGACATTCATGCCAGGTAGATGATATTGGAGATTAAATAGACAATCAAGAAACTGCCCTGTTTTTTTCAAAGTAATGTACAATTTGTAGAGATAAGACAAATACAAATGTTAAAAATGATTATGGACACTGTGCCAAATTGTTGAACTTTATATAGCTATCATATATCATTGGTGAGTTTTTTATTATAAGGAAGGCACTTATGTGTGTATGTGTGTGTGTATATATTTGGCATTTGGCAGCATATCTTAGTGGATGTAAAACATTATGCTTTTTAATTACTCAAGACTATTTATTAATGAACATATAGAGTGTTCTATCTAAATTAATAGCTTGAGAACTTAGGGTTTGTGGGCTGTTCCTGAAAACCTCAGCTCATAGATCATTTTTTAAAATTATGGAAAATATTCACATGTGCAAAAAATGTCCCTACTTGATTTATGACATTAAAATCAATGTATATATAAGAAACATTGGACTGCATGTCACAGGAGTGTGGATACTCTGGATACTTGTTTTATGGACTGTGCCTTATCAGATGACTGCTAAAGATGATCACTTTATAAATCTAGAGGCTATCCTGATGCATTTTTTGAGGCTACTTTAAATGTCAGTATTTATTAGATAGAATTGATTACATTACCAGTAATAGTTATTTTTCTTTGATAACAATGTATTTGGAATTAAATAAAACCTAAAAAGCCATCAGAAATAATTTCTTAATGTTCTAGCCAGAGTTCCTCAAACTTTTATGTAAAGGGCCAAATAAATAACTTGGGCTTATGTAGGCAAAGAGAAAATTAAAGAGTATTTTTTTGGTATTTATATAAAAAGAAACAAAGCATATTTCCACAAAAATTTTGATGAAATTCTATATAATGAAATATCATTTACAATTGGTAATATTAATGATAATAAACACACTTGTGTAGTTTTCTGTAATGTAAGTTTGAATGGAATTCATTTTTCTCTAGGAGATAACATTCTGCTTAAGTGGGACTGAGAGTTAGATTTTCCCTACGATCAAACTGATTGCAAAAATTCATCTATAAAAACCTTTCTTACTAGCTATTGGGCTATCCAGCCCTATATATAGACTGAGAGAGGCGGGGGGAATATTTCTCAGCCACAAGAAATAATGAAATTGCCATTGGCAATGATGTAGTTAGAGCTAGAGACTATTATGTTAAGTGAAATAACTCAAAAGAGAAAGACAAATGCCATATAATTTCACTCACATGTAGAATTAAAAAAAAAAAAGGAAAACAAACGAACATAGAGGAAAAAAGAGAGAAAGGAAAAAACCAAGAAACAGACTCTAAACTATAGAGAACGAACTGATGGTTACCAGAAGGGAAGTGAGTGGGAGGATAAATTGAATAGGTGATGGGGATTAAGGAGGGCACTGTCATGATGAGCACCAGGTGTTGTATGGAAGTATTGACAGTGTTACTGACATGGAAAGAGATGAGTCGAGAATGAACATTGAGGATTTGAATCCTGATTGGAATTAAAAGTATGGTCATTATTTTTAATAGAGATATAAATAAATACGTACATATAAACATAATTATATAATTATATGTTTTTGTTGCATATGCATGTTTATTTTTGTAAACATATTTCATGGGCTCTATTCCGCTGAAGGGAACTAATAGCATGACAAATCAGTACAAGTAAAATCTTTACTATTGGGATCCTGAACTGAAAGCATAATATAAGTTAGAATAGTAATGCTATGCCAGAAAGTAAGAAACTCCTCAAAGTGTGATTGGGACATGTCAGAAGGACCCACAATCTAGTCTGAAAGAATGCTCTCTAGCCCAATGTAGAAAAATTTGAGTAGTAGTAGTAGTAATACTAATAATACTAATAATAATTAATAATAATACTTGTATGGATTATGAATCCATATATATATACACATATGCGTGTGTCTATGTATGTGTGTGTGTGTGTGTGTGTGTGTGTGTGTGTATACATCACCTCTTCTTTCTTCTTTAGCCATTCATCATTAGACTCTTTCCATAATTTGGCTATTATAGATAACACTGCTATAAACATTGGGGTTCAAGTATTCCTTCAAATTAGTATTTTTATATCCTTTGGGTAAATACCAGTAATTTAATTGCTGGATTACAGGATAGTTCTAATTTTAACTTTTTGAGGAACCTCCATTCTGATTTCCAGAGTGACTTCACAAGTTTGCATTCCCACCAACAGTATGAGTGTTCCCTTTCCTGCACATCCTTGCCAACATCTCTCATTTTTGCGTTGTTAATTTTAGCCATTCTGACAGGTGAGGTGATGCTCATTGTAGTTTTGATTTGTATTTCCCTGATGATGAATGATGTTGAGCATTTAAGCTTATCTTTTGATACTTGTGCTACTCACAACTCCACCAACATACAGAACATTTCCATAACTTCAGAAAGTTCCCTTTTCATGCTCCTTCCCAATCAATGTCTACCTCCCACTCCTGCAGAAGAAACCACTATTGTTTTTTCATTTTATATTAGTTTTGCATGTTCCAGACCATCTATAAATAGAATTATAAAACCATGAACTTTTAATCTTATTTACTCAAAATCCATTTTTTTTTTTGTATTTGGTGTTATCAGGTGTGTTAGTCTTATGAATGTCTGATAAAGAATTGTGTCCATTTTGTTTTTATAATGGAATTGTAAGATTTATTTCTGTAATTTTGATTCAAGTGTTTTGTCAGTATAAATGTGTATATATATATGTGTGTGTGTGTGTGTGTGTAAATGTGTATATATATATATAACGTCATATATATGACACAACCTCACAGTCTGCATATTGCTTATTAATTTTTTCAAACTATACTTCTCTCAAAGTAAAAATTATTAAAAATATGGTAGCCTATAGCTTTTTGTGTCTTAATAAGGAAATCTTTGCCTACCCTCCAGTCATATAAATATTCTATTTTTTCTAGAAGTTCTATTTTTAACTTATCACTACTTTGTATGGGTGCTTATAAGACAATCGAGTCATTATATGTTTATTAGGGCTGGGAGTGTGATTGGGACATGTCAAAAGGACCCACAATCTAGTCTGAAAGAATGCTCTCTAGCCCAATGTAGAAAAATTTGAGTAGTAGTAGTAGGAGTAATAATAATAATAATAATAATAATAATAATAATAATGGTATGGATTATGAATCTCTAACTAGGGTAATTGATGAAGGCTTTTCACAGTACAATGCAAATCCAAAAAGACTGAAAGAGGTTCTTTCAAATGTGTAGATCTCAGTACAAAGCCACAAGGCTCATGGAAACACATGAAAACATGGCTCAATCAGAAGAAAAAAATAAATCTTCAGAAATTAATCTTAAAGAAACAGTTATTTGAATTACCTGATGAATTGAAAATAACCATCATACAGATGTCCAATGAACTAAGAAAAAACAATACGTGAATAAAATGACAATCTCAACAGTGGTAAAAAGTACTTTAAAAGATCAAACAAATTTTGGAGCTGAAGAATAAAATAACTGAATTGAAAAAATTCACTATAAGAATACAACATAAGACAAGAAAAAGAGAAAATCATTGAATCCAAAAGTAGATTTTTCTTTTGTAGTTGAGATATAACTTATATACCATCAAATTCACTCTTTAAAGCATACAACATACTGGTTTTTAGTACATTCAAAAAATTGTATAACTATCACTACTAATTCTAGAATGTTCTCATCAGTCTGACAAAGATACCTTATTCTGATTGGCAGTCATTTCCCATTCATCCTGTCCCCCGTCTCTGGCAACCACTTTTTTTACCTCCTGTCTATATGAATTTGACTATTTTGGACATTTCAACTAAGTAGATAATATGTTACAAGGTATTTTATGTCTACCTTCCTTCATATGGTATGAAGTTTTCAAGGCTCATCCATATTGTAGCATCGATTGGAACTTCACTTCTCTTTTTATGTCTGAATGAAATTCCATTGCATGAATATACCCAAGTCTATTCCTGGCACCTGGCAGGCAAAATCTGGCCACACTAGGTTTTCCACGATCTCTCCTCTCTCTGTGTGGTAAGGACTACTGTCTTAATTCAGACATTCCACAAATAATATAATCATGGGCTTTTATTTTCTATTTTCCATTTTTCATGTACACTTACTTCTCTCACTTGATTAATTTTATCAACCATCATAGTAAAAGCTATTCAGAGGTCATATTTCTTTGTTGAAATGTAATTATAAAATTTAATATGACAGAAATTATATTTTGGTCTTTCGGCTTCAGTATGCCATGAAATTTGGATCCAAGTAGTTTCACTTATTATAACAAAGAGTCTTAGGTTTTCATTCATATAATATAGTCTAATAATGTCAATATCATACATTAAGGAAGATAAAATACTCTAAAATGTCTGAAAATTTTATGAAGATGAATGATATAGTACATATTTAATAAATGGTGAATATTCATTTTGAATTTCAAGTTCTCAGCACAATCTAGATTTTTTAAAAAATGTTTAATAAATATATTTTACTTATTCTTCAATTGCTTCCAAAAGTACCTGAAACACAATTAATACTTAATTATTGTGTGTTGAATAAAATCATCAGGATATAACTTTTTAATTGGTGGGAAGTAAAAGTAATGTTATTTTGTTGATTTCATATTCCATATGATCTGTCAGTGATATTGGCAAAATGAGTCTCTTAATGACTGTAGCTTTGTTAAAATAAGAGGTGAGAGATGAAACTTATGCTGGGTCTAGTTGATTTTACTATGCTGAAGACCTAAATTGCCACACTGATATGATTCATAATAAATATTTATATATATATTTGGTTAACAAATAAAATATGATGATAACCTTTCACTTAGAATAATAGTCACAAAAGAAAGAAAGAAAGAAAGAAAGAAAGAAAGAAAGAAAGAAAGAAAAAAGGAAGAAAGAAAGAAGAAAGAAGGAAGAAAGAAAGAAAGAAAGAAAGAAAGAGAAAGAAAGAAAAGAAAGAAAGAAAGAAAGAAAGAAAAAGAAAGAAAGAAAGAAAGAAAGAAAGAAAGAAAGAAAGAAAGAAAGAAAGAAAGAAAGAAAAGAAGTAGAGAATACATAGGTATTGATCTAGGTTTCAAGTTATTTCCAAAAATTATGATAAAGTGGAAAAGTATTTTTTTACTCATTGTGATGCTAAATAAGATGGTCAGGGACAGTTTTTCAAAGTGTATGAAGCATAAACTGAAATTGGATAACATATAGTGAACCTATGTTTCTGGAACAAAATAAATGGAGTGAGAAAATTTATGTTGGAAATACAGTTAAAGAAGTTTGCAGAAGGAAGTGAATTACTGCATTATTTGGAGTAGATAGAATTACAAGCAAATTTACAGAGTTTGAGGGTTAAAAGTACCCAGGATAAAATTCTGAGGGTGCCAAAATTTAAATAAAATATGTAGAAGACACGAAAATCTGGAAGGTTATAAGCTAGTCTAAATTATTTATTGCTGACTCAAGAATTAAGGTACTTATTAGCTCACATATCAATCTGACTTCTGAATCAATTTCATTCGACATGAATTAGTACTATTGTATCTCTCTCCTTCATGTAGAAGATACTGTAAAAAACATTTAGTCTCTTGTCCTTTTGTCTCTATCCCTTATTTTACCGGAAATTACAAATGCTCTCCTCCAACTTACTGACCAGATGAACTTAATATATATATATTCAAAACATTCCATCATAAAACAGCAGAATTCACGTTCTTTTTGAGTGCGTATAGAACATTCTCCAGAATAGATCATATATTAAGTCACAACACAGACCTTGACAAATACAAAGAAATTGAGATCATACCAAGCACATTTTTTGACCACAACTCTTAAAACTAGAAGTCAACCATAAGAATAAATTGGAAAGACTACAAACACGTGGAAGTTAAACAACACACTACTAAAAAAAAGAATGGTCAGCCAAGAAAGAAGAAAAAAAAATAGATGGAAACAAATGAAAGTGAAAACACAAAAGTCTAAATAAATAAATAAATAAATAAAACACAATAGTACAAATCTTTTGGGATGGAAAATAGATGGAAACAAATGAAAGTGAAAACACAATAGTCTAAATAAATAAATAAATAAATAAATAAAACACAATAGTACAAATCTTTTGGGATGCAGCAAAAGTGGTTATAAGAGGGAACTATAGGGCAGCCTGAGTGGCTCAGTGGTTTAGGGCCGCCTTCAGCCCAGGGCCTGATCCTGGGGACCCAAGATCGAGTTCCATGTCAGGCTTCCTGCATGGAGCCTGCTTCTCCCTCTGCTTGTGTCCTGCCTCTGTGTCTCTTGTGAGTAAATAAATAGAATCTTTAAAAAAAAAAAAAAAGAGGGAAGTACATAGCAATACAGGCCAATCCCCAACAAGCAAGAAAAATCTCAAGCAAACAACCTAACCTTACACCTAACGGAGCTAGAAAAAGAACAACAAAAGAAGCCTAAAGCCAGCAGAAGGAAAGAAATAATACAGATTAGAGCATAAATAAATGATACAGAAACTAAGGAAACAATAGATCAGATCAATGAAACCAAGATCTGGTTCATTGAAAAAAATAATAAAATTGATAGGCCTCCAGCCAGGCTTATCAAAAAGAACAGAGAAAGGACCCAAATGAATAAATTCACAAATAAGAAAGATGTAACAACCAACACCACAGAAATACAAATAACTGTAAGAAAATATTATGAAAGTATTAAAAACTATATGTCAAAAGTCAGGCAACCTGGAAGAAATGTATAAATTCCTAGAAACATAAAAACTTCCAAGAGTGAAATAGGAAGAAATAGAAAACTTGAACTGACTGGAAACTAGCAAAAAAATATTGAATCAGTAATCGAATGTATTCTTCCTAAATTTGCCAGCATCTCAACATTGCCTCAAGTACCCCTTAAGTTTAGCAACATACAAGAAACCAGGTGAATCATGTCAAAGAGAAAGGTACCATGTACATAAGTGTTTCTTTGAATTCATCATTTTTCTCATGATTAAAGATATACTGATTCTTTTTCCCATATTTCTAAAAATTTGAAAGCATATAGCATATCTTCTTTTTATTTGCATCAAGAGCCAATGACATGATTCCTTCCCATCATAAAACACCTGCATTCTGAAGGAAGAGTGGAAGAAAAGAGGGAGAAAGTAAGGAGGAAGTGATGGAGAAAATTTCAACAAAGATACAAAAAATGGCTCAGAAGTCAGTATGGGATTTAGAAATGTCCATCATAACCAGTCGTTCTGAGAATATTACAAAATTTACCAAAAAATAGCTTCAATACGATAAAAACCTAAGGAATTATACTACAAGAGAATGAGAGTTAAATGGGTGATAAAGAGCCATTGTGGAGACATATTTTCTTCCTAGCAGTGTCTCAGTGAAAGAAGGGTCACAAGGATACTTATTTATATAGAATTCATTGGCATAGGAATATGCCTATGCTCTTTAGATTGTTTTTCAAAGGAGAATAGCAAAAAGAAACTGACAAAAAGTAAGTTTTATCACTTAGTTTTTACAAGTTTCCTTATCTTGTAATGATCTTTAATAAAACACAACTAGAGTATATTAATTTCTCTGCATTTACACTGTGGGGAAAATGAAATGAGACCAAGGTGATTCTGCAAATTGTTAGATTGACTTCAGGGATCTTAGCTGTGGATGGACTCAAGTGAGCTTCACTCTGAGCTACTGGGTCCCTAGTGGTTTGGGCTAGTGCTTAGGAAATCTCATGTTCAGACCTCCTCCTTCTCCACATTCACTGGGGAACATTATAATTAGTGGCCAATTCAAACTTAGTAAATTTATGCTGTGTCTAGCAAATTACAGACCTTGCTTTGAGTTTTGTTTAAGGATGAATCCACCAACATGATCTCAGAAAAATTTATAAAAGAGGGAGTAAGTCTGCTCTTCAGGGACAAGAAAAAAGTGGAAAGACTATCCCAGAGATGTCCATATACTGGCAGATGGCCCCTAGAGCAAATGAATCAGAGTTCGTGATGTTTATAAGCAGCTGTTCTAGAATGTGCAGATAGAAGAAAGGGTCATTACCAGCACAAGCACAAGGGAATGAGATGAGAATCTCAGGAGGAGGAAAGGTGGATGACAGGTAAGCAATGAGTGATGGTGTTATGAAGATGGATGATGGTCTTCAGGTATCTAGAAAGAGCAGAACTAACTCCCAACAATAAAGGGCAAGGAAGTTTCACTATCCCCACCTTTATTCCATACTGTTTCACTACCAGCTTTTTCAACGATAAGCACTCCCTTCTCTCCTGCCTGGTACTCACTTATGTCCTCTCCCACCTGCCTTCCCACCATCTGTACCTGTCAGGTAATGCTCACATGGCAGCTCTTTTCTCTTGACTAAATCAGACAATGTGATTGTTACTAAAGGATTCCTATTCTAATTCTGATTAACTATGAGGTAGGAAAAAGTCAACCCTATGAGAAACAATCCGTGAATATATAGAATGAGGGACTGGAGAGCAAAGCTGTTGAAATTAAGGACTTAGCTGACTTACTAGTTTATTCTAAATACACGTTTGCTGTTGCAGCCTTTCTTCATCAATGATCCCTCTGACTTGATCTTTCACTAGAATTTTAGCTGCATAAATCACAGCTGTTATGAACCACTAGCATATTTGGTGACATTGGTTATGTGGTTTTTTGATCATGAGCTTGCTGACATAAGTCAACAGTGTTGGAGAGTCTAGGAAAGAATGATATCCTGAACCTTGTATTTTACAGGATATCAAATGTTTTTCTATTGTATAACGAGAATTTCATGATTTTAGATTTGCAATTTTTTTTTAATTAACTTTTATTGGTGTTTAATTTACCAACATACAGAAAAACACCCAGTGCTCATCCCGTCAAGTGTCCACCTCAGTGCCCGTCACCCATTCCCCTCCAACACCCGCCCTCCTCCCCTTCCACCACCCCTAGTTCGTTTCCCCGAGTTAGGAGTCTTTATGTTCTGTCTCCCTTCCTGATATTTCCCAACATTTCTTTTCCCTTCCTTTATATTCCCTTTCACTATTATTCATATTCCCCAAATGAATGAGAACATACACTGTTTGTCCTTCTCCGATTGACTTATTTCACTCAGCATAATAGGGACACATGCGTAGTTTGGTCAGGTAAGTGTCTGCCTTTGGCTAGGGTCATGATTTCTAGTTCCTGAGATCAAGCCCAGTGTCAGGCTCCCTGGCCAGCCGGGAGCCTGCTTCTCCCTCTGCCTCTCTCCTCGCAGCTTGTACTCTCTATCAATCTTTCTCTCAAATAAATAATCTTTAGATTTGCAATTTTTAAAGATTATTTATTTGAGAGAAAGATTGATAGAGAGTACAAGCTGCGAGGAGAGAGGCAGAGGGAGAAGCAGGCTCCCGGCTGGCCAGGGAGCCTGACACTGGGCTTGATCTCAGGAACTAGAAATCATGACCCTAGCCAAAGGCAGACACTTACCTGACCAAACTACGCATGTGTCCCTAGATATGTAATTTTTAAAAACAATGATCTTTATCAGAGAAGAACTCTCATTTAAGGACTAAAAGCCCAGTTTTCAGAAAATTCAGTCATCAATCACAATGATTAAATTTTCACTAGTTACTCTATAGGCTTCTCCTGAATCTTTCCACTATCCCAAGTCCAACCTCTGCCTTGCACTTGTTCTTCTATATTTGAATCCTGATGGGGAACTTATCTTTCACCCCTTTATTTTCCATTCATTTCTTATGATTGAGCTCAAAAAATGTTTCAAGAGTTCAAATGATCTGTATTTCATTAAAAATGAACCTAATTTGGTCAAATCTCATGCCAATGGTAGCTCTAAACAGAGGAAAAATAAAATGTAGTCATACTAAAAATGTAAATAATGGCATGAAATTTTAACCCAGACTCATCAAAAGTGCATGGATTTGGATGATATTTTCCAAAGTTCTTCTTTACTTTCTTTTGAAAAGCCATCCAATATTACATAGCTACAAATAATATGAATAGATTAAAATATCTAAATATATTGTGCTCTTGAGTGTCAGCTGTTCCTCTCTTCCCTTTCATGGAGAGTTTTTCCACTAATGAACTGATCAAAGGAGGATTTGCTTGTCTAAAGTATCAATTCCTGCCTGACCAAGACACAGTGGAGATTAACATACTACAGAGTAGCTGGAAAGTGGGATATAGAGAAATTCATCAAACTCTAAATCAATGCCTTTTCCAAACAAAAGTAAAGAAGCATAACTATTTTGTCTACGGATCCGGAAGGACATAATAAAAAGGACAGCAATTTACTCCTGACCCCATGTGATTTGGCGGTTCTAAAACACTTGGCCTACCATGGTACACTACTGAATGTCATTCAGGGAAACAGTGATGTTTAGCTATGGATATTTTTCCTTCAATAATATAAATGATATGGGTATATAATTTTAGAGTTCAGCCACCAAAATCAGAGATATTCACTATAATGGCTTTGGATAAACACAGGAGTAGAAAAGAAGAGTACCATTGACTGAGACACTTCTTTCATTTCTATCTGGAGACCCAAAGACATTATGTCCATCTCCAACATTACAATCTTCACGCCTTCTGTGTTGACATTAACAGGGATCCCAGACCTAGAGTCTGTGCAGAGCTGGATTGGGATTCCATTCTGTGCCATGTATCTCATTGCTATGATTGGAAATTCCTTGCTTCTGTTCATCATCAAATCAGAGCGCAGACTTCACGAGCCCATGTATATTTTTGTAGGCTTGCTAGGAGTCACAGATATTGCACTTGCTACCACCATTATGCCCAAGATACTTGGCATATTCTGGTTTCATTTGCCACAGATTTACTTTGATTTCTGTTTGCTTCAAATGGGGCTCATCCATATATTTCAGGGGATAGAGTCAGGCATCCTCCTGGCCATGGCCCTGGACTGTTATGTGGCCATCTGTTATCCACTCAGACACAGTGGCATCTTCACCCATCAGCTGGTGGCCCAAATAGGGGCTATTATAATACTCAGGGCTGCCATTCTAGTGGCCCCAGGCCTAGTACTGATAAAGTGCAAGTTTCAATTTTATCATACAACCACCATCTCCCACTCCTACTGTGAGCATATGGCCATTGTGAAACTGGCTGCAGAAAATGTGCGGGTCAACAAAATCTATGGCTTGTTTGTGGCATTCGCTGTTGCAGGGTTCGACCTCACCTTCATCACTTTGTCCTACATACAGACCTTTTTCACGGTTTTTCGTTTGCCCCAGAAGGAGGCCCGCTTGAAAGCATTCAATACCTGCATCGCCCACATCTGTGTCTTCCTCCAGTTCTACCTCCTTGCCTTCTTCTCCTTCTTCACATGTAGGTTTGGTGCTCATGTCCCTCCTTATATCCATATCCTCTTTTCTAGCCTCTACTTGCTGGTCCCCCCATTTCTTAATCCACATGTCTATGGTGCCAAGACCAGGCAGATCCGCATTCATGTGGTAAAGATGTTCTGTTCCTAAAATCCACAGCGATTAACACTTCAGCCTTCCCTTTTCTGAAATAGTAACAATCTCTCAAAACTGCATATAATAGTTCACAATCCACATTACTCGAGACTCTTCAGTGTTGCATATTGTTTTGTGCAATTTGTGTGCATTCTATGGTTTTTGCATCATCATACCCCATGGCAACTATCAGGCAGTGGGCTTTTGGATGCAACGGGGGAATGAGAAGGAAGAAACACAAAGAACAAAATACTGAAGGTATAATGTTTCCTATTCTCTCCTCTTTTTCAGTCCCAGGTGCAGCTTTCTTTTCTCTGGATTCTTCTCCAGAAGGATTCACAAATATGCATCTATCACTCAATTTAAAGGCACCCAAATCCCTTGTTCTAGAGTGTCCAAGTACTCCATAAGAACAAGGTGTTGGTGTGTCTTGAACTTTCTAGTCATCTAAAAATTTTAAGCATGTGTGTCAAAATAAACAAAGAGACAAACATATAAACAGAACCAAACCTTTATAGATATGAAGAGATCATAATATAAAAATTTCAGTACAATCTCCAGAGTTATTCAGGATTTTTGAGATGGAAAAATCATGAGAATTCAAGTGCTCCATGTTACACACCCATACTTTTTCTCTTGCATCCTCCAGGTATTTAATTATTACTCCATCAAGCAAGTGTTATTACAGCATCATATATTAAATATTGTAGTAGGGAATAAGGGGCAGGGTGGTAAATTTAACACATCACTTAAGTTTCATCCACCTGTTTCCTTATATTTCTGGGAGGGAAGGAGAGAGAAACAGAGAGGGAAAGGAGTAAGACGTTGTAGTCGTATATGCACTGACTGTTAGGTAAGGGAACATTGAAATCCAACTGAAAGCAGCAGACAGGAGAGTTAAAATCCTGTTCTTTGGTTTTCAGTTAGGAAGCCTGATTGCTGAGGAATAATGGAAGATTGGCCCAGTAAGGAAGGACACACCATGCCAGGTAGATGATACAAGAGACATGAACTAGAGAATGTGCTTAATGTAACTGCACAGATGTTTTCCCAAAGTAAGATATGATTTGGAGAGATGAACATATTGTGGATATCAAGAATCACCCTGGAGGGCAAATTGGCCAAAGGAGAGCAGGAGATACAGAACATACTTGTGATAGGAATAAGTCATGGGGATAAAAAGCACAGCATAGATAATAGAGTCAAGGGTATTCTAGTAGCACTACATGGTTACAGATGGTAGCTGCATTTGCTGTGAGCACACCATAAAGTATAGATTTGCTGAATCACTATGCTTTACCCCTGGAAATAAGGTAACACGGGTGTCATCTCTATTTCTATTAAAAAACTTAGAATCCCCGTCAGGGATGAGCACTGGGTGATATGATATATGTTGGAAAATTGAACTCCAATTTAAAAATTAAAATAAATTTTAGAAAGAAAATTAAAAAATAAAAATTTTTAAAAATTAAACAAAAAACAACCTACAATAATGGCCACCACAGACACTCTGCAAAGAAGTTGAACTTTATTTTGAAAGTCATTATGTGGCATTACAGGTTTCTCTATAAGGGAAACACATGTATTTTGTGTGCATGTGTAAACATGTATGTACCTATGGAGCATGCAATAGTGTATCTTCTCAGTGGATATAGACATCACGCTTTATAATCAGGCAAGGCTATTAATTTAATGAAAAGATGGAGTAGTCATCTAAGATTATGATTTCAGAGCTTAAGACTAGGGGACAATTCCTGAAAACTTCAGATCATAGACCATTTTACTGAACAATTGTGGAAAACATGCACATGTGGGCAGATGTCTATGATTTCATTTAAAATAAATACATCTATAAAATAGACTGCATGTCACCAAGATGGAGGATACTCTGGTTTGTTTAAAGCAAAGCAATCAGGCTGAGGATGCCTGGGTGGCTCTGTGGTTTGGCACGTATCTTCAGCCCCAGGGTGTGATCCTGAAGACCTGGGTCAAGTCCCACATCAGGCTCCCTGCATGGAGCCTGCTTCTCCCTCTGCCTATGTCTCTGCCTTCCTCTCACTGTGTCTCTCATAAATAAATAAGTAAAATCTTAAAAAAAAAAAAAGGATTCAGGCTCATCACCTATTAATGATTGATGAGGATGAATGACTATTTGTAAATCTAGGGGATTTCTTGTGGCAACATTGAAAATGTTCTCAATATCAATCTTTCTTGTATAATTAACATATGATATGATTAGCATGGATTACCAATAGAGGGGTGTTGTTCTTAGCATAACTTCTTTAGGAATAAAACTGAGATGGCATCAGAAGTGATTTCTTAATGTATTAGCAGGGTTCAACAACATTCTATGAAAAGGAACAAATACGTAGCTTAGGCTTTGTGGGCAAAGAGGCAATTGAAGAGTATTACATAGGTTTTTACCAAGAGATACCAAGAGATAAAACATGTTTACACACAGAAGTTGAACGAGATCCAAAGTCTAATATGAGAAATAATAATCAAGATTGTGTAGATTTTCTATAATTCAGTCTAAAGTAGAAGAATGGAATTCATTTTTCTGGTGGAGAACCTTCTGCTTATGTGGGGCTGAAAGTCAGACTTTCCCTATCACCACCTTGAGTGCAGGAGTTCATCTTGTAACTCTCCTGAGCTAGTGGGCTAAACAAAAACAGACAGCAGGCCAGCTTAGGGTGGTCCACTGTAATTCCAAGTTTATTTGGAGAAGTTTGAAATATATCTAACAAGGACTGGTCCTGACGGTGATTCTAAAACTAGACAGAATAGGAAACGAATGGGGAGACAGAAGATGAAACTGGAAACCTTTTACACCATCCTCAACTGTCAATATGCCATAAAGTATCTAGTCTAGAGTCCAGATTATCCTAGTATTGTGGCCTCCAAATCATCAGGACCAGATCCAAACTGAAACCTGAAAAGGGAAAAAAGAATAAATGGGTCATTATAAGGACAGAGGATAACCAATACCCTCTATCCTCCCACACATTCTCCAGGATGATTATAGAGAACATTCTTGGACAGGAAATTGCCTGAAAAAGAAAAATACATTTTGTAGAGGGTCATTTTAATGATTTCTAGAAACTTCAAACTGGATTGCATCAAGTGCAACAATGACTAATAGCACTTGTATCTCTTAATCCTCAAACACTGGTTATGATTGAGATTTTTAAGCTTTGACAGTCAGCTTGGTGAAATATGATTCTTTTTATAACTAGTATTCACAAAGAGTCCAATAACTGTTGCTTTTTCTGCTTGCATATCTTTCCCTTGAAGGGCTTCATTGATTCCTTTAGTCACCTGCTGATTTGTATTTATTTCTTCTTTGTGTGTTTAAAATCTGATAAATAAGCTTTTCCATGATCCCCTCCTCTCTGCATGGTAAGGACTATCATTTTACATCAGACAGTTCCACAAATAGTATAGGCATGGCCAGTTCCCACTATTTGGTGTTTCCCATAATTCATGTAAACTTGGTATCTTCTCACTTGATAAACTTTCTCAACCATGGCAGTAAAAGCCATGCAACTCCATTCTTAACACTGTTGTAATAAAAATTAAACTTTTGTTTCTCGTTTTCTCTAGAACACGTGTAGAATGAAGAGCCACTGAATACACTTGCACCCTATATGTCCTATTACATTACAGTAAGATAATTATTCCTATTGATATAAGGAGCTGTAAGGAACTGTATTTGTCACCAAAGGAGTCATATTGCTACTAAAACCTCTTATTCACCTTAGCACTAATGTTTTTTTTTAGATTTTATTTATTTATTCATGAGAGACATAGAGAGAAAGAGAGAAGCAGAGACTTAGCCAGAGGGAGAAGCAGTCTCCCTGCTATAAAATTCACCCCTTCACATGTACAAACACTAGTTTTTGTATTTTCAGAAATTTATGTTACTTTCTCTTCTCTAATTCCAGAACACTTTTGCTACCCAGATGCTGAGTTCATGATCTTAGCCAAAGGCAGATGCTCAGCCACTGAGCCACCCAGGTGCCTGCCAGCACTAATGGCGTTTAACTAAGCATTATCTAAGAGTAATTTTTTTCTTCAACATTCAATATCATTAATATTCTGTGAGGTTCAAACAGTTTTGCATTTCCCAAAAATATCTTGTGGGTCATTCAACATGCTTCTAATACTCCAATTCTCTATAGAGAGAGTAGTGTATGAATTTCAGAACCTGCTGGCCTCATAGAAGCCTATATCATATTCTATCTGCAAACTATTCTTTTGTTTTCTCTGAAGATATTTTATTTTATTTTGAATTCATCAGATGCTATTCTGTTGGCTGGCTGGCATTCTGATATACGTTGTTTTCTGGTGTACCTATTTCTACTATGGTTGGTTTGAATCTACCATGTCACTGAGTGCAGAGCTGGGAAGAAATGCACACAACCAGCTCCCCTAAGCCCCTGTGAGGTAACCCAGCCCATGAAGTAGCCATATTACAGGATGAAGATAACTTTATGGCAATTTAATGACAAGATGGGAGTCAGAGAGTCTCTCAGTACAAAAAAGAACATGTCTGCTAAATGCGGCCAGATGCAATCAATGACACAGGAGAAAACCATGTAACTCTAAGTGAGGCTATCATGTCTGTCACATAGATGCATGTAACACAGCCTTGTTAGATATTTTTTTGTACCACACAGATTCAGAATCATTTCCTTTCCTCTTCTTGATCCCAAAGCTTAAAATCCTGTTAAGTCACAAACTCCCCCTGAGCCCCCCTCTTTTTTTTTGTCAACTAAGTAAATACCAGCCATAAAAATAATTCATAGTTGGGAAGTTGATATATATATGGCGACTTGCAGTAAAATCTGAAAACACATAACATCATTTCATGATAATTCTAGACAAATAGAACAATTTCTGTATCACATAGAAATATTCCATTTAGTTCTCTGTCATCATGTCTACATTGATTACTCTGAATACCTTGAGATGTTTTCATTTCCCTTCATTTGGCTCATTAATTAGTATATAAGTGTCATTGACTGTACTATCTTGGGGTACTATTTTCTCTTAAAAGCTTCTGAAAGGACAGTTGTTTTGGTTCCCAGTCCTCCCAAGGACAGCAGGATTGGAGAGTTTTTATTAGATGCAGATCTGCTATGAGACAAGTTCTCCTAGGGTTTGAATCATATTGTACCTGTTTTTCTCCTTTGTCTGAAGCTGATTTATAGCTCACCAGTGATTAGTGCAAAGTAGTCCCCCAGGTGGCTCGTATAGTACAAAACAGCCATCCTCACTATATGAAACACCAAAAGAGTTTCACCCTGTGGCCTCTATGTATGTTATCATGGAGGATTCCAGGTAAGTCTTTGGGCCTTAGATTCTGTACTGAGTGTGGGAAATGGAGGACTGGTTTCAAAGAGAACACAACACCCTTATGAGCTAAGAAGATGCCAGGATCTTAAAAAAAAAAAAAAAAGCCACGGAATCTTGCAGTAGCTGTTTGTTCAAACATGAAGATTCTGTTTCGTGTTGCTCTTCAGAATATTTCTGAATCACTGAATCACACAATCGGTGACAGATTATAAAGTAGGCCTGAGAAGAGGAAGACCTTAGAGAAGAATATGGGTTAATAAATGTGTAAGAATTTTGTTTCTGAGAATCTACCCCTGGGGGCTTGAGACAGAGATCAAAGGATGAATGTCACAAACGTTGCATAGGGTAAGATTTCCTGATATTGTAGGGAGAGTAGCTTTAGACCTCAATCCCTTCATTCTTTTAGGTTTGGGGAATCAGGCTGAGTCAGAAATGGGTTGTAAGTAACGCTAAGAGTTCAGTGTTGATGCTGAAAATGAGAACCCCTGATTGTTTACCTGGCCCACACATTTCAAGGTTTAAGATATGTCTCCTTTCTCTTCTAAACATGTATATATCTGTACACACACAGTTGTTTCAAGCTTGTCCTTGTGATCTAGTGCCGTTACTCTCAACCCAAAGGCATCTTAGTCTCACCTCCCATGATTTCCATCCATCAAGTCAGTGAGCAGCACAGACATTGTTCCCATGTTAGTCTTCCAATGAAGCCAGATCACTTCATCCTATCCCATCTGGACTATCACAAGTATTCCTCTAACTTCATTTCCCTATGCCAGATCTTATCATTGTAAGCCATTTATCATTATGCCAACAGAATGGATTTTTGAAGGCAAACAAAAACCAAACTTGTTATTCCATCTAAGGTTTTGAAATTATTTTGCTTAATAAAATTGTAACTTCACATTTGTTATTCCTCCCTTTTGCTTAGCCCCAACAACCATCATCTCTGTTTATGCATCATTCATATGTGAAAATTACTTATTGATTTGTGATCCCACTGTACATTTCATGCTTCTTCGATTTTGTTCAACGTATTTCCTCCGGGAATGCTCTTCCTTCTCCTTTATCTGGTGAAGGCCTATTAAAGAATGATTCCCCTGCCTAGTCAGATTTATTCTGCCTATTTTGATTAAAGCTCCAAAACGTTAATTTTCATTTAATTAAGGACTCTTTTTCTTCAATGAAAGACTCTAGAACAATAAGTAGTAACCAGGTATGTTGTGTCCCTCCCCACACATGCAGGTGACATTTGGCAATGCTTGAAACATTTTTGATTTTCATGATAAGAGAGAACAATTGGCATAATGAGTAGGAGTGGGGATACTGCTAAGCCCCCTACAGTATACAGAGTTACCACAGAACACAACATTTATCTGGCTAATAAATGCCAGTTGTTGAGATCTCATGAAGTTAGAAATGTAAAGCTATCAGGAAGAAAACTAACTGCTTTCTTCATACAATTTTTGGCCTCTTAGATTGAAGGCATGTTTTTCAATTTCATTTACCTGCTCCTTTGTTTACTTTCTTCCTTCCTCTTTTTTTTTTTTTGCTTTCCTTCTGATTGCTCATGATATATACTGCTGTTGAATTTCAGTTTGCACATTATCCTGTAAAGATTCTCTAAGACAATAGTGACCCACATGGCCATGATAAATCTCCCAAGGGATAAATATCCCAGGGATATTCCTGATAAAGATAGTAGCACACAATTTTGAGCCAAAAACTTAATGCTATCTATTATACTGATGTATGGCATAACTAATGTGGTTTTATATCAGACATGTAGCATATAATAAGAATATGTGTAATGTATATGTTACGTCCCTTTAGTAAAATAAGAAAGGATTATGTGAGTTGTTTCCATCACAATCTCAACAGGCTCAACCGATTAAAATTTGTTGTGTGTTTTTACACAACCCCATTTCATGTGGTTACACATTGATATATATCCCATGTCCTTACTGAAGTATAATTATAAAATCTCAGAATATACAAATTAACTTTTGTTCTTTCTGGGTCAGTATACCATGGAATTTGGATCCTAGTAGATTTACTTACAAGTTAATTATTCATTAATATAATATACGGTAATAATGTCAATATCATAAGTTAACAAGATAAAATATGCAAAACTATGTGAAAATAGGAAGGCGAATCATATAGTACATATTTAAGAAATGGTGGATATTAGCTTTGAAATTCAATCACTGAGCACAATTAGTTATTGAATAAATATATTTTACTTATTCTCAAATTACTCCAAAATACTTGGAATACAGTGAATTCTTAATTATTGTGAATTGAATAAAATCATCAGGATATAAATTTCTGATTTTGGGGTAGTAATGTTATTTTAGGAAGATTTGAGGAAGATCTAGTTTGGCATACTGTATATTTGTTAAAAGGAAGAGTTCAAGAACAAAGAGTCTCAGAAAGGAAATCCTTTCTTAGAGTTGAATACTTTTAAAGAAAAGGAGGCAATAAATGCTCCTGCAGTTGATCTGAGGTGCATACTAGGTAATCTTACATGGTTAGAGGTAATCTAAGTTTATAGATAATCTATGTTATATAAAATACTGAAGAATCAATGTTTTTTGAGGATTAGGAAGGTAAAAATGGTTATTAATAGAAAGAGAGAAGAGCAGAGGACACAGACTGGCACTTGGGATTAAATACAAGAGATGTGCAAATAGCAGGTCATAGTAAGAACAAGATCTGACAGGGACTGCCAAAGAAAACAGTCACGATTAACTTATTTTCTGAGAGAATAAGTTGGAAAACTTGCACATTTTGGAAAAATATGGAAATTTTGACAAATTAGGTTGGAAACATTCTGAGTCTATGGGAGAGAGATCAGGCTATGAAGACACTATTCTGAGAAGTTAAGCTTGTGAGCTGCAAAACTGAAAAATATTCTGTTCAAATTGTCTTCGAATTATGAACAGCAGAATTGTCTACCACGACTCTGGTTGCTTTATGTCATCCCATTCTAATCCAGTTTTTGAAATGTGCATGCTTTGTATCTAATAAGCATTCTTCACAGTCGCCAAAATAAGCACAGGCGATGAGGAGCAAACATGAGATAAAAAGCACTCTTTGGTCCACTAGTCAAAGACTAAAAAAGAAGCAATCTCATCTGCTTAATTTTTGTCTTTGATGATTAAGGCATCTAGAAGCATAGAACCTGATGGTTGTTCTTATAATGACTTTGTGAAAAGAGAAAATTTGAAAGGAGTCATTCAAAGAAAATAATAAGATGGTTAATATTCCATTGCATATATATGTCACATCTCCCTTATCCATTTGTATGCTGATGGACAATAAAGTTGTTTCCATGTCTTGGCTACTGTGAATAATGCTGCATTAAACAGAGTATTGCAAATATTTCTTCAATTTCTATTTTCCTGTCCTTTGGCTATATACCCAGAAGAGGAATTGCTAGATTATATGTAGATCATTTTTTCAAAATTTTCATTGAACCTTATATTCCTTTCCAAAGGGGCTGCATTCCCACCAATTATGAGCAGTGGTTCCTTTTTCACTAAATTCCCTAAATACATATTATCTTTTCCCTTATATGAGGATAGGCCTTCTTACAAGAGTGAGGTGATATCTCATTGAGGTTTTGACTTACATTTGTCTGATTATTAATTTATTAAGCCATGAGAAAGAAGGAAATCCTCTTATTTGTCATAATAGTAATGAAATTTGAGAACATTATGCTGTAATATTAGTCAAAGACAAAGACAAATAATGTGTATATATATAATGTGTGTGTATATATATATGTATATATACATATATATATATGCACATATATATACACATAAACATAAGACATCTTCTGGTTTCATTTGGTAGAGATTTCCTTTGCAGCCTGCCTTCTACAAATGTGGCTTATTCACTCATTCCAGGCAATTGAATCAGGCATCCTACTGGCAATGGCCCTAGATTGTTATGTGACCATCTGTGACCTCTTGAGACGCACCACCGTCTTCTCCCAACAACTCTTTTTAAAAATATTTTATTTATTTATTCATGAGAGACAAAGAGAGAGAGAGAGAGAGAGGCAGAGACACAGGCAGAGGGAGAAGCAGACCCATATAGGGAGCCTGACATGGAAATTGATCCCAGGTCTCCAGGATCAGGCCCTGGGCTGAAGGCGGCACTAAACCACTAAGCCATCTGGGCTGCCCCTCCCAACAACTCTTGACTCACACTGGAGTTGGGGTGACACTCAGGATTGCCATTCTTATTTTTTAAAAAGATTTTGTTTATTTATTCATGAGGGACACACAGAGAGAGGTAGAGACATAGGCAGAGGGAGAAACAGGCTCCCTGAGGGAAGCCTTATGCAGGATTCAATCCCAGGACACCAGATCATGACCTGAACAGAAGGTAGATCCTTAACCACCCACCCAGGCATCCCAGGGCTGCCATTCCAGTAGCACCATGCCTAGGACTCCTCAAATGTCATCTTAAATTCTATCGAACTACAGTCATCTCCCATACTTATTGTGAGCACATGGCCATTGTGAAGCTGGCCACTGAAGAGATCTGTCCGGGTCAACAAGATATGTGGTCTTTTTGTTGCCTTCAGTATCTTGGGGTTTTACACAATCTTCATCACCTTGTCTTATGTTCAGATCTTTATCACTGTGCTTCAATTGCCTCAGAAGGAGGCACGATTCAAGGCCTTTAATACCTGCATTGCCCACATCTGTGTCTTCTTACAGTTCTACCTCCTTGCCTTCTTCTCCTTCTTAACACATAGGATTGGTTCTTACATACCACCTTATGTTCATATCCACTTATCAAACCTTTACCTGTTAGTCCCTCCTTTGCTCAACCTGATAGTCCTGGTGTGAAGACCAAAGAAATCTGTGATCATGTCCTGAAAATATTTTTCTCCAAGCAGCCATCTGGATTATTGTTGAATCTTTCAATAGGCATTTTAAGAGGATTCAAAGGAGCAACATTAATATGTTAAATATTAATATCTACCAAAAATATCTGTGTTCCAAGATATTTAATTTTATATGCTTATAATAGAATGAGGAGTTCAATAACCATAGATGTCTTAAGAAATTTGGTTTGTTGTTCATATTAGAACAAAAGAATGCTGATATTTCAAGGTTTTTCAGTTATTTCTGTGTTTTTTCCCTATTTGTTTAAACCTAGAGGTACCCTTCTGGCAAAACTTAGACATACATAGAAGCCAAATTACACAAAACAGCACAATTCCAGGTAACTTCCAGGGACCAGGTCATACATCAATATTCTCAAACTGGTAACCCAGCCCAGAGCTATATTGTTCTGACTATATCTCATTTTTAATATTTGCTTGTGTATTTTATTTTGACAACTTTGGAATCACCTATGTTTGATTATATTCTGCAATACTGAAAAAAATTAAAAAA
The DNA here is from genome assembly GCF_018345385.1 of Vulpes lagopus. Lineage (NCBI taxonomy): Eukaryota > Metazoa > Chordata > Mammalia > Carnivora > Canidae > Vulpes > Vulpes lagopus. The sequence goes on from NC_054838.1 coordinate 21,466,743, forward strand.
TATAAAACCAGTGATAAAAATATTAGCAACACCAAAAATCTATAAACATAGACTATAAATGGTGATGAATTTGCTAAGAAGAGGTATACTGAAAAGATTTATGGAAAAGGTAACCATATTCACTAATATGCTTTTTTTAACACAGTTTATCAAAGTAAAATTCACATATAATAACTGATTCACACCTATGAATCCATCACTACAATTAATAATACACTTAAGCATCACTGCCAAATATTTCCTCATGCTCTTTGTGCCAGAATCCTACTGAACCTCCTTACACACTGGGCGGGCCCCATCAACCATTGATTTACTTTCTGTCATTACAGAGCAGGTTTTAGTCTCAAGAATTTTATAAAAGTTGATTCATAAACTGTATAACCCTTTTTGGTTGCCATCTTCCACTCCCTAATATGCTTCAGAAATGAAAATATAATCAATACTTTCACAAAGACAATCCTTCTATAGACACAAGTATTAATGATTTTACCTAATTCGAATTTTGTACAAATTTGAAGGTGGAAGATCTAAAAATGAACATACAAAATGGACTTCCACTACTGCATGAGGTAATTGCCTAATGCATGTATCTTGAATATAAGAACTGTGTCAAGGATGCATGGGTGCCTCAGTGGTTGAGCATCTGCCTTGGCTCAGGTCATGACCACAGGTCCTGGGATCGAGTCCCATATCAGACTCCCTGCAGGGAGCCTGCTTCTCTCTCTGCCTGTCTCTGCCTCTCTCTTTGTATCTCTCATGAAAATTAATAAAATCTTTTAAAAAGAGACCTCTATTGTATTTATACTTGTTATCAGAAATATATAGGGCAATCAATGCTTGAGGCTTCTGAGAATCTCAACAAAAATAAGAATAATGAACAATTTGAACATTTTCCTACTGTTGATCAATGGTTTTCAAACGGGATCAATGTGATGACTTAAGGTAATATGTGACATCATTACCTAGAATATCTGCATAGAAGAGAGTTTATTCTGATACCGCCAAGAAAAACAAAGATGATGACTTGAATGAACCGAGATGGGACCCTGAAATAAAGTATAAGCCAAACACAAAACTGGCATATGAGAGACTGACTCTAAAGAAGTGATTTCAGACCTTCACTCTTTGTTGTTCCTCTGCCCACCTACCTTCCACCACTTTCAGGATGCACCAACAACAAATATCTGGTTAAATTCTATTCATTCAACTTTCCAGACTGTGAAACAATAAGATGATTATCAAAAAGAAATGAGTATACAGAGAGACATAGCTTCTTTTCAAATTTTGGACTTCTACATAGTCAGAGGAAGAAAACACCCAAGAAAACATAGCATTACAGAAAATGGAAGGGACAAAGGCATTCAAAAGGCAGAGGTGGTAGAGGATATTTTTTTGGGGAAAAAAATCTTGTTGAATAAAGCAAATAAATTTGAGCCTTGTTGTTCTTGATGTTTAATAAAATGTATGTGAACATGAAATATATACAAAGTAAGAAATGGCAAATACCATGACAAAAGGAATGAAACATATCGGTGGATATTAGAGAAGGAAAAACATGATTTTTGTGAGATAATAAGTATGGAATTGACACATTTTAATTCTGTTTAGGGGATTAAGTGTTTCAGGAAGTTGTGGCAGTCATACTACATACTGAATAATTGATGAGGACATTATCCTTCCAGGAGAAGACAATGGCAACCATATGAATTTTAGAGATTATATACAAAAAGGATGATTAATGGATATAACCGTGTGATATTTCTGAATAAGAAGTCAAAACTAATACAATATGATAATATTGCTAAATCTGGACCTGTGTACACTGTTGAATAAAGGTATTGACAAAGGGGCATCCTGCCATCTCTCTCTCAATCTATGGAGAAATTTTAGTTTTACACTTTTAAATACAGTATTCACTAGATTTTGCATGGATATATTTCAGCAGTTGAAGAAGTTCCCTATTACTCCTAGTTTTCTGATGGTTTTTACTTTAATTGGATATTGAATATTTTCATATGCTTTCTCTGAAGTAATTGAAATCATGGCTTTTTTCCTTCCTTTTGTTTACAATGTTAGTTACATTGATTGACTTTCTTTGTTGTTATTTACCTAACATTTAATTGACACATCTAATTATAACAACAAACATAGCATGCATCAATTGAGATTTAGAGGAAAACAGCTGAGTGCTGACCAGCTCCAAATTCAGCTGGTGAGGAAAGGAGAGAAAGGCTGAGGGGAGAGCAGCTCAGCTCCCTGGAACATCAACTGGCATGTGTCTGGCAGGGGAGAGTGGCAGTGAGCTGCATCAGTCACTTCAGAAGTCAATGAAGAGCTTGTGTTGTTGTATTCTTATCTTACCGATGATGGCAATGAGGCTCTGAAGAGGTAAAATAAGTATCCAGAAGCACAAACAGCCCAAGTTTGAGTCCTGGCTAGGAAGGGGCAGAGCTGTTTCCTTCCAAAAGTTGGCTTTTAACCACCACATGCTGCTCAAATGACCTCACAGTATTATGTAAAGTATACTTTTGCCTCTGGCATTTGGTTTCTCTCAGGTAGTCAGTGGAATGTCTGCACCAGGTAGCACATGGTCCCAAGAAGGGTAATTAGCAATTGGTATTGATCAGGACTTGAGAGTCCTGCATTTTATTATATCGAAATCTACTTCCACTCTCCCTAGAGATGGTTTTTCTGACCTCCTTGATGAACAAAGACCAGGCAGGCAACTGAGTCCAACTGATTCAGTCCCTACGTGGATCTGTTGGTATTTTGGTTGCCACTTAGTCCCCTTTCCAGGTGAAATCATTCCAAGCTGCAGATTCAGGAACATATCAACTTTTGAAGGTATAAAGAGGACCTACCCCAAAATCGTGCTGCATGTACAGTCATTGAAGAGCTTCTTCACTCCCAGCTTGGGGGTCCCCTTGAACTGGGTATTCCAGTTAATTAGGTGCCGAGTCCAGGGTAATAGGAAAACACATGTATAGGCTAATGGGTTGAGATATGTGTCACATTGACATAGGCCCTGTGTATGATGCAAGGAATGAGGAACTTACTCCAAAAGGCTTGCTATGAGAGCATGGAGAAAATGTCTCAAGATAAAGAAGGGCAAATGGTATAGCCCAGGAGTCAGGCAGATGGACAAGAGGCTTACTATACAATAACTCCCTGCAACTTCTAAACTTCCTCCTACAACTCTATAACACGCGCCTCCCTGGGATCACTGAACTGCATCTGGAAATCCTCTGAATCTCCATGGGATGGTCAAGACTAAGTAAGTGGGATAAATAGGAAGAGGCTACCATTTGTGTGAAAGCAATTTCCTTTCTTTAAAAAGCCTGGGATAAAGCTGGCCACTTTACTTAGACAAGACTTGGAGTTCCAGCTTTGGAGTCCCCATTTTGTGTTCCATTTATCCATCATATAAGTAAGTAAGAACAAGGAATCACATATGTGGTAGTGTGAAACACACTACACTGTTTGAATTAGAGAAGATGCTTCAACAGTACCAGCTCCTGGCTGCCCTAGATATAGCAGGTCTCCTGGAAATGGAGTAAGACGTTGTCCTGAGAAATGATGGTTGTTCCTGTGGCTCTAACCCTCCTTCTTTGCCACAGGGAGTAAAAAAAAATAAATAAATAAAAATCTCACGATATGCAAGAAGCTTCTGAAGTGTGGTCATAAGGGAAAATTATGTTAGAAAACCCAGATAATACACTCCTAGGAAAAGCAAAGATCAACCTTCTCTTGATCCAGTCACCTCCCACTGCTGCTTCTGGATACTAAGTAAGTATGACCATCATGAGGAAACTTCTCCTGTTCTAGCCACTTACCTCTGCTGCTTCTAGATACTAAGTAAGTGAGTAGCAGTTTAGCTCAACTTGAAATTCTAAAAGTTGAAGTATAAAAAAGTACAATCAATGAATATAGACTCCATAGCAAAATTGCTAATCATTAAGGAGTACAAATAAATTTTTGGTAGACTCTCACTTTGAGATTTAGAAAGTACGATTCAAAAGCACTCATGAGAAACTGGAAAATCTGTGTTACAAATAGAGAGGTTAAGAAAGTTAGCAACATGCTGCTGGCCAAGGTGGGTAGGATTGCATATGTTTTAATTGAAGGAGAACAGATCATGAGTAACTTGAATCTTATGATATTTTTACTGAAGATCTGTAATTCAAAAAGGGGGATGGTGGTTTCAGAAAGTTTGTTTCTTCCACACGAGGGTAAGTCTTTCTAAAAATGAGCATTGCACAGTAGACAAACAGGCATGAATAGGCAAAAGCACACATAACGTCATCTACCAGGATTCCCTACTAAAGAATTCTTCTTTGGGAGGGTGATATAGTGGAATAATATCCACATAATTCCAAATTTTAATTTTTAGAGGAGTCATTAGGTTGTTGGGGGCCAGGGAAAAGCTCAGATTAAGATTGGGACGTCATGACTTAATTTATGGGCTAATGTTTCAAAATGCTTCAGGAAACAATCATTTAAAGATACACAGATCAGCTTCATTTAGATCTCAACAACTGATCACTTAGGCAACCTCTGTGTCCTCACTTTAAAAAAATGATCAATGTGTAGTCTAGTGAGCCTCACATCTGAACTATACTTCATTGCTGGAGTGCAGTTACTGGAGAGTGTGAAGGGTCCCCAGTAACAGTCTGCAGATTGCAATGAGAATCGTTTTGGCAACTTCTCTTTCCATCTCTGGTGCCTCCCCAGGCACTTCCCCATGAATGTACCTATGTGTTTGTTAACTATTCTCCATGGAATCTCTTAATTTTGAAAAAAAAAACCCACTCCTTCATCTTCTTTTTATGTCGGCTTCTGTAGGAGATAAAAACTAGAACTTTTTACTTGCCCTCACTGGTATGTACCCCCAATATCAATGCAAGGATCATCATCTCTGCTGACACTAGGCTCCCAATCTCATTCACTTAACCCTATCCTACATCAGTCACTTCAGCTTCCTCCTTCTGTCTTGGTGAGACACCCAGGATTTCTCTTTTACACCAGGTACCCTTTAACCCTTTTCATTTTATTTAATATTGTCAAACTGTCCTTCCTCTATAATATGTGCAAAAAAGAGTGTGAGGAACTATAGGTGCCTATTTCACCAAACTATTTTCATTGAGCATTTGTGTCCTGAAACAGAATTGCCATAGAAATTATGCCGCTGCCATTGTCTTTCTTGATGGAGTCTGGTTCCACAGCAGTGTCATATTTGCAAAACTTTGGTGAGGAGGAAATTCAAGATCATGAATGGTTATTATATTTATGTATGATGGGATCTTCAATTGATACTTTATCTAAGAAAAGTTGGTATATTCCATAGAAATACCCAGATTTCTAATCTAGGTTGTATACATGATAGAAAGGAGACAAAAGATGAGAGAAAAATGAGGCTCAAGGTAAAGTGGATTTTGGTGTTTCTCTGTTTACAGTATCATTCCAATTTTTTATTCTCTGATTTCCATGACCAGGTTAAAAGGGGGAGAAGATGGAATGGGGCAGGAAGAAGAACCCCACTAAGCAGCGTGATTACAGTGGCCCCATCATAAGGATGCTGCCCAAATACTCAGTTTTCATGTTGTGGGTATCACTTAGTGTGGGTGGCTGATTTTGGTAAACTACACACTGTTAACCTTTCCCTTGATTTTTTCTAACTCTTTAAAAAATGATAACTAAGCTGTTGAATTGGTTCTCCTATTCTCATTCAGTAATTTATGACTGGATAAAAAATAGGACATATTAGAATACACAGAATTATTTTTGCTAAAGCTAGCCTCTTTTACAAAGAGACCCCTGGACTGCCATGCCTATTACAAATGGCACCATGTTCATGCCCTCTGTGCTGATCTTCATTGGTATCCCTGGTCTAGAAAGTATACAGTGTTGGATTGGGATTCCATTCTGTGCTATGTACGTCATTGCTTTGGTGGGAAATTCTCTGCTATTGATCATCATCATATCTGAACCCAGTCTCCATGAGCCTATGTATATCTTTCTGGCCATGTTGGGAGCCACAGACATTGCACTTAGCACCATCATTGTCCCCAAGATGCTTGGAATTTTTTGGTTCCACTTGCCAGAGATCTTTTTTGATGTTTGCCTCTTTCAGATGTGGCTCATCCACACATTTCAGGGTATTGAATCAGGAGTCCTGCTGGCTATGGCTCTGGACCGCTATGTAGCAATCTGTTACCCTCTGAGGCATGCTACCATATTCACTCGACAACTAGTCACTCACATTGGAGTTGCAGTGACACTGCGGCCTGCCATTCTGGTCATCCCCTGTCTGTTGCTCATAAAGTGTCGTCTGAAACTTTATCGAACCGAGTTAATATCCCACACATACTGTGAACACATGGCCGTCGTGAAGCATGCTACTGAAGACGTTTACATTAATAAATTCTATGGTCTCCTTGGGGCTTTTATTGTTGGTGGCCTGGACTTCATGTTGATCGCCCTCTCCTATGTACAAATATTTATCACGGTCTTCCACCTGCCTCAGAAAGAGGCACGTCTTAAAGCATTTAATACATGTATTCCCCACATATGTGTCTTCTTCCAGTTCTATCTGCTTGCTTTTTTTTCCTTTTTCACTCACAGATCTGGATCTTATATTCCATCATACATACATATCACCCTGTCCAACCTTTACCTACTGGTTCCACCTTTCTTCAATCCTCTTGTCTATGGGGTGAAGACCCAACACATCTGAGAGAAGGTAGTAAAAATGTTCCATTGCAAAGGACCAGGTTTGACATTTATGGAAACAGTTCCTCCTACAGATTTCATGGCTCGTTTATTGGTCCCTGTGTGATGTGAAAGTCCAGCCAATAGATAGGAGTATCATTATGCTTTGTGAATAAATAAACAAACAAACAAAAATCATACAAACAAATATATTATCGTGTTAAAAAACCCAGCTAATATCAACTTTAGGTTAGAAGGCAGTTAGAAGAAATAAGGGAAATAGAAGATCAGATAAGGTACTGAAAAAATAAATGGCTGGCTATAATAAACGTCAGAATACATGACTTTCCTGATTATCTGAGACTGCTCTGAATGGAGTAGATAAATTAGAGATCCTTTCAGAAACTGTAGTGGCACATAATACAAAATGTAGTGGCACTTAATACATAACACTGTGTAAGTATTACAAGAATAGCAAGATCAGCCCCCTTTATAAACTATACAAGTCCCAGTACATTCTTTCTCCAGTTCTTCTAAAATCTTTAGTGTTTACTTTATCCCATAAAAATACATTCCTTGAATATCTCTTTGTTAAATATAATCTGAACTTTGAAAGAAATATCTATAAATATCTCCTTCTTCTCAAAGCCTATCCCTATTAAGTACTTTGTGTTTAATCAAACTGGTGCTTCACATGAACTAAACTATGTTTGCTCCAACACATCTATGATGAAGGCATATAATATCATGCTACTGTTCATTATTATTAAGTCTTCACTTAATTTATTCATTTGTGTAAAGAGGAAATTGATAAAAGCTCTGGTATTTGGTGATTTGTTTTTTTAAGATTGTGAAGACAAGTTGTAGAGGTACTGTAAATGAGTTATTCCTAAACTTTGTTCAATCATTTTCCTGATTCAACCAACAATAACCCTTTGGTCTAAGAAACCTGGACAGAAATTCTGGAGGCTAGGATTCATGATATACTAGTTTTCCAAAGCATATTTTGCTTTTTAATATAAGCAAAGTAATTGCATTAAGATTCTGTTATGCATGAAGATGCTCATACACTAATGATAATATTTCATAAAGAAGCTGCATTGTGCAAGCCCATCATATATGAGGGCAAGTCGCCAAATATAGGTCAAGACTCTCTTATAGCAAAAGCAGATTGCAGTATGGTAGGCAAAAAAATCATTGTGGAAGCTGTTACTTGCATGAGTTCTAGAGTCAAAATGAGCTTGGTTCAAAATTTTGTTTTTCCGATTCCTAACTACATGCATTGGAATACAATTTGTTGTCATAAATTCAGCCGCCTAAACTATCAGCAAGGAAGAACAACATGCATGTCATTGGGAACTGGAGAGAGTGGTGGGTAAAACATAATGGATATGCTTATGTAAGGCCCTTCACATGGGGTTTCATAACTGGTAAGCACTCAGGAGATATTACCACAGTCATCATGGTCATCATCATCATCATCCTTTTCTTGTGAAATCCACATCACTACTATTAAAACGTAATAGCTTAATAGCTTAAACTGAACTGCTGGGCCATGACTTTCCAAATAGTTTCTTAATATCACACTGAAGTTAATTGTAAAAATACAGATTAAAGCTTTATATGCCTCAGTTTGTGTTATGCTTTATTCACCTGTACTTGTTGTTTGAAGTGGTATTTATAAGTCTATCTATATCTATATTTACGTAGCTGTATGTGCATAGTCAAGTTTGTTAATTTTAAGTGATCTTATTTGTTTCCTTATATTAGGTTGCTTGCATTTTCAGCTTTTCATAGACGTGTGTTAAAATGTTCCATTACAAATGTGGATTAGTCAATTTCTCCTGTTAGAGCTGCTGATTTCTTTGATTTGTGTATTTTTAAGCTATGGATAGTTAGACGCTTCCACTTATTGAGTGCATCTAAAGTTAAGGGGTTTTCCTTGCTGACTGACCTTTTTGTAACCATGAAATCCTTCTACTTCCTTAGAAAGGCATCATGCCTGAAAGTCTCAGGTTTGTTATTTTCTACTAACCTTAGTTTAGCTCCATAATCTTGTCTTCTACTCTGTAATTCTGCTTTCCCGAATTATTAGGTTTGCCTCCTGTGCATTAGTGTTTTCTAATGTCTATCTGCTCATTCTTCCTGTCTATTTTTCTTTGAATTTTAACTTTTAGTATATTCTATATTTTTGGTAAAATTTCCCATATTTTTGTATTTTAAAAATGTATACTTTTTTTTTTTATCATCCAATCCTTTATTTCCTGGAATGCATTAAACATTGTTACTGGAAAATCTCTGACTGCTATTTACAATAAATACTTTTGTGGGTAGGTCTGTTTCTTCAGGTTTTCTCCCTGCTTTTGAACTCATGTTCTTGTCTCTTGCCATGTCTACTAATTTCTTATTGAGTATTTAACATTATTTTGAAAAATTATGGAGGCCAGATGAAGTTATATTTTCCTCCAGTGATAATTCACTTCTTCCTCTGTGATAAGCACCATAGAGGATTTTTACATTGATCTAATGAAAACGCTGAGTTGAAGCTTATTCTATCACTTTATTGACCAGTGGCACTTTTGAACTCACTTATGGCTTGATCTGCTCAGGCTTTCAATTGTGAGACATGGTGTCAAGGAAACAAAGACTGCCCAGAACTCCCTCTTATTTTTCTTTTTTTTAATTTTTTTAATTTTTTTATTTATGATAGTCACAGAGAGAGAGAGAGAGGCAGAGACATAGGCAGAGGGAGAAGCAGGCTCCATGCACTGGGAGCCCGACGTGGGATTCGATCCTGGGTCTCCAGGATCGCGCCCTGGGCCAAAGGCAGGCGCCAAACCACTGCGCCACCCAGGGATCCCCTGCTCAGGCTTTCAATTGTGAGACATGGTGTCAAGGAAACAAAGATTGCCCAGAACTCCCTCTTATTTTTCAAATGCTCTCTGCATACTCTTTTGCTCCCCATTCCATGATGTCTGAGAGTTTAGCAAATGTCTCCTCTGAAAACTAACATGTCATCAGTGTCAGTGTCTGTTCCTCCTTTCTCACCTGGAATGAGATCTTTTAGTTGCTTACTTTTGTCTTTTATGTTCTGCCACAATCCCAACATCTCTGTTTTCTGACCCTCAGAATTGGCTTTGTGCAGGAAAATCTTCCCTCTTGGCCAGAAATAGTTGATGGCTCTTGGCAAATGTGCCTTCAGAAAGTCAGCTTTGTCTGACCTCTGAAATACTCCTTCCTGAAATCTTATTGCTTCAAAATGTCTCTGATGCATTTTTTTCCATCTCTGTATACCTCCATTACTTGTTTATTAGGTGTACTTTTGTCTCTAATTTTTTTCTTCTTTGTCCTTTTGGAAGGTAGGACAGAATTATAATTTGATTTCACGTACAAAACATTTTTATTTCCCTTAACACATTTGTGATTATGCTTAGAAAACTTTGCCAATCACAAAATTCTGTATAGGTGTTTAGTACATATGAAATGGTGCGTGATGCCTATGTATCAGTTAAAATGCATCAAGGCAACAGTTAAAATTGGCATATCTCAAGATAATTCTCTTTTGATAAATATATACGTTTTAAATTGAAACAATACCATTAATTGTATAGAACTCTAAGACTATAAAATGCTTCTGTTCTCTCCTCTCTCTCTCTCTCTCTCTCTCTCTCTCTCAGTAGAGTTAAATAGTGAGTGTATCTTTAGATTTTTATATACTGGAGACTATATGTAGTTATTTTAAATAAAAATAGATCATATAAGAAATTCTGTTCTGCAGTTTTCCAGCTAAATAGCTAATAATGAAGGCAATTCTCCAAATTCTGACTTATGTACTTTTTCACTTTAAAAATGCCTATGGCATTGAATATTATAGCAGTGCCATAATTCAATTAACTTTTTCTCTCAATAAACATTTTCTGAAACATATTAATGATGTAATAAACATTCATGTGCATTTACTTATATTTTCCTAGCCAAAAGTGATTTTGCACTATGCGTTCAAGAAAGAATAGTAGTGTAAGTATAGATATAGCCTATAGCCTATTTTTATTATTTGCTACAGTTATGTTCTGTGAAATCACTGCACACAATGCATTAATATATTCTGAATCACAGCATTAAGTTGCTTTTCAGCCTCTGATCACACTTTCAATAACCAGGTAATAAGCTGTATGGTCTTTCTGTTCAAAGACACATTTTACTAACTAGTTCTCACAAATAATGAATTTCATGTAGGATCTCATTGTAGTGAAACACTAGCTGAGAAGTGTTTGACATTTCCTTGACCCTGGGTGAAGTGTCTATAGATTCCTTTGGATTTCACCCTCACAACCTGCTACCCATTACACTTTTTTAATGCCTCATAATCCCTTGAATTCACAAATTGTTTCACTTTTCTGTCTTTTACATAGTTTCACTGAATGCTTCAGATGTCACTATAGCACTTGTAGAATCAGCCTTACACACATACTGGTAAACCTCTGTTCCGTTTTCTGGATGTATAGTATTTTTAATTCCTTAATATTGAACTCACCAGCAAAGTGGCTATAACTTACACCTATGAGCAGCTTAACTGTCACACTTATTTACCCTGTAAAATAGATCACAGCCTTGTGTTTAGGAACCTGGACAGCATTTCCATAGCATGATTGGGGGCTATCGTTAACAGTCCCCATCATCATACCACCAACAACAATGAAATGAGAACAGGACAGTAAATAGATCACAAAAAGGGATATTGATTGAGTCATATAGGAGATGACACCTAAAGGTAGAGCTTCACCTTGTCTAAACTCAGCTGGGAACATATGTGTTAGGCACCTCAATTTTTTTTCTGCTCTGCACATGTCCACTGATGGTGACAATGCTAGGGTATTGATTTGAAGGTTTCAAATACATTCAAACAAGAAGGTGAATTCACACAGAATCTGTAATAATAAGAATCAACTAAATATATATATATATATATATATATATATTTACACGTAGATACAAATATGTATATGTAGTTATATATCTGTATACACATACATAATGCATTAACAGATAATTTCTCATTATGTTATCAATTCAGTTACAATTTTTAAAAATAAAGTACAAATGTGTAAATGCAGAAATTTGACCCTAATAGTTTATGAACCACAACTTGAATTTTTTCCTTTTCACTAGTATTCACTTCGGCTCATTTAGCTTTTTGTATCTTGTAGTCAGTACATAGAGGGAAGAGTATGAAATTATATAGAAAACTGTAAGAAAACATATTTTCTTAGAAATATCCATGGAGAAAAACAAAGATCAACTTATGCAAAATTTAGGTTCCCAAACCCATTTTACTGTTGTATGGCTCCCTGGTTTAGCGCTGCTTTCAGCCCCGGGCCTGATCTGATCCTGGATACGTGTGATTAGGCCCGCATCAGGCTCCTGCATGCAGCCTGCTTCTCCCTCTGCCTGTGTCTCTGCCTCTCTCTCTCTCCCTCTCTCTGTGTCCCTCATTAGTAAATAAGTAAAATCTTAAAAAAAAAAAAAAAAAAGAATTATCCATGGGGAAAAACAAAAGCTCAAGATGCAAAATTCAAGTTCCCAAACCCATTTTACTGTTGTATAAAATAGGCATAATATTATTGCCCTTGATTAACTCAAATAGTTATTCTTACTTCAAAATCTAACTTATAATATCTATAAATGTTTCCATTTAATGACAACCTTAATGCATATATAATAAGGATCATTTATATCCCCGCCCACCTCTCCTTCCACCACCCCTAGTTCGTTTCCCAGAGTTAGGAGTCTTTCATGTTCTCTCTCCCTTTCTGATATTTCTCACTCATTTTTTTCTCCTTTTCCCTTTATTCCCTTTCACTATTTTTTATATTCCCCAAATGAATGAGACCATATGATGTTTGTCCTTCTCTGATTGACTTATTTCACTCAGCATAATACCCTCCAGTTCCATCCACGTGGAAGCAAATGGTGGGTATTTTTCATTTCTAATGGCTTAGTAATATTCCATTGTATACATAAACCACATCTACTTTATCCTTTCATCTATATTTTCATCATCAATCAATAGTATAATTGAATGTAAAGCTTCCTTCACATCCTATTTCTCTAATTCTTCTAACAAGGAGAAGAGATAAGATATGTTTTTCCCACTGTAACTAGAACAAGTCAATTGCCAATGATTTGCAAGAAGCATCTTTAGGAAATGAGCTACAGAGGAAATGACTGATGGAAGAGTCAGGCACTCTGACACAAAGAAGTATCACCACAGAGAGCCCAACAGAAAGGAGCCATCAAGGTAAAGTCATCTGACAAGGGCAGGGCTGTTTAGGCAGGCAGACTGTAGGGATGCGTGGGGTTTATACAGTAACAGTTTGAAAGGCAAGAATAACAACATCAACTTGATGGCTTCTAATTTTAAAAAATCATGTTGGGGTGCCTGGGTGGCTCAGTTTAAGTGTCTGCCTCAGCTCAGGTTAGGATCTCAGGGTCCTGGGATCCAGCCTTACATCTTGACCCTATGCTCAGCAGGGAGTCTGCATGACTCCCTCCCTCTGCCTACTCACCCCCACTCATGTGGTCTCTCTCTCTCTCTCTCCAAATAATTAAATCAAATCTAAAAGAAATCAACTTAAATTTCTAATAAAACACTAAAGGACAAAGATAACCAAACAAACATTGCTTTTCAAATTGAATTTTCCCATTTGTTAGAATATTGATGATGGAACTTCATATACCTGAAGATACATGTGCAACAATTTGCTTCCTCCTATCTCTACTTAACTGTAATTAATCACTGCTGGTAACTCTACTGCCACAGGTATTGCTAATATATGGCTCTGAGTAAGTGACAATATTCAAAGAAATAAAATAGAGATTGATATATGTGTTGTTGTTTTTTTTAATTTCCTCTTTTTTCTATTTTGAGAGGTCAGTATTTTTTAAGGTGAGAACCAAAAAAATATGTATCTGATTTTATGATTGAATTGAAATTCTTAATTTTATCTATGAAGAGGATGAGAGATGGAAGTGAAATATACATTGAAAACATTCTCAAAATCACAACTCCATGCCCAGCTGAGCTACTGATATTTTACAGTCTGTACATCTGCACCTCCCTTCAAAATAAAGAAGTTGATCAAATTCTCTTTAAAATGTCACATATGCAGACACCAAGATTATAGTCAACTGACAAATCTCATGAGTACCAAAAACTATGTAGATTTGGGGTTGCACAGTAGAATATGTAGTAGTGTGATAACTGACTCTATCACTGTTCACCAAACTTTTGCACTAACCTATGTAATCTAACTTATCAGTCCTGCATTCTGTTAGGTCAGACAGAATGGATTTTCCAGGTGCTTTTGCTAATTATACACAGAAAAGGTATGAATGACCTTGTGAGGGCCCAGGGAAGGCCACTCCCAAAGTGTGACATAAAGTCATAAAGACTATTTTGAACTAACAGCCTCTGCAGGAAGACTGACTCTTCTTTGTCTCCAGAATTCAGTAAAAACATCTCCCCTGTGAAAGGTCCCCTCTCTGCACCTAAAAGTAAAGAGACATCTTTATCATCAGAGGTAGGATATGCAGGGCCAAAGTAGCCTATATAAATATGCCTTGTAAAAAAAAATAAAAAGCTAAAACTGAATAAACCTTTTAATATTACTAGTATTACTCCAGCTGGATTCTAGTCAAATTTAGAATTCCTTACTAATTGAAGCTGGTAAGCATAAGATTTATTTGTCTTGTCAATTCCTCAATTCCTCACAGCTTTGTATTTCTTTGTCAATAATCTGTAAAACTTTCATGCCAGGGCACCTGGAAGGCTCAGTGTCCACTGTTGGTATCAGCTCAGGTCATGACCTTTCTTCTTCTTTGTTTTTTTAATGTTTGCAACTTCTTAGCAGAGAATTTGGAATCTAGAAGTGTTGGCTATTGTTATTATGTCCATAAATCTGCTCAGTTTGAATGAGCCAAAGTTGTGAATGGTTGCTTCTTCCTCTGGGATGGTTCAAGCAGCTGCCCTGGGACCCCAAGTCCTGGCTCCAGAGGGAGAAACAGTGAGCAGGGACAAGGGAAGTGCCACTAAGCTCACACAGCAGGGAAAACTCACGTTGAAAAACGAGAAACAGACCAAGAAAGTTGTAGCGGATCCACGGCAAGGCTGTTTCTCAATCAAGTCCCACAAACAAGCAGTTTGGGGATTCTTTGTGGGGGAAACCCAACTAGCAGTTCTCAGAGAATGTTCCACAGAACCTTGAGCAGTCCCTGAGAGTCTTCTGGGGATCTGAGAGGCCCAAACTATTTTCATCACAATACCATGGCAACATCGTTATTTGCGCTACCCATGCAAAGGCAAAGGTGGGTATGAAGTGGCACCCTGGCCTGACCCGAGCCTTTGGCCCCAAATGGAGCCACAGGTCATTCTTTGCTGCTGTGCACTCACAGGAAAAAAAGGAAATAAAAAGCCAGTTATAGGGAGGAATGAACTTGATCGAGCAGTAAAATTATTAATTCAATTAAATCTCAGCCCTTGAGTAGAACCGTTTGGGCCAGGAAATGGGCTGCACCCATAAAGCACTCCTGTTGCACGCCAACGTGCAATTGCCCTCTCCAAAAACTCACTTAGGTGACTATCTGAGTCACGGGTTAAACTGGCTGCTTTTTTATGGAATGCCAGTTTTACTGCACAGAATGACTGACATACAAACTCTGCTTCTTCACACTTATATTCTGCAGACAATTTCCTGAAAATGGATGAAGTGGATTTTTATGATTGGCCAAAACAGAGCCACAGGAACTGTATTTATCCTCCTACCTAATACAACTTAAAAAAAAAAAAAAGCCGGACAAAATGTAGGAAACAATGGTCTTCAGATACCGGACAATAGGCAGCTCAGGACAGTGACCCTCAGAGAAGGGTCACAGCTTGCTGTCTGGAGAGTTGCCAGGCCACAGTGTGGGGAGGGCTCCCAAACAGAGCCAGTGGTCTCCCAGAGTTGAGAAAACAGAGTGAAAATTCAGAGACTGTGTAGCCCAGAGAGAGTTCCAGAGAGTGGTGGAGGGCTCTTCCTCATCTAAGCACTGAGCTACCCCAAATCTCAGTGTAGACCTCCACCCCCATTGCGAGGATTGAAGGCAGGAGGGACTATAGTTAATGAGGTTTCAAGGAATACTTGGGGTCCCCTGAAGGGACTCCGTGTGATTTTATTCTTCACCCCCACACCTCGAAAGTCTTGGCCCAAGTTAACTGGTAGGGCTGACGATCAGGAATGGGAGGGAAGAGGGTTTGCTGAGGATGGAGGCCTCTGCATGCTCCTTAGACCCCAAAGCTGTGCATCAACAGAAGTGTTCCAGAAGTCACTCTGCATCGTCCTCACGTGGAGCCAGAGGAGAACGGATTTGCCAGGAAGCTTAGGCAGATTTAGCTGTAGGGTCCATCACCGGCAAGTCGCCAGAGTAGCCTAGACCGTGGGCTAGCTCACGGCGTTCAGATCATGTTTTTGTAAAGTTTTGTAAAGTTTTGTTCAGATCATGTTTTTGTAAAGTTTATAGCACAGGTGCTTTATATTATTTTCCATCAGAGGGACTGCAAAGTGTATAAGCTTTAGTGTTCACAAAGTCCTAGATCCTCTTCAGGTAAGGAGGTTCCCCACCTAGATCCCTTTCTGGGAACTCATGTAACCACACCCTTGATGGGACATGAAATGTTTTGTTTTATTTTATTTATTTACTCACTTACTTATTTATTTATTTATTTATACTTTTGTCCCTCTCCAATTGACTTTTTTTCACTCAGCATAATACCCTTCAGTTCCATCCACATCCAAGCAAATGGTGGGTATTTGTCATTTCTAATGGCTGAGGAATATTCCATTGTATACATAAACCACATCTTCTTTATCCATTCATCTTTCGTTGGACACCGAGGCTCCTTCCACAGTTTGGCTATTGTGGACATTGCTGCTATAAACATTGGGGTGCAGGTGTCCTGGCGTTTCACTGCATCTGTATCTTTGGGGTAAATCCCCAGCAGTGCAATCGCTGGGTCGTAGGGCAGGTCTATTTTTTACTCTTTGAGGAACCTCCACACATTTCTCCAGAGTGGCTGCACCAGTTCACATTCCCACCAACAGTGTAAGAGGGTTCCCTTTTCTCCGCATCCTCTCCAACATTTGTGGTTTCCTGTCTTGTTAATTTTCCCCATTCTCACTGGTGTGAGGTGGTATCTCATTGTGGTTTTGATTGGTATTTCCCTGATGGCAAGTGATGCAGAGCATTTTCTCATGTACATGTTGGACATGTCTATGTCTTCCTCTGTGAGATTTCTGTTCATGTCTTTTGCCAATTTCATGATTGTATTGTTTGTTTCTTTGGTGTTGAGTTTAGTAAGTTCTTTATAGATCTTGGAAACTAGCCCTTTATCTGATATGTCATTTGCAAATATCTTCTCCCATTCTGTAGGTTGTCTTTTAGTTTTGTGGACTATTTGTTTTGCTATGCAGAAGCTTTTTATCTTGATGAAGTCCCAAGTTTATTTTTGCTTTTGTTTTTCTTGCCTATGTGGATGTATCTTGCAAGAAGTTACTGTGGCCAAGGGTGTTGCCTGTATTCTCCTCTAGGATTTTTATGGAATCTTGTCTCACATATAGATCTTTCATCCATTTTGAGTTGATCTTTGTGTATGGTGAAAGAGAGTGGTCTAGTTTCATTCTTCTGCATGTGGATGTCCAATTTTCCCAGCACCATTTATTGAAGAGACTGTCTTTGTTCCAGTGGATAGTCTTTCCTGCTCTGCCGAAAATTAGTTGACCATAGAGTTGAGGATCCACTTCTGGATTCTCTATTCTGTTCCATTGATCTATGTGTCTGTTTTTGTGCCAGTACCACTCTGTCCTGATGACCACAGCTTTGTAGTACAACCTGAAATCTGGCATTGTGATGCCCCCCGCTATGGTTTTCATTTTTAAAATTCCCTTGGCTATTCCGGGTCTTTTCTGATTCCACAGAAATCTTAAAATAATTTGTTCCACCTCTCTGAAGAAAGTCCATGGTATTTTGATAGGGATTGCATTAAACGTGTAAATTGCCCTGGGTAACATTGACATTTTTACAATATTAATTCTGCCAATCCATGAGCATGGAATATTTTTCCATCTCTTTGTGTCTTCCTCAATTTCTTTCAGAAGTGTTCAGTAGTTTTTAGGGTATAGATTATTTACCTCTTTGGTTAGGTTTATTCCTAGGTATCTTATGATCTTGGGTGCAATTGTAAATGGGATTGACTCCTTAATTTTTCTTTCTTCAGTCTCATTGTTAGTGTATAGAAATGCCACTGATTTCTGGGCATTGATTTTGTGTCCTGCCATACTGCCAAACTGCTTTGTGAGTTCTAGCAATCTTGGGTGGAGTCTTTTGGGTTGACTATGTATAGTATCATGTCATCGGCGAAGAGGGAGAGTTTGACCTCTTCTTTGCCAATTTGAATGCCTTTGATATTTTTTATTGCCTGATTGCTGAGGCTAAGACTTCTAGTAGTATGTTGAACAGCAGTGGTGAGAGTGGACATCCCTGTTGTGTTCCTGATCTTAAGGAAAGGCTCCCAGTGTTTCCCCTTTGAGAATGATATTTGCTGTGGGCTTTTCATAGATGGCTTTTAAGATGCTGAGGATTGTTCCCTCTATCCCTTGTCTCTGAAGAGTTTTGATCAGGAATGGATGCTGTATTTTGTCAAATGCTTTCTCTGCATCTATTGAGAGGATCATATGGTTCTTGTTTTTGTCTTGCTGATATGATCAATCACATTGATTGCTTTATGAGTGTTGAACCAGCCTTGCATCCCGGAATAAATCTCCCTTGGTCATTGTGAATAATCTTCTTAATGTAATGTTGGATCCTATTGGCTAGTATCTTGTTGAGAATTTTCGCATTCCTGTTCATCAGGGATATTGGTCTATAATTCTCCTTTTTGGTGGGGTCTTTGTCTGGTTTTGGAATTAAGGTGATGCTGGCGTCATAGAACGAATTTGGAAGTATTCCATCTCGTTCTATCTTTCAGGACAGCTTTATTAGAATAGGTATGGTTTCTGGGGATCCCTGGGTGGCGCAGCGGTTTGGCGCCTGTCTTTGGCCCAGGGCGCGATCCTGGAGACCCGGGATCGAATCCCACGTCGGGCTCCCGGTGCATGGAGCCTGCTTCTCCCTCTGCCTGTGTCTCTGCCTCTCTCTCTCTCTCTCTCTGTGACTATCATGAAGAAAAAAAAAATAAAATAAAATAAATTAGTAAAGTGTTATAAGGTTGGGCTTGAAGTTTCTGCTATGAGTGAGAGGGACTGTGATATAGTTCAATTTAGAAAATAATTAAAAAAAAAAAAAAAAAAGAATAGGTATGGTTTCTTCTTTAAACGTTTGATAGAATTCTCCAGGGAAGCCCTCTGGCCCTGGACTTTTGTGTCTTGGGAGGTTTTAATGACTGCTTCCATTTCCTCCCTGGTTATTGGCCTGTTCAGGTTTTCTATTTCTTCCAGTTCCAGTTTTGGTAGTTTCAGTTTTTCCAGAAATGCATCCATTTCTCCTAGGTTGCCTAATTTATTGGCATATAGCTGATCATAATATGTTTTTAAGATCGTTTGTATTTCCTTGGTATTGGTGGTGATCTCTCCTTTCTCATTCAAGATTTTATTAATTTGAATATTTTCTCTCTTTTTTTAATATGGTTGGCTAATAGTTTATCTATCTTATTAATTCTTTCAAAGAACCAACTCTTTCAAAGATTTTGCTGATCTGTTCCACAGTTCTTCTGGTCTCTATTTCATTGAGTTCTGCTCAAATCTTTATTAATTCTCTTCCTCTGCTGGGTGTAGGATCTATTTACTGTTTTTTTCCCAGCTCCTTTAGGTGCATAGTTAGCTTTGTATTTGAGTTCTTTCCAGTTTTTGGATGGATGCTTGTACTGCGATTATTTCCCCCTCAGGATTGCTTCTGCTGTATCCCAAGGATTTTGAATGGTTGTATCTTCATTCTCATTAGTTTCCATGAATCTTTTTAATTCTTCCCTAATGTCCTGGTTGACCCTTTCTTCTTTTAGCAGGATGGACTTTAACCTCCACGTGCTTGAAATCCTTCCAAAGTTCTTCTTGTGATTTAGTTCCAATTTCAAAGCATTATAGTCTGAAAATGCAGGGGATGATCCCAATTTTTTGGCATAAGTTAAGAGCTAATTTCTGACTCAGTATGTAGCCAGTCCTGGAGAAAGCTCCATGTGCACTTGAGAAGAATGTGTATTCAGTTGCGTTTGGATGTAAAGTTCTTTAAATATCTGTGAAATCCATCTGGTCCAGTGTATCCTTTAAATCTCTTGTTTCTTCGGAGATGTTGTGCTTAGAACATCTGTCGATTGTAGAAAGCGCTACATTGAAGTCACCAAGTATAAGTGTAGTATTATCTAAGTATGTCTTAACTTTGGTTACTAATTGATTGATATACTTGGCAGCTCTCACCTTCAGGGCATAAATATTGATGATTCTTAGGTCCTCTTGTTGGATAGATCCTTTAAGTATGATACAGTGTTCCTCTTCATCTCTACTGCAGTCTCTGGGATAAGCTTTAGTTTATCTGATATAAGGATGGGTACCCCTACTTTCTTTTGAGGGCCATTTGAATGTTACATGGTTCTCCAACCTTTTATTTTCAGGCTGTAGGTGTCCTTAGGTCTAAAATTAGTCTCTTGTAGACAGCAAATAGATGGGTTTTGCTTTTTTATCCAGTCTGACACCCTGCGCCTTTTGATGGGGTCATTAAGCCCATTCACGTTCGGAGTTACTATTGAAAGATATGAATTTAGTGTCACCATGATACCTGTTCAGTCCCTGTTTTGGCAGATTGTTGCCTTAGACTTCCTCTTTCTATTACAGAATCCCCATTAGTATTTCTTGGAGAGCTGGCTTGGTGGTCACATATTCTTTCAGTCTGCCTATCTTGGAAGCTCTTTATCTCTCCTTCCATTTTGAATGAGAGCCTTGCTGGATAAAGTATTCTTGGCTACAGATTCTTCTCATTTAGGACCCTGAATATATCCTGCCAGTCCTTTCTGGCCTGCCAGGTCTCTTTGGAGAGGTCTGCTGTTACCCTAATACTCCTCCCCATAAAAGTCAGGGATTTATTGTCTCTTGCGGCTTTAAGGATCTTTGGAATTTGCAAGCTTCACAATTAAGTGTCTAGGTGTTGAGCAGTTTTGATTTTAGTGGGGGATCTGTCTATTTCCTGGATGTGAATACCTGTTTCCCTTCCCAGATTAGGAAAGTTTTCAGCTATGATTTGTTCAAATACATATTCTGGACCTCTGTCCCTTTCAGCACCCTCGGGAAGCCCAATTAAATGTAAATGTTTCCTTCTGAGGCTGTCATTTATTTCCCTTAACGTATCCTCAGGATCTTTTAATTGTTTTTCTCTTTTTTCCTCATTTCCCTCTTTGCCATCAACTTGTCTTCTATGTCACTAACTCTTTCTTCTACCTGGTTAACTAGAGGTTGTTAGGACCTCTAGTTTGGATTGCATCTTATTTAATTGATTTTTAATTTCTGCCTGATTTAGTTGCAAATTCTGTAGTCATGAAGTCTCTTGAGTCCTTTATGCTTTTTTCTAGAGCCACCAGTAGCTTTATAATTATGCTTCTGAATTGGGTTTCTGAGATTGAATTGTAATCCAAATTTTGTAACTCTATGGGAGCGAGAGGTCTGTTTCTGATTCTTTCTTTTGAGGTGAGTTTTTCCCACTAGTCATTTTGCTCAGTGCAGAGTGTCCAAAACAAGTTGTACTGGAGAAAGGAGAAAAAGAGAGAAGAAAAAAATAAAAGAAAATGAAAAAAAGAAGAAGAAGAAAGAAGAAGGAGAAGAAGAAGAAGAAGAAGAAGAAGAAGAAGAAGAAGAAGAAGAGGAAGAAGAAGAAGAAGAAAGAAGAAGAAGAAGAAAGAAGAAGAAGAAAGAAGAAAGAAAGAAAGAAAGAAAGAAAGAAAGAAAGAAGAAGAAGAAGAAGAAGAAGAAGAAGAAGAAGAAGAAGAAGAAGAAGAAGAAGAAGGGGGGGGGAACAAACAGCAAAAAAACAAGGGGGAATATCCTCTGATTCTATATACTGTAAATCCCTCAATTTCCCTTGGAGCTTTCCAGTGTTGCTTGGTCAAGAACTTTCTTTTCCCCTGTCCTTCTAGCTGGTCTTCTGGGGGAGGGGCTGCTGTGCTGATTCTTAGGTGTGTGCACCTTGGGAGCTGCTCAGCCCCCTGCCTGGTGCAGGGCTCAGTGGGAGCTGTTTATCCTGTGAGGCCCCAGCTCAGTCCCAGGTACAAGGTGACACCAGGAGGAACAACAGTGGCGGCGCCCAGCTGTCCAGCCCTGGAGTCAGCTCCCGCAGTAACTACCACAGTTCCCAATCCGCAGGTGCATGGATGCTTGGGGGCGAGGGGAGCCGATCTGCATAGCTCGGGGCCCTCCGGGGACAGGAGCATCCTTGCCGTTCTCTGCCCTCCCGGCCTCTGCCTGTCCCAGGGGAGTGTAGGATCCTGGGCTGTGTCCCCCCGCTCCCTGGGCTTCCCGGCCTGTGCTGCTGGAATTGTGCTCCTGAGGCCGCACAGCCCCCTCCCCGCGGAGCTGGTGCCCGAGCCCCTCCGAGCTGCTCCGGGTCCGCCGTGCGCGCTGCAGCCCTTAGGGAGCTCGGGGCACTCCCTGGGGCGCAGGTGCCTGTTAGTGACCCAGGGAGCCCGAGGGCATCCCCACCTTTCTGGGGATCCTGCTCCAATTCCCCGGGAGGCCTTCCCGCGGGGAAGGTTGGTGCAGCTCCTGCTCCTCCGGGACGGGGCTCTCCTGTCCTGGGGACACTCGCCCAGGCCTCAGCCCGGCTCCTCGCGGGGCCCCTCCCCCTTGGAGGCCTTTTGTGTCTTTATTTCTTTTTCCCCGTCTTCCTACCTTGATAGAAGCGCGAACTCTTCTCACTGTAGCGTTCCAGCTCGTCTCTCTTTAAATCTCAGGCTGAATTCGGGGGTCTCCAGGATGATTTGAAAGTTATCTAAGTAATTTGGTGGGGACGGGTGACTGGGGGACCCTACTCCTCCACCATCTTGCCCCGCCCCCCAGTCATGACCTTTCAAACAGGATGGATCCCCCGCAGGGCCTCTATGCCCAGCGAGGGGTCAGCTTCAGATTCTCTCTCCTTTTCTTCTCATTCTCTCTCAACTAAATAAATAAATAAGTAAGTAAATAAATAAAATATTAAACACAACAACTTCATGCCTTGGCCATTTCTTTAGGTCTTTACCACTGTGCCTCTGTGTGCATTTAATTTAATTATATTCTTTTTTCTCCTGTTCATCTTTCTCACGCCAATTTAATGCTTAGACCAGTTTAGGAGAATCTTGAAGGATAGAGTAAAATTTTCCTTCTCAACAACCTCAACAGAGTCAATTTGTGACACCTGATGCTAATAAGTAAAGGCTACTCGTCCCATAAGCATACAGATATACCAGTTACATGAAAAAGTAAAATCATACTGTGAATTAGAATTCAAAAACATGGATAGGACTGCAAATTTTGTAATTACCCAAGCAAGTGCTCATTAACACACTATGGAATATAATTCACTGCAGTTAACATTATACTTAACTTTAAAATTAGGAAATGAGATCAGCAACACATGCTCTGCTTAGTTCTCTGGCTTTGCCAAACTATATTAGAAAATGATGATCATATGGCTTTAATCTGTTAAATATTACATATAAATGTATTATTTCTGCTACAAATTGTCATTAGTCATTCCTCTTAGAAATACTACTTTGCCATCGTAAGGACACAGTGACCTCTTGTACTCAGTTTTGTTTGGTGAACCATCTCTGGAACCTGCTGCGTATTTGTTGGGTTCTGACACTGTAGATGATGGGGTTCATCAAGGGTGGGAAAAGGATATAAATGTTGCCCATGTGGACAAGGACCACAGGAAAGAGATGCTTTCCAAATCGGTGCACCATGGTCAGACCAATGATTGGGATATAGAAAACTAGCACTGCTCAGATGTGGGAGACACAGGGCTGCAAGGACTTGAAGCGCTCCTCCCGGGATGCAATAGTCAAAACTGAGTGCAGGATCAAGACGTAGGAGATGAGAATGAGCACTGAATCCAAAAACTGTGCAGATCACGAGGGCTAAGGCATAGAAGCTGTTGAAGCGAATGTCAGAGCAGGCCAGCCGAAGTAGGTCCTGGTACAGGCAGAAAGAGTGGGAGGGGATATGAGGAGAGCAGTAATGGAAGAACTTTAGGCGGACAATGGGAGCAGTGATGAACAGGAAACTCCTCCCTATGATGGCCACGCCCATGTTGATGATTCTGGTATTGGTGAGGATGGATGTATACCTCAGAGGATTGCAGATGGCAGTAAAGTGATCAAAGGCCATGGCAAGAAGGACTCCAGACTCCATGCATGACAGACCATGAACAATGAAGGTTTGAGCAATGCAGGCATCCAGACCTATCTCCTGGCTGAGCCCTCACAGGATGCCCAGCACCGTGTGCACTGTGGACAGCCCCATGCACAGGTTGGTGAGGGCCAGCATGGCCAGGAAGTAGTGCAGCACCAGGCAGTTCCCAGACAGTACCATAGCATAGATACAGGAGAAAGGGATGGACAGCCAGGGATATTCTTGCTCCAGTCCAGGGAATCCCGTAAGTAGAAAGGTGAAGTTATTGACTTTGGAATCAGATTGAACAGACATGGATCTATAAAGACAGAAACGTCTCAGCAAAACAATATAGTTAACTGTTCATTTAGAATCCTGTGTTTCCCACTGCATTAGTAGAAATTTTGAAGTGACTGCTCTGAAAGAATGACTGGATTTAGCACCATGGCTCATTACATATAAGACCAAGGCTTGTATTTTTTCAGAAATTTCATTTGCTATGAAACTGGCTTTATGCCTGCATATGAAACCTCTTTGTTATTAGGTCTACATCAAAGGTTTCTGTGTTCATATCCACAATCACACTGTCACTTCCTAAATCTATGCTTCATACTACAAATAACAGGGGAAAAATGTGATTTCTGGCTTGTGAAAGTATAATTGTGAAGTTTACGTATACCAAATTGAGAAAGAAAACACATTTGATTTCTTGCCCCTATACCATGGTAAGGGATTACTTAGTACTTACAGGATTCCCTAGACTGGAGCAAATTGCTAATCACTGGCATGGATTGGAAGATTAACCTCTGCTTCTTCTATAAGACACTCATTTACTTGTAGAAATCATTTCTGAGACATTGTTGTCTATTTTTACACGTTCACTTTATGGACTTGATAAAGAACAACAGGGACACCTGGGTGCCTCAGAGGTTGAGAGTCTGCCTTCGGCTCAAGGTGTGATCCTAAAATTCAAAGATCTATTCCCGTGGGGGTCTCCCTGTGGGTGGCCTGCTTCTGGCTATGCCTATGTCTCTGCCTCTCTCTGTGTGTCTCTCATGAATCAATAAATAAAATCCTTAAAAAAAAAAACAATTGTTGTGGTGGAGATGGTCTTGACAATCTTGTAAATGGATCTGGTTTCTTCCTTCTGTTCTAGTTGCATTGAGATTCTAGGGGAAGTAAGACTTACGTAGATCTCAGAGTCACTGGAGTAAAACCTGGGAAGTGCTGAGAGTCAGTGATGTGACATGCAGGGGGCTGTGTTTTTTGGGAATGAGGACAGCATCTGCACAGCACACTCTCCATTCTACCAAATTCTGAATATTCTTACAAGTGTAAATATTTAAAAAAATAATTTCTTCATCTAAGGAGATTTGAAAATAAACTTTGGACAGACAGATTAAGAAACATCCTGCAGCTTCCTTTCTCCTTAAGTGGTCTTAAATATTTTTGAAGGGCAGCAGATATAGCCTATACAAAAGCAGGTTATTGTTATTAACATAAGTTTTGATTTTATTTTTCTCTATTTCAGTAAAACTTTTCACGCTTTTTTTGAACCCTGGCTTTAGCACTCAAAGAGCTCATGTGCTGGCCAAGAAAACATTATTTATAAGCCATCACAGTTTTGTATAAGGTTGATTCCTTATAAGCTCCTTGAATGCTGAGCCTCTATTTTTAAAACAATAATATTACTAAGCACTATTTTTTAGCACTTACTGAGGACTAGGAATCTTAGCATTATTTAATTCTCGGAATTATAGTACTTCTAATTAGAATTAGAATTACTAAAGGATCACATCTTTTCTTTTAATAAAGAATGTGCTTATAAAGCCTAACTTTCTGGTTGGTAAACCCTTCCCCAACACCTGTGAGTACTATGTACTTGGGCAAGATACTTAACCTTACATTAGTTTTTTCATCTAAGATGGGGTAATATCATTATTTCATAGGATTGTCCTGACAATATATTTAGATGATGAATTTTTAAATAACTTGGATTGTGAAATACACAAAGAAAACAATTAAAGTAAATTGTTATTGTTTCCATGGTAGAGATGAAGAAACTGAGTTTAGAGTGGCATTCTTTAAGAAGTTATCCATGAACCACCAGGGACTATTGAGTACTTGGAATGTGGCTAGTCCAAATTGAGATGTTATGTAAGTACAAAATACATACTAGGTCAAAGACTTAGTGTGGAAAGGATGATTTAATCTGTCTCCCCAAAAATGTATATATTGGCCACATGTTGACATAGTATTTTAGATGTAGTAGGTTAAAGAAAACTTTAAAACTTGTTTCACTCATTCAGTTTTACTTCGAATACCTAAAGCTGCATAAGTGGCTCACATTGGATTGCTCTGGGATGACACTTGGTTAGAGATAAGTACTAGAAACTTTCCCAGGATCACTTAGCTATGTCGTTTAACATTGTTCCAAAAACTTTTATGAGTCTTTTGGACCTAACTGTAGAATATTTCTACCTTAGAAAAGAACTTCAAGTATGTTGAGAATGTTCAAGTCATTCATCTGGATCATTTCCAGTGTGTTGAAAACTCTAGTTCAGGAACTCTACACTAAGGAAACTCACTGTGGAGAGACTTTAATGGTGTGGTTTCCTTTAATGTTGTGGTATAAACACTTTAATATTCTCCTGTTATAAATACTTAGAAATACTGGATGAGTTTGAACAAAACCTTTTTCAATTACCAGAAGTCAGGATTTAAAAGGTAAATGAAAATGACAAGGATATTTGCCAAGAATTACATTGTTTGCTTAGGTCAACTGATATTGGCAATCCAAGACCCGTGATTGATATTCACAACACAAGACTCATGTCCCACACTCATTTAGGAAATATAGGAAAGATGTTGAAGATATGGTTACTGAGCCCCATTAAAACCAAAATGTTGTCCTAATACCAGTCAGAAAAATAAATGAAGAAAAATATCTTTTCACAGGAAAAATGACAAAAGTTTTGATAGCATTCTACCCAGAAAATCATCCTTGATTTTTTTCCTCCTTCCTTCATCCGCATTTCTTCTATTTCCTGGCAATTTTGAAATAATATATAACTTGTGAACAAAAATGAGACCTACAGGGCAATGCAAAGCACACTTTATACACTGAATATAGAGGGCTTCTTCCATACTTATTTAAATGTTTTGGAATCAAATAAATAAATAAAAATAAATGTTTAGGAATCAGACTCAAATAGACTTTATGTTCCATAGCAAAACATGCTATACTCAAAACCTATGCAATGAATATTCAAATGCAGTTCTAAGAGGCAATTCTATAGCTATAAATGCCACCATTACGAAGCAAGAAGTTTTTCACATAAGCAATCTCATTTTTTACCTCAGGAACTAGAAACAGAATAAACTAAGCCCAAAGCTGGCAGAAAGAGAAGAAGAACAAAGATGATAGCAGAAATAAATGAAATGAAGATGAAAAAAATGTAGAAACGATCAATGAAACTAAGTTGTTTTCTTAAAAAGATAAAAAATTTTACTAACCTTTAGCTAGACTATAAAAAATAAGACAAAGACTCCAGTATGTAAAATCGAGATGAGAGATGAAACATTACCACTGATACCATAGAAACACAAAAAATCATGAGACAAATTTTATACGTCAACAAACTGGATAACCTAGAACAAATGGATAAATTCCCCCAAACATAAAACTTACAAAGACTGAATCATGAGGAAATAGAAAATTTGAACAGACCAATTATAGGGAAAGAAATTTAGTCAGTAATCCATTGCACACTGAAAAGCCTAGGATCAGATGTTTCACTGGTGAATTCTATTAAATATTTAGAGAAATTAATGCCAATCCTTCTTAAACTCTTTCAAAAAATTGAAGAGGAAGGAATACTTCCAAACTCATTTTACAAGGCCAGCATAACCTCAGTACCAAAGCCAGGTATGTACATGACAAGAAAAGAAAACTATAGACCAATATTCCTGATGAACATAGATGCAAAAATTCTTGACAAATATTAGCACAGTAAACACACAAAGTAACAACAGGATATTAAAAAGATTATATATTGTGATTCGGTGGGATTTACCCCTGAGATGCAAGGATAAGTCAACATATGCAGATCAATACATGTGATTCACCACATAAATAGAATAAAAGACAAAATCATATGATTAACTCAATAGATGCAGAAAAAGTACCTGACAAAATACATCATCCTCTCATGACAAAATTCAACAAACTGAGTATAAAAGAAGCATACCCCTGGCATCCTGGTGGTTCAGCGGTTTAGCGCTGCCTTCAGTCCAGGGTGTGATCCTGTAGTCCCAGGATCGAGTCCTACATCAGGTTCCCTGCATAGAGCCTGCTTCTCCCTCTGCCTGTATCTCTGCCTCTCTCTTTCTCAATGTCTCTCATGAATAAATAAATAAAATCTTAAAAAAAAGCATACCTCAATATAAGAAGGGCCATATATGACAAACTCATGGCCAATATCATATTCAATGGTGAAAGGTTGCGATTTTCTTCTAAGATCAGAAATAAGACAAGTTTGCCCAGTCTCCCCACTTTTAGTCTATGTAACAGGAAGTCAGAAACTGTAGCAATCAGGCAGCAAAAAGGAAAAAGGGCATCTCAACAAAAAAAGACATATATATATGAATATATATTTAATAAAATAATATAATAAATGATTAAATAAATATTAATAATTAATAAAATAATATTCAGCGGTGAAAAAGAAGAAAATCCTGCATTTTAACAATTTTGATAAAGCTTGAAAACATGGTTTTAAATAAAATAAGTCAGAGAAAGATAAATATTGCATAATACCACCTATATGTGGAATCCAATGGAGCCAAACTCAGAATCAAAGTAGAGTGGTTGTTCCCAGGAGCTGGGGGATGAGGGAGGTTGGGAGATATTTGCCAAAGGGCACAAAATTCCAGTTATAAGATTAACAATTTCTGGGGATTAATGTAGAACATGGTGATTATAGTTAATGGTACTGTATCATAATGTGAGAGTTGCTAAGGGAATAGACCTTACATGTTCTCACTCTAGGAAAAAAAAATGGTAATTATTTGACAGGATGAAGGAGTCAGCTAATGTTATGGCAGTAATTCTTTTGAAAGAGGTCAATTATGAAATCAACATGTGCACCTCAAATTGACACAATGTTACGAGTCTATTCTACTTCAAGAAAGCTGGCAGGAAGGAGAAAGAAGCTCTAATTGAGAAAGTTTGTGATGGATGAAAAGCAGTTACTCACAAACACTGGCAAGTCTCCAGAACAACAGAAGAAACAGAGAGAATCTACCTTGTGGTGGCTGAATGTCTAGTTGGTGAAAGAAGGGAGTATGACAGAGGATCATAAGCTCACTGATGATCCTGTTGAAAGCAAGTAGAACTGATAAATGAGATAGTTCTAATGTAATTTTAAAGATTAGAGAAAACCCCTGAAACCTTTGAATCTTCATGCTAGGGAAGCAACAGCCTCTGAAAGGTGATAGCAGCGAAATGAAGACAGATGAGCCCTTAAGAGCATATGCCTTGGAGTCGGCCTGCAAGGATTCACAGCTTCGCTTACTCGCTGGACAACTCGAGCCAGCTGCTTACTCTCTCTCTCTCTCTCTCTTTTTTTTTTTTTTTTTTTTTGCTTACTCTCTCTTGAACTCAATTTAGTCATTTATAAAGCAGGGCTAACAATAGCACCAGTTACCTAGGCTTTGTGTGGTATTACCTATTTTATAATTGAATTATAACTAACATATGCTGTTATGTTATTTTCTCTAATGGTTTTTCAACTCCTGGAACAGTCAGAACATTAAACGGAATATGTGTTTGTTAAAAAGAACAAATGCACTCCCTATGGATAATTCGAGACTGTAGTCAGGTAATAGCTGTTTTGACCATTCATTTTAAAATGTGAACAGAATATCTCTAGGGACTTGGGGTCCATTTATACCCATCGCCTTACTGACGTTATACATCACAGTCCTCTAGTTCTCTCTTGATGGAAGCACTTACAAAGATATGATCTACTCTCTTGAGAGCAGAGAAACAAATATATCTTTGAGCTTTTGTTGTTGAGTTCAGACTCGAGCAGTGATTGCCAGATAAAAAAGACAGATTGAATCACTGGATGCAAGAAGAGACAGACTGAACCGTGCACAAAGGTGAAGGGTAACTGTTTTTTTTTTTTTAATAAATACTCTGAAAAATTAACAGACATCTGGAAAGTCAAAATTTATCATAATCTCTGGTTGCTCGAGAAAGACGAAATCTATTTTAGATCACTTTCCTTTGTCTACCCTTAATGTTTCACTAGGTAGACACACAACAAGATTCCTAAGTGTGGAGATGTACTTGGATAACAGGTGTGAACAACAGTAAATGTGACTTTTTAATGTAAAGAATTCTGAATTACATACCCATATCATTTTGGCTCAGATTGGTCCTCTATGAGAAAATAATTTGGATGAAAGCGCTCTACCAAATGGACACAAGGGCTGACTCATTGGAAAAATACAGCAAATCACCCATGCCTGCTTTTCCTGCTTATGACACCAATTCCTCAACCTTTCTACTAACAGGCTTCCCTGGCCTGGAACAGGAATATCCCTGGCTGTCCATCCCTTTCTCCTGTATCTATGCTATGGTACTGTCTGGGAACTGCCTGGTGCTGCATGTGATCCGGACTGAGCCGAGCCTGCACCAGCCCATGTTCTACTTCCTGGCCATGCTGGCCCTCACTGACCTGTGCATGGGGCTGTCCACAGTGCACACGGTGCTGGGCATCCTGTGGGGACTCAGCCAGGAAGTCAGCCTGGATGCCTGCATTGCTCAAACTTATTTCATCCATGGTCTGTCCCTCACAGAGTCTGGAGTCCTTCTCGCCATGGCTTTTGATCGCTTTACAGCAATCTGTAATCCTCTGAGGTATACGTCCATACTAACCAGTGCCAGGATTACCAAGATTGGGCTGGGAATTTTAGTTAGGAGTTTTGTGTTCATTATGGCTCCCATAATCCGCCTAAAGTTTTTCCACTATTGTCATTCCCATATCCTCTCTCACTCTTTCTGCCTTCACCAAGACTTACTAAGACTAGCATGTTCTGACATTCGCTTTAACAGTTTCTATGCCTTGGCTCTGGTGATCTGTACACTTTTGTTTGATTCCATGCTAATTATTGTATCCTACATTCTGATCCTGCATTCGGTCTTGGCTATTGCATCCCGGGAGGAGCGGCTTAAGTCCTTGCAGACCTGTGTCTCCCATATCTGTGCTGTCATGGTTTTCTATATCCCAATAATTGGTCTGACTATGGTGCATCGTTTTGGGAAACACCTCTCTCCTATGGTCCACGTCCTCATGGGCAACATCTATATCATCTTCCCACCCTTGATGAACCCCATCATCTACAGTGTCAAAACCCAACAAATCCGTGGCAGGATTCAGAAGTGGTTTTCCATGAAAAAGGAGTAAAACACTTTAGCTTACATGGACACAGGGGCTTACCTGTAGAAAACCTCAGGCAAGGAGTGGGAAGGAATATATTTATTTAAAGACGTTAAAAATAAGGCGACTGAAAATGAAGACTTACAGGATATGCCATTACATGAAAGATTTCTAAGTATCAAAAATAATAATCAAACCCAAGTTTGAAGTTCTGATAGTAGAGTCATTCATAACATGGCATTATCACTTCTGACTAGAAAAAAATAATATTCTCAATTGTCCAGAGAAGTTTAACTTACAAGGAATATCTATAAAGAAGTCATCCAAACACATAGTACCCATTTATCACTGGAGGCACAATTTTGTCACCACTTGGTATGGTTGCCTTAATCAATACAGACATTACAACTGGTTGCTAATCTTAAGTGATGTTTTCAGACTTTCAGTCAAGCATCATCACCCTTCTCTTCTGGTTAATTTGTCAACAGACAATTCTGTTGTCCGCTTCTCAAAAGAACAAACTTTCTTTATTTTACATACCTCAAAATGAGTACTAAATTGACAATCTTAATTTGAGTCTCATAGAAATTGATGTCCTTTACCGTGTAGAATAAATGTTTCACTAATATGCTTTACGGAATCTTTTTTTTTTTAATCTTTTCTGGATTTGATAAATATCAACAAGCCAAGACTTTTCTTCTGTAGTGGCGTTTCTCACTGATGGCCATTAGGTAAACCATGTTTACCTAAAAATTAACATGAGGTCAGATAACTAGCCATTTGGGAAAGTAATAAAACCTAGTCTGTACTAAAAACCACGTGGAATTGCCATTCATGAGCATCTTCAAGAGAAAAGATACTGTTATCTTTTTTCATCTCTAGCAGCAAGTCATCTTTATTCTCATCCTGTTTACCAAATTAGGAAAAATACTCATGCATATGTTATCAGATAGTGCTATTAGACAGAGATGATCTTTATTGTTTTGTGGAACTCTGTCCATAAGCTTCTGAGAGCAAACTTGTTAAGCATTTCATCCTTAAAGGATTGCTCCAAATACTCTAACCCATAGTCTTTTTTCCTCTTCTATTATTGGAGAACTGAATCATTAAATCCATGATTCAATCTTCATAGCATGCATTTATGAAGAGACATTTATCTTTTGGCATACAACTAAAATGTATTAAGACACATGGATATATATATATATATATATATATATATATATATATATATGATCATCTGACTGATAGAAAGTATGTAAATGTATAAATTCATAGCTCTTAGATGTTAATCTTTTAGAAAAATGTATAAAATAGAGATAGAAGAATGGATGAAGAACTCTAACTAGGGAAAATGTGTTTTCCTTATTAGATTCCTTTGGAGTCCTTATTTATATTTTGGAAACAAGATTTGAGCAACTCATTAATTTTGTGGTAAAAATAACTTCCAATCTTCAAAAGTAATATGGCATTGGTTTTACAAAATCATTGGCCCTTTTTCCTGCTTTGCATTAAAATGCATCTAAATGTGTATCACATGTAAGAGCTCACAAAAAATTGAAAATAAGGAAAAATAGTCAAATGATTGAAAACTTGGAGGTAATTTCCATAATGTAAATGAAGCTATACTGTAAATGAATCTGGTTTAAAACATACAATTGATTATTCATGCCTCTTTACTTTATGAACCAAAAAGAATCAACAATCCGTATCTAATTAAGAAGTAATTTATTCCACTCAACTTATGCTCAAAGAGATGGAGTTTAAAACAGCAATTTTGTAAAACAAACAAACAGATTTTTCACAGATTTTCTTTGTTGTAATTTTTTTAAGGTAGGGAAAAGTAAAGATTTTTCTCTATAGGATGATAATTTAATGTTATTTCTTTATAAATCCATGAAATGAATTAAGAAATGAATTAAAATGTTCTTATGAGATGGAAGAAGGTAATGTTCTCATTGAATTCAAATTTACTCTAAATGTGATACCCAATAATTTTTTTCTAAAAATTTGTTAAAATTACCAGCATTCAGGGCACCTGGGTGGCTCAGCAGGTTGAGTGTCGACTCTTGGTTTCAGCTCAGGTCATGATCTCAGTGTCCTGGGATCAGCCAGCATTGCTTGGGGCCTGTGCTAAGCATGGAGTCTGCTTGTCCCTTTCCCTCTGCTCCTCCCCTCATCCCCCACTATAAACGTTCTCTCTCTCTCTAAAATAAATAAATCGCTCAAAAAATTATAAGCTCTCAGCAATTAGCACATTCTAAAAATAAGTGTTATATTTACATTCAAAAATACCATTAGAAAGCATAATTGAATGACAAATCCTATTCACATACACAGAACCTAAAGATATAATGTGCATAATCACACATAGAAATCATTAACACCCTTAAGGCCACCTGGGTGACTCAGTGGATTAAGTGACTCTTAATTGTGGCTCAAATCAGGGTCTCATAGTTGTGAGATTAACCCCCCTACTTAAGATTCTCTGTCTCTCTCTCCCCCTCCTCCATTGATGCTTGCTCTCTCTCTCTCTCTCTAAGAAAAAAAAAAAGAAAGAAAGAAAAAAGAAAGAAAGAAAAAGAAATCATTAACACTCTGTTAGAGGGTGTAAGGGCATACACCTGAAATAGAAATATATTCTTTACTCTGTGTAACTGTATCTGTTCTCCTAAAACATTCCCATAGTTTCACTGTGACTAAACAAATAACAATATTCTTAACTTTATAAAATTTTATAGTTTCTTAGGAAATATTAAAAATCAGAGAAATAAAAGAATTTTAAAAATACATGTCAAGGGGTTCCTGGGTGGCTCAGTTGGTTAAGTGTGCAACTCTTGATTTCAGCTCAGGTTGTGGTCTCAGGTCATGACTTCACACCCACACATCTCAAAATAACAGAATATTAAGTACAGAAATAACACTAGATACATAGAAAAATTAAGGAATAAATTTAATGAATTTTAGTGCCATTTAATTTTTTAAAGAAAATATGGATTATGTAATAGTCATGTAGCAAACTCAAAGATAAATCTATACCTAATTTCTTTTTATTTCAAGTTTTTATTTAAATTCCAGTTAGCTAAAATACTGTGCAACATGAGTTTCAGGTGTAGAATTTAGTAATTTGTCACTCACATACAGCACTTCATGCTCACCACACCATACCCATCGCCTATTTAATCTATCTCTCTGCCCTATACCTAATTTCTTAACCCAAATATAAGTATTACTATGCTACAAACTCATTTGTACTTATACCAATATCATACACATAAAAATGAAACTGTAAAATTAAGGAAAAACTGTTCTTTTAAAAGAGATCTTTTGAATAAGCTACAGCTTCCAGATAAGGACAGGAAATGAGAGTTCATAAAATGAAAATCAATGCTTTGGCACAGACACACATACATATATAAGGATACATAAAAACAGTAAGAAATATCAAACTCAAACTATTTGCAATTCAACACATGCCAAAATTAGTTTACTCAGGCAAAACATACACATCAATATGACAAAAGACAGCATAAACCTATAAAAACAAGACATAGAATTTAAGTTGTAAAAAAAATTCAGTTGTCAGTAGTTTGAAATGGCCAATAAATATTAAAATAGATTCAATCTCATTTAAAATTAAATATCCACAAAATTTAAAATAATAGGTCAAATACAACTCCATATTTGGTATACAATTGGCAAATAAAACATGGTTATCAGAATCTGAGGTTGTTCAGAGACTTGCATTTGCTTTTAATATGGATGTAAGTTAGCAAAAGATTTTTGGACATAAGTCACACATGAATACTGAAATCTCTTATTTAGATTAGATGAAAGTTACTAATATGTATACTCTTCTATAACGTGTACTTTTGAGGGTCTAATATTTATTAATTTTATAACAATACAATTGTCAAACTACTCTTTCTTTAAAAGTTGTGTATTAAATATTTGCCAAAATTTTGACAAAATGTTTGAATTAAATAAATGCTAAAGTTCATTTTTTAATTGAATCTGTTCTGTATTTCCATGATGACAAAATGGAAGAACAAAAAGAAAACATAATAAGGCTTTAGAATGTTACAGAAACACTTCTAAACATCAATAAATCTTGGATGAATGAATTTTAGATTAATCATTCTCCACAGGATATTTTTTCTTTTTGTAATTTAAACTCAATTAGCCAACATATAGCACATCCTTAGTGTCAGATGTAGTTTTCAGTAATTCATTAGTTGCGTATAGCACTCAGTCCTCATCACATCACCTGCCACAGGATTTTTTTAAGAAAGTGAGTTTAAATTTAAGTTGAGGAAATAATTTGTGGAGAGATGACTATGCTTTTCTCTCTCAGCTCTAAAATATCAAACACTAATTGTGGCAAACAAACACTGATGAAAGGAATAGCTTTAAAAATTGAGACAAGGTTTTCTGTCATAGTAAACACCACAAAGTATTTAGATATGATTAGCTCATATGGCTTTTGAGGAAAATTTTAATACCTGTTTTCATTAGCTAAAGTTATGTTTCCATGTGAGGTATATGGAGCAAGCTGGTTATGGTTTAGATTACTTTCAAGAAAAATACTAGCACCTAGTAGCTGGCAACATAACCTGGTAGAGTTACATGGTAACTTATGTGACACCAAACTCAGATTTAGTTATAATCAAGATCAATATCTTTCAGTTAGAGTGATAATTGTCACAGAACATCTTAATTCCTGTCAATCTCTAGAGCCATGTATCATTTATTCAAAATGATGTTACTGCTATGGGCATAAAATTAGGTTATCAATTTATTTCATAATAAATCAATTGATTTATCTATTTGATATATTACAAAAAACAGATTTATTAAAATTAAATAGAAGTAGAAAAAGATTTGAGGGATGATGAAAGGTAGAGATGAAGAGGACAAAGAAAAACCAAAACAAAACATATCAATGATTCTTACCCTATGGGCTTTTGTTGCCTAGAGAGCCATGAACTCACTGCAGACAATGTGTAAGTCCAAGCATTTATCAGTCATCTTTTTGGAGATTATTGAATAAAATTTTACATGCATATATATGTTTTGCAGAGTATTCAAATGCTATGATTAATAATATACAATTAATTCAATATTACTCTGTTACCACTATATTTTGTAATGTCTTTTTCAATACTCAATTGCCGAGAGCAAAATTATTCCTTATATGAAGAGATAAAAAGCTTACCCCAAACAAGTCCTTATACTTAAATTGGCTAGAAAGTACTGTTTTATGCAACCTAAGTACATACGATATGTTTTTTCTTTTTTGTCTTCAATTATTTATTTATTTATTTATTCAAGAAGGACACAGAAAGAGGGGCAGAGACATAGGCAGAGGGAGAAGCAGGCTCCCTGTGGGGACGCGGATAGGGAACTCGATCCCAGGACCCCAGGATCACGCCTTGAGCCAAAGGCGGCTTCTCAACCTCTGAGTCACCTAGGCATCCCTCAAGTTTTTATTTAAATTCTAGTTTGTAATCATATAGTGTAATATTTGTTTCAGGAGTAAAATTTAGTGATTCATCATTTACATGTAACACCTAGTGCTCAAGGCAATAAGGACCCTCCTTAATACTCATCATCCATTTAGCCCATTCCCCACTCACCTCCCCTCCGTCAACTCTCAATTTATTCTCTACAGTTAAGAGTCTCTTACGCTTTGCCTCCCTCTCTTTTCCCCTTCCTCTATGTTCATCTGTTTTGTTTCTTAAATTCCAATATGAGTGAAATCATATGGTGTCTTTCTCTGACTGACTTGTTTCATTTAGCATAATACTCTCTCTTTCCATTCACACCATTAAAAAATGGCAAGATTTCATTATTTATGATGGTTGAGTAATATTCCATTATATTTATATATGGAATATTTATATAATATTATATATGTAATATTCCATTATATATACGTTGAATATATATATAATACTACTCTTCTGGTATTATGTACAATTACATATATATATATATATATATATATATATATATATCACTCTTTTCTATCTATTCATCAGGTGATGGACACTTGGGCTTTCTATAGTATGGCTATTGCTGATAATGCTATTAACATCAGGGTGCATGTATTCCTTTGAATCAGTATTTTTCTATCCTTTGGGTATATATTTCTAGGAATGCAATTACTAGGTCATAGTGTAGTTCTAGTTTTAACTTTTAAAGGAACCTCCATGCTGTTTTTCAGAGTGGCTGTACCAGTTTGCATTCCCACCAGCAGTGTAAGAGGGGTCCTTTTTCTCCACAACCTTGCCAACATCTCTTGTTTCCTGTTAATTATAGCCATTATGACCAGTGTGTGGTTGTATCTCATCATAATTCTGATTTGTATTTCCCTGATGATGAGTGATGAGCATCTTTTCATGTGTATGTTAGCCATCTGTATGTCTTTTTCAGAAAAATATCTATTCATGTCTTCTGCCCATTTCTTAACTGGATTATTTCTTTTTGGGGTGTTGACTTTGATAAGCTCTTTATAAATTTTGGAAAGCAACCCTTTATCAGATATATCATTTGCAAATATCTTCTTCCATTCCATAAGTTGTCTTTTAATTTTGTTGATTGTTCCCTTGCAATCAAAGTTACTAACAAGGCCCAGAGACCCATAACTTTAATTTCAGTGAACATTTATATTATTCCCAAGACGGATAACCACACCTGCATAGATGGACAAATTGATATGGAAATGAATGTTGTCGAGAATATGAAAGATAATTGCTTCTATGCACTTTCAAGGCCATTTTGAAGTTAATGGCCTGCCTCTCAATTTAAAAAGAGCAAGAACAGAAAGGTAAAGAAAGAATTCACTGAGTGCATTTTTAAAGAAAATGATAAAACTAGTGTTTAGAGGGTGAGATGGGCCAGGCTGGAAAAAACTAGGAGTGAGACACTACTCAAAATTCAAGGGTGGAAATGAAGAAGGGACAGTGGCCACCACATAGGTACAAAGTGATTAGTTTAAATTTGCAGAGTTTAGGCAGGAAATGAGTCCAGAAAATAGATCTTCGCAGTTGAAGTCCAAGGGAAAAGTTGGGGTAAATGTTAAAAGCAGGGTCAAATATTTTTAAAAAATAGGCAAATTAGGATGACTTTACATCAAAATGGAGGATATTTTTTCTCAACTAAAGGCATCATGGAGAATGTTAATAGGTAATACCCAGATAGAGTCATTGGCAGATTTTACTACTAGTTTTAGGTTAGAATATCTAAGAACCACCTGCAAATCGACAAGAAAAACTTCAAATTAACAATAAAAATAATAAATTAAATCAACTACTTTATGTGAGAAGAAAGCACAAACGGCATAAAGGTGTCTCTCCAGCATGTGCAAGGACGCTCAGACACATTAGCAATAAAAGAAATACACTGTCTGTAAAGTATGCAAACCTGCAGTATCACTTATTTACCACCTAGAAAATAACAGGTGGGATGCCTGGGTTTAGTGCCTCAGCGGTTTAGTACCTGCCTTTGGCCCTGGGCGTGATCCTGGAGTCCAGAGACTGACACACACACTGGCCTCCCCATGTGGAGCCTGCTTCTCCCACTGCCTATGTTTCTGCCTCTCTCTTTCTCTGTGTCTCTCATGAAAATAAATAAAATATTAAAAAAAGAAAATAATAGAGGCTTAGAATCCATAGCAATAAGAAATATAATTTATGAATTACTATTAGGAGAATAGAGAATACACATGAATCTGTGACTGCATATGAGCCTCCATGAACCTGGTGAGAAGAATTACATACTAACGACACAAAGGCACATTGGGTCACAGTAAAATGGCACAACATAAAAGAATAATAAAATGGAGATCTTGAAATAGACTGAATTATTATTAATAATTATTATATTCTATAATAAATAGACTGAATTATTATTATTAATTATTTCCTGGAAAAAAATATTTCCTGGGCTCAGTAGGAATTGCCAGACTATCTGTCTACACCTAACTCATTTTCACTTGTCTTCTTACAATATTCCCTATGAGTTAAGCATTTGATTAACAGTCCACTGACACTGGGGGCTGTAGGTCTGTTCCTAATATCAGTATTTGCCCATATAGGAACAGATGAGCTTTATGCACAAACAAACTCTGGAGAGTCACAGTGTTCTACGGATGCTCCAGTGTTAATATGTCTCTGCATAGTTCTGGCCTGTCTTGTTTACCTCCATCTTTATGTATCCTGTGTATATAATCAGAGGACTTCTGGGCTTTCCTAAACCTAATGAGACCCCAAACATCATAATATCCCATTACCAGGCAGCCATGGCTAACTACCATCTTGTCCACAGAGACCTTAATGTCCCCAAAGTCATTGCTGTCATACACTTAATCATTCTTGAGTAAGTGACTTTGTCTGGACACCGCAATGGAAAACCATCGTTTGAAGATTTGCAGAGAACAACTATTCATGTTATTCTATGAGGTATTATTTTAGATCAGTCAAGTGGCAGTCAAGTAGGAAAAGAAGATTTCTAAGTAGAGAAATCACAATGTACGTTTACAAAAGACATTTGAGTATTTGAGTAACGTGAGGTGGTACTAGAGAAAGAAGGAAATATTCTCAGAGGTTAAAAAGCATAAATTCAGCATTCTTACTTTTATGCAAGAATCTAAGAAGTTCCTGTTACAGAGTGGTTTCTGGTTATGTAACTCACAGTAGTCACAATGTTGAAAGATTATAGTCTAAGAAAACCAAGGGTAGCAAACGACCATCAAGATGTTGGCCATCTCTAAAGTGTCAGAGGCATGAATTGTAGGATAAAAATCTGTGAATTATTTAAGACTGCAGACTGTATGTACAAAAACATACATTTTGTTCTCAGAATTTAATGAGAGTATACTAGGTTTCAGTGTCTTCTTTTTTGTGATACAGTTTCATGAAGGAGATGAATGTGAAAAAAGACACAAATAATTCAGTAAATTAGAGATATTCTCATTAGCTTTAAGGCAATTGTTGACCTACTTTGCTAAAGCAGTTTCACTTATCTGGAGGGACAATACACTAATGCTACAAAATAAGGAATTTTCAATATTCTTCCAAGAAATATGTGAGAATGGGCTAAGTGGAGAACAGGAAAACATTAGTGAGTTTTAAAGTTAGCACTATTGACTAAGAGGATGCTGTGGTGAGGAAGAAGTTCAAAGTTAAGAGGACACAGGTTACTGATTTAGTGAATCTAAGAGTAGATTATTGGTTGGGAGGACACATGAGTGGGTGATTAAGTAAGGAAATGGGGAAGGATTCCTTCCCTTATGTCTTTGCATAGGGGTGGTGAAGATAAATATACATTTAAAAGCATTTGCAAGTAGAACAGGAACTTTCAGGGAATTTATAATTCTTAATAATCTTCCCTTCTAAGTAGCAGTATCTAGTCATGTATAAAGACAAGATAGTTGAGATTCCTGGGTGGCTCAGCAGTTGAACATTTGCCTTCAGCCCAGGGCGTGATTCTGGAGTCCTGGGATCAAGTCCCACATCGGGCTCCCTGCATGGAGCCTGCTTCTCCCTCTGCCTGTGTCTCTGCCTCTGTCTTGCTCTGTCATGAATAAATAAGTAAAATCTTAAAAAAAGAACGACAAGATAGTAAGTGTAGGTAAAATTGAATCTACTAATAGATAACATTTGTTGAGCATTTCAGCCACTTTTATAAATGAAAATTCTTTACTGTATTACTATGTACTTATTTACATGCATATTCTTATTTAATTCTTTTAGAAACCATCTGAATGAGTACTTGGTATTGTTATGCCACCATACTCTCAAAGAAACAAAGGCATGATTTTTATGAGGTGGGAATCAAACACCTATTAAGTGGAATAGTCAGACTTTCTACCTATGAAATGCTATTCTTTGAATATTGTTTCTCATAATAATGGCTAACACTTATTTGGTGCTTACTATGTGCCAGGTGGCTGACTAAACATTTCATGTAATTGGGTTATATACTTTTCAAAATTACACTATAAAATGAAAGACATTTTTATTACCTGCTATTTGGAGTTCAGAAAATTGAGATATAGTTGAAGTAATACTAATACCTATAGCTATTTCCCCCAGTAGTACTCAATAGCTCAGGTGCAGAAGCAAACCACCTGGAGACAATGTGAGAGAGCTGCAAAATAGATGAGAAAGAAAGTGTTCCAGAGGAAGGATTCCTGTCCCCTTTCAAGAGTCCTTTTAGCAGGACTAAGTATCAAGTTGGCATGAGACAGATTAGTAGGAGAAAATCAGATGTAGTAGTAGACATGGAAATTTCAAAGACAGTCACTTAAAATGAGATCTATATGTCATCCTGAACTAAAGAGAAGGTAGACCTCAGAGAAAGATTGCAGTTCACAGGGGAAAAAGAAGAGCAAATGTTTGGTAATGGTATGTTGCCGCTAATATACAAATGGGTCACTAGGGTAAAATTTACCTCTGCTAGTAACGCTTATTCTGGGAAAGACCCCCAATTTAAATTGTTCAAAGTACTTAAGGGAGGGATAAAAGTTTCTCTTGAGCCTGTAAGGTCTTGAAGGTCTTCAGTTCAGAAGAATCTTCATGCCAAAGTGGCCCATGTTGGGGCAGCCTGTGCTTGTTCCCTACAAAAGCAAATGGAGTAAGATATTTGGGTATGCTAATAAGTAAAAGTTTGAAGTGATGTTCCACAAAATCTGTTTATCTAGAGAGAAGGAATTAATGCTGGGTGTTAAAGTATGGAAAAAGAATGAGATTTTATATTCATGATGCAGTTTTTTGGAATTTAAGTTTTCAGAGGAGGCACGGTTACAGATGATGATAAATCTATGTGGGATGATATATAGTGTAGTGAATTCATCATTGGAGGAAGAAAAGTGGGAATGATGAATGGCCAGTGGGTTAGAAAGGATCTAAATGTACAGATTTCAAAGCTGTGTATTAATATAACACAGTACAGGTGGAAGTATAAAGTAAACCAGATAGCAGTGTTTAATGAATATGGGGGAGACCTAGTTATTTATAGACATGAAAGTTGATGATGAAGAGTGTTTAAAGTGGGAAATATGGAAGTACAGTAAAATGAAAAGTACCAGTGCAAGGGGAGAGTATCCTGGACACTCCAGTTTAGGGCAACTTAAGAGAATCTTAAAAGAACTTTTTCTTTTCCTTACTTATTGGTATGTCTTTCTTTTTTTTAAGATGGAAATGGAGTAAATTTTATATAATGAAGCTGACGCTGCAGACATGGGTTTTCTTTATTTTCTATGTCTTTTTATTGTTGTTGTTGGGAAAAAACAACATTGTTGTTTTTGTTGTTTTGTTTGTTGTTTTGTTATTGTTGTTGTTGTTGGCTTTAATTATCTTTCAAAATACACCTAAGCCTTTTCCTCAAGTCCCTCCACCTCCCAAAATGTTTAAGAGGCTGATAATATAGATTTGGCCCATATAAGTTGTTGCTCTCGACTATTTCAAAATACTTATTCCTTGAATGATAGCAAAATTTGGAATAATAATAGCTTCTGGAAAAAAATGAAAAAAAATATATAGTAATGAAAACGACTAACCTGTATATTAGCACACACTCCTGTATGAACAAAAATGAGGTTTGGACATAAGTGTCTGTCACTGAAGACCATAGTCACCAAATGCTGCTCTCCATGTCTCAAATAATTCCCTCTGTACCCATTTAGGATACAGCACATAGGGATTGTTTGGATGTGATACTATACTTCCATACTGTGTTGCTTTTGCTTTTTGCAAGGAAGCACAGCA
The DNA here is from genome assembly GCF_018345385.1 of Vulpes lagopus. NCBI lineage: Eukaryota > Metazoa > Chordata > Mammalia > Carnivora > Canidae > Vulpes > Vulpes lagopus. The sequence continues at coordinate 21,510,111 of NC_054838.1, forward strand.
TTGATGAAAATTAAGAGAATGTATTATCTTTGATTAAACTGGAGGAGGAATGTATTTATTGATGAAGGGTATTTAGTAAGTCTAGAACCACCACCTTCCCCATGTGCAAACAACATAACATGGTCTCATGTTTATTTATTTATTTAATTATTTATTTATTTATTTAAAGATTTTATTTATTTATTCATGAGAGACACGGAAAGAGAGGCAGAGACAGAGACACAGGCAGAGGGAGAAGCAGGCTGCATGCTGGGTGCCCAACGTGAGACTCGATCCTGGGTCTCCAGGATCACGCCCTGAGCTGAAGGCAGGTGCTAAACCACTGAGCCACCCAGGGATCCCATGCTCTCATGTTTAAAAACCACCTTTACACTATCAGAACATTATCTACAGAAAGAATGTCTCAGTTAATGTCAAATCACTGACAGTTTAGCTGCTTCCTCTGTATCAGAAAGTGAGCAAAACACTGGAGACACAAAATCCTTAATATATGGTCTATTTATTTCTTGTCTCATATTGATAGAGGAGTACTTAGGACAAGTAAAGGAATAGCTACCACAAGATGTAATATTTGTGCTCATCAGTGTATGTGAAAGATATGGGAGCATAGGAGGGTTCATCACAGTTTGAAGTAGAGAACAAGCACTTGAGAGAATCAGAAAATGTTCAACAGGAATTGAAAAGACGGATTAAAGTTTATAAAGCAGATGAGGGAAAAATTAATCAAGTCCAAATGTAGAGACATTTTAAAGTCATAAAGAATAAAACCATATTGTATGATCCCAGACCTGCTAGAAGTTCTGGGTTACACTGAAAGGAAGTAATGGCAAGACTGGAAGCTTGAGAGACGCAAAAAAAACTTAGCGTAAATTAACATTTTTTGGAATAAGACAATACTTTTAATGATAAGACTTTAAGCAAAATACATATCTAACTTTTGAAAGATAATTGATGATGTGAGGAGGTGGACTTTATAAAGAAAAGCCAGAAACAGGAGAAATAATTAGGAGGCTATGCCACAGACTATATGGGAGTTAATAAATGTCACAGATAGAGGAAAGGATGAATGACATGCATGATTTGATGGATATCAAATCATTAAATTCAGTAAGATGTAATGGCTGCTTGATTGTACTGTTAAGGTTTTAAAGGGCAAAGGGTCAAGGATAACTCTGAGATTTTTGGTTTATATGACTGTGTGACAGCTGTTGCCAACAAATGAGAGACAGGCAGCTAGTAGGGGAGCTTTGAGAAAAATAGTGAACATCGTGTGGGATATCTTCAACTGTGATTATTTAAGACATGGTATAAACATGTTATATATAATAAAACAGAACATAGAAAGCATTGCATGCTCTACTAGCATCATGCTCTCTGGAGTGGCAGATTGCAGGCAACAGATTGGGCTAAATAACCCTGATGCAGGTAAAATGCTAAAGTTGGGTGGCAGAAGGAACATTGTATCTGTATGTTTCAGAAACAAATGCAAAATCAGAACTAACGGAAGCTAGAGGGTGTGGGCAGGCTTTCTGACTTCCCTGGCAATCTGTCTGGTAAATCTAAGGTAATAAGCAACCTCATTGACCTCATTCAAAATAGGCTGCCATGTTCCTGGAGTTGTTTCCCTATAGTTCCTCGAGTTACACATTCCAGGAGCCTGGCCTCTCTATAAATTGAAACTACTTAACCTCTTTCTCCCAGTATTGTCTTTTATTTAAAAGAGAGAGACAGAGACAGAGACAGAGAGAGAGAGAGAGAGAGAGAAATTCTATCTAGCTATCTATCATCTCTCTCTCTTTCTATCTATCACACAGACAGAAATAGCCAGAGAGAGCATGAGTAGGGGTGGAGATGGGGGTGTGGTGTGGGAGAGGGCCATAGGAGCAGGGAGAAGCAGACTTCCTGCTGGGCAGGGAACCTGAGGTAAGGCTCAATCCCAGGACCCTGGGATCATGATCCAAACCAATTACAGAGGCTTAACTGACTGGGCCACCCAGACACTCCTTAGCATTACCTTATAAGTAAATTTACTGATGTCTATAGACCTGCTTTTATGACTAAGTATGTATATATCACAAAGCAATTAAGCTTATTATTTTTGTTCTGTGTAATTTTTTCTACCTAAAAGTCATGTTTATACTTCTAGATGTACTACTCACTTGCTGTATACCTATTTCTCTGCCAAACATCCTCTTGAATTTTTGGTTTTCCTAAATGGAGGAACAGGGAAAAACCTATAAACCTATAAAGATCTTTTTATTAAACTTAAACATCTTTTATAGTTTAAATGTTCAATATTCTCAATTTCTTTTTTTTTAATTAATTTTTATTGGTGTTCAATTTACCAACTTACAGAAAAACACCCAGTGCTCATCCCGTCAAGTGTCCACCTCAGTGCCCGTCACCCATTCCCCTCCAACACCCGCCCTCCTCCCCTTCCACCACCCGTAGTTCGTTTCCCTGAGTTAGGAGTCTTTATGTTCTGTCTCCCTTCCTGATATTTCCCAATTTCTTGCCCCAAATTCTTATCTCTACCTGAGGTTATGGGACTCACATCCAATGTGACAATCCAAAACTCTGGGTCTCTGTATTCTGGATAATGTTTAAATTCTGAATTCTTCTGAAATATTTATAATGATTAACTCAAATTTGAATTCCCACTTTCATATACAGAAACACCTCAGATACTTACATAGGTCCAGAGTAGTATATGCTTAAGAGGAGAATATGCACATTATAACCAGAATGTTTTTTTCTGAACAGATATTACATGATAATTCAAAGAGGTATTGCCAATAGTAATACTTATTAATATTTATTGAACTTTCGTATCAGATGAGTTTCAGGAGTAGATATTGGGAACAATTACAAATTTTTAAAAAGGCAACATATGAAGACAAGCGTGTGCATTTCCGAATTGTTATATTAGGAAATTAGATCCTCAGAAGAAGGTTTGAGGGCCATTACTGGAACAAAAGGACAAGACCAGTGAAGGATCATGAAAAGATGCTTGTAGCACTGAGACCTGGAGTACTGGATTGGAATTATTGCTCTCACTGTCATTAGAAAGGTTGCAAAACAAGAGTCAAGGACAGGAATCTGAGGAGCAGAATGCCAAATGGACTTATATTATTCCCATTAGCTAAAAATGTGTGTTGATAGCAATGTCTAAATTATCTGAAGGAATGAGGAAATATTTTCAAAAAAGAAAAATAATTGTCAAGGCAGATAACTTATTTACAATTTTCCGCCATCACTTAAAATGCTAAATTAAGTTTCATGTAAATCTTTTTAAAAATAGCATATGGTAACTTCATCTAATGTTGAAAACAGTCAACTGTTTTTGGATAGCTCAGAAAAAAAAACAACAACAGTTTTTCCTCATTATCTGAAACACAGTATACACTTAAAAAATTGGGTGGATTGATAAATGCAGTCTTTTAGGTACTTGTTTGTGAATTACATAAAAGGTTGTAGAGATATAGCCATGGGGAAAAAAAGAACTTGTGTTCTGGACAATATTAATTTAAAATTCGGATGATACATCTGTGTTTTTCTACTATTTCAGCTAATACCCCTCACTTTTGATACATGCTTCCAATATCCTGTCCTCCTTCTGATTATCTTTAAGATCTTTTCTGAAATAAGAAGGCATTAGCCATGAGTGAGAATAAGGTTTTATTTTTAATGTTCACAAGAATTTTGGTTATATTTAAGCTGCTTGGACTTCTTATTATGCATTCCTGATTATTTAAGTTGTCTGTGGTCTACCATATTGTTAAAATTACAATTGCCTTTTGTATAACCTGCAAATTATTGTATATATGCATGTGTGCATCTGTGTGTTTGTGTATGCCTGCATGAATTTTCACACTTGATTGAAAATTCCTTGAGAGCAGTGGCCTTTGTCTTTCTATTTTTTTTATAAATTTATTTTTTATTGGTGTTCAATTTGCCAACATATAGAATAACACCCAGTGCTCATCCCATCAAGTGCCCCCTCAGTGCCCGTCACTCAGTCACCCCCACCCCCAGCCCACCTCCCCTTCCACCACCCCTAGTTCGTTTCCCAGAGTTAGGAGTCTTCATGTTCTGTCTCCCTTCCTGATATTTCCCACACATTTCTTCTCCCTTCCCTTATATTCCCTTTCACTATTATTTATATTCCCAAAATGAATGAGGACATACACTGTTTGTCCTTCTCCGATTGACTTACTGCACTCAGCATAATACCCTCCAGTTCCATCCACCTTGAAACAAATGGTGGGTATTTGTCGTTTCTAATGGCTGAGTAATATTCCATTGTATACATAAACCACATCTTCTTTATCCATTCATCTTTCGATGGACACCGAGGCTCCTTCCACAGTTTGGCTATTGTGGCCTTTGTCTTTCTTAAAGCAAAGTTGATGTCTATATCACACAATTGAAAAAATCCTAGGCACAAAGAAGCAGAAATTTTATCACTGCTTGTATACTTAATAGATAATGGAAATATAAAACTAGAACAGAAAAAAAATTGAACAGTGAAGAGAAAATTTAAAAAGAAGTGATTAACCCAACAACTTACGGAAGGTTTAGAGGAGAGTCAGCCCTTGACATAGGCTATTTTAGTGTGCCTGGAATCTCCATAAATAAATAATTATTCTGTCAACTTGATTTCTTCCTATAGGAAACTAGCCTCACTTCTTTGCACCAGAGCATGCAAACTCTCCAGTTTTAATATGGCAGACAATGCTACACATAGCTACATCTCATCTTTTTTCCTGGTTGGTATTCCTGGTTTGCAAGCTTTTCACTGCTGGATTGGCATCCCTGTCTGCCTCCTGTTTGCCCTGGCCCTGCTGGGGAACAGTGTAATCATCATCACCATCAAAATAGAACCCAGCCTCCATCAGCCTATGTATTTCTTCCTTTGTATGCTGGCAGTGAATGACATGGCTCTTGCCTCTTCCACAGCCCCCAAGATGCTGGGTATCTTCTGGTTGGATTCTCACAAGTTTGACTTTAGTACCTGTCTAGCACAAATGTATTTTATCCACACATTCTGCATAATTGAGTCAGCCCTCTTGGTTGCCATGGCCTTCGACCGATATGTAGCTATTTGTATCCCACTGCGTTATACAACCATCTTGACAACACCAATGGTCACTAAAATGGGTCTAGCTGGTGTGATCCGAGCTACCTTTATGGTTTTGCCCTGTCCTCTTCTTATTAAAAGGCTACCATATTACACTAAATATGTTATCAATCATGCCTACTGCGAGCACATGGCTGTGGTGAAGTTGGCCAGTGCCAACACCCTCATTAACAGAGCATATGGAATCTCTGTGGCCCTTTCAGTGATGGTGTTGGACCTAGGGCTCATAGCCACATCCTATATCAAGATCCTTCAGGCAGTCTTCCGGCTATCTTCTCAGAATGCCCGCTCTAAGCGCTGGGCACCTGTGCTGCCCATGTCTGCACTCTACTTGTATCGTACACACCTGCACTGTTTAGTTTCCTAACTCACCGTATTGGCAAGAAGGTACCTCCAAGCATTCATATAATTTTTGCAAGTTTGTATCTTTTGGTGCCTCCTACAGTCAATCCCCTGGTGTATGGTGTCAAGACCAAACAGATTCGTGACCGAGTGGCTGGTCTCTTCCTCCCTAACAAGAAGATTTCTGGAAACTAAAATATGTAAATACAAACCCGTATTGGCAGATTCTGTTCTATGAAATCATGGTACATTAACAATAGTTGCAACTTTGTCCCCAACACACAATTTCTCAATTCAGTTTTATTTCTCAGCAGGGATATTTGATGCTGTACATTTTTCTCTCTTTTTTCATTTTTTAATATTTCCCTTTCTTTCTCTTGGAAATAAGCTTCATGGAAAGCGTTCAATAAATACTTGCAATAACTGTTATTTATTATTGACATCATTTTGTATTCTATATTTATGAATAATATTTTATGATATTCACAAATGTGAAATAACTAGGTTAATTTTCGTAATAATCTTAAAATTCTCAGTATATTGGACAATGTAATTTAAGAAAGCAAATTATTTTCCAATTCACACTGTTACATGTACAGATTCAAAATTCTTCAGTAAAAGTCGTCACTTTCAAGTTTCATTTTACTTGTTATAACAGTTGTAATAACGGCTTAACACTCAAATAATGATCACTGTGGGTTTGGCTGTTTACTAAGCCTTTTACATTTATTTACTCCTTTAGTCCACAAAACTATACTGTGATGTGGGTAGTATTATTATTCTCCTCGTACCAAGTAGGAAACTGAGGCACAAAAAGGTTTAGTAAATTGCATAAAGGCAACTCCCCTAGCACAAGGCAATGTAAAATTGAACCCAGGGACTCTGGCTTTCAAAATACATGCTCTGTATTATGCAATATTGCCCACTAATATACTTACTTACTTGCCTTGTAAATATGGAGGCTTATTCCTCTATTTTAATTTTTTACCCTCCTACATCTCCTCTTCTTTTCTATATTGTTGTATATATTTCTTAAGTTTCCTTAAAATCCCTTATAAGTGATAAATCTACTACAATACCTTGACAACACCCCAAGCAAGAATTACTTCTACTTTACTAGAAAATTGTCAAATCAGTACAGCCTGGTAACACTATTACTATACAATCATTATGTGGTTTCACTCATACTGGGAATATAAAAAATAGTCAAAGGGATTATAGGGGAAAGGAGAGAAAATGAGTGGGAAAACTCAGAGAGGGTGACAAAACACGAGAGACTCCTACTCTGGGAAACAAACAAGGGGTAGTAGAGGGGGAGGTGTGCAGGGAGATGAGGTGACTCGGTGATGGGCACTGAGGGGGGTGCTTGACGGGATGAGCACTGAGTGTTATATGTTGGCAAATCGAACTCCAATAAAAATATACATATAAAAATAAAAAATTAAAAAAATATATATATACTTTCAAAACTTAAGGAAAACTCTAAGATTCTGAAAACACTATTTACACATATGTTATTCCCCTCTCCTTTTTCTTTTTTAAAAAATCTATCTCTTTCCTCTTTTCCTTCAGTATCATTTGTTTTGATCACTCATTCAGTGATGAAGTTGAAAATGCTTCACTTCTAAGTTTAATGTTACTATGCATGGAACATAGAAGAAAATACATTGGACATATCTATAGAATGCTCTGTTCAAATGCTCTTTTACTTTAGATCATCATGGGATGTAGTGTTCATTGAATCAGAAATTGCTGGGTTTTGACCAACATTGGTATATATTTTGTGGACAATTCATATTCATAAACATTTGTTTGTTCTCAAATGAATTAGTTCCTCAAAACTTTACCTTTTTAGATGTTTCATCTACAGCCATATTCTTGTTTGTCAAACTCAAGTTTAAATACTGCTTCCATAACTGATAGCTAGGTGAGTGTCATTTTTAACATTATAAATCCTAACTTCACCATTGGTAATGTGGAAAATAGTTTTTAAACTTCATAGTGTTAAAGTAAGAATTTAATGAGACTACAGATGAAACAGTTTCACAGTAGTCAACACACCAATAGTCAATAGATTGACAATAGTCAATCTTCCAAACACACCAATTCTCACTGCTATGATAGGTATTGAAAATATGAAGATCGGGATCCCTGGGTGGCTCAGCGGTTTGGCGTCTGCCTTCGGCCCAGGGCGTGATCCTGGAGTCCTAGGATCAGTCCCACATTGGGCTCTCTGCATGGAGCCTGCTTCTCCTTCCCTCTGCCTGTGTCTCTGCCTCTCTGTGTGTGTGTGTCTCTCATGAATAAATAAATAAAATCTTAAAAAAAGAAAATATGAAGATCAATTAGTAAATTTATTTTTTCAAATATCTAAATAGAGCTCCCAACTGAGTATCTACTAGGAGATCCTATTTCTTTAATTTAACATGCCCCAAAGAGGACATTCTGCACTTACTCCCCCACCCAAATCATTATAAAAAATGTCTTCTCTCCGTGAATTACATGCCAAGTCACTGAAAAAAGTTACACAAAAACAATTAATGTCATAGAGTATTTATTTTCAAATATAAGGCAAAGATACATGGAAACTAAGTGGTAAAAAAATATTAAGTAAAGAGAAAATAAAATTCACCAGCCATCTCAGATAATGTAGACAAAAAAGTAAATATAATATAGTTAAAAACATGTAGATGATGGGGTGCTTGGGTGGCTCCATTGCTTAAGCATCTGACTCTTGATCTCAGCTCAGGTCTTGATCTCCGGGTCATGAGTTTAAGTCCAACATTGGAGACTACTTTAAAAATAAATACGTAGATAATTATCAAACAACAGAAAAACATCAAGTCTGAGAAAATTCTAATTGAAGAATATTGGAGGAGATGCCAAGGAAAGGCTGATTTGAGCATTGAAGAATGATGATAATATTACCAGGCAACAGGGGGAGGGTTTCCAAGTAGAGGTAACATCTCAATAGCAGTGAATAGACATAGTAAAAAAAAATAAAAAAAAAATGCCTGCAGAAGATAGTGATGTTATAAAAACAAAAGAAAAAAAAGCTTCAAGGAAAAACATACAATTAGAAAAGCAGTTGGTGGTATCTTTTGCTGTGCAAAAGCTTCTTATCTTGATGAAGTAAGTCCCAATAGTTCATTTTTGCTTTTGTTTCTCTTGCCGTCATAGATGAATCTTGCAAGAAGTTACTGCGGGCGAGTTCAAAAAGGGTGTTACTTGCGTTCTCCTCTAGGATTTTGATGGAATCTTGTCTCACATTAAGATCTTTCATTCATTTTGAGTTTATCTTTGTGTATGGTGCAAGAGAGTGGTCCAGTTTCATTCTTCTGCATGTGGATGTCCAATTTTCCCAGCACCATTTATTGAAGAGACTGTCTTCTTTCCAGTGGATAGTCTTTCCTCCTTTGTCGAATATTAGTTGACCATAAAGTTGAGGGTCCACTTCTGGATTCTCTATTCTGTTCCATTGATCTATGTGTCTGTTTTGTGCCAGTACCACACTGTCTTGATGACCACAGCATTGTAGTACAACCTGAAATCTGGCATTGTGATGTCCCCAGCTATAGTTTTCTTTTTTAAAATTCCCCTGGCTATTCAGGGTCTTTTCTGATTCCATACAAATCTTAATATAAGAAGCTTTGCACAGCAAAGATACCATCAACAAAACTCAAAGACAACCTACAGAATGGGAGAAGATGTTTGCAAATGACGTATCAGATAAAGGGCTAGTTTCCAAGATCTATAAAGAACTTATTGGGGATCCCTGGGTGGCGCAGCGGTTTGGTGCCTGCCTTTGGCCCGGGGCGCGATCCTGGAGACCCGGGATCGAATCCCACATGGGGCTCCCGGTGCATGGAGCCTGCTTCTCCCTCTGCCTGTGTCTCTGCCTCTCTCTCTCTCTCTGTGACTATAATAAATAAATAAAAATTAAAAAAAAAAACTTATTAAACTCAACAGCAAAGAAACAAACAATCCAATCATGAAATGGGCAAAAGACATGAACAGAAATCTCACAGAGGAAGACATAGACATGGCCAACACGAAAATGAGGAAATGCTCCGCATCACTTGCCATCAGGGAAATACAAATCAAAACCACAATGAGATACCACCTCACACCAGTGAGAATGGGGAAAATTAACAAAGCAGGAAACCACAAATGTTGGAGAGGATGTGGAGAAAGAGGAACCCTCCTGCACTGCTTGGTGGAATGTGAACTGGTGCAGTCACTCTGGAGAACTGTGTAGAGGTTCTTTAAAGAGTTAAAAATAGATCTTCCCTACAACCCAGTAATTGCACTGCTGGGGATTTACCCCAAAGATACAGATGCAGTGAAATGCCAGGACACCTGCACCCCGATGTTTATAGCAGCATTGTTAACATTAGCCAAACTGTGGAAGGAGCCTCGGTGTCCATCGAAAGATGAATGGATAAAGAAGATGTGGTCTATGTATACAATGGAATATTACTCAGCCATTAGAAACGACAAATACCCAAGATTTGCTTCAACGTGGATGGAACTGGAGGGTATTATGCCGAGTGAAATAAGTCAATCGGGGAAGAACAAACATTATATGGTCTCATTCATTTGGGAAATATAAAAAATAGTGAAAGGGAATAAAGGGAAAGGAGAAAAAATGAGTGGGAAATATCAGAAAGGGAGACAGAACATGAAAGAATCTTAACTCTGGGAAACGAACTGGAGGTGGCGGAAGGGGAGGTGGGCGGGGTTGAGTGTGACTGGGTGATGGGCACTGAGGTGGGCAATTGATGGGATGAGCACTGGGTGTTATTCTATATGTTGGCAAATTGAACACCAATAAAAAATAAATTTATAAAAATAAAGAAATAAAAAGGCGAAAAAAAGCAGTTGGGACATCCAATAAGAGAAGATCTGGTTTGTGGCACTATGAAGGTCATTGGTCACCTTGGGAAACAAAGAATAGTACAGTGGTAATGGTGAAAAGTCCATACAATCTTGCTTATAGTGGATTACAATGGTTTCAGGTGATAAATCTAGTCCAAACCCTGAACTTATGAATTACACAGCTGCACTATATTTTGTGCTTATAATGCCTACCACTGTTCTTAATCAATCACATAGATTATGAATATGTCAAATCCATGGGACAAATCATTGCACACAGATCAAATCCAGCATGCTCAATTGGAAATCAACAAGTAAATGTGTGACAGATGGTTGAAGCCAGATTTTTCACTGTTGGAATGGGACTTTAGCAATAATCAAATTGAAGTTGTTAGAAAGATCCTTGTGGTAACAAATTCATGTTGCAGATATTAGTAAAAACTATAAATTAATTTAGATGCAAGTGTTTACATACAGAAATATTTATAGATATGTGTATGAACATAGGTTAGCTAACACACAAAATTCCTTTATCTGTCAGCTGAGAGAATTTAAAGCATACCTAAGGCCCCGTTCTTCGTTTCTAGTGCTATTCACCAATAAAAAGAACAAAACATCCCAGGGAAATCATAATTCTAGAACTGGGGCAGGAAATACCCAAGATTAGCCTGGAGCATCTTCCAATGCCATAAAGCAAAGAGTCACACACACACACACACACACAATGAGGGGTAAGCCAAAAAGGAACAAAAGCATCCAGTGGTCAGGATGAAACAGCATGAGCAATAAAATAGAGTAATATTGGATTATATTCAAGTTATGACAAAGATACCCATAAATCCATACTGATATAAATAAATGATTAAAGAAATGAATAAGTAGGGAGAATAAATCAATTGCCTTGTAAAAAAATTCTAAATAATTTACTAAATTATGTATCTATTCATCCTCAAGGAGAAGGAACATAAATCCCTACTCCTTAAGTGTGGGCTAATTAGAGCAATTTTCCTTTCAAAAGCACAGTATGAAATGGCAATTAAACTGAAGAAACCTGACAAATACTATCTCAGATAAGTAATTATGCTCAATATACACAGTTAATCAATATGTTGATAATATGCACCCTTGATATGTAATCAAAATGAGAATTTAACATCTATGATTTTCCTCCCCAAAGCATGTAATTCCAATCTAATCATTACATAACATCAGATAAATTCCAATGGAAGAGATTCCTATGGAATACCTGAATGGCACTCTTCAATGTTCAATGTTGTCAAGGTCTTTAGAAACAAGGAAAGTTTCAAAAATTATAACCAAGAGAAGCTTACAGAGACTTGACAACTAAATGCAATGTGTCATCCAGAATGGGATCTTTTAGGAAATAAAGGAAGTTAGGGAAAAATTAAGAAACTACAATAAAATATGCACTTTAGTAAATCGTAATGTATCAATATTGATTCATGAACTATAACATATTAATGAAAGAAAACAATGATAAGGAAAACTGGGTAGGGGTCTATGGAAACTCTCAGTAACTAGATATTCAAGTTTTTGTGAAACCAAATCATTTGGATTTAAAAAATGTTTAAATTTGCATTCCAATACAAACTTAAACATTCATCTTAATGTTCAGATGAATGTAAGTCAGAAAATAATTGAATGGTGATGACAATTAAAATGATAAAGATGATGAGTTGGAGGAGCAAGATTACTGAAATTAGATGACAAAAAAGAAATTGGTTCATGATCCTTGGAATTATCAACTTTATGAATCAATTTATTGTTTTTAAAGAACACAATGGAAATATTTTAATCAGAGGTTAACTATTTAAATTTACTTGTGTTTTTAAGAAATTTCCTCACTGAAATATTGAACCAAACTAAATTAAATTAAACTGAAGATTGACTAAACCAGAAGCAAATCTGCATGTTTTCTGCCTTTTATGTCATCTACTAATAAGTTGATTCTGTATACATAAATACTAATGGTTTAAATAGGAACGAGAGCCTGTCTTCAATGTAAAATCTAGAACTGTATCTTTCAGCAGCATAAATGAACTTGAGAAAGCATGAAATCTCCCAAACTATTTCTCAAATTGAATTTTATTATTTGAGAAAAAGTTAAATGAGAAGTCAAGATGAATCTTTAGGGTGGAAAACCTTGGACACTCGATCTCGAATCTGTTTGGTCTTCACCCCATACACTATAGGATTGAGCAAAGGAGGGACAAGCAGGTAAAGGTTGGACAGAAGAATATGAATGTAGGGTGGAATATGGAACCCAAACCTGTGTGTAAAGAAGGAGAAGAAACCAAGGAGATAAAACTCAAGGAAAACACACATATGGGCAATGCAGGTGTTGAAGGCTTTGAGCCTAGCTTCCCTCTGAGGCAGATTGAAGACAGTTATAAATATTCGGATGTAGGAGAGTGTGATGAAGATTATGTCAAATCCAAGTATAGTGAAGGCTACAAAGAGACCACAGATCTTGTTGACCCGAATGTCTTCTGCTGCCAACTTCACAATGGCCATGTGCTCACAGTATGAATGGGAGACCACAGTGGTCCGGAAATGTTTCAGCCGACATTTGATGAGGATGAGACATGGAGCTACAAGGAGGGCTGCTCTGAGTGTCACTCCCACTCCAATCTGAGTGAGAAGTTTGAGTGTAAAGATGGTTGCATGTCTCAGGGGAAAACAGATGGCCACATAGCGGTCCAGGGCCATGGCCAGCAGAATTCCTGATTCAATGCATTGGAAGGTGTGGATAAGCCACATCTGAAAGAGACAGGCATCAAAGTATATGTCAGACAGATGAAACCAGAAGATGCCTAGCATTTTTGGTAGGATGCAGGTACTGAGAGCAATGTCTGTTGCTCCAAGCATTGCCAGGAAGAGATACATGGGCTCATGGAGGCTACGTTCTGATTTGATGATGACCAGGAGCAGGGAATTCCCAAACAGAGCAATGATGTACATGGCACAGAAAGGAATTCCAATCCAGAACTGCACAGACTCCAAGCCGGGGATCCCAATCAGTGTCAGCACCGGGGGCATGAAGATTGTGCCATTGAGCTTGAACATCTTGGCTTAGAACTGCTTGATTAATGTTGCAAATTTGTATTGGGTTTCTCTTTATTTGTTCTCATCTAGATTTATTGAAATTTCTAGAAACAGAAATTGAATGTGTTTTTAAAGGGCATTTTGTCAAGCATAGCTGTTGACTGATTGTGTAATTCTAGGAATGCACAGACAGGCTCCCCAAATTCTCTGCCTCAGTCTCTGTCTCTACCTCTCTCCATTAAGGCACACAAATACACAGGACAATTCAACATGCAAAGCAGACCCACTCACATCTGAAACTGTAAGTGCATTTGTGGCCATTTGTCAGTTAAAGAATGTTAGTTTGGTTTTATAATAGGTTCAAGAACTTAGGATGTTAAATGTATTTTTTATTGTTTTGTTATTTATTTCATGTCTCAATGGACTTTATGCTGTCTATTCTTTTAAATAACTTTTAGAAAACAGATACAATAAAAAAGGGGAAGTAAGTGAGACCATTTGCCTGTCAGAGATCTTTCTTTCTAAAACTATGATTCATTGTAAATCCATTTACTAAGCAATTGGTTAGTATCTAGGAACTGTGGGTTAAGTTAAATTAAAAAAAAAAAGCTCTCAATGTCATCAAAGAGATTAATAGGTATGCTAAGTATGATAAAATAAGATTTTAAGTTTAGAGGGAAGTAAAGCCTCATGTATAATTCTGTGGGATGTCAATGTAAGAAAAGCTCACACTAGGGGAATTGACAAAGACAAGACCGAGAGGAGAGATTTTCATTGAAGATGTTACATGTATTAATTTTGTTTTTACCCAAGTGGAATTCACAGGCAGTCATTAGTCTGCAGTCAATGCAAAGAGAGGAAGAAAAGAAACATTCACCATTCTGAGCAGTATTCTATACCAATGGAAAATAGGAAGTTACAAAGTACTGACCTATACCTTAAAGACAACAATCTATCCATGAATATGCATTGCTTAATAAAAAGTTAAATGTCTTTATGCTTAGGAAAGGAAAACTTAATATTATTAAGATGTCATTTATTCTAGACTTGATGTACATATGCAATGTAAGTATCATCAAAATCCCAGCAGGTCACATTGTGTATATGTACAAACTGTTCTTCATTCAATTAATATGGAAAGGGAAAAGACCCAAAATAGCAATAGCACTAGAAAAGAACAAAATGGAAACAAATAGAAGTGAGAGCCCATAAATAGACACACACATATACAAAGTTAACTGACACAGAACAAAGGCAATTTAATGGAGAAGGAAAATCTTTTCCACTAATGGTGCAGGAACTACTGCATATCCACATGCAAAAATAAATGGATGTAGACATAGACCTTACACCTTTCACAAAAATTCACTCCAAGTGGATCACAGTATACTTCTAGGTGGGAAATAAACTATAAAAATTCTAAAAGAGAGGATCGGATAATATGTAGGACACCATGGCCCTGACAGTCAACTTTTTGTGAACTTTTAAAGTATGATCCATGAAAAAAGAAATTAAGTTGATTTTCATTAAAGTTGGAAACCATCTGTTCTGTGAAAGACATGGTTAAGAGAATTAAAAGACAAATTACAGACAGGGACCAAATATTTACAAAGTACGTATTTGATTAAAGGACTTTTATCCAAAATGTACAAAGAACTCTTAAAACTCAACAATAAGAAAGTGAACAAATTAAAAATGGGCAAAAATCTGAACATAAACCTCAACCTAGAGGAGGATACACTGATGAAAAATGAGCACATAAAAATGCTCAACATCCTAGGTCACGGAATTTCAGAACGAAACAACAGTGCAATATTACCACACACCTTTTTCAATTGCCTGAAATTCAAGACTCTGATGTGTTAAATGCTAGTAAGGAAGTGGGTCAACAAGAATTCTCATTCATTAAGGGTGAAGATGCAAAACGGCACAGCTACCTGGGAGACAGTGCACAAAGCTAACCATAGGCTTATCATGAAATCCAATAACTGTGCTCCTAAGTATGACCCAAGTGAATTAAAAGCTTATGTGAACACAAAGCTTGTGCATGAATATTAATAGCATCTTTATTCACAATTGCCAAAACTGGGAAGCAACCAATATCTCTATCATGTATACACGAACTGTGATACTTCCACATGATGAAGTATTCAGTGACAATAAGAAATGAACTATCAAGTCCCAAAAGATTTGGAGAAACTTTAAGTCCATGTTGCTAAGTGAATGAGGCTGCCCTGGAAAAGCTACCTACATGGGATTCCTACATATAATATTCTAGAAAAGTAAAACTATAGAGACAGTATTCACCAGGGCTTCAGGGAGAAAAAGAGAGGGGTGAATAGGTGGAGCCTAGGACTTTTTTTAAGGTAGAAGAATATTCTATAAGGTACAACAATAATGGCTATAAGATATCATGCATTTGTCCAACCCCGAAGAAATGTAGAACACAAAGAATGAGCCCTAATGTAAATTATGTACTGTAGTTAATAGTAAATATTAAAAAGAAAACTAATACCAATTTGCTCATCAGTTGCAACAAATGTACCACACTAGCACAAGATGTTAATTGCCAGAGAAAATGTAGGATGGGAGAGGAAGAGAGTGTACTTTCTGCACAATTTTTCTGTAAACCTGAAACAAACTGATTTCAAATAAACTGTATTGGAAGTCTATTCAAATATATCCTAGGAAAAGAGCCTCCAGTATCCCAGATAAAATTAGATAACAGTACAAAATAAAATTGATGATGGTAAACAGGAAATTAGACAGATTCGACTAAAACTTGATGCAAGGATAATGTTCTTACTGAAATTCAGATAAACATTTTGTAGAAATATCTCATAGAAATGACTCATAGTCAATTGCTGGTTCTTTGGGCCCTTGCTCTTGCAAAGCTCATTCTGCCCCATAGAGCAGCAGACAGGTTGTAGATGTAAGAGGCTATCGACACAAACTGTCCCCTTGCTTGTTTGATTTCAACACATACAAAATACTAAGTCTAAATGCCTTCTCCTTTGAAAGGACATGAATTGTGCATGTATACTAAATTTAGGGGGTATCCTCCAAGATAACCTCTGTACTGAAGGATCAATTAATTGAAAACTTCACTTGTCTGATGCTCTAACCATTTGCCTCAGGGATCACTGGGTAATCCAGGGCTCATATAAATGTGAAATCACGGCTCTACAGCCATTCCATTATTTTAATTCTGAGATATATCCAGAATCCATGGTCTGGAACCTTGTTGTAACTCTCTGGATTGATGTAATTACTCTGTTCCTGGCTCTTGATATTCCTCTCGCATAGTCTTACCTCCCTAAGCACATCTTTTTTTTTTTTTTTAAGATTTTATTTATTTATTCATGAAAGACACACACACACACACACACACACACAGAGAGAGAGAGAGAGAGAGAGAGAGAGAGAGGCAGAGACAAGGGCAGAGGGAAAAGCAGGCTTCATGCAGAGAGCCTGCTGTGGGACTCGACCCCGGAACTCCAGGATCACGCCCTGGGCTGAAGGGAGGCACTAAAACTGCTGAGCCACCCAGAGATTCCCTCCCTAAGCACATCTATTCTATTACTATTCTATATCTCCTTCCTTTCTCTCTCTCTCTCTCTCTTTCACACACACACACAGACACACAGAGACACTTCAAAAAATGTTGTTAGGTCCATTTCAGGTATTTGTGATGTGTACAGATCCTTTTCTCTTTCCAGTGCAAGAAGGAAAATGTTTAATCTCCAGGGAAACTGTCTTCCCACCTGCACCATCTCCAGGTTTTCATGCTTGCTGGTCACTTTCTTTGGCCTTCTCTATTAGCTCTAACAAAGAAAAAGCTCAACTGTGACCACATCATGCTAGACTCAGAACCACCTGTAGGAAGCTTTATTCTGAGGATGACTTGATAGCTAAGGGAAAGCTAGTTTCTAAGTGGATGAGATGTCGTGGATCCGAATATCAATGGATATTATACCTACCTAAAAAAAGGCTCAGACCCCTGGCATTCCTTATCTGATTCATTATAAGAAACTTCGGTTTTGGCCTTTCTGCTTCTTTTTGTGCTATTAATTCATTAGCAGCTAAACATGTGTGAAGTCAGTTTAAATTTTTACAAAATAATTAGACAGATGTATATAATGAATGCCCTTCAAATAGACAAGAGAACTCTAATTCCACGCGATGTGGACTTCTACCCCTCACTTGTGTTAGATGACTACAGATTTTCCTCTTTGGCAGGTGCATAATTAGGTTGTATGAATTTCATTTCAAAGACATCATGAACTTCTGACTGTAAATGAGGCAAAACAATTGCCATCTAATTTCTCTAGTTCTTGAAGATATTTTAAGGGCTGTGAATCTGAAGGTTTTTTTTTTTTTTTTCTGTTTTTGGTTGGGTGTCTTGTTTGTATGTTTGTTTGTTTGTTTTTGTTTTTTTTTTCTAATTCACCACTTTTCCTGGTCCTTCGTATCTCTCTGTCCTTGATTCCCATCATTAATCCCTAATACCCTCATAAAAGTCCTTAGTGTCAGGCCAGTATTCTTTATTTACTGTCATTACATCTTCAATCATGCAAGGCCTCCTTTGTGTCATTCCGTCCATGTAAGTTTCCTTCTACCCTTCAATGCTTAAGATCAATCTATCCCACATTCTCCCCAGAAAAATTCATTGATCAATGCAGTCCTGAAATTGTTGTTTCTCTATCCTCCTCATTCTTTAAACATGTTTTTCCTTTCAATATGTGCTGATGTATCAGCCTACACATCTTTCAGAATGTAACTTGTTTAATGACATTATTGACTTCAAAATCGCATTTACTTAAATTTTCCAAATTAAAGAAAATCAACTGATTAAAAGGCATAGAATTTTTATATTTAGAATATAGAAATCACAGGTTAAAGGAGACAAGTGTTTATGTATCTGGATTTTGTTTTTCTGTCCTAGCAGAAACACTAACATACTGTTTTACTGATTGAGAATGAAGAAAATAGGTGTTTCATTTTGTTTTCCTGTTTTTTTAAATCCCCATGAATAAAAGCTCTCATTTATGTATCACATTCATAGAACTTCATAGAACCATAGAACATGACTATCCATTGGAAAAAGGACAGTTCTTCAATAAATGGTGCTGAGATAGTTTGACAGCTATGTGCAGAAGTATGCAGACCATTTACCTACACCATACACAAAGATACACTCAAAGTGGTTGAAAGATCTAAATGTGAGACAAGAATCTATCAAAATCCTAGAGGAGAACACAGGAAACACCCTTTTTGATCTTGGCCACAGCAACTACTTCCAAGATACCTCTGTGAAGGCAAGGGAAACAAAAGCAAAAATGAATTATTGGGACTTCATCAAGATAAAAAGCTTCTGCACAGCAAAAGAAACCGCTCACAAAACTAAAAGGCAACGTACAGAATGGGAGAGGATATTTGGAAATGACCTATCAGATAAAGCGCTAGTATCCAAGGTCTATAAAGAATTTATTACACTCAACAGCAAAGGAACAAACAATCCAATAATGAAATGGGCAAAAGACATGAACAGAAATCTCACAGAGGAAGACATAGACATGGCCAACAAGCACATGAGAAAATGCTCCACATCACTGGCCATCAGGGAAACACAAATCAAAACCACAGTGAGATACCACCTCACACCAGTGAGAATGAGGAAAATTAACAAGACAGGAAACAACAAATGTTGGAGAGGATGTGGAGAAAGGGAAACCCTCCTGCACTGTTGGTGGGAATGTGAACTGGTGCAGCCTCTCTGGAAAACTGTATGGAGGTTCCTCAAAGAGTTAAAAATAGACCTGCCCTATGACCTAGCAATTGCATTGCTTGGGGTTTGCCCCAAAGATACAGATGCAGTGAAAGACTGAGACACCTGCACCCCGATGTTTCTAGCAGCAATGTCCACAATAGCCAAACTGTGGAAGGAGCCTCAGTGTCCATCGAAAGATGAATGGATAAAGAAGATGTGGTTTATGTATACAATGGAATATTACTCAGCTATTAGAAATGACAATACCCACATTTGCTTCGACGTGGATGGAACTGGAGGGTATTATGTCGAATGAAGTAAGTCAATCAGAGAAAGACAATCATTATATGGTTTCACTCATGGTGAATGTCAAAAATAGTGAAAGGGATTATAGGGGAAAGGAGAGAAAATGAGTGGGAAAAATCAGAGAGGGTGAGAAAACATTAGAGACTCCTAACTCCGGGAAATGAACAAGGGGTAGCAGAAGGGGAGGTGCGCGGGGGGATGAGGTGACTGGGGTGATGGGCACTGAGGGGGGTACTTGAGAGGATAAGCATTGGATGTTATATATTGGCAAATCGATCTCCAATAAAAATATATACATATTAAAAAAAGGACCATAAAATAATTTTCAGGAAATTACGCTAAAAATATATACAAGAGATACTATTCATGCACATGTTACTCATCTTTTTTGTTGTTGTTTTACTCATCCTTGTATTCTGACATATATTTCATTTTTATTTCCAGTATATTGTGGTCTAGTGTTATTTTTCTCTTATTCAGGGCCATATCCCCCCTTTTCCTAACCCACATTACTTTCCTGCTTTTTATTTGTTTTGAGACACATTAGCTACTCTTTGGTCATATGACCAAATGTCTTTATTCCTTTAATTACCCACCAGTCGGTGTCTGAAAAATATCAAATTTTGATTAGTCTATTCAGTTTTTTCAACAGAGAAACTCAATAATGCTAGAGAAAATCACAATTCTTAAAGAGTTGCCAGGGGCACTTGGGTGCCTCAGTGGTTGACAGTCTGCCTTTGGCTCAGGTCTTGATCCCGGGGTCCTGGGATTGGGTCCCACATCAGGCTCCCCGCCGGGAACCTGCTTCTCCCTCTGCCCCTCTCTGTATATCTCTCATGAATGAATAAATAAAATCCTTAAAAAAAGAGTTGCCTCAAAATTAATGCAGCATTCAAATTCCTGACTGATTTCTAGAGATTATGTCTAAATCCCACCTCTCTGTGAATTTGCTTTGATAACCTCCTTCTCTGTCATTCTCTCTCTCCCATAAAATGCAGTTACAATACATATATGCATATACAAATTGTATCTTTAAAAAATCTACTTATTTATTCATGAGAGAGACAGAGACAGAGAGAGAGAGAGACAGAGAGAGAGAGAGAGAGAGGCAGAGACACAGGCAGAGGGAGAAGCAGGCCCCATGCAGGGAGGGCGATGTGGGACTTGATCCCAGGTCTCCAGGATCACACCCTGGGCTGTAGGTGGCGCTAAACTGCTGAGTCACCCAGGCTGCCCTCAAAATTCCTTTGAATTAAATTCACCTTTTTCATTGTTGTTGACAGGACTTTCTCCCTATGTCCCTGATTCCTGTCAACCTATAAGTAGGAAATATCTATCTTAAAATGTTTGGGAAGATAATTCCTATGCTTAGTTTCAGTTCACCACTCACTTTGCCAAAACGCGAAGATGAAAATGAAAAATGATTCATAAAACTGTTGAGATTAGAAAAAATGTTTAGATGAGAGTCATCTTTCTTTAACCTTTGGTAGTCTCCCTCTAAATATTTTTTATTTTCCCTCTAGGACTGTCTCTCTGACTCTGTCTCTCTCTTTCTTTTATTTTTACTTCCATCTCTCCAATATAGTCAAGAGCAATATATTTATTTTCCTACTTCTGATGCCACATAGTGGTTAACTTCATTATTGACTGGTTGTAGGTGGATGAGAAAATCCTTCTAATTCAGTTAGAATTAGGAAAACAGATTTTTTTTTGCCTGATATTCTAGAATTCTGATTTAATCGACCTTCACCAACATGCAAATCAATCTCACTTGATCAAAATATCTATAAGAAGACCTATTATTGTATTTGTATACTCAATAAACATATTTCATTTTTTTCCAGAAAAAATAGCTAACCTACCTTTCCTTCAAACTCAGTCATACATTTAGTGACTAAATGCTTAGCTTATAAGGGATGATCTTTAGTACATACTATTAAAAGGTGTTGTTTTTCCTACCTTTAACTGAACTTATTGTTGCCAACTTATTGTCATAAGAAAGTGTATATTAGAACTTAAAAAGCCATTTGAGATTCTATACTTTCATTATACTTTCCTTTCCTCATAGTATGTTTTCCCTTAGATTTCCTCCCATACCCAATGTGTTTACTACCTAACAAATAATTGTTTATCATTCAACTCTCACCTCAGAATCAGCTCCTCTAGGAAACGTGTCCTGTTCTCAAGCAGAATCACAAATTCCGCCCCTGTGTCCTCAGGGCAAGGTAGTGACTGGTTACTAAGTGCATCCTAGTAGGAATTAATTAATTTAGCAGTTTACTTTCCCTGGATCTGTTTAATACCAAAAAATGCATCACATTTAACGTGGATGCAAATCCATTTGTTCTATTTCCAGGAGTATGCCTAGAAGAGAAAGATTAGAAAATACAAAGAATCGGGAACCCTGGGGGGGCTCAGCGGTTTACTGCTGCCTTCCGTCCAGGGCGTGATCCTGGAGTCTCTGGATGGAGAACCACATTGGGCTCCCTGCATGGAGCCTGCTTCTCGCTCTGCCTGTGTCTCTGCCTCTCTCCCTCTCTCTGTGTCTCTCATGAAGAAATAAATAAAATCTTGAAAACAAGAAAATACAAAGAATCAGTGTAAGAAAAACATTAGGAATTTTAGAGTTCATGATGTGTAAGCTTTCTTGTTTGCAATCCTACATTATCTTTACATATACACGAGTCAGGACACAATCCTACTTTAATGAAAGATCTGGAGACATTCACTTTGGATAAGAGAAGAAAGAAAGGTGAAAAATGTTCTTCCAAGAACTTATATCTTGGGTCAAATCTGACAACTGAAGTCTTATATTCCTTTAAGGATTTCTGCTCAGAGTGACTTCTTATGCAGAATTATGAGGTGCAGTTCCCCCCACTCCCTTTGGATCCTTTCTAAATATTTCTCCATCTAGATTTCAGAAACACCTATGAAGAGCACATACTCACAAGTTTAATTCTTCAGTCTTCTTATGTGCACTCACCTACTCATGTGGCATTGTTATAAACAGTGTAGTTATTTAAAAAAAATCACTTCCAGTGAAATATAATTTTAGCACCTGGGCACGACTATGATGCAATTCTCCTGAGCACTGAAGAAGGGATCACATATGTTCCCTGTGGTCAACACAATTAAATGTATCTGCTTTTTAATTTCTTGTTTTAGTATAAAGATGGGATATAAAAAAAAAAAACTCCCAAACTCGTTTGCCTCTACTCGCTGAATTGTAGCTATTTTTGTTCCTGCCCCACAAAATTTTTACAGAAGAAATCTCATTCTTTGGTAGTCCTTGAAGTTAGTAACAAACAGGGCGAGAAATGCCATCATATGACATAAAGGCTTTAAATGGATTCTAAAATTAAATATATCAATGGTGGAAAGAAGTCACTCCTGATTCCAGGACAACATTTTCAATATAGTCAGACATTTAGTTGAAAAAGAGAAATAGAAATAGTTTTTCCAATAATGGCTGATCATGTTGCACTATCTACTTGAAGCCGTGGATTTTTTTCACTTATAATTGTCCTTTAACTTGAGAAACCACCCTAGTCATGGTCAATTTTAGTGAACTAACAATAGGCAACTCTGACTATCCAGAATCAGCTACTCAAACTTTAATCTGAATTGGATCATAGAAATATTTTATTGTTATTGTATCAGAAACTATTATTTTAACAAAATGGAATTAAACTGGTTCCTGATTCCTGCACTGCCTCCAATACATGCATTTATTATTTTATTTTATTTTCAAATTGTATTTATTTATTTATTTATTTATTTATTTATTTATTTATTTATGAGAGAGGGAACAAGTGCATTTCAAGTGGGGAGAGGAGAAAAGGGAGAGGGAGAAGGAGAGGGGGAGAGAATCAGGAGCATATTCTGCACACAGCATGGAGCCCCAGTGGGGGGCTTGATCTCATGGCCTTGAGATCATGACCTGAATCGAAATGAAGTGTTGGCCACTTAATTCACTCATCAACCCTAGTAACCCATGTATTTACTATTTTATCTAGCATACTCTGTAGTATTAAAGTGTGACTGGTGTAGATCTTGTTGTTTGAAACAGGAAAAGAGTTGTTGACTTGGAGAGAATACTTTGTGGTTTCTGAAGGAAGATTTCCTCATAAATGTATTGCTATTTTTGTCATTATTGCTATCATTACAAAATCAACCAAACCATAAAGTTAGGAACTCTGCAGTTTTAACTCTTTCTCACTAGAAATAATATTTGAATAGATAATGAATTCACACTTCTCTTTCAGCCTTCCCAGTCTGAGACAGGAGAGGGCATACAGAATAATCAGAGCCATTTCTAGTACAGACTTGGATAATTATACTTCCTGTTACTGATGACCATTTTTAATGATTTCTTTAGGCCTTACTTTTCATATTTGTAAAGTGATAGCATAGGCTTACTTAATCTTGAAGCTGTAGGCCCTAAGTCCTTGCCTTAACTTTCTGCAATTATATGAGCTCACCAAAGAACTTCACATATATACAGAGAACCAAAAGAAGATCTTCAGGTCAGGAAATGTGATAGAAGTCTGCATGAGAGAGTCAGGATATTTCCTGTATAAGTCTGATTAAATAGATTTTATATATATGACATATATGTACATACTTTATGGATTATGTCATGTATGCACATATATACAAATATGGCATATGTATATATATATCATTTAGTTTATACATATATATATATAATTACTATTTCCCAGTGTCCATAGTATTAATGTAAACTGAAGACAGTGCTCCAAATGTGTGATCACATATTTCCATTTAATTATCTGATTGGAGTTACGTCACTGGAGGAAGAAGAAGAGCAGCTTTGGAATTAAATGATGAATGCAGGAAGAAAGGTCCGAGATTGGAATTTCTCCTATAATGGTGTGAACATAATCTATTTTATTATTAAAGGGAAGATATGATAAAGGTAAATTTGTAAATTTTTTATCAAACTGGTGTAAGTCTAGATGTCTCTTCCTTTTGCATGACATTGAACACATTACTTAAATCTGTGGTGACATTTCTTTCCTGTATGGAAGCAATAATTTGAGGAATTATTAAAACAATGCCATGTGGTATAAGAAAGGACATATAGCACAATATGCAGGGAATAAAGCACTAAATAAATGATAGCTAATATGTGTGTGAAACTCAAAAATTTTAATCACTGGACACTTCTTACCTCTTAGCTTTATATTTAACACTCTGACTTACATTTCCACAAAGGTTTCAGCAATTTCTATATTATGATATGCTTTTACTAATCTAGGTAATCTTCAAAAAGTCATATATGGAAATCACAAAATTTATTTTAATTTGAGACAGAACTGTAATAATTTGCCATTTTTAAATATAAGACCAGACAAAACTTATTCCTAAAATACTTTTATATTTCTAGGTATGTTTTTCTCTCATTAACCATACCCAAAAAAGCACTTTCCAAAAATTTTTGTCTCACTTTCCTGATAGTGCAATAAGATATTAAAGACATATTTAAGGACACTCCTTTTGGAGCATATTAAATTCTCCTCAATTATTTACATTAATATGTTGTAAGTAAATTCAATTGGAAATGCTAAAAACTAATGTTATGCTGTATTTAAGGCTTTCAAAATATTAAATATTGCTTTCATGAATATAAAATAGGATATTTAAAATGCAATCCCATTTAGTTTTAAATAATTTAACATTATACATCCTATTTACCTAACTCTTAAATTGCCAAAAGTATGTATTATATAACTCTTGATAATGTAGAATTCAACTGAAGGAAATAAAATGTATTGGTATAGGAAAGAACAGAGTATAAGACATATGTCAGTAGTGTATCTTGGACATCTAGGAATCTACTTTTTTCAGTTAAAAGGATATTGGTTAAGAGAGTATACTTGATTTTCCCCCAAAGTTAAGATGCTCTTAAATGCTGCCATAATTTTACTCAGGATGGCTTTTCTAATGCAAATGACATTCCTTTATTTTGGAGTAACAATTATACTTCCCTTTAGACCTAACACTGTAACAGAATACCCCCTAATATCTTTATTTGTTTCCTTTGCTAACATATTAAACTGCCAGTAAGGAAAATATGAAAAACAGTTTAAATAATTTTCCCTATTAAAACTATGCATCCAAAAAAAAACACAAAACTATGCATCCTGCAGGTAATCAATGTAATCACAAATCCACCAATGTATTACTTAGTAAAGACCCATTTATTCTATAATCAGTTACCCTCCCAGAGTATGATGCTGGATTTTGAGAATATTAAACTTAGGATGATATGTTCAGTTAATCATTGCATTCAGACATCATTTTCTGTAAGTGAAAACAATATAAAATTTTGTAAAAATATTTAAATGAGATAGTTTAACAGTGCATTAAAAAAATAATCCTAAATGTGATCCAGAATTTGCAAGGTGGTATCTTCCTTAAATTCTTCGAGAAAGATGTAAAATTCAGCTTACTAGTAGTTTTCAGGAATAGAAAGATTAGTCCTAGATGATTTGTTACATTGTTTGAAAATACTGTGAGGTGGATTTAGGAGTTAAGATTTTATGGCACACTATAGTGATGTGCAGCATCAACAGGACTCATGACCAGAGATCTGGGAAATTTCTACGAAAATTACATCATCAGGTTCTACAGCATTGACGAGCCATAGACTAATCAAATATTTCTCTAACTTCAAAGCAGTTTACATGTAGTTGGAAAAGAAAGATGTATAGACACAAAGATTTATAACAGTAAGGCTTTGAATCTAAAAACATTGGTCCATATGTTAAACTCAAATTAACCAGAAAGGAGTTTGATAAATGCATAGATCTGAGCGATCTACCTTGTGATGAAAGCATCCTTTAGGCCTGGATATGGACGTATCTTTGCTAAATGGTCATCTCAGACGACAAAGTGCTAGAGCACTGGTCTTTTATTTTCTTTTATTTTTTAGATTTTATTTATTTTTCATGAGACTGACAGAGAGAGAGGCAGAGACATAGGCAGAGGGAGGAGAGCAGGCTTCATGCAGGAAGCCCGATGTGGGACTTGATTCCAGGACTCCAGGATCATACCCTGAGCCAAAGGCAGATGCTCAACTGCTGAGACCCCAAGGCATCTCTTCATTGATATTTTCAATAGAAATCCTAAACTACTATTTAATTCTACCTGTTTAATATATTTTTTTAAGCAAGCTCCATGCCCAGTGTGGACATCCATATGGGGCTTAAACTCATGACCCTGAGATCAAAACCTGAGCTGAGATCAAGTGTTAGATGCTTAACCAACTGAGCCACATAGGTACCCCTTTAATTCTACTTTTGTGCTTTTTAATATTTGTTATTTCCACTCAAGGTGAAGAACAGGCTTCCCACTGATCTCAGTTTTCATGCTCATCATGTCTCACATTAATTAGATACTTTATAGGGTTCATATGAGAATGAAACTAGATTTTACATTTTTCAGTAAAATTTTATTTTGTATAAGCCAATGTCACCACCATACTAGGCATTGGAGATGTGAAGATGAATTACATAAGGAATTTTCTAGATCGTATGTATAGCTGTTAAGTAGATTTCTGAACTAGGGAGATATATTTTGTAAATTAAACAGTAACATAAGCAGGTTTTATGACTATGTGTCTCCAACTAAACCATCCTTCAAAATTCCTAATATCAGTGAACACCACACCAAGTCAATGAAACCAGTAAAAGACAGCCAGTCCAAGTTGTTGAATATTTATTAAGTGTCACATACACGACAAAAAGTTAGGTAAAACCATGTGATAAATATTAAGTTATTAGACATCCTGTGTAACCACCAAACTATAGATACATTTTTATATAATTTGCTTTGAACTGTACAGACTACTATGGATTAAAAAGAATAACACTGAGCACAGAAGGAAACTTCTATTAAGTCACCCTGGGAAAGATACCAAAAAAATGTTGAACCTACTCCTATAGAACAAAGATTCTGCCAATATAGGAATCAGAGACAGAGGCTCCAGCTAGAGACTATATCACAATGAGTGTGAGGGATGGGGAAAAAGTGATGGATAGATCTCTTGGAGAGACTAATGTTTTAAAAGCAAGAACAGATGTCCAGTTGGGAAAATTCTGACTTTTGGCACTATTCAGATTATTGATCATCTTTGGAATTACAGAAAGGTGCAATGTTAATGATGAAAACCCCATACAATTTTGTGTGTGGCAGAGGACCATGTCTCCATGTGAAAAATTAACTCCCAAAACCCAAACACATTAATATAAGAAATCGCTACTTTTTGCCCTCATGGAGTCTGACACTGTACTTCATCAACCACATAGAATGGGAAAAAGGCAGGTTTATATCAAAGAACATGATGTGAAAATAAATCAACCAGTGGGTAGTACAATGAGAGAGAGGGCCTGAATCCACATCTCCTATTGTCTAAAATTAGGCCATCATCATGCAACTATCCAAACAGTTGTCTTTAAATTCTTTATTTTATGTATCCTTAAAGTTATAAAATTCTTTATATTTTTGTTGTACTTATTCGTAAAGTCTTAACACAAAATTAGCAAGTATGCTCACTGAAGCTCATGCCATATTTATTTTGTATGTTCTCCATTCAAATTAATCTATTGAAGCTTAATTTACATTAAGAAATTGAGTATATATGCTCCTATAGGAGGCTGTGTGAAATATTTTGTGGGAAAAGAAGAAATTATTATTGCATTTTGATGCAAAAGTTAAAAAAATCAATCTCCACTCAATGCTTAATTCATGATCACTCAGTAACGTACCTTAGAATGATGAAGTATAATCATAAATGATAGTAGAAAAATGATGGAATTAGTTACAAAAACATAAGAATCAAAATATATTGAATTTCTTATGTAATATGAAAAAGGCCATTGATGTTTATAAAGATGCCAAAATATTAATATTTAATATGATTTAAGAAATGTCTGTCTTTGTGATGAAGAAGTGATTGAGCTTCAAAAACGTGTTCATAATTTTGTCTTCTATATAATGCACAGACTAAACATGATTAGCTCTTGTGTTTCAACTAATATTTATCAAAAAGAAGTGAATATTAAAAATAGGATTCAGACCCTACTACCTTGAATTCAAAACTATAACTTCATATTCCTTTAAACAATGAACCTGAGAAAGCATTGACTTTAACCAAGAATATTTTTTCACTCCTTGTGATTGTTGTGGTTTTGTTATTGTTATTTGAAATAAAATAAAATAATAAAATAAAATAAAATAAAATAATGAGAAATCAAGATGGAATTTTAGAGTGGAAAATCTTGGACACCCTATCTCGAATCTGTTTGGTCTTCACCCCATACACTATGGGATTGAGCAAAGGAGGGACAAGCAGGTAAAGGTTGGACAGAAGAATATGAATGTAGGGTGGAATATGGAACCCAAACCTGTGTGTAAAGAAGGAGAAGAAACCAAGGAGATAAAACTCAAGGAAGACACAAATATGGGCAATGCAGGTGTTGAAGGCTTTGAGCCTAGCTTCCCTCTGAGGCAGATTGAAGACAGTTATAAATATTCGGATGTAGGAGAGTGTTATAAAAATTATGTCTAAACCAAGTATAATGAAAGCCACAAAGAGACCATAGATCTTGTTGACTCGAATGTCTTCTGCTGCCAACTTCACAATGGCCATGTGCTCACAGTATGAATGGGAGACCAGAGTGGTCCGGAAGTGTTTCAGCCGACATTTGATGAGGATGAGACATGGAGCTCCAAGGAGGGCTGCTCTGAGCGTCACTCCCACTCCAATTTGAGTGAGAAATTTGTGTGTAAAGATGGTTGCATGTCTCAGGGGAAAACAGATGGCCACATAGCGGTCCAGGGCCATGGCCAGCAGAATTCCTGATTCAATGCCTTGGAAGGTATGTATGAGCCACATCTGAAAGAGACAGGCATCAAAGTATATGTCAGGCAGATGAAACCAGAAGATGCCTAGCATTTTTGGTAGGATGCAGGTACTGAGAGCAATGTCTGTTGCTCCAAGCATTGCCAGGAAGAGATACATGGGCTCATGGAGGCTGCGTTCTGATTTGATGATGACCAAGATCAAGGAATTCCCAAATAGAGATGCAATATACATGGCACAGAAAGGAATTCCAATCCAGAACTGCACAGACTCCAAGCCAGGGATCCCAATCAGTGTCAGCACCGGGGGCATGAAGATCGTGCCATTGAGCTTGAACATGTTGGCTCAGAGACCCCTGGTTCAGAACTTCTGGTTCAGTGTGGCAGTGTGTGTTGAGTGTCTGTCTTCTGTTTTCTCTTCTCAACCTAGATTCATACAATCAGAGGCTGAATGTGGTTTCAGTAGCATTTTGTCACACATACTCATATTTTTGCTGAAGTATTTAAATGGGTCCCAGAAAGCAGAGATACGCTCCCTGGGTAACTTATCTTGGATTCTTATTTTGTCTTCAGTCTCTGTCTCCTTCCATTTCTCTCTCTCTCTCTCTCTCTCTCTGTCTCTTTCTCTCTTTCTTTCTGTCATGCATTCACACAGATACAAACACATACTTACATATTCATACAAACATTCACTATGGGAAAAAGAAATATTCATTTTAGTCAGTGTGAAATCTACTTTGCACAACTTTTTTGCATAACTAGTTAAAAGCTATCTCATTCAAAATAGTTTGAACTCCTAAGTTAATAGGATTGTGGAATTAAGAGCTGTGCTATGTATGACTTCTTGTTTTCTTACCAAAGAAGTTCGGGTCCAGTCCGTCAGACAGGCACAGGTTAAAACAATAGTAATGACAAGAATGATATTAATGAAACACTCTCTCTCTGGGACCTCGTCTTGATCTGGGGCAAATAAGTAGTCCCAAAGTGGGGGCTTTGTTCTCAGGAGGCGGAGCTATCTGGGGCAATGCCACATGACAAGCACTGGTGTAAAGGTATGCATCTGGAACATGTGGAAGAGTATGTAACAGTGTATTTGGAATCTGCCTTTATCCTGGGGCACCAGGGTGTCTCAGTGGTTAAGCATATGCCTTTGGTTCAGGGCGTGATCCTGGGGTCCTGGGATCCAATCTTGCCTCTGGCTCCCTGCAGGGAAGGTACTTCTCCTTCTGCCTATTTCTATGCTCCCCTCTCTCTTTGTCTGTCATGAATAAATGATGCAAATCATTAAAAAATAATCTGACCTTATCCCAAAATTAGAACCTTGAGAAAGTTTCTGAGAAATACCGATAAAATTTCACATCTTAGACATAAACAATTCAAATAAAATATACCATGACAAAGAATAAATAAGACACGTATGCTTGACTAAAATGTTATACGATTTTTTTTTCATTTGAAACTTTTTCTAAAAATATGAACTTAGGATGTTTTTATGTGACAGAATAATAATCCAAAATTAAGAGTTTCAATCATTATTGCTTCAATGATTGTTTTCTATCAAAATGATCAACAAATAATATTTTGTTTTCAAAAAAATAGGGGAGTAAACTGATCTCAAAACTATTTTAGTAAAATAAATCATAAAGTATCAAAACATGAACATAAATATTTCACATATCCTATGCAATTTTAAAGAAATAACTACATTTTTCCAATTGGAATCAGGTTTGTTTTGATTTTTATTTTAGCATATTTCTATGAGCCACAGCTTGGCTTCCTCTTTGCTACCATTCATTCCACTATGGAAGTGGTAGCACATGTTCCAAACTGCACACTTGTTGGAAATTCCTGTATTTAAGCATTAGTATAAGTTTTTCGGAAGTTTATTTCCCTCCAACATACTGAAATTAGGAACAGTGTTAATATAGGATTACGTTAATTTCAACATCCCTTCATTGAATTTCTTTCTTTTTTTTTTTTTTTTTTGAAGAGAAAGTTCTGGGCCAGGATCAGGGTAATCAAAAAGTACAGCTACAGAAGACAATTGTATCAGAAAAAGAGACGGAACTTGTTGGACTATTATTTTCGGTTCCACTTTAACCCCAGAATATTTGGTCCTATGTTAGGACAATACCATGCATCCATTCCTATGTTTCTAACCTATTACAGTTCTTGTTTAATGATAAAAAGTAGCTTTGTAGTGTTTCAATAACTATTCTTGGCCACTCCTCTAAGTCATGTAATTCTGCTGTAAGAGCCTCTATCCCAAGAGGCTACACCAAAGCAAGATGAAGATGTATGGATGTTTTGACAAAATTGACTTTCTCACTTGTTAAATTTCAGTGAAAATACGATGCTAAGTCTGAACATCTACTCCTTTGGAAGGATGTAAAATGTACATAAATGCAAAAGTTAGGTGGTCTCCTTCAAGGTGACGTCTGCATTGAAAAATGAATTCTTCAAACACCCCCCTTCTCTGCTGCTCTAAATATTTGCTTACCATTACTAGGTAATCCAAGATCGAGATAAATCTGGAATCACTGATATGCAGCCACTCCATCAGTTTAGATCTCAGATATGCCCAGAATCTACCTGTTAGGTAGATCTACCTGTTAGGACCACCTGTTAACTCTCTGGATTGGTCTAATTATTCTGTTCCTGACCTTTGCTATTCTCACTCACCCTTTCTTTCCTAATTAACCTGTTCAGTTACCACCTCATCGCACATCCACACAGAGGCACCTTATCATCATCATCATCATCATCATCATCATCATCATCGTCATCATCTTCTGGAAACATTGTCCAATCAGTCACATTTCAATTACCAGTTGATATGATGTACTGATTCTTTTTTCTCTGATGTGAGAAGAAAAACTTCGGTTTCCAGGGAAACTGCTCTCTCACCTACCCATATCTAATTCTTCACACTTGAAAAAACAATAATTCTTCACACTTACTGATCCTTTCCAGTAAATACCACCCTTTGGTATTCTCTATTAGCTGTGGCAGAGCCAGAGCTGCTCTGGGACCACAACATGCAACAGTCAACACCACCTGAAGGAGGCTTTGTTGTGAGCATGGCTTAATGCCAAAGGGAGAGCAGATTTCTACCCCGATGGGGATTTCTGGCACCCTAGCAGCCTAGAATCTTATACTTGGAAAATATACCATAAAGCTTCAGCATTGGTCGTATGATTCCTTATGGAACACGTGGCTTTGAACAGTTGGCCTCTTAGTGAGCTCTTAATTCTACCAAGAGGTGAACATCTGAAGAGTCAGTTTATATTATACAATTGTTTAGAGACAGAGAGATTCATTACATGACTAAACTCCAAATACCTTCTAGAATGCCACAATTCCACGGAGTAAAATGTTTACTTTTCATTCATTTTGGGTGATAGCAGATTTTCTTCCATCCATAGCGTTGTGCAAAATTATTTTGGCGGGGGTTGGGGGGAGCATCATGAAATCCAATTGTAAATGAAATCAAAATGCCATCTACTACATTAGTCCCTTAGTCCCTTAAGGGCTGAAAATTCAAAATTTTTGTTTGTTTGTGTGTTCAAAATCACCACTCACCTTTACTGACTAAGGAATACTCCAATCTCTCTGGTCATAGTTCTCCCCTTCATTAATTCTCATTTTCAAGGGCCAGTAGGCCCCTAAAAACCTTCATGTGAAGCCCATATTCTCATAGATTATGGCTGCTGAAAAAAAAAAGATTATTTCTGCTGCCATTACTACCACTTTCTCTTTCATATTTTTCTCTTACGTTTTACTCCTGTTAGACACAGATGCTACTCCTTTGCCACCTAACATTATATCCTTGATCCTTTAATTATCTACCCCTCTGTCGTTGAGTATCTCATATTATATTCTATAGGCACATTCTCTTTTATTATTCCATTCTCTTTTTTCCACAGAGAAGCTTAATGCTATTAGTGAAAAATCACAATGGAAGGATCCCCTTTAAAATTTTGCAGCTGTTAATTCCCAGGCTGATTTCTGGCCACTTCCATTTACAAATGTCACCTCTCTTCAGCTCTATAATAAATGCTCTCTTGATGGATGACAATGTTACAATGTTACAAACTCTCACTTCCTTTACTCTGCCATTCCCTGCTCCAGAAATAAGGAAACCCCTTTCTGCCAGTTACTTTTGATAATTATGTTCCCTTTTGAAAATTAGCTTTGTTTTTCTTCACTAGCATTCTCCCAAAACCCGACATTTTTATCTTGCATACATTTACTCTTCCAATAACATATGTTTCAGGTTTGTTTGTTTGTTTTTATGTTACAGTTTATACCCATTTGTTATAATAGGTGTCATATTGTCCTCCTATTAAGGATCCCTATCTTAATAAATAACAATAATAATAATAATAATCTTATTTTAATTGCCAGTATAATCCTGACATTATAACTCGTTGTATTTTTAAAATCAAATTGAGTGATTTTTCAAACCATATTATAAACCTTTGTACCTATAATGCTTGAAAGTTCATTTTTCCTGGGAAAAAATTTAACTTACATTCTATTTAAATATAAAAACCTTTTTAGAAGACCTTTTATGCCCACTACATTCTCTTCCAAATCTACATTTCATTTTCCTTGTCATGCCCTATCCTACTTTTCGTCCAGTGTCAATGTACCCTCCCTTAATTGCTTTGTTTGAGTCCCTTGATGTTGTTGATGCCTTGACTTCCATTAATAACTGTATTCTTCTCCATGGCACTCTTTCTGCTCATTCTGTAGATCTCTCCTGTTCAGAAATATTGCCGAGTCCATAGTTTTAATGACCAACTGGCTAAAATACATAAATATCACCTCTCTGAAAATCTAACATGAAAAAAAAACATTTATTAAGCTTCCTGTTATACACTCCCATCTTGGTGAAGTTCTTCTATTTCAAGGAAGAGGGAGAATTAGTGAAAAAAGTTATTTGGATTTTAGAGTTAAGGATCTTTATTTAATACAGACTTGTCAGCCATCTAGCCAACATGCCTCAATAGGTTCAGAAGTCCTTTACAGAAGGCTGTCTTGTCCCACAGCTGTGTATGGGTGAAAGAACCACATATTTCTGTAGAAGAAAATTGAGTAACCACCCATTCTTTCACATCCTATAGTACATTCAGTGATTACATGCTTTGGAATAGGAGGCACAATTTTCATATGTGCTATTCATGTTATTGCCTACTTTCAGCGTATTGCCCTTGAAAATTGTGGGTCACACTGAAACGCATGCTAGAATTGTGCAAACTCATCCAGAAGTCTACCTATTTTTTTATACTTTCCTGCAATTGTATCATGTGCTTTAGCTCTCCTCCTGCCCCTCCTTGTCTTTACTATCTGCAAAATACTCTCTTATTATTATTAAAGCATGAACACAAACATCACCTCCTCTGTGAAGAACTCCATGATGTTATAAGCAAAAATTAAAAATCTCCTTCTTTTATGGGATTCCCTGGTGGCTCGGTGGTTGAGGGTCTGCCTTGGGCTCA
Organism: Vulpes lagopus; assembly: GCF_018345385.1. Lineage (NCBI taxonomy): Eukaryota > Metazoa > Chordata > Mammalia > Carnivora > Canidae > Vulpes > Vulpes lagopus. The sequence goes on from NC_054838.1 coordinate 21,545,005, forward strand.
GGGTGTGGTCCCCGAGTCCTGAGATGAGTCCTGGGATCTAGTCCCACATAGGGCTCCCTGTGAGGAGCCTGCCTCTCCCTCTGCCTGTGTCTCTGCCTCTCTCCCTCTTTCTGTGTCTCTCATGAATAAATAATAAATAAATAAAATAAATAAATATTCAGAAAGTGAAACAAAATTCTTCATTTATGTCCTCGACATGACTCTACTAAATACACCATAGGAGGAATTAATTATTATTCCATTTAATACTATTTATTAATAATATCTGCCTAATATCAAAAGTGCACAAAACACAAAGCAGATGCAAATGAAGTCCACTGGCCCTATTTTCAGATGTATCTATCTGCATGGAGAAGAGAAGGTGGAGATTAGGAAAACTGAAATATCAGACTAAGAAAAATGCTAAGAATCTTACCTAGAAAGAATATAAACTGCTTCTCCTTCTATTTCAATACCAATTTCAAATATTCACCTAAGTCAGGATATATATGCATATATATCCAATATATACATATATGTATATATGTATATTCAAAAATATACATATATATGTGCACATATTTTTTGCTTTGGTTAAAGAAATGAAGAGATTTACCATGGATGAGAGGGGGAAATAACGATCAAAATGCTATCTAGACCCAGATGAACTCATCACCATTTGTTTATACTCCTCATGTCCTTCATGATATTCTGACAACTGCTCTTCTCCTTTAGAACTTCACAGGAGGCACTCCTTGTCCATGATTACAAAATGCACTTTCCCACAGTCCTCTTAGATCCTTTCTAACATTGCTCTATGTAGATTTCAGAAGTACCTAGAAGACCACATACTCACAAGCCCAGTCCTCCAATCCTCTCACGCGCATACACAGACATGCTAACGTAGCCAAATGTGCAGTTATTTATATAAAAAAATTGTTCCCCAAGAGACTAATACAGGACGAACATAATATCAGGGGTGGGCAACAATATGATGCAATCCTCTTGAGGAATAGTTAAGAAAAATGTCAAGAGATTCTTTCTTATACAATAGAATGTGTTTTCATCTTTCAACAGCTTCTAAAATTGAATGTGTGAATATTGGGAAGAAGAAGTAAGCATCAATTCCAGGACTCCGTTTCAAGTATACTCAGGGACTCATAATTTAACTTCATGAAGCTGAAAGGGAGAAGTGGGAACTGAAGGGTGTCCTAGCTAAACACTTTTAAGATACTTTTAGAACTCCAAGATAAATACTTAAGGGGTTTTTTTTTTGTGTTGTTGTTGTTTTTTTTTTTTTTTTTTTTGAGAGGTGGGGCTCATTGCAATTAAAATTTTCTTGAAAACACCTCGGTGGTCAGTTTTAACCAATTGATGCTAGCCAACTCACCAAATACAGAAACAACTACCTAGTCTTTCATAATAAGCTGGATCACAGAGTAAAATGAATACACTGATTCATAATCCTTTTACTGCCTCAATACATGTGTCTAAAAGTATTTTACCTATAATGTCTGGAAATACTAATGGGCGGTTAAGATAGCCTTTGTTGTTTTACATAGCAAAAGCATTGGTGACCTGGGGAAGGCACCTTCTGACTATTCTGAAGGAAGGGAAACTTCCTCATAAATGTGTAATACTTATTGTTGTTATTACTGTCATTACAAAATCAATCACATCATGAAATTGGGAATGCCGATTCTACCATAATTCCGTCTGGATGCAAACAGTCCTGTAGAGCATATAAGTAATTTTTAATTATGTCTCAGGCTTTCTCGTTGGTTGAGGGGCACTAATCTAGAGTGTGCATTCAGCACCAATTCTAGAAAATTCTTGCATAATTATACTTCCCATTATTCATGGACATTACTTAGGACCTCTTTGGGGTTTACTTCCCTATCTGTGAAGTGAAGGATGTGGATTTCTTGAGTGTGAAACTCTTCATTTGTCTTCACATAACTCTCCACAACTATCTGAGTTGCTCATGGATGCCTCACACACACACACAGACATACATACACATACACACAGATCCTGAGTAAGAGCTTTCCATCACCAAGTGTAACAGAAATCTTCAGGGTAAAGTTTATTTATATTTATTTATTTATTTATTTATTTATTTATTTATGTAAAGTTCTTTATCTTCATTGTTAAAGATAGGACTGGTTGAAATAAACAGCTTTAGATTTAAGTAAAAGCACACAAGAACACTCTATACTAGAATTATTAATTTAACAGTATTTGATTTCTAAAGGAGAAAATATGATAAAATAAAATGACATTATAGGTTTTTAGTCAGTCAAGAGTAGTGTGTAAGAAGTCTCTTCTGTTTTTGTGTGACACCAAAATACATTAATGAGTTCTATAGTAACATTTCTCTCCTTTATGGAAATAATTCTTAAATTTGTTAAAACTAGGGGGAATACTGTAGGAAGATGTAGGCAATATAGGATCAAACAATGGTAGCAAATATGTGCATTGAATTCAAAAACTTTAATTTTGTGGGCATTTCTTGTCTTTCAAATGTCATCCTTTGACACTCTGCCATTCTACATATGTAACTACCAAATCATCAATTTGTAATTTTTATAAAGTTTTAATGAATATAGGGAATTATTTGAAAATGTACACATAAAATTTAGGTATCTTATTGTACCTAGAAACATAAATTACATTAGTTGTGTTTTTTTTTTAATTAAGGCCACTGGCCACTTCTTTTTGAAGTATTTGGAAGTGGAACAACAAGAGGTCTCAGTCATTAAGGGTGAAGATACAAAATGGCACAGCTACTTGGGAGACAGTGCACAAAGCTAAGCATAGGCTTATCATGATATCCAGTAACTTTGCTCCTAAGTATTATCCAAGTGAATTAAAAACATATGTAAACACAAAGCTTGTGCATGAATATTAATAGCAACTTTATTCACAATTGCCAATACTGGGGATCAACCAATATCTCTATCATGTGTACACAGACTGTGATACTTCCACGTAATGAAGTATTCAGTGATAATAAGAAATGAACTACCAAGTCCCAAAAGATTTGGAGAAACTTTAAATCCATGTTGCTAAGTGAATGAGGCTGCCCTGGAAAAGCCACCCACATGGGATTCCTACTATATGATATTCTAGAAAAGTAAAACTATAGAGACAGTATTCAGTAGGGCTTCAGGGAGAAAAAGAGATGGGTGAATAGGTGGAGCCTAGGACTTTTTTAAGGTAGAAGAATATTCTATAAGGTACAACAATAATGGCTATAAGATATCATGCATTTGTCCAACCCCGAAGAAATGTAGAACACAAAGAATGAGCCCTAATGTAAATTATACACTTTAGTTAATAGTAAATATAAAAAAACTAATTAATACCAATTTGTTCATCAATTGCAACGAATGTACCACACTAGTGCAAGATGTTAATTGCCAGAGAAAATGTAGGATGGGAGAGGAAGAAGGTGTATATGGAAACTACACTTTCTGCACAATTTTTCTGTAAAACTGAAACTAATCTACAAATAAACATCATCAATAAAAAAGTTAAATATATACATAATAGGGTCTATAACAGAACTTGTGTCATGGCATTTTAAATAAATTATACCTCAGAGGTGGACCTCAGTGAGTAGTCTCCAGAATTCAAGGCAAAATTAGAAATTTTTGAGCTAAACAATACAAAATAAAATTGATGATGACAAATGGCAAACTAGGCAGATTTTGAAATGAGTAAAACTTGATGCATGAATAAAATGTTCTTACTGAAATTCAGGTATACATTTTGCATGGAAAATTGAAATTGATAGAATAATGGTCTAAAATGAAACATTTAAATATTTTTAGTTTCTCTTGGAAAACTTTATCATATAAATAGCTGCTCAAAAAATAATATCATTTTGAAGAATCGATGGCACTTACTGATTCTGAAGAAGATAACTTCAGTAAAATAAATCTGAAAATGTATTTGTTCAGAAATCAATTGCTATGATTTACTAATGAGAAATACTTTTCATATCGTTATTACTAAAATGATTATATTCCTGTGATGCCTGCATGGCTACGTGGTTGAACATCTGCTTTTGGCTCACAGTGTGATACCAGGGTCCCAGGATGTCTTGCATCAGGCTCCCTGCAGGGAATGCAATGCAGGACACTTCCTCTTCTATGTCTCTGCCTCTCTCTCTGTGTTTCTCATGAATAAATAAAATCTTTAAAAAAATAAAATCAAATGATTATATTCTAAAATAAAATGATTATATTCCTCACATACAGTCTCATTGGTTTTGGATGGTTGGGTGGAATAAAATGCACGGAACACACAACTGGCTTTAATACAGCCACGAAAAAAAAAAAGATTAAAATTGTCCTGAACTAGGCAATGCTCAATTACAAAATACAAATTTTGTGGAACTGTCCTCTTTAATCAAAGTGCGGCATTAACTCTGGGAAATGAACAAGGGGTGGTGGAAAGAGAGGTGGGCGGGGGTAGGGGTGACTAGGTGACGGGCACTGAGGGGGGCACTTGGCTGGATGAACATTGGGTGTAATGCTATATGTTGGCAAATTGAACTCCAATTTAAAAAAATAAATTAAATATTAAAAAAAATAAATAAAATAATAAAAAAATAAAACTAAAAAAATAAAATGGACCAAAAAAAAAAAAAGTGTGGCATTACGTCACACCCCTAACCCAACCCTTAAACCATTTCCTTTCTGTTCCAATACCTGCTCCTCTAAAACCCACCCTTGGATGTCAATGCACAGCGCAGTTTCCTGTTTACTGTCATTCATTCCTCTGGGAAAATGTTAGTTTTTGTTCCAGTTTAAACATTGCTCGCACATCACATAACTATGACATTCTCACATTCACTTTGAAGTTCTTCCTTCTCTTTGGTACAATAGTAATACCAAAGGAATTCAGTTAAGTTCGATCTGAGTGCTTTTCCTGATATTTCCCATGTAAAAGACACTGTGCCAGGGGCCAAGCAAACACACATGACATCTGCAGAATTTGCCTGCAGCAAACAATGAGGCTACACTCTTGTTGACTCCTTTAGGTTGCAGCTCTATTCTCTCAACAGGACATCTGGCCCTGTGCTTAGCCTGGAGCATGCATTCAGATCGCACGTCTTCAACTTAATAATGTTGTTGATCTGCAACATAAATATCAAGCATTAGCTTTATTTTTCTCATTTATAATGGCAGATGTTGATAGAAATGACTCAGTCAATTGCTGGTTCTTTGGGCCCTTGCTCTTGCAAAGCTCATTCTGCCCCAAAAAGCAGCAGACAGGTTGTACATATAAGAGGCTATCGACACAAACTGTCCCCTTCCTTGTTTGATTTCAACACATACAAAATACTAAGTCTAAATGCCTTCTCCTTTGAAAGGACATGAATTGTGCGTGTATACAAAATTTAGGAGGTATCCTCCAAGATAACCTCTGTACTGAAGGATCAATTAATTGAAAACTTCACTTGTCTGATGCTCTAACCATTTGCCTCAGGGATCACTGGGTAATCCAGGGCTCATATAAATGTGAAATCACAGCTCTACAGCCATTCCATTATTTTATTTCTGAGATATATCCAGAATCCATGGTCTGGAACCTTGTTGTAACTCTCTGGATTGATGTAATTACTCTGTTCCTGGCTCTTGATATTCCTCTCGCATAGTCTTACCTCCCTAAGCACATCTTTTTTTTTTTTTTTTTAAGATTTTATTTATTTATTCATGAAAGACACACACACACACACAGAGTGAGAGAGAGAGGCAGAGACAAGGGCAGAGGGAGAAGCAGGCTCCATGCAGGGAGCCTGATGTGGGACTCGACCCCTGGACTCCAGGATCACGTCCTGGGCTGAAGGGAGGCACTAAAACTGCTGAGCCACCCAGAGATTCCCTCCCTAAGAACATCTACTCTATTGCTATTCTATCTCTCCTTCCTTTCTCTCTCTCTCTCTCTCTCTCTCTCTCTCTTTCACACACACACACAGACACACAGAGACACTTCAAAAAATGTTGTCAGGTCCATTTCAGGTATTTGTGATGTGTACAGATCCTTTTCTCTTTCCAGTGCAAGAAGGAAAATGTTTAATCTCCAGGGAAACTGTCTTCCCACCTGCACCATCTCCAGGTTTTCATGCTTGCTGGTCACTTTCTTTGGCCTTCTCTATTAGCTCTAACAAAGAAAAAGCTCAACTGTGACCACATCATGCTAGACTCAAAACCACCTGTAGGAAGCTTTATTCTGAGGATGACTTGATACCTAAGGGAAAGCTAGTTTCTAAGTGGATGAGATGTCGTGGATCCGAATATCAATGGATATTATACCTACCTAAAAAAAGGCTCAGACCCCTGGCATTCCTTATCTGATTCATTATAAGAAACTTCGGTTTTGGCCTCTCTGCTTCTTTTTGTGCTATCAATTCATTAGCAGCTAAACATGTGTGAAGTCAGTTTAAATTTTTACAAAATAATTTATTTATTTATTTATTTTTTTTTACAAAATAATTTAGACAGATGTATATAATGAATGCCCTTCAAATAGACAAGAGAACTCTAATTCCACTCAATGTGGACTTCTACCCCTCACTTGTGTTAGATGACTACAGATTTTCTTCTTTGGCAGATGCATAAGTAGGATGTATGAATTTCATTTCAGAGACATCATGAACTTCTGACTGTAAATGAGGCAAAACAATTGCCATCTAATTCTCCTAGTTCTTGAAATGATTTTAAGAGCTCCATCCCAGGACCCTGAGATCATATCCTGAGCTGAAGGCAGTTGCTTAAACAACTTAACCACTCAGGCACCTGGAGGCTCACTTTTTTCTGTTGAAATGCTAAACTATAGATATAATTTTACTGTTTTTACAATTTTTAAAATTTTTATTGTTTTCATTTTTTAAATTTAAATTCAATTAGCGAAGATACAGTACATCATTAGTTTCAGTTACAGCTTTCAATAATTCATCAGTTGCATACAGCACCCGGTGTTCATCACATCATGTGCCCTCTTTAATGCCCATCACCCAATTACCCCAACCCACCACCCACCACTCCTCTAGTATATATCTAACATCCTCTTCATCCATTCCTTTGTTGTTGGACATCTAGGCTATTTCCATAGTTTGGCTATTGTGGACATTGCTGCTATAAACATTTTGGTGCACATGCCTCTTCTAATCATTACATTTGTATCTTTGTAGCAAATTCTTAGTAGTGCAATTTGCAGGGTAGCTCTATTTTTAACTTTTTTTCAGAGTGCCTGCACTAGCTTGCATTCCTACCTACAGTATAAGTGTTCCCCTTTCTCCACATCCTCACCAAGATTTGTTTTTTGCTGACTTGTTAATTTTGGCCATTCTGACTGGTGGGAGGTGCTATCTCATTGTGGTTTTGATTTGTTTTTCCCTGATTACAAATGGTTTTGAGCATTTTTTCCATGTGTCTTGGCCACTTGTTTGTCTCCTTTAGACAAATGTCTGTTCATGTTTTCAGCTCACTTCTTGACTGGATTTTTTATAGACATCCATGGATACTAGACCTTTATTTCAAATGTCATTTGCAAATATATTCTCCCACTATGAAGGTGGTCTCTTAGTTATGTTTACTGTTTCCTTTGCTGTGCACAGGTTTTTATCTTGTGGAAGCCCCAATAGTTCTTTTTGAACTATTGAAATTGATGAAGTCCCAATAGTTCATTTTTTCTTTGTTTCTCCGTTTTTGGAGGTGTGTCTAAGATAAAGTTGCTGTGGCCAGCGTCTAAAAGGTTGCTGCCTGTGTACTCCTCTAGGATTTTGATGGATTGCTGTCCACATTAGGTTTTCATCCATTTTGAGTTTCTCTTACATTTTTTTTTAACTGAGCTCTTTGTAGACATCATGTGGGGCTTAAACTCATGACCCTGAGATCAAGATCTGAGCTGAGATCAAGTGTCAGATGCTTAACCAATTGAGCCACATAGGTGCCCCTTTAATTCTACTTTTGTTCTTTTTAATATTTGTTATTTCCACTCAAGGTGAAGAACAGGCTTCCCACTGATCTCAGTTTTCATGCTCAACATGTCTCACATTAATTAGATACTTTATAGGGGTCGTATAAGAATGAAACTAGAGGGAGGGGCAAGATGGCGGAGGAGCAGGGTCTCCAGGTCACCTGTCCTCAGCAAATTACCTAGAAAACCATCCAATCATCCTGAAAATCTACGAATTCGGCCTGAGATTTAAAGAGAGACCAGCTGGAACGCTCCAGTGAGAAGAGTTCGCGCTTCTATCAAGGTAGGAAGACGGGGAAAAAGAAATAAAGACACAAAAGGCCTCCAAGGGGGAGGGGCCCCGCGAGGAGCCGGGCTGAGGCCGGGGCGAGTGTCCCCAGGACAGGAGAGCCGCGTCCCGGAGGAGCAGGAGCTGCACCAACCTTCCCCGCGGAAAGGGGCTCCCCGGGAATTGGAGCAGGATCCCCAGAAAGGCGGGGACGCCCTCGGGCTCCCTGGGACAGTAACAGAGGAACTGCGCCCCGGAGAGTGCGCCGAGCTCCCTAAGGGCTGCAGCGCTCGGCGGGGCCCGGAGCAGCTCGGAGGGGCTCGGGCGGCGGCTCCGCGGAGGGGGCTGCGCGGCTCCGGGAACAGCTCAGCGGCGGCGGCTCGGGCCGAGGAAGAAGCTCCGCGCGGAGGGGGCTGCGCGGCTCCGGGAACAGCTCGGAGGGGCTCGGGCGGCGGCTCCGCAGAGGGGGCTGCGGGGCTCCGGGAACAGCTCGGAGGGGCTCGGGCGGCGGCTCCGCGGAGGGGGCTGCGCGGCTCCGGGAACAGCTCAGCGGCGGCGGCTCGGGCGGAGGAAGAAGTTCCGCGCGGAGGGGGCTGCGCGGCTCCGGGAACAGCTCGGAGGGGCTCGGGCGGCGGCTCCGCGGAGGGGGCTGCGCGGCTCCGGGAACAGCTCAGCGGCGGCGGCTCGCGCAGAGGAAGAAGCTCCGCGCGGAGGGGGCTGCGCGGCTCCGGGAACAGCTCGGAGAGGCTCGGGCGGCGGCTCCGCGGAGGGGGCTGCGGGGCGGGAGCGCGAATCCAACAGCGCAGGCGCCGGAGCACAGGGCGCCGGGACACAGCCCAGGATCCGGCCTCCCCCGGGACAGGCAGAGGCCGGGAGGGCCCAGGACAGCGAGGACGCTCCTGCCTGGAACTGAGCAGATCAGCGGCCCCGCCCCGGAGCCCCCAGGCCCTGCAGAAGGAGAGCCCCGGAGCTACTGCGGGAGCTGACTCCAGGGTCCCAGAGCTGCCCCCGCCACTGGGGCTTCCTCCCGGGGCCTCACGGGGTGAACAACCCCCACCGAGCCCTGCACCAGGCAGGGGCAGAGCAGCTCCCCCAAGTGCTAACACCTGAGAATCAGCACAGCAGGCCCCTCCCCCAGAAGACCAGCGAGACGGACCAGTTCCAAGGGAAGTCAAGGGACTTAAACTACACAGAATCGGAAGATACTCCCCCGTGGTTTTTTTTGTTTTTTGTTTTTTTGTTTTTGTTTTTGTTTTTGTTTTTGTTTTTTTTGTTTTGTTTTGTGCTTTTTTTTTCTCTCTTTCTTCTTGATTTCTGATTGCTTCCCCCACCCCCCCTTTTTTCTTTTTTCTCCTTTCTTTCTTTTTCTTTCTTTTTCTTCTCTTTTTCCCCTATTTTTTTCTTCTTTCTCTTTTTTCTTTTTCTCTTTTCTTTCCTTCTCTCTCTTTTTCTCCTTTTCCCAATACAACTTGTTTTTGGCCACTCTGCACTGAGCAAAATGACTAGAAGGAAAACCCCTCAAAAAAAAGAATCAGAAACAGCCCACTCTCCCACAGAGTTACAAAATATGGATTACAATTCAATGTCAGAAAGCCAATTCAGAAGCACTATTTTACAGCTACTGGTGGCTCTAGAAAAAACCATAAAGGACTCAAGAGACTTCATGACTGCAGAATTTAGATCCAATCAGGCAGAAATTAAAAATCAATTAAATGAGATGCAATCCAAGCTAGAAGTCCTAACGACGAGGCTTGACGAGGTGGAAGAACGAGTGAGTGACATAGAAGACAAGTTGATGGCAAAGAGGGAAACTGAGGAAAAAAGAGACAGGCAATTAAAAGACCATGAGGATAGATTAAGGGAAATAAATGATAGCCTGAGGAAGAAAAACCTACGTTTAATTGGGGTTCCCGAGGGCGCGGAAAGGGACAGAGGGCCAGAATATGTATTTGAACAAATCCTAGCTAAAAACTTTCCGAATCTGGGAAGGGAAACAGGCATTCAGATCCAGGAAATAGAGAGATCCCCCCCTAAAATCAACAAAAACCGTTCAACACCTCGACATTTAATAGTGAAGCTTGCAAATTCCAAAGATAAGGAGAAGATCCTTAAAGCAGCAAGAGAAAAAAAGTCCCTGACTTTTATGGGGAGGAATATTAGGGTAACAGCAGACCTCTCCACAGAGACGTGGCAGGCCAGAAAGGGCTGGCAGGATATATTCAGGGTCCTAAATGAAAAGAACATGCAACCAAGAATACTTTACCCCGCAAGGCTTTCATTCAAAATGGAAGGAGAGATAAAGAGCTTCCAAGACAGGCAGGAACTGAAAGAATATGTAACCTCCAAACCAGCTCTGCAAGAAATTTTAAGGGGGACTCTTAAAATTCCCCTTTAAGAAGAAGTTCAGTGGAACAATCCACAAAAACAAGGACTGAATAGATATGATGACACTAAACTCATATCTATCAATAGTAACTCTGAATGTGAACGGGCTTAATGACCCCATCAAAAGGCGCAGGGTTTCAGACTGGATAAAAAAGCAGGACCCATCTATTTGCTGTCTACAAGAGACTCATTTTAGACAGAAGGACACCTACAACCTGAAAATAAAAGGTTGGAGAACCATTTACCATTCAAATGGTCCTCAAAAGAAAGCAGGGGTTGCCATCCTTATATCAGATAAATTAAAATTTACCCCGAAGACTATAGTGAGAGATGAAGAGGGACACTATCTCATACTCAAAGGATCTATCCAACAAGAGGACTTAACACTCCTCAATATATATGCCCCGAATGTGGGAGCTGCCAAATATTTAAACCAATTAATAACCAAACTCAAGAAATACCTTGATAATAATACACTTATACTTGGTGACTTCAATCTAGCTCTTTCTACCCTGGATAGGTCTTCTAAGCACAACATCTCCAAAGAAACGAGAGCTTTAAATGATACACTGGACCAGATGGATTTCACAGATATCTACAGAACTTTACATCCAAACTCAACTGAATACACATTCTTCTCAAGTGCACATGGAACTTTCTCCAGAATAGACCACATACTGGGTCACAAATCGGGTCTGAACCGATACCAAAAGATCGGGATAGTCCCCTGTATATTCTCAGACCATAATGCCTTGAAATTAGAACTTAATCACAACAAGAAATATGGAAGGACCACAAACACGTGGAGGTTAAGGACCATCCTGCTAAAAGATGAAAAGGTCAACCAGGAAATTAAGGAAGAATTAAAAAGATTCATGGAAACTAATGAAAATGAAGATACAACCGTTCAAAATCTTTGGGATGCAGCAAAAGCAGTCCTGAGGGGGAAATACATCGCAATACAAGCATACATTCAAAAACTGGAAAGATCTCAAATTCAAAAGCTCACCTTACACATAAAGGAACTAGAGAAAAAGCAACAAATAGACCCCACCCCCAGCAGAAGAAGAGAGTTAATTAAAATTCGAGCAGAACTCAATGATATCGAGACCAAAAGAACTGTGGAACAGATCAACAGAACCAGGAGTTGGTTCTTTGAAAGAATTAATAAGATAGATAAACCATTAGCCAACCTTATTAAAAAGAAGAGAGAGAAGACTCAAATTAATAAAATCATGAATGAGAAAGGGGACATCACTACCAACACCAAGGAAATACAAACGATTTTAAAAACATATTATGAACAGCTGTACGCCAATAAATTAGGAAATCTAGAAGAAATGGACGCATTCCTGGAAAGCCACAAACTACCAAAACTGGAGCAGGAAGAAATAGAAAACCTGAACAGGCCAATAACCAGGGAGGAAATTGAAGCAGTCATCAAAAACCTCCCAAGACACAAGAGTCCAGGGCCAGATGGCTTCCCAGGGGAATTCTATCAAACGTTTAAAGAAGAAATCATACCTATTCTACTAAAGCTGTTTGGAAAGATAGAAAGAGATGCAGTACTTCCAAATTCGTTCTATGAGGCCAGCATCACCTTAATTCCAAAACCAGACAAAGACCCCACCAAAAAGGAGAATTACAGACCAATATCCCTGATGAACATGGATGCAAAAATTCTCAACAAGATACTAGCCAATAGGATCCAACAACACATTAAGAAAATTATTCACCATGACCAAGTAGGATTTATCCCTGGGACACAAGGCTGGTTCAACACCCGTAAAACCATCAATGTGATTCATCATATCAGCAAGAGAAAAACCAAGAACCATATGATACTCTCATTAGATGCAGAGAAAGCATTTGACAAAATACAGCATCCATTCCTGATCAAAACCCTTCAGAGTGTTGGGATAGAGGGAACTTTCCTCGACATCTTAAAAGCCATCTACGAAAAGCCCACAGCAAATATCATTCTCAATGGGGAAGCACTGGGAGCCTTTCCCCTAAGATCAGGAACAAGACAGGGATGTCCACTCTCACCACTGCTGTTCAACATAGTTCTGGAAGTCCTCGCCTCAGCAATCAGACAACAAAAAGACATTTAAGGCATTCAAATTGGCAAAGAAGAAGTCAAACTCTCCCTCTTCGCCGATGACATGATACTCTACATAGAAAACCCAAAAGCCTCCACCCCCAGATTGCTAGAACTCATACAGCAATTTGGTAGCGTGGCAGGATACAAAATCAATGCCCAGAAATCAATGGCATTTCTATACACTAACAATGAGACTGAAGAAAGAGAAATTAAGGAGTCAATCCCATTTACAATTGCACCCAAAAGCATAAGATACCTAGGAATAAACCTAACCAAAGAGGTAAAAGATCTATACCCTAAAAACTATAGAACACTTCTGAAAGAAATTGAGGAAGACACAAAGAGATGGAAAAATATTCCATGCTCATGGATTGGCAGAATTAATATTGTAAAAATGTCAATGTTACCCAGGGCAATTTATACGTTTAATGCAATCCCTATCAAAATACCATGGACTTTCTTCAGAGAGTTAGAACAAATTATTTTAAGATTTGTGTGGAATCAGAAAAGACCCCGAATAGCCAGGGGAATTTTAAAAAAGAAAACCTTAGCTGGGGGCATCACAATGCCAGATTTCAGGTTGTATTACAAAGCTGTGGTCATCAAGACAGTGTGGTACTGGCACAAAAACAGACACATAGATCAATGGAACAGAATAGAGAACCCAGAAGTGGACCCTGAAATGTACGGCCATCTAATATTCGATAAAGGAGGAAAGACTATCCATTGGAAGAAAGACAGTCTCTTCAATAAATGGTGCTGGGAAAATTGGACATCCACATGCAGAAGAATGAAACTGGACCACTCTCTTTCACCATACACAAAGATAAACTCAAAATGGATGAGAGATCTAAATGTGAGACAAGATTCCATCAAAATCCTAGAGGAGAACACAGGCAACACCCTTTTTGAACTTGGCCACAGTAACTTCTTGCAAGATACATCCACGAAGGCAAAAGAAACAAAAGCAAAAATGAACTATTGGGACTTCATCAAGATAAGAAGCTTTTGCACAGCAAAGGATACAGTCAACAAAACTAAAAGACAACCTACAGAATGGGAGAAGATATTTGCAAATGACATATCAGATAAAGGGCTAGTTTCCAAAATCTATAAAGAACTTATTAAACTCAACACCAAAGAAACAAACAATCCAATCATGAAATGGGCAAAAGACATGAAGAGAAATCTCACAGAGGAAGACATGGACATGGCCAACATGCACATGAGAAAATGCTCTGCATCACTTGCCATCAGGGAAATACAAATCAAAACCACAATGAGATACCACCTCACACCAGTGAGAATGGGGAAAATTAACAAGGCAGGAAACAACAAATGTTGGAGAGGATGCGGAGAAAAGGGAACCCTCTTACACTGTTGGTGGGAATGTGAACTGGTGCAGCCACTCTGGAAAACTGTGTGGAGGTTCCTCAAAGAGTTAAAAATAGACCTGCCCTACGACCCAGCAATTGCACTGTTGGGGATTTACCCCAAAGATTCAGATGCAATGAAACGTCGGGACACCTGCACCCCGATGTTTCTATCAGCAATGGCCACAATAGCCAAACTGTGGAAGGAGCCTCGGTGTCCATCGAAAGATGAATGGATAAAGAAGATGTGGTTTATGTATACAATGGAATATTACTCAGCAATTAGAAACGACAAATACCCACCATTTGCTTCAACGTGGATGGAACTGGAGGGTATTATGCTGAGTGAAATAAGTCAATCGGAGAAGGACAAACAGTGTATGTTCTCATTCATTTGGGGAATATGAATAATAGTGAAAGGGAATATAAAGGAAGGGAAAAGAAATGTTGGGAAATATCAGGAAGGGAGACAGAACATAAAGACTCCTAACTCGGGGAAACGAACTAGGGGTGGTGGAAGGGGAGGAGGGCGGGTGTTGGAGGGGAATGGGTGACGGGCACTGAGGTGGACACTTGACGGGATGAGCACTGGGTGTTTTTCTGTATGTTGGTAAATTAAACACCAATAAAAGTTAATTAAAAAAAAAAAAAAGAATGAAACTAGATTTTACATTTTTTCAGTAAAATTTTATTTTGTATAAGCCAATGTCTCCACCATACTAGGCATTGGAGATGTGAAGATGAATTACATAAGGAATTTTCTAGATCGTATGTATAAATGCTAAGTAGATTTCTGAACTAGGGAGATATATTTTGTAAATTAAACAGTTACATAATCAGGTTTTATGACTAAGTTTCTCCAACTAAACCATCCTTCAAAATTCCTAATATCAGTGAACACCACACCAAGTCAATGAAACCAGTAAAAGACAGCCAGTCCAAGTTGTTGAATATTTATTAAGTGTCACATATACGACAAAAAGTTAGGTAAAACCATGTGATAAATATTAAGTTATTAGACATCCTGTGTAACCACCAAACCCTAGATACGTTTTTATATAATTTGCTATGAACTGTACAGACTACTATGGGTTAAAAAGAATAACACTGAGCACAGAAGGAAACCTCTATTAAGTCATCCTGGGAAAGATATCAAAAAATGTTGAACCTACTCCTATAGAACAAAGATTCTGCCAATATAGGAATCAGAGACAGAGGCTCCAGCTAGAGACTGTATCACAATGAGTGTGTGTGTGTGTGGGGGGGGGGGAAGTAACAGAAATGGATAGATCTCTTGGAGAGACTAATGTTTTAAAAGCAAGAACAGATGTCCAGTTGGGAAAATTCTGACTTTTGGCACTATTCAGATTATTGATCATCTTTGGAATTACAGAAAGGTGCAATGTTAATGATGAAAGCCCCATACAATTTTGTGTGTGGCAGAGGACCAGGTCTCCATGTGAAAAATTTACTCCAAAACCCAAACACATTAATATAAGAAATCGTTACATTTTGCCCTCATGGAGTCTGACACTGTACTTCATCAACCACATAGAATGGGGAAAAGGCAGGTTTAGATCAAAGAACATGATGTGAAAATAAATCAACCAGGGGGTAGTAGATAGAATGAGAGAGGGCCTGAATCCACATCTTCCATTGTCTAACATTAGGCCATCATCATGTATCTACCCACAAAATTGTCTTTATCAGCTTGCACTTGACTTTTAATTTAAATTCTTTATCTTATGTATCCTTAAAGTTATAAAATTCTTTATAATATTGTTGTACTTATTTGTAAGGTCTTAAAACAAAATAAGCAAATGTGCTCACTGAAACTCATGCCATATTTATTTCACATGTCCTCCATTCACATAAATCTATTGGAACTTAATTTACGTTAAGAAATCTAATTCCTATAATAGGCTGTGTGAAATATTTTGTGGGAAAAGAAGAAATTATGATTGCATTTTGATGCATAAATTAAAAATTTCAATCTCCACTTAGTGCTTAAAACATGATCACTAAGTAACATACTTTAGCATGATGAAGTATAATCATAAATGATAGTAGAAAAATGATGGAATTAGTTACATATACATTAGAATCAAAATATATTGAATTTCTTACATAGAAAAAAACCATTGATGTTTATATGCAGATGGCAAAATATTAATATTTAATTTGAATTTTAAAATATTGGTTTTAGTGACTAAATGTGATTGAGTTTTAAAAATTTATTCATAGTTTTTGTCTTCTATATACATCGTGTGCAGACAATATGATTAGTTCTGTGTATTTCAACTAATATTTACCCAAAAGAAGTGAATATTTAAAAATAAGAGTCAGAATCTACCATCTTGAATGGAAAACTATAACTTCATAAAACTTTAAACAATGAATTGAGAAAGAATAGACTTTGATGGAACATTTTTTTCACTGCTTGGTTGTTCTTGTTATTGTTATTTGAGATAAAATGAGAGAGTAGGAAATCAAGATGGATTTTTAGAGTGGAAAATTTTAGTCACTCCATCTCGAATCTGTTTAGTATTCACCCCATATACTATAGGATTGAGCAAAGGAGGGACAAGCAGGTAAAGGTTGGACAGAAGAATATGAATGTAGGGTGGAATATGGAACCCAAACCTGTGTGTAAAAAAGGAGAAGAAACCAAGGAGATAAAACTCAAGGAAGACACAAATATGGGCAATGCAGGTGTTGAAGGCCTTGAGCCTAGCTTCCCTCTGAGGCAGATTGAAGACAGTTATAAATATTCGGATGTAGGAGAGTGTTATAAAAACTACGTCTAAACCAAGTATAATGAAAGCCACAAAGAGACCATAGATCTTGTTGACTCGAATGTCTTCTGCTGCCAACTTCACAATGGCCATGTGCTCACAGTATGAATGGGAGACCACAGTGGTCCAGAAGTGTTTCAGCCGACATTTGATGAGGATGAGACATGGAGCTGCAAAGATGGCTGCTCTGAGCGTCACTCCCACTCCAATTTGAGTGAGAAGTTTGTGTGTAAAGATGGATGCGTGTCTCAGGGGATCACAGATGGCCACATAGCGGTCCAGGGCCATGGCCAGCAGAATTCCTGATTCAATGCACTGGAAGGAATGGATAAGCCACATCTGAAAGAGACAGGCATCAAAGTATATGTCAGACAGATGAAACCAGAAGATGCCTAGCACTTTTGGTAGGATGCAGGTACTGAGAGCAATGTCTGTTGCTCCAAGCATTGCCAGGAAGAGATACATGGGCTCATGGAGGCTGCGTTCTGATTTGATGATGACCAAGATCAAGGAATTCCCAAATAGAGATGCAATATACATGGCACAGAAAGGAATTCCAATCCAGAACTGCACAGACTCCAAGCCGGGGATCCCAATCAGTGTCAGCACCGGGGGCATGAAGATCGTGCCATTGAGCTTGAACATGTTGGCTCAGAGACCCCTGGTTCAGAACTTCTGGTTCAGTGTGGCAGTGTGTGTTGAGTGTCTGTCTTCTGTTTTCTCTTCTCAACCTAGATTCATACAATCAGAGGCTGAATGTGGTTTCAGTAGCATTTTGTCACACATACTCATATTTTTGCTGAAGTATTTAAATGGGTCCCAGAAAGCAGAGATAGGCTCCCTGGGTAACTCATCTTGGATTCTTATTTTGTCTTCTATCTTTGTCTCCTTTCATTTCTCTCTCTCTCTCTCTCTCTCTCTCTCTGTCTCTTTCTCTCTTTCTTTCTGTCATGCATTCACACAGATACAAACACATACTTACATATTCATACAAACATTCACTATGGGAAAAAGAAATATTCATTCTAGTGAGTGTGAAGTCTACTTTGAAAACTAGTTTTTGCATAACTAGTTAAAAGCTATCTCATTCAAAATAGTTTGAACTCCTAAATTAATAGGATTGTGGAATTAAGAGCTGTGCTATGTATGACTTCTTGTTTTCTTACCAAAGAAGTTTTGGTCCAGTCCGTCAGACAGGCACAGGTTAAAACAATAGTAATGACAAGAATGATATTAATGAAACACTCTCTCTCTGGGACCTCGTCTTGATCTGGGGCAAAGAAGTAGTCCCAAAGTGGGGGCTTTGTTCTCAGGAGGCGGCGCTATCTGGGGCAATGCCACATGACAAGCACTGGTGTAAAGGTATGCATCTGGAACATGTGGAAGAGTATGTAACAGTGTATTTGGAATCTGCCTTTATCCTGGGGCACCAGGGTGTCTCAGTGGTTAAGCATATGCCTTTGGTTCAGGGCGTGATCCTGGGGTCCTGGGATCCAATCTTGCCTCTGGCTCCCTGCAGGGAAGGTACTTCTCCTTCTGCCTATTTCTATGCTCCCCTCTCTCTTTGTCTGTCATGAATAAATGATGCAAATCATTAAAAAATAATCTGACCTTATCCCAAAATTAGAACCTTGAGAAAGTTTCTGAGAAATACAATAAAATTACACAAATTAGACATAAACAATTCAAATAAAATATACCATGACAAAGAATAAATAAGACACCTATGCTTGACTAAAATGTTTATATGATTTTTTTTCATTTGAAACTTTTTCTAAAAATATGAACTTAGGATGTTTTTATGTGACAGAATAATAATAATAATAGAATAATAATCCAAAATTAAAAGTTTCAATGATTATTGTTTCAATGATTTTTTCTACTATCAAAATGTGATCAACAAATAATATTTTATTTTCAGAAATATAAAGGAAAAAACTGATTTCAATACTATTTTAGTAAAATATCATAAAGCATCAAAAGGTGAACATAAATACTTCACATATCCCATGCAATTTTAAAGAAATAACTACATTTTTCCTATAGGAATCAAGTTTGTTTTGATTTTTATTTTAACAGATTTCTAATGAGCCAGAGCTCGGCTTCCTCTTTGCTGCCATTCATTCCACTATGGAAGTGGTATCACACATTCAAAACTACACACTTGTTGAAAATTCCTGTATTTCAGCATTAGTATATGTCTTTGGAAGTTTATTGCCCTCCAAAATACTGAAATTAGGAACATTGTTAATATAGGATTTCATTAATTTCAACATCCTTTCACTGACTTTCTTTTCTTTTTTTTCTTTTTCTTTTTTAATAAATTTATTTTTTATTCGTGTACAATTTACCAACATACAGAATAACACTCAGTCCTCATCCCGTCAAGTGCCCCCCTAGTGCCCGTCACCCATTCACCCCCACCCCCCGTCCTCCTCCCCTTCCACCACCCCTAGTTTGTATCCCAGAGTTAGGAGTCTTTATGTTCTGTCTCCCTTTCTGATATCATTTCTTCTCCCTTCCCTTTTATTCCCTTTCACTATTATTTATATTCCCCAAATGAATGAGAACATACAGTTTGCCCTTCTCCAGTTGACTTACTTCACTCAGCATAATACCCTCCAGTTCCATCCACGTTGAAGCAAATGGTGGGTATTTGTCGTTTCTAATGGCTGAGTAATATTCCATTGTATACATAGACCACATCTTCTTTATCCATTCATCTTTCGATGGACACTGAGGTTTCTTCCACAGTTTGGCTATTGTGGACATTGCTGCTAGAAACATCGGGGTGCGGGTGTCCTGCTGTTTCACTGCAACTGAATCTTTGGGGTAAATCCCCAACAGTGCAATTGCTGGGTCGTAGGGCAGGTCTATTTTTAACTCTTTGAGGAACCTCCATACAGTTTTCCAGAGTGGCTGCACCAGTTCATATTCCCACCAACAGAGTAAGAGGGTTCCCTTTTCTCCGCATCCTCTCCAACATTCGTGGTTTCCTGCCTTGGTAATTTTCCCCATTCTCACTGGTGTGAGGTGGTATCTCATTGTGGTTTTGATTTGTATTTCCGGGATGGCAAGGGATGCGGAGCATTTTCTCATGTTCATGTTGGCCATGTCTATGTCTTCCTCTGTGAGATTTCTGTTCATGTCTTTTGCCCATTTCATGATTGGATTGTTTGTTTCTTTGCTGTTGAGTTCAATAAGTTTTTTATAGATCTTGGAAACTAGCCCTTTATCTGATATGTCATTTGCAAATATCTTCTCCCATTCTGTAGGTTGTCTTTTAGTTTTGTTAACTGTATCCTTTGCTGTGCAAAATCTTCTTATCTTGATGAAGTCCCAATAGTTCATTTTTGCTTTTGTTTCTTTTGCCTTCGTGGATGTATCTTGCAAGAAGTTACTGTGGCTGAGTTCAAAAGGGTGTTGCCTGTATTCTCCTCTAGGATTTTGATGGACTCTTGTCTCGCATTTAGATCTTTCATCCATTTTGAGTTTATCTTTGTGTATGTTGCAAGAGAGTGGTCTAGTTTCATTCTTCTGCATGTGGATGTCCAATTTTCCCAGCACCATTTATTGAAGAGACTGTCTTTCTTCCAGTGGATAGTCTTTCCTGCTCTGCCGAAAATTAGTTGACCATAGAGTTGAGGATCCACTTCTGGATTCTCTATTCTGTTCCATTGATCTATGTGTCTGTTTTGTGCCAGTACCACACTGTCTTGATGACCAGAACTTTGTAGTATAACCTGAAATCTGGCATTGTGATGCCCCCAGCTATGGTTTTCTTTTTTAATATTCCCCTGGCTATTCGGGGTCTTTTCTGATTCCACACTAATCTTAAAATAATTTGTTCTAACTCTCTGAAGGAAGTCCATGGTATTTTGATAGGGATTGCATTAAATGTGTAAATTGCCCTGGGTAACATTGACATTTTCACAGTATTAATTCTTCCAATCCATGAGCATGGAATATTTTTCCATCTCTTTTGTCTCCCTCAATTTCTTTCAGAAGTGTCATATTTGCAAATTTGCAAAAAGTTGCAAATTGCAAAAGTTCTTTATAGATCTTGGAAACTAGCCCTTTATTTGATACATCATTTGCAAATATCTTGAAGAGAAAGTTCTGGGCCAGGATCAGGCTAATCAAAATGTACAGATACAGAAGACAATTGTATCAGAAAAAGAGACGGAACTTGTTGGACTATTTTTTTCGATTCCACTTTCACCCCAGAATATTTGGCCCTATGTTTGGATGATACCATGCATCCATTCCTATGTTTCTAACCTATTACTCTTCTTGTCTAATGATAAAAAAGAAGCTTTGTAGATATTTGCAATAACTATTCTTGGCCACTCCTCTAAGTCATGTAATTCTGCTCTAAGAGCCTCTATCCCAAGAGGCTACACCAAAGCAAGATGAAGATGTATGGATGTTTTGACAAAATTGACTTTCTCACTTGTTAAATTTAAATGAAAATACGATGCTAAGTCTGAACATCTACTCCTTTGGAAGGATGTAAAATGTACATAAATGCAAAAGTTAGGTGGTCTCCTTCAAGGTGATGTCTGCATTGAAAAATGAATTCTTGGGAAATATCAGGAAGGGAGACAGAACATAAAGACTCCTAACTCGGGGAAACGAACTAGGGGTGGTGGAAGGGGAGGAGGGCGGGTGTTGGAGGGGAATGGGTGACGGGCACTGAGGTGGACACTTGACGGGATGAGCACTGGGTGTTTTTCTGTATGTTGGTAAATTAAACACCAATAAAAGTTAATAAAAAAAAAAAAAAGAAAAATGAATTCTTCAAACACCCCACTTCTCTGCTGCTCTAAGCATTTGCTTACCATTACTAGGTAATCCAAGATCAAGATAAATCTGGAATCACTGATATGCAGCCACTCCATCAGTTTAGATCTCAGATATGCCCAGAATCTACATGGACAGGACCACCTGTTAACTCTCTGGATTGGTCTAATTATTCTGTTCCTGACCTTTGCTATTCTCACTCACCCTTTCTTTCCTAATTAACCTGTTCAGTTACCACCTCATCGCACATCCACACAGAGGCACCTTATCATCATCATCATCATCATCATCATCATCATCATCATCGTCATCATCTTCTGGAAACATTGTCCAATCAGTCACGTTTCAATTACCAGTTGATATGATGTACTGATTCTTTTTTCTCTGATGTGAGAAGAAAAACTTCGGTTTCCAGGGAAACTGCTCTCTCACCTACCCATATCTAATTCTTCACACTTGAAAAAACAATAATTCTTCACACTTACTGATCCTTTCCAGTAAATACCACCCTTTGGTATTCTCTATTAGCTGTGACAGAGCCAGAGCTGCTCTGGGACCACAACATGCAACAGTCAACACCACCTGAAGGAGGCTTTGTTGTGAGCATGGCTTAATGCCAAAGGAAAGCAGATTTCTACCCCGATGGGGATTTCCGATACCCTAGCAGCCTAGAATCTTATACTTGGAAAATATCCCATAAAGCTTCAGCATTGGTCGTATGATTCCTTATGGAACACGTGGCTTTGAACAGTTGGCCTCTTAGTGAGCTCTTAATTCTACCAAGAGGTGAACATCTGAAGAGTCAGTTTATATTATACAATTTTTTAGAGACAGAGAGATTCATTACATGACTAATCTCCAAATACCTTCTAGAATGCCATAATTCCATGGAGTAAAATGTTTGCTTTTCATTCATTTTGGGTGTTAGCAGATTTTCTTCCATCCATAGGGTTGAGCAAACTTATTTTGGCGAGGGGTGGGGGAGCATCAAAAAAATCCCATTGTAAATGGAATCAAAATGCCATCTACTACATTAGTCCCTTAGTCCCTTAAGGGCTGTATATTCAAAAGCTTATTGTTTGTGTGTTCAAAATCACCACTCACCTTTACTGACTAAGGAATACTCCAATCTCTCTGGTCATATTTCTCTCCTTCATTAATTCTCATTTTCAAGGGCCAGTAGGCCCCTAAAAACCTTCATATGAAGCCCAAATTCTCATAGATTATGGCTGCTGCCATCACTATCACGTTCTCCTTCATATTTTTCTCTTACGTTTTACTCCTGTTAGACACAGATGCTACTCCTTTGCCACCTAACACTATTTCCTTGCTCCTTTAATTATCTACCCCTCTGTCGTTGAGTGTGTCACATTATATTCTATAGGCACATTCCCTTTTTCCACAGACAAGCTTAATGCTATTGGTGAAAAATCACAATGGAAGGATTCTCATTAAATTTTTGCAGCTGTAAATTCCCAGCCTGGTTTCTGGCCACTTTCATTTATAAATGTCACTTCTCTTTAGCTCTATAATAACTTGCTCTCTTGATGGATGACAATGTTACAATGTTACAAACTCTCACTCTTTACTTACTCTGCACCCCCTGCTGCAGAAATAAGGAAACCCCTGTCTGCCAGTTACTTTTGCTAATTGTGTTCCCTTTTGAAAATTAGGTTTGTTCTTCTTCACTATCATTCTCCCAAAACCCGACATTTTCATCTTGTGTACATTTACTCTTCAAATAACGTATGTTTCAGGTTTGTTTGTTTGTTTTTATGTTACAGGTTTAAACACATTTGTTATAATAGGTGTCATTATGTCCTCCTATTAAGATTCTCTATCTTAACATCATCATCATCATCATCATCATCTTATTTTAATTGACAGTATAATCCTGACATTTAACTCGTATTTTTAAAATCAAATTGAGTGATTTTTCAAACCATATTATAAACCTTTGTATCTATAATGCTTGAAAGTTCATTTTTCCTGGGAAAAAATTTAAATGACAGTCTACTTAAACATAAAAATCTTTTTACAGGACCCTTTATGCTCACTACATTCTCTTCCAAATCTACATTTCATTTTCCTTGTCATGCCTTATCCATCCTGCTTTTTCTCTTGTGTCAATGTACCCTCCCTTGGTTGCTTTGTTTGAGTCCTTTGATGTTGTTGATGCCTTAACTTCCATTAATAACTGTATTCTTCTCCATGGCACTCTTTCTGCTCATCCTGTAGATCTCTCCTGTTCAGAAATATTGCCGAGTCCATAGTTTTAATGACCAACTGGTTAAAATACATAAATATCACCTCTCTGAAAATCTAACATGAAAAAAAACATTTATAGCTGCCTGTTATACACTCCCATCTTGGTGAAGTTCTTCTATTTCAAGGAAGAGGGAGAATTAGTGAAAAAGTTATGTGGATTTTAGAGGTAAGCATCTTTATTTAATACAGACTTGTCAGCCATCTAGCCAACATGCCTCAATAGGTTCAGAAGTCCTATACAGAAGGCTCTCTTGTCCACAGCTGTGTATGGGTGAAAGAACCACATACTTCTCTAGAAGAAAATTGAATAACCAGCCATTCTTTCACATCCTATAGTACATTCAGTGATTACATGCTTTGGAATAGGAGACACAATTTTTTATGTGCTATTCATGTTATTGCCTACCTTTCAGCAAATTGCCCTTGAAATTTGTGGGTCACACTGAAACGCATGCTAGAATTGTGCCAACTCATCCAGAAGTCTACCTATTTTCTTATACTTTCCTGCACTTATATCATGTGCTTTAGCTCTCCTCCTGCCCCTCCTTGTCTTTACTATCTGCAAAATACTCTCTTATTATTATTAAAGCATGAACGCAAACATCACCTCCTCTGTGAAGAACTGCATGATGTTATAAGCAAAAATTAAAAATCTCCTTCTTTTATGGGATTCCCTGGTGGCTCAATGGTTGAGGGTCACCCTTGGGCTCAGGGTGTGGTCCCCGAGTCCTGAGATGAGTCCTGGGATATAGTCCCACATAGAGCTCCCTGTGAGGAGCCTGCCTCTCCCTCTGCCTGTGTTTCTGCCTCTCTCTATTTCTCTGCGTCTCTGATGAATAAATAAATAAATAAATCTTCAAAAATGAAACAAAATTCTTCATTTTTTTTCTCAACGTGATCTTATTTAATACACCATGGTAGGAATTATTATTCCATTTAATACTATTTATTAATAATATCTGCTTAGTATCAAAAATTCACAAAACACAAAGCAGATGCCAATCCACTGGCCTCATTTTCAGATATATCTATCTGCATGGAGAAGAGAAGGTGGAGTTTAGGAAAACTGAAATATCAGACTAAGAAAAATGCTAAGAATCTTACCTAGAAAGAATATAAACTGCTTCTCCTTTTATTTCAGTGTCATCTTCACGTATTCACATTAGTTAGGATATATATGTGTATATAATATATGTATATATTTGCTTTGGTTAAAGATATGAAGAGATTTATGATGGATGAGAGGGGGAAATAACGATCAAAATGCTATCTAGACCCAGATGAACTCATTACCATTTATTTATACTCCTCATGTCCTTCATGAGATTCTGACAACTGCTCTTCTCCTTTAGAATTTCACAGGAGACACTCCTTGTCCATAATTACAAAATGCACTTTTCAACAATCCTCCTAGATCCTTTCTAACATTGCTCTGTGTAGATCTCAGAAGTACCTAGAAGACCACATACTCACAAGCCCAGTCCTCCAATCCTCTCACGTGCATACACAGACACATTAACGTAGCCAAACGTGCAGTTATTTATATAAAAAAAATTGTTCCCCAAGAGACTAATACAGGACAAACATAATATCAGGGGTGGGTAATAACATGTTGCAATCCTCTTGAGGAATGTAGTTAAGAAAAATAAGAAAAATGTCAAGAGATTCTTTCTTATACAATAGAGTATCTTTTCATCTTTCAACGGCTTCTAAAATTGAATGCATGAATATTGGGAAGATTAAATAAGCATCAATTCCAGGACTCCGTTTCAAGTATACTCAGGGACTCATAATTTAACTTCATGAAGCTGAAAGGGAGAAGTGGGAACTGAAGGGTGTCCTAGCTAAACACTTTTAAGATACTTTTAGAACTCCAAGATAAATACTTAAGGGTTTTTTTTTTTTTTTTGAGAGGTGGGGCTCACTGCAATTAATATTTTCTAGAAAGCACCTCAGTGGTCAGTTTTAACCAATTGATGCTAGCCTTCTCACCAAATACAGAATCAACTACCTAGTCTTTCATAATAAGCTGGATCACAGAAGTAAAATGAATACACTGATTCATAATCCTTTTACTGCCGCAATACATGTGTCTAAAAGTATTTTACCTATAATGTCTGGAAATACTAATGGGCGGTTAAGATAGCCTTTGTTGTTTTACATAGCAAAAGCATTGGTGACCTGGGGAAGGCACCTTCTGACTATTCTGAAGGAAGGGAAACTTCCTCATAAATGTGTAATACTTATTGTTGTTATTACTGTCATTACAAAATCAATCACATCATGAAATTGGGAATGCCGATTCTACCATAATTCCTTCTCGATACAAACAGTCCTGTAGAGCATATAAGTAATTTTTAATTATGTCTCAGGCTTTCTCGTTGGTTGAGGGGCACTAATATAGAGTGTGCATTCAGAGCCAATTCTAGAAAACTCTTGCATAAATATACTTCCCATTATTCATGGACATTATTTAGGATCCTTTGGGGTTTACTTCCCTATCTGTGAAGTGAAGGATGTGGATTTCTTGAGTGTGAAACTCTTCATTTGTCTTCACATAACTCTCCACAGCTGAGTTGCTCATGGATGCTTCACACACACACACACACACACACACACACACATTCACACACACACTGATCCTGAGTAAGAGCTTTCCATCACCAAGTGTAACAGAAATCTTCAGGGTAAAGTCTGTCTATTTATTTATTTATTTATTTATTTATTTATTTATTTATTTATTTATTTCAAGTTCTTTATCTTCATTGTTAAAGACAGGACTGGTTGAAATAAACAGCTTTAGATTTAAGTAAAAGCACACAAGAACACTCTACACTAGAATTATTAATTTAACAGTATTTTATTTCTAAAGGAGAAAATGTGATAAAATAAAACGACATTATAGGTTTTTAGTCAGTCAAGACTAGTGTGTAAGAAGTCCCTTCTGTTTTTGTGTGACACCAAAATAGATTAATGAGTTCTATAATAACATTTCTCTCCTTTATGGAAATAATTCTTAAAGTTGTTAAAACTAGGAGGAATACTGTAGGAAGATGTAGGCAATATAGGATCAAACAACGGTGGCAAATATGTGCGTTGAATTCAAAAGCTTTAATGTTGTGGGCATTTCTTGTATTTCAAATGTCATCCTTTGACATTCTGCCTTTCTACGTATATCAACTATCAAATCATCAATTTGTAATTTTTATAAAGTTTTAATGAATATAGTGAATTATTTAAAAACATACATGTTAAACTTAGGGATCTTCCTGTATTAGTACTAAAAATTGCATCAATTTTTCTCACATATGGCTAGTATCACTTTTTATTGAAGTATGTTCATATTTTCAAATATGATCTCTCTTTATATATAGGAAAATACACTGTTCACATTCTCTCTCTTTTCTTATAATGCTATGAAATATTAAAGACCTGAAGCAGATTAAGTGTACTCCTGGCGTTTAAATATGATTTTCCCACTCCATTTAGGGAATATATTTGAGGAAATTTCAACTGCAGACTCAAAACCACATTACTGTTATGTTGTATTGGAGGATTTCCACAAATCTGAATTTAAACAAAAAATATTTATTTAACCATGAGACACATAGACACAGCAGAGGGAGAAGCAGGCTTCTCGCAAGGATCCCTATGTGGGACTTGATCACAGAAATAACAATTCCAAACATTCCTGAACAAGTACTTCTGTTTTCAGGCACCCTAAAAAGTGTCAACTATGAAGAAGGGCATCTTATGATTGTCTTATGACTATTATTACATCCACATGCTAATGATCATGGGTTGGATGGATACTTCCCCAGTACTAGACATTCAAATCTTGGAAAAGTGCCCTTATAAGCTGTGCATGCTACCTCTTAAAAAGTAACATTCCTCTTTCTTGCTGGCTCCCTTGTGTATAAACTATCTCTAACCAATTACACCTGCTTTTTTCCCTTCCTCTCAGAATTCATTTCTAGGACATTGGCACTGAAGAATCTGATCTTGGGGGGTCCACTAACAAACATATCATTGAAACCTGAACTGTTCACTGATAGATTTACTCTAACCTTCAATGACTTGTTCATTCTACTTTTCTCCATTTCATATTTGTAATTTACTCCCCAAGGTGAGGAACTGGCTTCCCATTCACCTATGTTTTCAGGTTCCACATCTTTGACATGCATTAAAGATCCTATAGGGTTGGTATAAGATTAATGAACTTATCTTTATCATTGCATTTCTTTTTTTCTTGGGGGGGGGTATTTTTTGTTTTTTTTTTCTAATTTTTTTCATTGCATTTCTTCAACAAAATCATATTCTAAATATACTTGTAGCAGCACTCCATTACATACAGGAAATATTAGCCAGGGTCCTTTTTCTGGATCCCTATTTACAGTTGCTAACTGGATATTTATACCAAGAAGTTCTATGTCCATTATTAAATATTTCCATAAGTTGAGGGGGTTTGTTTTGCACTTATTCCTGCACTCAGATCACCCTTTAATAAAAATGTATTGTCTCATAGAGTACCACACCAAGTCACTAAGACAAGTAAAAGGGAAGTTCAAGTCAGAGTACTTATCGTCACGTCTGCTAAAACATTAGGAGATACTGAGTGATAAAGTATTAAATTACTAAACATCTGCTATCAGGCCCTAATTCTAAAGATACGTATCAATATAAGACAATTTGAAAACTGTACAGACTACTTTGAATCCAAGAGGAAACCAGTTAAGTCCTTCTAAAAAGTTGTCAAGAAAAGTTTACATGTAGGGGCAACTGGGTGGCTCAGTGGTTGAGCATCTGCCTTTGGCTCAGGTCGTAATCCTGAGGTCCTGAGTTCGAGTCCCACATCAGACTACCAAAAAGGTGCCTGCTCGTCCCTCTGCCTCTGTCTCTGCCTCTATCTCTGTGTCTCTCATGAATAAATAAATAAAATCTTAAAAAAGAGAAAAGTCTAAGTTTAATCTTGAAGGATAAATATGATTTGAACATGAAAAAAATCAAAAGCATTCTCAGTAGGGGAAACATCACAATGAGAGAAAAATTAAAAGTGGAAACACTACCATAAAAGAATAATGTACTAAAATAAAAAGGAGAAGAGTGCTTCAAGATAAAATATCAACAATTAGATATTTATACAATTAGAGAGATATACTCTCTTAGAGAATTAACTTTCTTCTTGAGTTATAGTAATGGAACTCACTTTTTAAAAAATTTAAATTCTAGTCAGTAACATACAATGTAATATTAGTTTCAGGTGTGGAATTTAATGACTCAACACTTCCATACAACACCAAGTGCTCATCACAAGTGCCCTCCTCCATCTCCATCACCCACTCCTCCCCATACTTCTCTCCTGTTAACCATCAGTTTGTCTTGATAGTTAACAGTATGCTTTTATTAAAAATTGTTTTACTTATATATCTTAACACAAAACATGGTTTTTAAATGCTTATTTCCTATTTACGTCATCCATTGTCTTTTATCTGAATTTCCATTTCTACTTCAATTATATGATAATAACTTTATTATATAACTTTTCAGCATGCTATGTGAATATTTTGAGGAAAAAAGTAATTTTAATATATTGAAATGCATAAATTATAAATATACTGAATATTCAACTGATGATCATACAGTAAAAACTTCAGGGTCTTAATGATAAAGAGGATACTGAATGTGATCATTAACATTAACATAGATGATTTTATTCAATATATGATAAGTTATAATATATTACACTGACATTTCTTATGCAATGACCTCAATGTCACTTGGTTTTTTAAACAGAGACTAAAATAGTAACAATTTAGTTGTGGTTTTAAGAATTGCCCTTTACTGGGGCACCAGAGTGGCACAGTTGTTTGAGGATCAGACTTGTGGTTTCTGCTCAGGTCTTGATCTCAGGGTCCTGAGATAAAGCCCTAGGCAAGCTCTATTCTCATTAGGGAGTCTTCTGGAGATTCCACCCCTCCCCACTCGTGCTTGCAGGTGCACACTCTTTTTCTTGCACCTTGCCTAAAATAAACAAAAAATATTAAAAAAAGAGAAGAAATGCCCTTTACTAAAAGCTAATGTAACTACAAAAAAAAACCTCATGATTTCTTCCTTTCATGTCTCCTATTGACTAAATGTGTGTTCCAAACAATTCTGTATGCATAAAATGTTGAAATTGTTTAAGTGAAAATCGGAGTCTACAGATGCCTGGGCGGCTCAGCATTTGAATGTCTGCCTTTGATTCAGGAAGTGATCCTGGGGTCCTGGGATTGAGTCCCACATCAGGCTCCTTGCAGGGACCCTGCTTCTCCCTCTGCCTATGTCTCTGCCTCGCTCTTTGTGTGTCTCTTATTAATAAATAAATAAAATTTTTTTTTTTTTTAAATTTTTATTTATTTATGATAGTCACAGAGAGAGAGAGAGAGGCAGAGACATAGGCAGAGGGAGAAGCAGGCTCCATGCACCGGGAGCCTGATATGGGATTCAATCCCGGGTCTCCAGGATCGCGCCCTGGGCCAAAGGCAGGCGCCAAACCGCTGCGCCACCCAGGGATCCCAAATAAATAAAATTTTTAAAAAATAAAATCAAAATCAGAGCCTGTCTCCAATATAAAACCTAGAACTGTATCTTTCAACAGCACAATTGAACTTCAGAAAGCATGAAATCTGATCCCAAACTACTATTTCTCAAATTGAATTTTTATTATTTGAAAAAACTTAAATGAGAAGTCAAAATGCATCTATAGAGTGTAAAATCTTGGACACTCGATCCCGAAACTGTTTGGTCTTCACCCCATATACTATAGGATTGAGCAAAGGAGGGACAAGCAGGTAACGGTTAGGCAGAAGAATATGAATGTAGGGTGGAATATGGAACCCAAACCTGTGTGTAAAGAAGGAAAAGAAACCAAGGAGATAAAACTCAAGGAAGACACAAATATGGGCAATGCAGGTGTTGAAGGCTTTGAGCCTAGCTTCCCTCTGAGGCAGATTGAGGACAGTTATAAATATTCAGATGTAGGAGAGTGTGATGAAGATGATGTCAAATCCAAGTATGGTGAAGGCCACAAAGAGACCATAGATCTTGTTGACCCGAATGTCTTCTGCTGCCAACTTCACAACGGCCATGTGCTCACAGTACCAATGGGAGACCACAGTGGTCCGGTAGTGTTTCAGCTGACATTTGATGAGGATGAGACATGGAACTACAAGGAGGGCTGCTCTGAGTGTCACTCCCACTCCAATTTGAGTGAGAAGTTTGTGTGTAAAGATGGATGCATGTCTCAGGGGATCACAGATGGCCACATAGCGGTCCAGGGCCATGGCCAGCAGAATTCCTGATTCAATGCATTGGAAGGTGTGGATAAGCCACATCTGAAAGAGACAGGCATCAAAGTATATGTCAGGCAGATGAAACCAGAAGATGCCTAGCACTTTTGGTAGGATGCAGGTACTGAGAGCAATGTCTGTTGCTCCAAGCATTGCCAGGAAGAGATACATGGGCTCATGGAGGCTACGTTCTGATTTGATTATGACCAGGAGCAGGAATTCCCAAACAGAGCAATGATGTACATGGCACAGAAAGGAATTCCAATCCAGAACTGCACAGACTCCAAGCCAGGGATCCCAATCAGTGTCAGCACCGGGGGCATGAAGATTGTGCCATTGAGCTTGAACATGTTGGCTCAGAGACCCCTGGTTCAGAGCTTCTGGTTCAGTGTGGCAGTGTGTGTTGAGTGTCTGTCTTCTGTTTTCTCTTCTCAACCTAGATTCATCCAATCAGAGGCTGAATGTGGTTTCAATGGCATTTTGTCAAATATGCTTAATTTTGATGGGGCAATTAAGTGGGTCCAGGACTGCAGATAAGCTTCCTGTATGATTTATTTCAGATTTTAGTTCTCCCCTCTGTCTTTTTTTTTAATTTTATTTGTTTATTCATGAGAGACACACAGAGAGAGGCAGAGATATAGGCAGAGGGAGAAACAGGTTTCCTGCAGGGAACCCAATGCAGGACTCAATCCCAGGATCCCAGGATCATACCCTGAACCAAAGGCAGATGCTCAGCCACTGAGTCACCCAGGCATCCCCTCCCTTCTGTCTTTTTAACACCTTCTCTTCCTGTTTCTCTCCATTTCTGTCTCTGACTCTATATCTCTGTCTCTGTCTCTGTCTCTCTCTCTCTCTCTCACACACACAAACACACACATACACACGGACAGGTGGACATATAAACTTACATGCTAATAGGCAACTGCATACTCACTAGTGAGAGAAATCAATTTTCTATTAATGATGAGCTTATGGTTGTGTATTGTCAGTTTAAAACTGTCCCATTGAATGTAAGCTTGTTTTGTATTGTTAATAAGTTATGGGAATTTTAAGATATGTTACCTACATATTCTCGTGTCCTTACCCAAGGAGCATTTAGTCAAGTGGTCAAACAGAAAGCAATGAAAGGAATATTCACTCTTCCAGGTACTATAGTAAGCACTGGGTTAAATATGGACTGATAAGTTAGGTTCCTTAATATCAAGGAGACAATACTGGATAATGTCATATTACAAATGTTAAAAATACACACAACTAGCATACAGAAGTGCTGTGACACAGTATGTAGGCCCTACCTTTATTTCAGAAGTGGATGCCAGGTAATTTTTCTCCAGAAACTTGTATACAATTAGATATTTTAGAGGGAAAAAGTAAACATGATACACGAATGTGAATTTCTTATAAGAGTTCAGAACCACACATTTTGTCATGTGAAAATTCTTACTTGATAGATAATGCCCCCAAAACAAAAGTTGCTTTGTATTTATTTCTCAGAAATTTTCGATTATTAAAATCTGCTTGGGGAACCTGGGCGGCTCAGTCAGTTAAATATCTATCTGCCTTTGGCTCAGTTTGTGATTCCATGGTCCTAAAACCAAGCCCCACGTTCGTCTCCCTACTCAGTGGGGAGTCTGCTTCTCCCTCTCTCCCACTTTCCACCTCCCTCTTTTGTTCTCTTTCATACTTTCTGATATAGTATGAAAATGAGGAATAAAATGTTTCAAATGCACTGAATATTGAATACGTAATTATATTTGTTCAGTGGGATTCAATTTAGTAATATATAAACTTTTAATAAAAATGACCAGTTTTCATATTTTTGCTATTAATATGTTGTTACTCATAACATATAGTCTAATTATTCTTTGCTTCAAGAGAATGGGGTAGACTCACTCACAATTCTTACTAAACCCATTATTGGAGAAATTATAAAAAATAAGGTTTTCCTGGACAAGGTGATACATAAATGTATTAAAATAATAGAGTAAATTAAAATTATTTGGAATTACACCTTTAATGAAAGTGTGGTTATTTTCCACATCCCTAGCACATCTCTCTCCTATTGTATTTCTCCTTCATTTACCTTTTCCTGTACGAGGTTCCCTTGGATAATATCACATAGCTCAGTTTCCCTGCCTCAAGTCCATTTTTTTTCCTACTGTGGAAGTGTTATTACATGTTCCAGTACATTACAACTTTACTTTCCTATGTTGACCTGAGCAAGAATACATACCTGTCTCAGTGGCAGATTTGAAGGATTTCACTATTGCTGAGCAAAGGAAAAAAAGGGAAAATATCCAATAGATCAAGAAGAAATTAGTACTATTTTTTTCACTCCTGAGGTCCTACTGCAAATCTTTTTTTTTTAATTAATTTATTTATTTATGATAGGCACACAGTGAGAGAGAGAGAGAGAGAGAGAGAGAGAGAGGCAGAGACATAAGAAGAGGGAGAAGCAGGCTCCATGCACCGGGAGCCCGACATGGGATTCGATCCCGGGTCTCCAGGATCACGCCCTGGGCCAAAGGCAGGTGCCAAACCGCTGGGCCACCCAGGGATACCCCTACTGCAAATCTTAAATGATGTATCCATTTCCTTTGCAGAATATCTGCTCTGAGCTGACACTTGCTTAGTGCTAATAATGCTTTCCATACAATTACAGTTTCAATTCCCTGCACTGCCTTTACACCCTCTTGATATTTCTCTCTAGATCTCTCAGACAGCAATGAGAACACATACTCACAACCTTCCTACATGTATTCACCTCCTTGTGCTTTATAATGGTTGAAGAACACATTCTCATAGACAAATATAGAACAAAAAATAGTAACAGTATGTGAGCAAGGACTATGATGCAATTCTCCTGAGGAATGGACAAGTGACAAAATCATATTGTTTACAAGTCACACAATTTATCCACTTCTCCCTTTATTCTGATTATTATTATTACTGTTTTTATTGGGGAAAGCATACATAAGAAGCATGAAGCTGGATGCTTTGCACACAGAGAACCCGATAAGAACTATCCACTCATGGAGTGTGGTAGAAGTCTACAGGCAAGGATTTTTATCTTCATTGTTGAAGGAAAGAATGTCTAAAGGAAACACGTTCTAGACTTTTTATTGCATGAAAATTATAAATACATTGGTTATTGCTTTTTGCATTGTGACTAACATAGACTAAGAACAGATGTGTTACACAGACTTCCCTTTAGATTCTGTGTGTGGTGAGGACATTGTAGTGGAAGAGGAAAGATAGTCTTATAATAAAATAATGAATGTAAGGACAGAATTCTAAGACTATAATTCATCCTGTGAAATTATCTATGGTATTTCTGAATACCATAGATAATACCATATCTCCTCTGAAGGAGATAAGGGGACAAAACAAAAATCACTAATTTTTTCTTATCAAACAGTGGTTTATACCCAGGGTCTGCCTCCAGTTGTGTGATATTGACCAAATGACTTAAATTTTGTTACAGTATTCCTTTCATCTATGAAAACAATACTTAGACCTGTGATATGTATATTTATGAAAATTCATGATATGTGGCATATAACAAACACAATAAATTATGGCTAACATACATTTATTTGTTATATGTCATTAATTTTCATAAATTTAAAACCCTTTGTTATCTGGGAAGTTCTCACCTTTCAGATTCTTCTTTTGCTACCCTCACTAACTTTATAAGTCAGTAAAGAAGAAACAAAACAAGTAACTCTTTATGAACATACAATTGAAAAAGAAAAACACAAACACATTGTTTGTACTAGTTTTTCTTCCAAAGTGAATATGCAATTTCATGCTGCTGTCTTTGGGCTGGATATTTTACTAAACTTAATGGATTTCCCTCTTCTTTAATGGGTAAAGTCTTTCTTCTCCTTACCTTTACATGAAATAACATTTTCCTAAATTTTGTTCACATAAGCATTGCAACCACAGTAAAATATCATAAATTCACATATTGAACAATTTAGCAAACATTATTCAATTTACATTTTCCAAACATCATCCAAGTTATGGTCAATCGATGTGATCACAAATACTCAAAGCTATTAACTCATAAAGAACCAATTATCCTATAATTCATACCTGTCTCAAACAGTGCTACAAAAGTAACAAGGGAAATTGGACTTTGGTCTGTTTGGAGTTTACCATTGTATATGGGCAGAATTTTACATCACTGAAAATAAAACAACTTAAAAAAACTTTTGTCATCATATTTAGATGAGAGAGTATTTTGGTTGAGAAAGTATAACTGGGATCCCCCCCTTTTTTTCTTTATTTGACAGAGAGTGTGTGTATGTATATGCAAGTGACAGAGGGGCAGAGGTAGAGGAGAGAGAGTCTTCAAGCAGACTCCCCACAGAGCATGGAACCCAGTGTGGGGCTTGATCCCAGGACCCTGAGACCATGACCTGAGCTAAAACCAAGAGCTAGCTGCTTAACCGACTGAGCCACACAGGTACCCCATAAAACTAAGAATTCTATCCTACAACTTTACAACAACAAAAAAGCAAATTTTAAAAAATGGGCAAAGGACATGAATAGACATTTCTCAAAATTATATATATATATCTATATATATATATATATTTGAACAATTATCACATGAAAAGGTGTACAATACCACTAATAGTGAAATGAAAAATCAAAACCACCACGAGATGCCAGTTTACAATCATGAAGATGGCATTGTAAAACAAACAAATGAACAACAACTGAGAAAATAGCAAGTGTTGGAAAAAATGCAGAAAAATTAGAACCTTTGTATATTGCTAGTTGGTATAGAAAACGCTGTGGGTGTGGTTTAGCGCCTGCCTTTGGCCCAGGGAGTGATCCTGGAGTCCTGAGATCGAGTCTTGCATGGGGCTCCCTGCATGGAGCCTGCTTCTCCCTCTGCCTATGTCTCTCCCTCTCTCTCTCTCTGTGTGTCTCTCATGAATAAATTTTTAAAAATAAATAAAAAAGAAAGAAAATTCTGTGGGAAATAATATACAGTTCCTGAAAATTTTCAACATAAAATTAGCATATGATCTAATAATTCCAGTTCTTATTATATACCCAAAAGAATGGAAAACAGGGACTCAAACAGGAATTAGCCCTCCAATATTCACAGCAATGTTATTTACAATAACTAAAAAGTGGAAATAATCCAAATGTGCATGGATAAACAAAATGTGATATATTCACACAATATAATATTGTTTAGCCTTAAAGGAATGTAATTCTGATGCAGGTCATAGCAGGAATGAACCTTAACTACATTATAGCGAGTGAAATAAACCAGACACAAAATCAAAATGACTGTGTGACTCCATTTAAATCAGGTACCTAGAATAGTTAAACTCACAGAGACAGAATATAGAATTGTGGTTGCCAGGGGTTGAGGTAGGGCAAAACGAACCTTTATTGTTTAATTGGTACAGATTTTTAATTTGAGATAATGAAAAAGCTCTAGAGATGTATAGTGGTGATGGTAATACGACAGTGTAGATATATTAATACCACTGAACTGTGCAATGAAAAATGATTACAACTGTAAATTTCGTTTTTTAAGATTTTACTTATTTATTCATGAGAGACACAGAGGGAAGCAGAGACACATAGGCAAAGGAAGAAGCAGGCTCCCTGCAGGGAGCCCAAAATGGGACTGGATCCCAGGACCTCAGGATCACGCCCTGAGCCAAAGGCAGACGCTCCACCGCTAAGCCACCCAAGTGTCCCACACATGTAAATTTCATGATGTATATTTTATCTTGCCAAAAATAAAGACCTTATAATATTCTCCTTAAACTAAAAAAGAAAAAAAAAAACCCATAAAAGTTCCTATGGATTCCAAATCAAAGGAGTTAAATTTCAAAATGGAGATCATGGTAGGCTGAAGGTGTTTATGTCTTAAACTCCAGAACCTATGAATATATTAGCTTACATGGTAAAAGGGTGCATATGTGATTAAACTGAGGACCTTGAGACAGTGAGAATTTTCTGCATTATCCAGGTAGAACTAATGAAATCATAGGTTCAGGGAGGGAGGTACACTCAGGTCACATAAGAGACAACAGAAAGAAGTAAAGGCCATTTTAAGGCTACAGCCAAGGAACGAATAAACCTCTAGAAAACAGATTTCCCCATATTTTCTCTAGAAGAACAGAATCATACGACCCATTTTGGACTTCTAGCTTCCACAATGGTAAGCTAATAGTTTTATGTTTCCTAAGCCACTAGATTTGCAATCATTTGTTACAGCAGTATTAGAAAACTAATACAACAATAACCTTAAAATCTGTTGAAGAAGCAGGTGCAGCTTTCAGGATGAAGCAAGATTAATCCTATAGAGATTGTTATATTGATGGATTATAGTTTAAATCTCCAAGATTTAAATCTCCAAGATTGCTGCATTACTTGCAGTAATCCTAGCATAGGTGCAGGATTTGATGAGTGAAGTGAGGTCTTTTCAATGAAACACTGATAACTGGATTCTAAAACACAGGAGCATAGAGACGAAACAGAAAATGTCTTTATTCTCAAGTTGGTTCACATCTAGTTGGAGAAAAATGAAACAGACATAATCCAATATTTCTGGATTATGTTAAAGATCCTATGTGAAACAAGTAGTTTGGACAACATTTCAAGATCATTTTGTAATGGGATTACAAATCTTTATAGACCCATGGAATAAGGATTTTATTGAATTAAATTCTCTTCTGCATTATGGTGGTATTTAATATTTGCTTGGCAGGAGCATGGTGAAATCATTTACAGTTGCCTCTATCTAGAAGACAAAATACCCCAATTGGTTGGGGCAGGTAGCGAATAATTTTCCCATATAATTAAAAATATGCATAGGGTTCAAGTTCATATAAATTTAAAAATAATTCCAAATGGTAAAATGCAGATGATTCTGGACAATCTCATGCTAAATTAATGCTTTGGAGCTCCATAAGCATCTCTGGAAATGAATTCACAAAGATGAAGTTCACCGTCTTCCTAAAAATACAAAAAAGGCATGGAAAAATATATATAGCAGTACCAGTATATTCGTTCAGGATTCATTTACTCATTCTTTTTTAAAGAAAAATCATATTGAGAATGCACTTTGAATCCTGGTTAATGCTACTTAGGATATAATGGTAAAGAAAATAAAATAAAACAAACACAATTGACCCCATCCTTCAAATATTTAGAGTCTAAAAGAGAAAATAATCAACAAAAATAATAAATTCATCAAATCACTACAATGTACACTTTAAATATCTTATGGTTTTCTATGTATGTATATTTATTCCTCAATAAATTCCTTTATTCCTCAATAAATCTGAAAAAATAATTAATGCAATAGTATGTATATTGAAACAGTAGAAACCCAAGTGACATAACATGTTAGGAATGCTTTTCTGCTTCAGCTGAGGCTTAAGGTATGGATAGAAATTAATCAGAAAAATGTGAAATTTATGTGAAGATGATATATGGTCAGAAATGAAAGTAGACTGGAAGAGCTAGACCTATATTATTATATTACACTATATTGTAAGGAAGGCAGGTTCTACAAGATTATGGAAATTCTTGAAACCTGGACCTTATCTTAAGGGTAATTAAGAGTTCTTGAACAATTTTATTTAATATATTGTTTCTTACTGGAAAATCAATTTGGACCATTATCCAAGATATACTTTTACTTGAAACTTCAGATAACTCAATCATTTTGGGAGAATAATTTAGACATAACAAAAGAGTTTGAATACCAAAATTTAAATTCTGATTGGAATTAAGCCTCAATTTCCTCTTATTCAAATGCGGACCAAAATGAGCTCATTATTAGTAAAACTAGTACTTGCTGAGAGCTTTTTCTGCTCTAAGAACTTCACAGGTATGTTATCTCATTTATTTTTTTTTTTTTTATCATCATCTATAGCATGGAGGTGTGGAAACTAATGCACACAGAAAATAAGGAAGTTGCTCAAGGTTACTTATTTAGAAAGTTTTGGAGTGTGTATTTGAATTTATCCTTAAGCACTATGTGTTGAGAAGGTATATGATAATTTCATACTTCTGCATGAATAGGACTTTCTGAACAAAAAATTATTTGCAACAGAGATAATGGACAAGTCTTAGAAATTGAAGAATTATTGATTAGTGTTGTCAGGGGCTCAGGGAGGGTGAAATGAGTAGTGGCTACTAATGAAGATGTTCTATATTAAGTTATAGAGATGGTTTCACAACTCTGTAAATATACTAAAAATTATTCAATTGTACAATTTAAATAGGTGGCTTTTATTGTATATGAATTATATCTCAATAAAGCTATTAAAGTATAAACAAAAATGTATTAATTTTAACAAGAAAAGATGGGATCTTGTAACAGTTCCTCCACATTCTTGTCCATTAAAGAACTGGGGAAATGGTTGTTACCCAGTACCCAGAAAAAAATTTCAAACAAGCACCAAAAGGATGCTTTTTTCCCCTATTTATCTGGCATACAAAAGAAAGCAACTTTCAGTTGGAGATATTCTCTTTTGGAAGTTGTACAATTTAGGTTATGACATGTCTATGAGATATGTCCTCTTGAAAGATTGTAGCTTACTAATGAACACATTGAAATTGAACATCTGAACCATAAAGGTCAGGTGATCCATTTATGGTCAGTTGACTCCCAGTAAATAATATTTAGGGGAAAAACAATAGTCTTCATTAAACTGCCAGACAATTGGGCTCTCAACACATGCATTAAAACTATATTGAACTTGGCCACAGTAACTTCTTGCAAGATACATCCACGAAGGCAAGAGAAACAAAGGTGAAAATGAACTATTGGGACTTCATCAAGATAAGAAGCTTTTGCACAACAACAACAACAACAACAACAACAACAAAAACAGTCAACAAAACTAAAAACCTACAGAATGGGAGAAGATATTTGCAAATGATGTATCAGATAAAGGACTAGTATCCAAGATCTATAATGAACTTATTAAACTCAACAGCAAAGAAACAAACAATCCAATCATGAAATGGGCAAAAGACATGAACAAAAATCTCACAGAGGAAGACATAGACATGGCCAACAAGCACATGAGGAAACGCTCTGCATCACTGGCCATCATGCAAATACAAATCAAAACCACAATGAGACACCACCTCACACCAGTGAGAATGGGGAAAATTAGCAGAGCAGGAAACCACAAATGTTGGAGAGGATGTGGAGAAAGGGGAACCCTCTTGCACTGTTGGTGGGAATGTAAACTGGTGCAGCCACTCTGGAAAACTTTGTGGAGGTTCCTCAAAGAATTAAAAATAGACCTGCCCTACGACCCAGCAATTGCAGTGCTGGGGATTTACCCCAAAGATACAGATGCAGTGAAATGCCGGGACACCTGCACCCCGATGTTTCTAGCAGCAATGTCCACAATAGCCAAACTGTGGAAGGAGCCTCGGTGTCCATCGAAAGATGAATGGATAAAGAAGATGTGGTCTATGTATGCAATGGAATATTACTCAGCCATTAGAAACGACAAATACCTATCATTTGCTTCGACATGGATGGAACTGGAGGGTATTATGCTGATTGGAGTAAGTCAATCAGAGAAGGACAAACATTATATGGTCTCATTCATTTGGTGAGTATAAAAAATAGTGAAAGGGAATAAAGGGGAAAGGAGAAAAACTTAGTGGGAAATATCAGAAAGGGAGACAGAACATGAGAGACTCCTAACTCTGGGAAATGAACAAGGGGTGGTGGAAAGGGAGGTGGACGGGGCGTGGGGGTGACTGGGTGATGGGCACTGAGGGGGGCACTTGATGGGATGAGCACTGGGTGTTATGCTATATGTTGGCAAATTGAACTCCAATTAAAAAAAATAAAAATAAAAATAAATAAACCCCTGCATACATATACCATACACAAATACTTACTTTCAGTGCATTACTGACCTAAATGGAATACAAAACTATGAAACTCTTAGAAGAAAGCGTAGGTATAAATCTTTTGAGTTTGTATTACACTCTTAGGTACCATACCATACCAACAGCCTGAGGAATAGAGAAAAAAATAGGGGCACCTGGTTGGCTCAGTGGTTGAGCATCTGCCTTTGGCTCGGGTCCTGATCCCTGAATCCAGGGGTCCAGTCTTGCATTAGGCTCCCCAATAAGGAGGCTGCTTCTTCTGCCTATGTCTCTGCCTCTTTCTGTATGTTTCTCATGAATAAATAAAATATTTTTTTAAAAAAAGGGAAAAAATAGAAAAATTATACTAAATCAAAATTATTTTACACTTTAAAGGCACCCTCAAGAAAGTGAAAAGACAACCCAGAGACTGGGAGAAAATATTTATAAATCATAGATCTGGTAAATGACTCATGCAGAATATGTAGAAGACCTTTAAAACTAAATAAAAAATATGAGTAAAATCACAATATTATAAGTTACTAATCTTTAAGGAAATGTGTACCAAAACCACCAGACCATTCACACCCACTGGATTGGCTATATTCAAAAACATAATATAAGTGTTGGTGAGATTATGAAGAAATCACAATCATAATATGCTGATAGTGGGAATGAAAATATTGCAGCAGTTTTGGAAAATGGTTTAGCAGTTCTTCAAAATGCTAAAAAAAAAAAAAAAAAAAAAACGCAAACAAACAAATATTCACATGACCCACTGGTGTCTACCCAAAAGAATTGAAACATATGTCTGTACCAAGACTTATACATGATTGCTTATCACAGCTTTATTCACAATAGTCAATAAATAGAAACAATGGCCATCAACCAATGAATACATGGAAGCATTGGAGTTAAAGAAGACTACCAATGTGACCAATGTCACATGGAAAACATGACTCTCTGCATGCAGGTCCTGAGAAAAGGATGAAGAAGGACATCTTGCACATTTTAATTGCAATATAATCCATTAGAGTTCCACCCACTAGAAAATGGTAATACTCTTGATGAATAAGTACTAACTCTTTAATAATTTAAAATAGTTTTTCTTTTTTTAACATCTATTTATTTATTTATGATAGACATAGAGAGAGAGAGAGAGAGAGAGAGAGAGAGACAGAGACAGAGACAGAGGCAGAGACACAGGCAGAGAGAGAAGCAGGTCCCATACCGGGAGCCCGACACGGAACTCGATCCCGGGACTCCAGGATCGCGCCCTGGGCCAAAGGCAGGCGCCAAACCTCTGAGCCACCCAGGGATCCCTAAAATAGTTTTTCATAGGTATATGATATTGCACTTTTCAGCAACGAATTGGAACACTGAAATGTGTTACAATATGGATGAGCATCAAAAGCATTATGCTCAAATAAAGAAGTCAAACAAAAAACAAAATACATGTTCTGTATGATTCTATATGTAAGACATTTCCAAACTGGAAAATCTATAGAGACGGTAAGTAGAAAAGTGGTGGCCAAAGATTGGGGGTGAAAATAGAAAGTGGTTTTAAATAGGAATAAGTTTTCTGTTTTACGTGATCCATATTCTAAAATTAGATTCTGGAGATGGTTGCAAAACTGAAAATATACTAAAAATGGTGAATTCATGGTGGTGTTAATTGTATTTCAATAAATTTAGGTCATTCTCACATGATTTTGACATACTTTTATCTATCTTTAAAATACCTTTCCATTTCGATTCATTCATCTAATGCTTCCCTAATATTTTTATCACTTTCTTTTCAGACATTTTTTGATGATTTGACTATATTCTATTTTAATGTTCAAGTATTTTAGCATACTCATGCTTGATCAAGGCTTTCATCCTCATGATCTCAAATACCATGTTTATGACCATGACTTGTAAATTTCTTTTTTTTTTTAATTTTTATTTATGATAGTCACACACACACACACAGAGAGAGAGAGAGAGGCAGAGACACAGGCAGAGGGAGAAGCAGGCTCCATGCACCGGGAGCCCGACGTGGGATTCGATCCCGGGTCTCCAGGATCGCGCCCTGGGCCAAAGGCAGGCGCCAAACCACTGCGCCACCCAGGGATCCCGACTTGTAAATTTCTTATCCAGCTTTATTTACTCTTCTCATCAGCTACATGATATCTATATCTAACCCCTGCTGAACATCTCTTCTTCAGTGTACTTTGGGAAGAACAAATAAATAAAAAAGACTATATCAAAAACAATTCCCATTCATCCACACTTTGGTTATCTTAGTAAATGACTATAGGATCTCTGTAGCTTCTCATTTTAAAAATCTAAACATGGTCAGCCTGGGTGGCTCAGCAGTTTAGCGCTGCCTTCAGCCCAGGGCCTGATCCTGGAGACCTGGGATCAAGTCTTGTGTCAGGCTCCCTGCATGGAGCCTGTTTCTCCCTCTACCTGTCTCTGCCTCTCTTTCTTTTTCTGTGTCTCTCATGAATGAATAAATAAAATACTTCAAAAAAATAAAAAATAAAAATCTAAACATGACTGGC
Source organism: Vulpes lagopus (assembly GCF_018345385.1). Classification (NCBI taxonomy): domain Eukaryota; kingdom Metazoa; phylum Chordata; class Mammalia; order Carnivora; family Canidae; genus Vulpes; species Vulpes lagopus. The sequence goes on from NC_054838.1 coordinate 21,588,737, forward strand.
ATCTCAATTTCTCTTATTCCTCACAATCAATGAATCACCACACCTTTTGACCCCACTTATTAAATATATCTCATATGTACCCGTTTCTTGCAACTCCTTGAACAGACCCTTGTTCAATCACTATTGTATGCTTTTATTAAGACACTTCTCTCTTGTCTTCTGCTGTCAACTCTTCTCCTTCATATCTAATTGGTACAGGACTGATCTTCTTAACATATATGATTGATTTTTCACCATTCTGATTGCAATTCACTAGTAGTTGCATATTGCCCTAAGGATTAAAACTTATCTTTCCTAACATTGCTCCTATCTACTTTTTTTACTTTTATGCTTGAATCTCATAGTTGTTTATTCACTTACTTTTTCATAGAGTGTGGTGTATTCTCAATGTTTTTGCTTCTTCTTCTGATTGACTGAAAACTCCTTCTTTTTCATATTCTTCTGGTTGCTTACCCTCACTCTTCAAGGTTCAACTATATGTTACTTTTTCAGGGCAGTCACTACCCAATTCCTCTTTACTCTGATTAGAGTCCCCAGTTAGGCTTGTCACTGCATTCCTGATTTCTCACTAATGATATTAATCATAATTTTTAACACTATGTATGTATAACTTATGCCTGTGTCACCTGTTATACAAGGCAAAGTACTTGTTTTGCTCTCCACTGCTTTCCTGTACCTGAGCAGTGCCTAGCACTGTGTCTGAAACACTAGGGGTACTTACTCAATATTTGTAATGGATTTAAAAATGCTCTACAGATATGTCAAACTCAGTGTGTTCAATGAGGTTTCCAGGATCTCATTGCATAAATAATACTCTTTCTTTGCATTATCTCATCATCAATTTGATTTCACAAAACAAAAACATGAGCATCAACCATGAAACTACTCTGTTCAGGAAGGCACATGCAATTATTAAGGTGTGTCCATAGGTCCTAATATTATTCTATACCTTATATCCATTTTCACAATCATTGGTCTAGGAGAAGCACCATCAGTTCTCAATAAGGCTTTTGCAGGAGTTTCCAAACTAAAATATTTTCCTGTAGACTATGAAGAATTTAAAATACCATGAAGGAGGCAGCCCTGGTGGCCCAGCAGTTTAGTGCTGCCTTCCGCCCAGGGCGTGATCCTGGAGACCTGGGATCCAGTCCCATGTCAGGCTCCCTGCATGGAGCCTGCTTCTCCCTCTTTCTCCCTCTGCTGGTGTCTCTGCCTCTCTCTCTCTCTCTCTCTTTCTCTCTCTCTCTCTCTCTCTGTGTGTGTGTGTGTGTGTGTGTGTCTCATGAATAAGTAAATAAGAAAAATAAAATAAAATAAAATACCATGAAGAAATCCAAGTGATATTCAGTGAAAAAGTGAAGAATGAGAGTTTTATGTGGAAAAGGTCATAATTTTATAGCATGGAAAGAAGTAAGAATAGAATCTTTGAGATAGCAAGATTTCATATATTTTTATTTCAAAATTCCTGTGATAGAATTGCATTAGTCACTAATGGGGAAAAAATAATAGAGGTGAGGAAGGCTCAGCATCATAGTTTCAAATGTTCCTCACCTCACCTGTAGGAATAAAGAAACTTTGATTTTGCTGTATTATGTATTTTTATATTGTTGTTACTGTAAAAATAGAAGTGGTAACTTCCAAGGCCTTTATATATTAGAATGCAAAACATAAACCTAACAATTTGATTTTGAAATAAAAAAATTAATGCCATTATAATTGCACCCTAAAAATCAAATATTTGGCATCAAACCTAAAATAAAATGCTCAAAATGTTAGAATGAAAACTACATATTAATAATGGGAAGATCAAAGAATACACAAATTTAAATGTATCCCATTTTCATGGATTGGAATGAATCCAAGCTAATTTTCCTCAGGTTTTTTTTTTTTTTTTTTTTGGTTCAACACAATCTTAATATCTCAGCAAATTTTATCCACATAATTACAAATGTATTCCAATATTTAAATATATAGGCAAAGTAACTATAGTAGCCAGAAGAAATTTAGAGGACTTTGCTGGATTTTAAGACTTTTTAAAATAAAGCCACAATATTCAAGGTAGTGTGGTGTTGTGAAAGGAGACATAGATTAATACCAGAATAGAGAGGTCAGACACACCACATAAATATATTCATCTGATTTTGGCAAAAATTCAAAGACAAACCAATTGAGAAAGGGTAGTTTTTTTCAAAATGGAAGTGCTGGAAGTTAAAAATAAACTTTGCATCATATATAAAAATTAATTCAAAATGGATTATAGAACCAAAGGTAAAACATACAACTTCTAGGAGAAAACAAGAGAAACACTTGTGACCCGGATTTGACACTGACTTTGTAGATATAACAAAAATAGCACACACCTTCACAGAAAAAAATATATAAATTAGAATCTGTCAACATTAAAAAACAACGCTATGTTTTGCAGAAGTCACTATTAAGAGAAATAAAGGACAATTTACAACCTGAAAATAACTATTTGCAAATCATGTATCTGCTAAAGGTTTTGTAATCTAAATGTGTAAAAAACTCATCAAATTCAGGAAGAGGAAAAGAACTTCATCACAAAAGAGAAAATTGTTTGAACAAGCACTTCACCAAGAGGTATATATACAACAAGTAAGCATGTGGAAAGATGCAAAAAATATCATAAGAGAAGTACAAGTTAAAAACCACAATGATGCATCCCTACACATCTATCAACATAGCAAAACAAAAGAAAACAAACAAATGAAAACTTGGCCATACAAAGTATCAGCCTAGAACACTGCTGGTCCCAATGTTAAATGGTAGGTTGCATTGGAAGACACATTGGCAGGTATTTTAGGAAGTTAAATAAATATGTACCATTTGATTTAACTGTTCTCTCTCTAGCTATTACCTGAGATGAAGTATTGGTTTGGTAATTTCCAGTTTATTTATTCACAAGAGACACAGAGAGGCAGAGACATAGAGGAAGAAGAGGCAGGCTTCATGCAGGGAGCCCGATGCAGGACTTGATCCTGGCACCCCAAGATCATGCACTGAGACGAAGGCAGACGCTTAATCACTGAGCCACCCAGGTGTCCCAGTTTCCAGTTTAAAAAGTCACTTATATTGTAAAGAAAGGTATAAGAGATAAAAACATTGTAAGAGTCAGAAAAAGGAGAAATCTCATACAGAATAATGAGATACATAAAAATTAAGAAAAATATAAGAAGTACAACTAAAAAGGTGCATGATTTAGAGAGGGGCTAAACAATGTGGAATGCGCAAAAAAAAAAAAAAAAAAGTTCTCATTCCTCCTAGCTTGTTAGGACTCTCTTGGCTAAATTGTAATGTTCTGCAAAGTTAAACTACTTTAATCAGTCCATTTCCTTTGGGATGTTATGGAAACAGTTGTGGGACCCAAGAGAAAAATTAGCAATGCATTTCACAGTTTACTGAGGATAATGACCGCCATGTCAAAAGAACACACAGATCATGCATTATCTTATTTTAGGAATGAACAGGGACTCCCCGAAGTCCAGCCCCAAATCCAAACCCTATGGACCCATTAACATCATTATTTCTGCATTAAAAACCCTAGTCTCTTGGAATATCTACTCACTGGTCTTCAAAAATTTCTGTCAAGACAATGGATTTTTGCCCAAAGGAATACAGAAACAGGTTTCTGTGTTTCTTGAGTTTATGACACTTAAGGAAATTGTATTATATTTTAATTTATTTTCCTCTCAAAGCAAACAAACATTACTAGAAATTCAGGGATTATAAATCAATTTAATTTGTAGCAACTTTCTAGGAATATTTTCAATCATCTACTATGTCTCCCATCTCTATCTTGAATGTCAGTAGTTCCAGATTTATTCTCACTGGTTTTCCTGGCCTCGAAGTTCACTATCTCTGGATCTCCATCCCTTTCTCCTCCATCTATGCTATGGTCTTCCTGGGAAACTGCATGGTGCTGCATGTGATCCGGACTGAGCCAAGCCTGCACCAGCCCATGTTCTACTTCCTGGCCATGCTGGCCCTCACTGACCTGTGCATGGGGCTGTCCACTATGTACACAGTACTGGGGGTGCTGTGGGGGATCATTCGTGAGATCAGCCTGGATTCCTGCATTGCCCAGTCCTACTTCATCCATGGTCTGTCCTTTATGGAGTCCTCTGTCCTCCTTGCTATGGCTTTTGACCGCTACATTGCCATTTGCAACCCATTACGCTACTCTTCCATCCTCACTAATGACAAAATCATGAAAATAGGGGTGACAATCTTATGTAGGAGTTCTTTACTCATACCTCCAGTTATCATTCGTCTAAAGTTCTTAAATTATTGCCACCCCCATATCCTTTCTCATTCTTTCTGCCTGCACCAAGACTTAATTAGGATGGCCTGTTCAGACATCCGTTTCAACAGCATTTATGGTCTGGCCCTAGTAATCAGCAACCTATTGTTGGATGCAGTGCTCATACTTATCTCCTATATCATGATCTTGCATGCAGTCTTAGCTATTGCATCACGGGAGGAGAGAATCAAATCTTTGCAGACCTGTGTATCTCACATCTGTGCTGTTTCAGTTTTCTACATCCCAATCATTGGTCTGACTATGGTGCATCGCTTCGGGAAACACCTCTCACCATTGGTTCATGTCCTCATGGGCAACATCTATATCCTTTTCCCACCCCTGATGAACCCCATCATTTATAGTATCAAGACCCAACAAATACGAAGGAGAGTCCAGAGATTGTTTTATCTGAAAAGAATGTAAGTCTTGAGGTCAACTGTGAATCTATATACAAGTCAACAAGTGGAGCTTAAAAGGGTAAGAGTCAGTAAATAATAATAAATATATTTGATGACTTTTTTTGTATGTTTTCCATGTTACTCCCTCTCTGTTTCTCCCCACAACCATAACTCAATGAAACTGACTGGGCTATATTATGAACAGTTTTATAAATCAGAAAATATATATCTATTTTGTCTGAGAATTATGTTAATGTATAAAATGCATTCACTACTTAAACGTGTATCTTATTATGTCCAATTGAGTGAAGGTAGCTGGGATCCATCCACTACAGAAAAGATAAATTTTACTGGTTTAAGTCCTTTAAGCAATTACTAAAATGTTGACAATGATCTTAGTCCATTTCTACTACTCTAGGTAGCATTCTTGTTTATTGTTCAGCCATTCTCCTTGCTATCCGCTTTAGCCACATGGTCATATAAGGGAGTAAATATCATAAAGAAATTGGAATATTTGGACCATTTGAAAAGTAGTGAGACGAACAACAAAAACCTAATCTTGATACAAGGATGCCTACCAGCCAAGCAATCTTTCCCTACTCCCTTCTGATGAATCATAATTGAACTAAAGATACTACAAACAGTAATTGCCAAGGTATAAAAATTGACTATTGTAATTAGTTTGTTTATCCAAATAATACAAATAGCAACTACTATTTGAAAATATTTCCTATGAGTCTACATATCATTTAAATTTCCTGCCTCAGTTAAGGGGGAAAAAAAAAGGAGTGAGAAAGCATAAAGTATTACTATGGCCAAGTGATACATGTTTTTTAAGTAAATTTTTTTTGAGAGAGAGAGAGCAGGAAAGGGGCTGACGAAGAGAGAGAGAGAAAGAGAGACAGAGAGAGAGAGAGAGAGAGAGAGAGAGAGACTCTCAAGCAGGCTTCACACAGCACAGGGTCTAACATGGGGCTCAATCTCACATCCCTGAGATCACGACCTGAGTTGAAGAGTCAGATGTTTAATTGACTAAGCCACTCAGGTGCCCCTAAATATGTTTCTAATTTATCTATCCATCATTATTATTATGATGGTGGTTATTTTAATTGTGGATATTATTGTTATCATTTTAAAGAGTTTATTTATTTATTCATGAGAGACACAGAGAAAGAGGCAGAGACCTAGGTAAAGGGAGAAGCAGGTTCCCCGTGGGAAACCTGATGCGGGACTTCATCCCAGGACTCCAAGATCACTATCTGAGCCAAAGGCAGATCACAACCACTGAGCCACCCAGGCACCCCTGTTATTTTTGTTCCCTACATGGATAGTTAAAAACACATGAAGGTTAAATGATAAATCATGCTTTGAGGACATAGTAAGTGATAGAATCTGGATATATTCTGTGCTTTAGTTTCAAATCACATGAAATTTCTTTCTAATCTTCCTTCTATACATTTTATTATGAAATTTATTAAATGGTTATGCAACCATCATAAAATATTTATCTCATAAATAAATGATCTCATAAAGATCACTAATGTAAATCCTGGATGGTAATATAATGTACATATTTAGACTCTGTTGGTATGTGGGTTTTCTCAAAATATTATTGCTCTACAATTAAATTTATATAATCAATGTAAAAGATGTATGTAAGGCAAGTTTTCTGAGGTATACTTACAAATAGTTACTTTTTCTATTTAGATGTACAGTATGATGAGCTCTAAAAAACATTTATAGTCAAGCAGTCACCATCATAATAAAGATATGGAATATTTCCATCACTCCCAAAAGTGTCCTTTTACCACTTTGAGGTCAATCTGCTACCACAACCCAGGTTCTGAAAGTCACTAAACTGATTTGTCATTCAGCTTTCCATTTAAGAGAGCATCATGTAAATCAAATTATAAACAATGTAATCTTTATGTCTGGATTCTTTCTCTTGCAATAATGCCTTTGAGATACATTTTTGTTCTTACCTATATGCACAGTTTATTTTTATGGCTGAATCTTATTCTATGGTATCACATAAACTGTTCATTTATCAATGTTGGTGTTTTACAGTTTTGATTTTGAATAAGGTTGCTAAAAGTATACATACTATATGATTATAAAAGTGTTTTCCCCAAAGTGGTAGGGTTTGTTTTGATGTTTTTATCTTTACTTTTAACAATGTAGCAATAATCACACTCATAGTAATCATCATCATCATCATCACTGTAAAAATAATGCTTAGTTTATATTTATCAGATACCTATTTTATACTAGACACTGTCAAATACTACCTTGATAGTGATTATCGCTATTAGTCTTCAGAACAATTCTACAGGGTAGATCATAATCATCCAAGTTAGCAGATGAGCAAATTGAATAAGGGCATTTTAAATTACTGGCAAATAACAGTGGGACAGTGCAGCTTCATACCACTATTACCTCCGTTACTACAATTTCATTTTATATAGCCTTATAGCCCATTGTTCAACTTGTTTTTGTTGTTGGTCCAGTTCATGATATAAGAATTTTAAGTTGTGTATTAATGTAAATATAGGTTTTCAAATGCATTACCAGTTGAGCCAATAATCTTAAATAGGCCATTCTTCTCTCAGCCAGTATTATGATATACCAAATCCTATGTAATAGGCTTTGTACTTTATCTCAAAAAGTCAAAAGTGGTGAGTTTTGTTTTGTTTTGATTTTTAGTGTTACCTTGTTCCAAGAGAATCTATCTATGCCAATGGTTGTCCAAAACTCTGATTTCCTACTTATAGGTTAATTAAAGTTTTCAAGTTTAAAAAATGTATTTTCTGTGGCAAAACCTAATCTATTTCAGTAACATTTCTGTCAATCGGAAATTTATACTCTCTGCTAGACTATCTTTCTTCCATAGCTTTCTGCCACTCACTCCTACTCTCATATGATTCCCTTATCACTTGCATTCAAGGGGAAGCCAACATGTCCACCAACACTGAGGAATTGGGTGAGAGATGGATGGACCCCTGGTCTGCATCTGTAGTACATGGCTGAGCCTTGTTGAATGAACCTCATCTTTCCTCCTCATTCTGTGTGGGTCTCTATCCTTTTTGCAGCTTCTGCTGAAATCCGATAATTTTCTCTTGGGTCCTTCTTATTGAGGCATCCAAAATATTGGATCTTACTCAACAAGCTCTGAAACCTGACCCATTTTCTCATACTTCCCCAACTGTAACACTTGTGTCTCTGGCCCTTGGCTACAGATCCCTTTTACCCTAGATAAATCAACTCCTTTTTCAACCACCCTGGTCAGCATTTGCCATGGTGCTTATATTCCCTACAGTGCTGTGAAGAACTCCTAAATTCATTTGTTGCCCTTGTGATACAGAAGAGTACCGGTTCTCTGACTGAATAGGCACATGGTCATCTTTACTCTAATGCTGCTCTCCCATGATGACATGAGACAACTTGCTAAGAAATCTCCCTTAGATATTTAAGCAGAAAATGAGGTATTCATCTCCCTTCACTTTTAGCTTCCTGATCAAAATTCATTGGGTTTCTTTGTCTTTATGCCCTGACACTTTGAATGAGGGCCAGAGCGTGTGCAGCTGAAACTGGGACCTTGAAGACTGCATCTTCCCTCTTCTTTCCCATCTGTGTCTCTCTCAGTCTCATGCTGAAAGGAGTTCTCCTACTCCTCTCTTGTGTCTAAAAGGAACTTCCTCTGCCTCCAAATCTCCTTCTTCCCTACCCTTATTCTAGTGGTACACTCTAACAGAAACACTTAATGACAGTAGACTTAGTGGAGGAAAAAAAAATCAGTAGTTTTCCAAAGGCAAAAGTGTCTTGGTATTTCAAATATATGGAATATATATGGAATTTAAATATTTTGGGACACCTGGGTGGCTCAGCAATTGCCAGGGCGTGATCCCGGGCTCCTGGGATCAAGACCCACATTGGGCTCCCTGAATGGAGCCTGCTTCTCTCTCTGCCTATGTCTCTGTCTCTGTGTGTGTGTGTGTGTCTGTCATGAATAAATAAGTAAAATCTTTTCTAAAAATAAAAAAATAAATATCTTTATTAAATATAGATATATAGATATTTTCTGATAGATTTCAACTAACTCTTTATGGTAATACTTCTCAATTTTGGCAACTTCTAGTTATTATAAAATAATCTTCACATATTTTTGGCATAAGTCAAGCTTTCTCCATTTATATCAATTCTCAACCTCAACATGACCCTTAAAATGTGCAATTAAATGGTTCTTTTTAAAAATTTACATAATATCAGTAAAATTCTATATATTCTTCCAGAATCTTTGTGCAAATATTTATGTATATATGATTCCATATACAAATATTTATGTGTATGTACATCCACTTATTTTTTTAAGATTTTTTATTTATGAGAGACACAGAGAGAGAGGCAGAGGGAGAAGTAGACTCCTGGAAGGGACCCCCAAATGGGACTTGATCCCAGGACCCGGGGACCACACCCCAAACCAAAGACAGATGCTCAACCACTGGACCACTCAGGTATCCCTACATCCACTCATTTATTTGAGATTCCCTGATATATACCATCTTATAACCTGAATTTCTCTTTAAAACATTTTAAGCTTAGGGGTGCCTGTGTGGCTCATATTTAATAAATATTTTATTAAATATTTATGTCATTTTACATCCCATGTTGCTTTAATTCCCTGATGAGTATCTTTTACTATTGCCAGTAACAGTCATAATTATGGCTCCTATCATGAAAAAAATGCAATTCATAATACATTTACATAATGACCAGGATGGTTACTACTACCTTTACATTTGATTTGAGGAGCAGATATGGATTCCAAAGCTTTAACTAACATATATGCTATTAGTTTTTAAATTTCTATCTCTAACAAAATCTTTCTCCTGGGATTCCTGAGTGGCTCAGTGGTTGAGCATCTGCCTTTGACTCAGGGCATGATTCTGGAGTCCTGGGACTGAATCCCCCATCGGGTTCCCTGCATGGAGCCTGCTTCTCTGCCTATGTCTCTGCCTCTCTCTCTCTCTCTCTCTCTCTCTCTCTCTCTTTCTCTCTCTCTCTATCATGAATAAATAAAATCTTTTAAAAAATAAAAAAACCTTTCTCTTGCTTCACACTGAAAAATTAAAATGTTTGATGCCCCAAGATTACCTAAATCATTATGTCTCGTAACTGACATTATGTGGAGAAAGAAACCTCCTTTCTCTACCCTGTAGGTCCAGTGTTTGTGGGATACAGATTGAATATATTACTGGCAATAATAGCAATAAATAACATTCTTTGATTTTCACTGTGTACTATGTACTCTTCTAGAAGCTTTGTGTAAATCGTCTCATTTAATACTTTCAGCAACCTTATAAAACAACCATATAAAAACAAATATAATGCTTACTATAAAGATACATACATAGAAACCCAAAGAAGGTAAATACTCTTTACCAAGGCGATACATCTGAAATTCAAAACTTAAACTTAAAAAAAAAAACTTAAACTTATAACTCAAATGCTCAACTACTAGATCACAATGCTGAATATGTATTATTTTCTCTGAACTATAAAAAATAACATGAAAAAATGGTCTGAAAGCCTATTTATGTGGGATTCCATTTTATCCATTTTTTTAGTGCATGGGTTGTATTTTTACTTTTCCTTTTCTTTACTTTTCCTATTTTTCTGTGTCAATATGAAACTGAAGATAGTTATTGAGTTATTGTGCTTTAAATCTGTTCTAACTAAACTCAAAATTTATAGTCTAAAGTGTCTTTGATCTGATACTGTCCTGAACAAAATCAGCAATAAAATAAATAAATAAGATTTTAATATGACCTCAAAAACTTACTGTTATTGTCCTCTCCTAATATTGGCATAATATAAAAATATCTGATATAATTTGAAGTACTCTGCAATTAGTACAGTTACAGAGAAAATGAAAAATTAAACTATATAGTTGACATCAGTATAATTTCTTGCTCACAGAAAAGATCTGGATAAACTTCTCCTGAATTTCCTTGGTCTTAACTCCATAAATGATTGGGTTGAGAGTGGATAGTATCACCACATAAAGATTGGCAAGGAGGATATGTACATGGAGTGGTATATTCTGGCCTCCAAATTGGTGAGCAAATGATGAAAAGGCTGGAGTATACAACAGTAAAATAACACAGACATGGGAGCCACAGGCACCCAGAGCCTTGAGTTGGGCATCTTGAGAAGAAATTCTAAACACCGTACAGAGTATAAAGGCATAGGAAATGATGACAAACATCGCATCCAGGCATGTAGAAAAAAGTGCCACAATCACCCCATAGTAGATGTTGACTTTGATGCTATCACAGGCATACCTGGCAATGCCCAAATGTTCACAATATGAATGATCAATAATATTTCTTCCACAGTAAGTAAGCTGATAAACCAGAAAAACCAAGGGAAGCAGATGAAAAACTCCTAATCACAGATGCAATGCCCATTTTTCCAATGATTGAGGGGCTTAGAATGGTAGTATATCTTAGTGGATAACAAATAGCTACATAGTGGTCGAATGCCGTGGCCAGCAATATGGCAGACTCTGCCACAAAGATGAAGTGTATAAAAAATCTCTGGGACACACAGCAACCAAAAGAAATACCCCATCTTAGAACCAGAAGATTGCTAGCATCTTTGGCGTGGTGACTGTGGAGAGAAAGATATCTGCCAGAGACAACATGGACAAGAAGAGGTACATGGGCTCATGAAGACTGCGTTCAGTGAAGATCAGAAATAATAAGAGGGTGTTGCCTACAACAGCAACTATGTACACGGAACAGATGGGATGGAAATCCATATGTGTGCATCTGTTAGTCCTGGGATCCCAATCATGGTGTAGCAAATATCTCTAAGGTTGGTGTGGTTGAAGAGATTGTCATCTTTTACTCTGTCTTCTGGTACTGGACACTGGAATTGAAAAGTGAGAGAGAGAGAGAGAGAGAGAGAGAAGGAGAGAGAGAGAGAAATAGAGAGAGAATGAAAAATCAGAGTTATTTTATCAAGTTTAAGTATGAATTTTGGCATTACAATAAAGTTATTGTCTTTAAAAAGGATTGGTAATCAGTAATGATTCAAGATGACAAGCCAGATAAACTTCACTGACATGAAAGTTACCATGATTTTATAGAGCTAATGTTACTGGTAATGCAAATGGTTATAACTATAATAATGAACATTTATGGGTTTATAATTTGGTCTAGACTATGGTTGATACATTATACTTATTGACTTAGCATCATACATGAAAGTCTCTTAAATGCTCTTGCACATCATGCCTTTCCTTCTTGTTTGAATGATCATTTCCACTGATTAACCTTGATCTCTTTCTGGTGATTAATCACACACTCCAGAAATAAAGTGTTCAGAATATTGGTTTGGCCTTTGTAGAGTTCAACCACCAAGTCATTAACAACCATTATTTCTGTAATTAAAATAAAGTCTTTCATCACCACGTGAAAATAACTTGGAGAGAAAGAGAAATAGATGTCTAGACAGTCCTTGCTTTGCCCTGTGCTGTATTAACTTAACATTGTACAAATTGGAATCATGTTCTCTCTTTCCATAGTCCTAGTATGCAGTTGAAACAATACTATGCGGAAGAACGACTCCTCTAACATCATTCTAACTCAGCATACAGTGTCCTATCTTCCACACACGTTACGTTTCTCCCTTCATTCTCTCTTGTCTCCACTGCATTTTTCTCCCATTTATTCCTTCGAGCTTGTGTTCAAATTTTGTCCTTTCTTTCCCTTCCTTTTTCCTTTTCTGGTCAAACTTTAATACCATTACTGGAGGAAAGAAAAAGGCAGCTCATAGGTAAATGAATAACAACAAAAAGGACTTGCAAACACATGCAAGAGTTAAATAAGTTAATGAATATTTCTTTAAGGTCTTCTGTGACTAATACTATACTAAAGAAGAAATTAAACATAAACCATATATATCCCCTATTTCAAGGAACTCCTACTCTTGTGAAGATCATAGGACATAGACACAAACAATCACCCTTCAAAGCAGATCAGGATAAGAATGATGGGAAACATATAGTCACATGTATATAACAGAAAAGACATTACCTTTAAGTAGGAGGTAATGCAAAGAATCACTGAAGTGTTGTCAGTAGATTTTATCAGAAAACGTTTAGACTTTCTTTTTTTTTTTTTTTGTATATTTTTTATTGAAGTTTGATTTGCCAACATACAGTATAACACCTAGGGCCAGTATAACACACTTTCAGGAGACTATCATTAGCAAAAAGAGCAAAGGCAAGTAAAAACCTAAAACAAAAAATATTTAAGTCATTGCAAAAATCAAGTCCTTAGAGTCTTAATGGCTTAGACACATGAGAAATATGAATGGACAAATAGGTTGTGCCTTAAAGATTCAGAGTTTTAAAAGTCAAGCTAAAGGCTTTGAGTTTAGTTCTCTATACTAAGAATTGATTTCTTATTCAACAATATTTACTGGAGGATCCCTGGGTGGCTCAGGGGTTTAGCGCCTGCCTTCGCCCCAGGGCGTGATCCTGGAGACCCAGGATCAAGTCCCACGTCAGGCTTCCTGCATGGAGCCTGCTTTTCCCTCTGCCTGTGTCTCTACCTCTCTTTCTCTGTGTGTGTCTCTCATGAATAAATAAATAATATCTTTTAAAAAATATTTACTGAAAAAAAATATTTACTGGATCTCTAATATTTTACCACAGTTTAAAGGAGAACATAATGGAATCAAAATTTAAGATTTATCATTTCAAAGAAGTCTTCGCTGATGCTTATTTTTTAATCTCTACTTCCCAATAGCACACCGATACAATTCCTAGTTGCACGTTTTAAAATATTTTTCACCAATATGTCTGAAGTTCCATGATAGCTATGAGTATATCTCCAACATCTAACTTAATATATTTTTGTTGAGTAAATATGGCTTAAAAGGCAAAAAGATAGATTGAAGAGGTGAAGGATAACTACCTGAGTTGTTGTAGGAAGCTTTGGCAACAAACCAAAGCAGCACTAGAAACATGATTTTAACAGTGAAGATGGGGGATGGAGAAGAAATATGTTAGAAAATAAAATAAAATAGATAATTCCAGGTGATAGGCTATATGAGGTAAAATTGAAAGGCATGCAACATTTGACACATACTGTCTGGAAAAATGTGATGCCACTAACCAACAGAAGGAATAATGTAGGAGATGCAGGATTCAGAAAAAATGTTTTGAAACTATTAATATATGATGTGTCTATGGAAGCATTAAGAAAATAAACCTGCCAAACTATCTTAAACCTGCATAGTGCACTGGAAGAGAACTAAACTAGGTATGAGGCTCTATCTAAGCTCTAGCTTCAGGTATGCCACGAACCAGCTGGTACATTGGTAGAAGCATTTTACTATTTCAAACTCTCTGTCCATATAGCTTGGGATAGAACTAGCTTATAGCTACTTTTCTTTTAGGTACAAAAGACTGAAATACAATCATGAACCAGGAGCTCAAAAATACATGCATACATATCAGGCTATATATTTCAGTTTAGTTTCACTGTCAGTCATTCTATTAGAGTCAAAAGAGAAAGAACTAAAAAGAGAAGAGTTCTGGTATTGAATCTCTTCTCTAGCTTTATCTCCAACATGTAGTCTACTTGATCAGAGTGACAGCCTTCAATCATCTGGATTTTTAACCCGAAAAACACATTGTAGTTCCCAGTTATTTACATTGCTTAACTAATGTTTGAGTATTTACCATGAGTTATATCCTATGTTAACTGATTTCTATAATTTAATGCTCACAAAATACCATTTAATTATAAGAACCCAACAGAATGACTACTAGTATGGTTTGCACTTCACACTTTAGGAACCTATGGCATAAGGTAGTTTAAGTAATTTGTCCAAACTAGTATCTAACCAAGCAGAGATTCAAACTCAAGTTGTCTTACTTAAAAACCCCAGGCTTTTAATACACTGTTTCATTTGCCACTAGCAAGCAAATCTCTTCTGTAAACTTTCTTCTCCTTCATTTGCCTTGATTCCATTATATTCTTGTCTACCTACTACAATTTTCACAGTTCTGAGTCTTTTTTCCAATATTAGTTTTATTATTATCTCTAGTGTGTTGTTGTTGTTGTTGTTGATGATGATGATGATGATTCATAGCCACTTCCCAATTGTTGTGTTGAGAGTAGAATGTGAAATTAAAATATAAGATCTTTGTTAGTGTCCAGTGAAAAATATTAGACTTTCACTAGTGGCTAGTACGATTTCAAGGAATTGGTGAGAGTAAAGCCTGATTACAGATTGCAAGATGCTGGGTGTGTGACAGCTGAAAGCAGCAGTGGTGAACAACTCTTGAGAAGATGTCCATTTATGTCAGAGGAGTTTTGTGGTAAATAAGAATTTGAAACAAGAAGGTGAACAATTTTTGGAATTAATTCCCCCCTGATACAAAAAGATAATTCAATCATGTTATTATATGGGTGTTCTGCTTCTTCCATTGAAGCCAAAAGTAGTCAGAAAAATTTTAAGGGATATATGGAAGATTTTCAAGAAATATATTTGATCCAGATCTTTACAATAAAATAAAAAACAATGATTATTAGTTATTGCCAAAGCTCATATGGGAAAAAAAAAAAGAGAAATCTAAAAGAGATACTATCGAGAAAAAGATGTGTAGGGCAGAAAAATAAGAATGAATAAACAATTTTGCAATAGTAGTGAAGGCTGTTAAGGTAGGAAGAAAGAAAGATTTTATAGTAGAGATAAGGGTATCCTGGCAGAAGAAGAGGCTACACATGACCAGAGGGGAACTGATTTTTCACCAGGAAAGTTCAACTTTTCAGGATCAAGAATAGTCAAAGAGAGGGGATCTAATTGGAGGAAGAGCATCATTGTCCAGCAGCTGAAGGAAATGATGAGTAGAAGGACAAATGGTCCATAAAGAGTTATGGGATACCAAGGATCCCAAAAAGAAAGATCAAGTTTGGTCAGAGAGGGAATTGTTGCCTCCTTCAGCTGATGCTAGTCAGGTAAGAGATTATGTCCGTCTCCTTGGTCTTTCCCGTCCCTTTCCTCTCAGAATCCAGGTCAGCAGTGATCTTTCCCATTCATAATCTTTTTCCTGTGCCCATCTACTTACTTTCCTTTCTGAAGTACTGAGGATACCACATTTTAAATGAATTTTTGCTAGTGTATTAAAATAAATAACATAAAATAAATGACCTGATTTTGAAAAGCAGCTTAGATATCAACTAAATCACAGTTCCTAAGATAAGCAGGGATGGCATGGCTTCATAGTCTATGGTCAAGTCTTCCTTTCTCACCATCAGCCATTTAGTTTTGTCCTTTGTTTTTATGTGAAATCAGTGATTTTGTTTTTTTAATTTAATTTCAGTTAGCCAACATATAGTACATCGTTAGTTTCAGATATAGTGATCAATAATTTATCAGTTGTGTATAACACCCAGTGCTCATCACATCATGTGTCCTTAATGCCAATCACTCAGTTACACAAACCCCCACCCACCTCCTCTCTAGCAATCCTGTTTGCTTCCCAGAGTTAACATGAGAGAGTCCTAACTCTGGGAAACAAACAAAGGATGGTGGAAAGGGAGGTGGACAGAGGGTGGGCTGACTGGGTGACGGGCACTGAGTGGGGGCACTTGATGGGATGAGCACTGGGTGTTATGCTATATGTTGGCAAATTGAACTCCAATAAATAAATAAATAAATAAATAAATAAATAAATAAATAAAGTTTAAGTCTGTTCTAAGAATCATCCAGAATCCCAATATCTTCTACTATAGTTCACATCATTTCCCTTTCTGTCTAATACTTGCTGCTTACCTCACTCAAAGCAACTGCAGCTGTGGTAACATACCCACAAACTATGGCAGGAGAGGCCATGAACAATGAGTCAACAGATCTGAGAAACCTGTAACCCTCTTATCAGAGATAGCCAGAACTTTGTCAGACACATGCAGTCCAGTAGCGCTCATGGGTTTGTTATTTACCAAGTTTCACTTAAATGCTCTTCTTTTTTCCCCCCTCATTCTTCCTAATCATTTATATCTTTCTCATATCCTTGACTTCTGATTTATGTCATATCTTATCATTTCCATTTTATTTACCACCTTGATTCTTCCCTGCCCCAAATATATAGATAAGCCTCTCCCTCCAAACAAACAAACAAACAAAAAAAGTAAGTAAAAGCTTCCATCAAACTGGCTGCCATACCTGTGACAGCTGGCCTGTCTCAACCTCTTTTCTGCTTTGGATGAAATGATTTGAACTCCTTTTACACTAAATTGTTCCAAAAGAGTTTTAACCAGCAAGTGGAAAGTAAATAAATAAATAAAAAAAATCTCAAGGATCCCTTTTCACCTGTAAGAAATCTTATCTTTGGGGAGCCTGGGTAGCTCAGTCAAGAAAGTGTCTTCAGTTCAGGTCATGATCCCAGCCAGGGTCCTGGGATGGAGTCCAGGTCAGATTCCCTGCTCAGAAGGGAGAAGGGAGCCTGATTCTTCCTCTCCCTTTGTCCCACCCCTAGCTTGTTCTCTCTCTCTCTCTCTCTCTCTCTCTCTTAATTTCTCTCTCTCTCTCTCAAATAAATAGACATCTTAAAAAAAAAAAAAAAAAAAGGAAATCTTATCTGTGAGTGACTATAGTTGGATCAACAAAGCCCCTGGCCCTTTTCTCCTGCTGAGTCCATTTTGGAATTAACTCAACTTTCACATTCTGACTGAAATAATTCTTCCTCACAGAGATTGGCTGTGTCAAGAGCCATAAACCACCCTTCAACGAACTCTTCATTAGCTTGAAAGAGCATGGCCTGGTTGGATAGTAAGATATTTATATTAATAACAAATATCATTTCATTGGCATTGGCCATGCCTCCACTACTACCATGGATCTATCTGCTTAAGCCATGACCTTGGGCAGGCGTTGTACATGGGGATATATATCAAGAAAAAAACTAAAAAAAAAAAGAGAAAGAAAGAAAGAAGAAAGAAAGGAAGAAATAAAGAAAGAAGAAAGAAAAGAAAGAAGAAAGAAAGAAAGAAAGAAAGAAAGAAAGAAAGAAAGAAAGAAGAAAGAAAGAAAGAAAGAAAAAAAAAAAAAACACAGATCCTTTCCTCCATACCAGGAGTATGCCTAATCTAAAACCTGAGATTCACATACACCTTCAACCCCTGCTCACTGTCTAGCAGAGGAAGGGAGATATACATGTGGGGAAAAATACCCTGTAAGACCAACTACTATTGCCATAAAACTTATCAAGTTTAAAACATATTTCTGATATAACAATCGTTTTAAAACCACAAAGATTCCCAGTATTATTTTGCCATTGGCTATTGAGGATATTGAAGTCCAAAAGGTTCAGTCACATGGTTTACCTGCACATATGGTAGGAAATCAGGCTGAAAATTAAATGCATGTTGTCCTTTGCCAAATCTCATACTCTTCCTGGGCAACACTGTTATTAATAACAATTTAGAGTGATCAAGTAAAAGAAGAAATGTTTCCCCATCAGAATTAAAACTATTTGTTAGAAGCTAGAAAGTGTTCAGCCTATTTTTTGTATGTTAAATACCATGCAAACATATAGGACTGTATGGATAGGGCAAAGATCCAACACTGCTGTATGCACCCATCTAATTCAGAATTGTAAGATTACAAAGAAGGACCCCATGTTTAAGGACTTTTTTTTAAATTGTTTTTATTCATTCATGGGAGAGAGAGAGGCAGAGTCACAGGCAGAGGGAGAAGCAGGCTCCATGCTGGGAGCCCAACGGGATTCGATCCCAGAACTCCAGGATCGCGCCCTGGGCCAAAGGCAGGCGCTAAACCACTGAGTCACCCAGGGATCCCCTGTTTAAGGACTTTTTAAAAACACTTTATTTATTTGGGAGAGAGACAGAGAGCACAGAGGGCGAGTGAGAGGGACAAGAAGACTCCTTGATGAGTGGGGAGCCCAATGTGGGTCTCAATCCCAAGACAGAAGGACCCCGTGTTTAAAGGAGTAGGATAAATCAGTGTGAAAATGGATCTATCTGTATACCTATATAGATATATGACACTGTATAGCATCACTCAGGTGTAATCAGACAAAGATTGTCTCTGCCCTGTACCGTGCCTCTACCCCTGGTTCTTTCTGATGCCCACATGCAGTTTGTCCAGGAATCCAGTACACTCTAGCAACACAGTGGATGATTTAGGGTCATGAGTGATGATGTGAGTAACATCTAATAGTGGTTTTAGGGAACTGAAAAGGCAGCGAGACTTCCATCCATCAATACAAAGAGAGCCTTTTAAGAGCCATGGCATTTCAAGTATAATTGTGTTGCTACTTTTCCTTTCTCTCATGGTGAACGTATGAAATTATCAAGGAAAACTTCATGTGGTAATAAAGAACACAAGGAGATAGTTCTTGGATCTTAACAGGAAAAGAGCTTAAACATTTTAAAGAATCTTCACATGCATTAATTTGGAGAACAAATAGTGTATAAGTACGTTTTCTCTTCCCATTGCTCAAAACCCTCACCGATAAATAAATATACCTCTCGTGGGCCCATGGATTTTGTATTGCATTTTTAAAAACAAATTGCTTATACTGATAGGGCCCCACACCAATATAGTATAATTTCCTATGGTCTTTCATATTTTAGGAGTGGCCCTGACAGAAACCATTGCTATGAAGTTCATCTTAGCCTCTAGTGAGAACTAAAATTCCCTGTACAGTATACTTATTTCTGTATAGTAAGGCCAGATACACTGGTATAATATATTTAGTTCATGCCCCACAGAAATGAGATAAGGCTGTTGAGAAGCCAGATTAAGGTCTAAGTAAGGATGGAGAAAGCCCTAAATCTCTAATGCCTTACACTCTTGACAAATACAGGTTTCCTCCTACCTAAAAGTGAAAGCATCGCTATGAAAACTTTTGGAAGCCAAGACAGTGTAAAACAACACCAAAAAAAAAACCAATTTAATTACTATTAATTTATATGAAAACATTGTTAGCATTCCCAGATCCAAATCATAACACCTCTTCAGCTTTTCAGATTCATTAGGATGTATGTTGCTAACAGATGCACAAAATACATACACGGAGATAAAGCACAGATGCTGACAGACACAGTTCAAAGCCATGAGGGCTTGATGCTGAGATGCTGACATGCTGAGTGTGGTTCCTGCGGAAGGAGCCTGATGACACCACTCTGGCTGCTCAGGGCATGAGCTGCCTCTGTAAGGGCTTGGCTACTGGCAACACACTGAATGCTAGTTATGTTTTTTGCCTTTTCTCATAACAGTGCAAACCCTGTTTGGATTTCTTTTGTTTAACAAAAAATAGGTACTGATGTAGGTCTTTTGTAAACACAAGGTATTGTTGAACATTTTTAAACATTCATTTCTCTTTACAAGCATGTCTTAATCCCCAGAAATATTATGCCACGGTCTTCAAAAAATAGCTTTCTAGGGAACCCTGGGTGGCGCAGCGGTTTGGCGCCTGCCTTTGGCCCAGGGCGCGATCCTGGAGACGCGGGATCGAATCCCACGTCGGGCTCCCGGTGCATGGAACCTGCTTCTCCCTCCGCCTGTGTCTCTGCCTCTCTCTCTCTCTCTGTGACTATCATAAATAAATAAAAAAATTTAAAAAAAAATAGCTTTCTATGTTATAAAATCAGATGTCTTATACTATTTCCTGATTTTATTTGCCCAATTAATCTAACCCTTCTTAAAAATCTCCTTCAATGACTAAATATTATTAGTCTTTCAACAATATTGTTCCCAAAAGTTGGGAATCTTTTCCTTCAAACGATAGCTAAGGCATTTTCCTCTTTGCCATGTATCTTTTGTGGAGATATTTCTCTTTATTCTAATATCAGTTCCGCCCCTCCCTTCACCATACTGAGTCCTTGAGGGATCCACTTGCTCTCTAATGCAATTTCAACCCTTTACAAGCTATTATTTCTATGTTAATGGTGGGTAAATGTGATTCCAGCAATGATTTCTCTTATAGACTTAAATTTTATACATCTCTGAATTCATGTGCCCTGATAACCTCACCTCACTTCAGTATGCTACTGTCTACTCCTGAATCTGTTCCTCTTTATGGACTCCTTTACCGTATGCACACACATATATACAGATACATATACACATCCACACACACACATATTCACTCAAGATAATTCTTACTACTTTTTTCTTTGTCTGATACATTATTCTCATTCTGAATGTCTTTGACATTTGATGACTCTTATAGCTATATTCTAACCAAAATCTTTCCTAAGCTAAATACAGTTACCAAATATACTTCTCCATTTATCTTTGTACATATACTTCAGACTTTGTATTAATTCCATGTCAATATTTAATTTTTGATATGTGGAATAGAGTTATAACAACTACTGTGATGCCCGTGTCTGCTATTTCCAAAATCTATGTCAGTTCTGGATCAGTTTCTATAGATTGATTTTTTTCTTCTTTTCGTGAGTCATATCTTCCTACATTTTCTATGCACATTTTGATTACATGTCAGGCATTGTGAGTTTTACCTTGTTGGGATGTAAGAGTAGAATTTGTATTTACTAAAAGATTTACGTAAAATGTATATAATCCTAAAAACTATTTATATACCTATAAATATTCTTAAGCTTTGTTCTGATATGACTTTATCTGGAAACAGTTGGAATTAAATTCTTGTGCTTAAGATTTATCAGACATGACAAGACAGCATTTAACCTAGGATTAATTATTAACTACCCCCTACTGAAAGGGACATTATTTTTCTAAATACTCTGCCCAGTGCCCTGTGGACTACAAGTTCTTCCAGTGTGATTGGGATCAGGCACTTATTCAGGCCATGTGTGAGCATTAAGCTTATTTCATTTCCCTTTTATAGGGTTGTTTCTTTGGTCTCAGGTAGCTTCTTTATACATAAGCACCATTCAGCACTCTGATTAGTATTTAAGGGGACCCTCTGCAGATCTTTAAGGCTCTGTCTTTGTGTAGTTCTCTTTTTTTTAATTACTCTGTCTCATGAACTCCAGAGAGTTTTGTCTTCTTAGATTCTCAGCAATAGTTCCTCATAAAAAGTTCACAGGCTCTGTCTTTTTTGCCTGGTGATCCTCTCGAAGTAGTGACTTGGGGCCATTGTACGATTTATTTTGTATATTTCCATGACTCTCAGGGATTATAATCCTTTGTTGCCAGAGATTCATCATCTTAAAAACAATTGCTTCATACCTTTTGTCTAATTATTTTGGTTGTTTGAGATTGGAAGATGAATTCAATTCCTTTTACTCTATTTTGGCCCCAAACAGAAGCCCTCATCACTGATTATTCTTCATTGATCAAGGATATGGTGAATGACTCTGTACACTGGATACCATTCTAGGCATTGTGAATGAAGTAGGAAATAAAGATTTAAAACTTTTAAAGGAGAGGAAAATGTTACAATTACAGGAAAGATATAAAAATCCTTAAAATGAGAGAGGGATCCCTGGGTGGCTCAGCAGTTTAGCGTCTGCCTTGGGCTCAGGGCATGACCCTGGAGTCCCAGGATCAAGTCCCACATGGGGCTCTCTGCATGGAGCCCGCTTGTCCTTCTGCCTGTGTCTCTCCCTTTCTCTCTCTCTCTCTCCCTCTCTCTCTCTCTGTGTCTCTCACGAATAAATAAATAAAATCTTAAAAAAAAAAAACCTTAAAAAGAGAGAAAATTACTTACAACTAATAGATTTACAGGAAGAAAAGGGGAGAAGACCCAAAACTTTTAATAAAGCTATACTAATACTAACATAAGTGATCATATACTCAGAAAAAAAAAAGAGAGAGTGCCTGGGCGACTCAGTTGGTTAAGAGTCTGCTGTCGGCTCAGGTCATGATCCTGGAATCCTGGGATCAAGCCTTGTAATGAGCTTCTCACTCGACGGGAAGTCTGCTTGTCCCCCTGCCCCTCTCCCTGCTCATACTTTCTCACCTTCTCTCTCAAATAAATTAATAAATAAATATTATTTTTTAAAAAATGCTATAACATTACAATATTGAGAAAATATAATAATGGGCATCTATGGTAATGATATTGAAAGAAACAGTGATGAGGGCTTCCGTTTCTCAAAAACAATGGTGGAAAATTATAGTTCAAAATGATTTACCTCAAAAAATGATCCAAACTAAGTCTGGATATGTAAAGGTCACCTATTAGGAAAAAAAAATCACTTCTTAGAAAAGAACTGATCACATTTGTGGTGAACAGTAGTGACACAACTGGTTTCATGCTGGAATATGTGCTTAATTACAGGGACTCAGGAGCATTGAGAAAAGCAGCTTTGGCATACTCTTGCTTCCAAGTGATTTGGTTTCTGCAACGTCTCATGTGTAGCACATTGAAAACCACTATCTCATGAGGATATTTTCATCATCTCCCTCTGGCACCTTATGTCTAAGATCTTCTACTTGTGGTAATAAATAACTCCAGTACTTGGCAAATACCTCTATCAGAGGCTTCTAACATCTTCTGAGAACCCGTGCATTCTCTGTGTATGCCAAGGAAGGTAAATCTCAGAGAGAATTGTGCTGCTCAGCTCACCTGCCAGTCCATGCTGAGGGTGCCTTTTACATGGTGAGAAGGCTGCATAGTACATAAAAAGAACTGCTGAATGTAGGTTCTGTAAAAGAACAAAGATGAGGGACATCTGGCTGGCTCAGCAGAGGAGCATACAACTCTTGATTTCAGGGTTGTGAGTTTGAGCCCCACGTGGGCTATTGAGATTACTTAAATGAATATAACTTAAAAAAATAAAAGAACAAAGATGAGGAACCAGCTTTAGGAGTTGCTGCACTGAAGTTTTCCATAGATTTAAAATGAAAGTCATGGTAGCCGAGGTCTTTAGAAAGGAAACCAAAGGGAGAGTTGGGAAAAGATGAGAGTACAGACACCAAACTGAGGAACCAGGAAGCATGTTATAAAGTTCAAGGTTAACAGGTGTCAATTCATAGAGAACAAGGGTTTGTTTTGAGCTCTGGGGGAAGACTGGAGAAGTGATACATCTTAAAAGGACTTTTTAAGAGGTTAGAAGTGAGGCATAAATTGATCATTCAATGTCTTTTGGGTCTCCAGGAATAGCCTTTGAGATATCTTTCTGGCTGATTGGGCAATCTACCACAATTAAATGCAACTCTAGCACAAGGATAACTGGAAATTGGCAGGTTGATAAATACCAGAATGAATAGTCTCCATCTGATTGTCACCTCTCTTGCTTTTCTTCAGTACTAATGAACCTCGGTGAGGAGGATAACCCCCAAAACTTTTTGTACATCAGAATTTAAAAGGGAGCCTGGATTTCGTGTTTTAAATCTTCATTAAGGTTTAGCACATTTTTAAATAATAAATTTATTTTTTATTGGTGTTCAATTTGCCAACATACAGAATAACACCCAGTGCTCATCCCGTCAAGTGCCCCCCTCAGTGCCCATCACCCATTCACCTCCACCTCCCACCCTCCTCCCCTTCCACCACCCCTAGTTCATATCCCAGAGTTAGGAGTCTTCCATGTTCTGTCTCCCTTTCTGATATTTCCTACCTATTTCTTCTCCCTTCCCTTTTATTCCCTTTCACTATTATTTATATTCCCCAAATGAATGAGAACATACACTGTTTGTCCTTCTCCGATTGACTTATTTCACTCAGTGTAATACCCTCCAGTTCCATCCACGTTTAAGCAAATGGTGGGTATTTGTCATTTCTAATGGCTGAGTAATATTCCATTGTATACATAAACCACATCTTCTTTATCCATTCATCTTTCAATGGACACCGAGGCTCCTTCCACAGTCTGGCTACATTAGGAATCTCTAAACAAGCAATTTATTTATTTAAACAAAATTTACTATGAGCCTTAGGGCACAAGAGAGTTGGAGTCTCCTTACTCTGGTATGCGAAAGGTGCAATCCCAATCTTAAACGTGTTTAAAATCAGATTGCATAAGAAAAACTCAGTTGGAAGAAAGTTTGAAATCATTTGTTATAATGCCAACTATTGGGGGAAAAAGTACATTCTGTAGGGATTTAGTGGTTTGAGGAACTTTGTAGTCTGAAATAGTCATGGGAAGATTTTATAGAATGTTAGATATAGACTGACTTTTATTTATTTTTTTAAAGATTTTATTTATTTATTCATGAGAGACACACAGAGAGAGAGAGACAGACAGACAGACAGAGACAGAGACACGGGCAGAGGGAGAAGCAGGCTCCACCCCGGGAGCCCGACGTGGGACTTGATCTGGGGACTCCAGGATCACACCCTGGGCTGAAGGCAGCGCTAAACCACTGAGCCACCAGGGCTGCCCTAGACTGACTTTTACCATCAGTGAAGGTAAAGCACGATCACCTTTGAGATCCTATCAGAAAGTGTACAAATATTTTGATGTTAGAATAAGTAGCATGTAGTGTAATTAAGCAACCAAGCTGACTAGAGCGGACAGTGATTAGAAAAAAACAAAATTATTTGAAATAAAAAACAGTCATTGAACAAGGCTAGACATATGGGCATAAGACATAGGGGCACATTTGAAACAGCTGATCATATGACTAAGTATGTACTTGAGTTTTTACATTGGTTGTGCAGTTGTGTTGATAGTGGCATGGATGCTTGTCCTGGTAGTGCTTAGAAGCTCAGCATGCCAAAATCAGAAGGGAAGAATAAGTGTAAAGGAGAGTAGTGAATTCCTAGACATTCTGGAGATAAATCAAAAGGAGGAAAGACGGTTTTATGTGTGTATATGAACCTATATTATATGTATTCGTGTATGTTTCAATGAGGTGCATTGTGTGTGTTGTGGTAGGTCAGAACTTTAGACCTAGAAGAGTTCCAGGCCTTAGTTTGGTGTGGCAAATGTGTTGAGTTACACTGAGTGTGTGATATATTCAGATACCCCCTCTATTACAAACTAGGAGTCTTCCCCTCCTCCTCGTCCACCCCCTCAGTCTTCTGTCAAAGACTCAGATATTTCATATGCCCAGATGAAAAAATATATAAAGTCTAGTATTCTAATCCCCCCCAAATTTGGTCTCCTTAGGGGGCCTTCTTGTGAGGGGATGACTCACTCCCTCAGCTAAAAAGACATGCTCTGTGGAACGCTTTTTACTAGGCATTCTAGGAAAGAATGTAGTAAGATAGACTAGAACAGACATAGGTCTATACACCAACACGTGGAAATGTGTATTTTGTGAATCATAGGGGATCTGCTCTTCAAAAATACCTTTGCTTCTATAAAAAGATAACTTTGTTTACACTGACATGCTTTTAAAGCAACTCAGTACTAATCATGCCCCAGGGCAAAAAAAGGATAGTCTCTTACTCCAATCCTCCCTGTCTCTTATTTCCCCCCCCTCCCCCCAAAAAGGATTCCTTCATTAATCTTTTTGTTTTTGTTTTGTTTTGTTTTGTTTTTGTTTTCCTGGTGTTTTAAGTTTTGGTCACACTATGGAATAATATGATTTTACAAAAGACATTGTATTTTGATTTCATGGTCTTCCAAATAGAGTTTAGATCAGTTATATCCCCTTCTGTCTTCCCCAATCTCACTAATCCAAATGCAGTTACATCACTGTTTTGTTTCTGCTTGCAATCTTAAACAAAACACTTAAATCTAAGTGTATTCAACCAGTCATTTAGAATCTCTTTCTACCCCTCTTTGTAAGATAAACCTTTAAGTGCTAATACCAATTCCTCCAATTAGGTTATTTTTGTTTGTTTGAGTATAATTGACACACAGTGTTACATTAGTTTGAGCTATATAACATCGTGATTTGACAAGTCTATATATTATGCTGTGCTCACCTCAAGTGTAGCCACCATCTGTCACCATACAAAGCTACTATAATACCATTGACTATATCCCCTGTGATGTTCCTTTTATTCCCATTACTTATTCTTTTCATAACTGGAAACCTGTATCTCCCACTCCCATTCACCCATTTTGCCCATCCCTCTCACTCCCCTCTGCCATTAGTTTATTCACTGTATTTACAGATCTGATTCTTTTTATTAATTTTTTGTACAATCCACATCAATGATCCAATTTTTAAGATATTTCCTGAAGCATTGGTATCTATTCCCTAATAAACAATATCTATGTTTTCAAGTAGATGTATTTCAAATTTTATTCAGCAACTTATTTGTTAAAAATTATTTGTTAATGTTTGAACTATCCTAGTACTAGCTAAGATGTTGATGATAGTATTCACTTTAATGATTTTATCACTCATATTTTGAAACATCAACACATAATTTTAAAAATCAACATAGAATATAAAATTAATGATCTCACATGAAGGGTTTTTTAATGACTTGGGGTTTATTTGTGTTATTGAAATATTCTATGCTTTATTTCTGCAGGTAAAACTAACAGAAAAAATTACCAGGTTTCCAGATGCCTGAATATTTATAGGTATGATGTTGACTTGGAGAAAGTACAGGAATTTCTTTCAGAGTTTCAGCTAAGGTAATTGAAAATAAAAGTAGATTCAAGCACAGTTAAATAAATTAATAATAGACTTCTGAGAAAATTTTTCTAAGCATTGAGATACAAAAGAAAATTATGTGCTTAATTTTCATGGTCACTTGATCAATGATTAGAGTGTTCTAGGCCAAAGGAACTCTAATATCTCTTATTTTTCTTTTTTTTTAAAAAAACATTAATGCATTTTTTAAAAGATTTTATTTATTTATTCATGAGAGACACAGAGAGAGAGAGAGAGACAGAGACACAGACACAGACACAGACAGAAGGGGAAGCAGGCTCCATGCAAGAAGCCCAATATGGGACTTGACCCCAGATCCAGGATCACACCCTGAGCCAAAGGCAGACGCTCAAACGCTGAGCCACCCAGGCATCCCTCTCTTCTGTTTTCGTAGCAGTTATCCATTGCCCTAACTCCAGGTAGTTACTCAGATAAATTGGGAAACATTTTAAGGATCAACTCTTTGATATAAAGGATGCCTAGAATTAGTGCTTCCCAGAGGAGTTAGTTGTACTATGTCCTCCTATCTTAAAGTCGATGTTTTTCTCCCAATAGAAACACTTAGAAGCTGATCTGGGCTGGATCCCAAGAAATATCTTTATGGAACTTATAAATAGGAGCTTGTTCCAGCCACCCACTCTCCTTCTGACAGGCATTCCTGGACTGGAGGCTATACAAATATGGATCTCTATCCCATTGTGTGTCATGTATCTAATTGCTCTCCTGGGGAACTGCATCATCCTCTTTGTTATCAAAACGACCTCCAGGCTTCATGAGCCTCAGTACATCTTCCTATCTATGCTGGCAACCACAGATGTGGGTCTGTCTTTATCAACTCTACCTACAGTACTCATGGTCTTCCTCTTGAATCACAGAGAAATTGAGTTCCATTCTTGTCTAACACAGATGTTCTTCATCCATACCTTCTCCTCCATGGAGTCAGCCATCCTATTGGCCATGGCCTTTGACCGATTTGTAGCTATTTGCAACCCACTGCACTACACCATGGTCTTAACTTCTCCTCGGATTATTGGGATGGGGATTGCAGCCATGGTAAGGGGAGTGGTGTTGATGGTACCCTTGCCAATCCTGCTCAAGCGATTGTCCTTCTGCAAGGATGTTATTCTATCACATTGTTACTGTTATCATCCTGATGTTATGAAACTGGCCTGTGGCCCTGTCAGAGTCAACATCATCTATGGGTTGTCCCTTGTCCTCTGCTCCTTTGGAGTTGATGCTGTGTTCATTGTCATTTCATACATCCTTATTTTGAAAACAGTGCTGGATATTGCCTCAGAAGATGGTCAGCTCAAGGCACTTAATACTTGTGTTTCCCACATTTTTACTGTCTGCATCTTTTATGTGCCACTCATTGTGCTGGCTCTAATTCACAGGTTTGGGACATTCACGTCTCCTCTTCTCCATGTCACCATGGCCAATCTCTTTCTCTTCTTGACCCCTGTCCTTAATCCCTTGGTTTATAGCCTGAAAACCAAACAGATAAGATCTGTAATATACAAGGTATTCAAGGGCAGGGGAAACTTGTTCAAGTAGTCAAGTATGGCTTAGTGAAAATGACACCCTGACTCTCTCTTCCTCCTTCATCCATCTTTTTCCCTCTGGGAAATGTATCATCATTTCGAGGATGGTTTGTATATTTATTTCTCCAGAGCATTGAAATGCTCTCCTTGGGATAGGCTGATGCCCTCTTCCCTTCGAACTATTTTCACAATAGCTAAGGTAGTGCTGGTGGTCTGTTAGGAAATAATTTCACATACATCTTTTTGAAATTATTCAGCAGTTATGAGAGTTCTCATTTTTAAGCCGTTTACCTTGAAATGGGTAATATGTCATGTAGTTACTTTTTTCATCTTATCTTTCCTTATCTTTCCTCTTATCTCGCTGTCTCATACACACACACACACACACACATCATGACACCATGTTCCCAAAAGGGAATTCTTTAGATTCAATATGGCCACTTTATTCCACAGTCTCACTTTTACTGTTTATTTTCTGTGCACTGTATTTGGAAAAATAAGTGTTGGCAAAATGGAAGATGGGTGGACACTGCAAATGTTTATATCAATATTCTGCATTTCCTTATTTTAGATAGTATTAGAGAGTGAATAATAAATCAAATGTAAAACATCTTTTTTTCCCCCCAAAATTGTACTGGGTGATTTCAGACAGCTTGACAGAAAAGATGTGTCTTAGTTTTATCTACATACTGCCCTTAAACTGAAAATTCTCCTTATATTATACAGATGTTTTCTTCTATTGCATTTCTTGTCATCAAATAGAGCTCTTTTCTATGACCTCTACTGATTCTTGCCTTGGGTGTTCTCTATTTCATTTTTTCCATAGCTTATTCCGATGATGTAGCTCTCAATTCCATCCATATAACTCAGGGCCAATACATGATGATTTGTTATTGCTGTTTGTGTGTGTGCTTGTGTACCAGTACTGCATGCACATGTCTCTGTTTTAGAATCCAACTCCCTGTTGTACCACTGGTAAATACATATACAATAAAGTAGTTTGAATAAGGAAGATTGCACATTCTTAAAAGTCATCATTAAATTCTACTATTTTTCATCCTGCACATCCCATTCCTGACAAAAATCTCTATTGCTGCTATTGCAATAGTGCAGGGCTAGATAATTACAAGTAACTAAACTATATATATCTCTATTGCTGCTATTACAATAGTGCAAGGCTTTTAAATTACAAGTAACTAAACTATATCCTAAAGTAAACACAAAAAATATTAATAGGAATACAAAAATAACCAGATTTACAATGTCTAGCATTTAATTAAATAAATATCAGACATACAAAGAAGGGAAATGAAACTTTATAGTATGGAGGAAAAATCAGTCAAAACTGACCCACCTGGATGACTGACAGGATGTCATAGTAGAACTAAGCTTAGGGGTCAATGGGCCAGTAGAAAAACTGGATTCTATGAAATGTTTGATGTTACAAAAGATATAATATAAGAGATCATTATACAGTTATTAAAGGAAGCAAGCACTTTTTTTTCTGTAATAGATGAAAAGTGTATATCAGGTATAGGGATCAGCAACTAAAAACATTTTTGAACTAACATACAGTATTCAAAGTACTTAAAAATTGTTTGGCAAGACTGGGCTGGATCTTGAAGAGGAAGAGAAAATGAAATACCAAATTCAAGAGACTCCAGCCATTGGCACAATATTTCCAGGGATGTTAAAGACTGGGAGTGAGAAACCTATCAAGAAGAAAATGACCTTAATAAATGTTATGCTTGGAAACAAAAATTTTCTTTTTCTTCCAAGATTATTGTGGGATAAATCAGGCAATTCTTTTACTAGGAATCTCCATAGTTAGCAACTTGTGCAACCAGACAGAAGCTAGTTAAATCCTGAAGTAATAATGATTAGTGAACTTTGTCTCAAGTCCATCCTGAAAAAAGCCAGATCCAGTAAAAGGGGATGAGAAATATGCTACAGGAAAAGTAAGTAGCTCTTAGCAAAAAACACAGTCTACTTCAGATTATTAGAAGAAATTGAATACATGATCCTAGATAGTAGTCAAACCAGTATCACTGAATTGTTGGTCACTAAAAGAAAAGAGTTCTGAGCTGGAAACAGACAGTGAATATCATTCTTTCTGCTGTCTCTCTGTCTCTGTGTGACTGTCTCTCTCTGTCTCTCTCTTCATTGTCTGCTATCTCTCTCTGGCTGTTTGTGTCCTGAACTCTCTCCATGATAAGAATTTCAGAAGGCGACTATTTTAGTTTCCAAACCAACATATCGAATTGCCACTGCAGCCACACTATACTGTTCTAAACCGAGAAGATATCTGTACTGTTACCTAAGACTCTCCTTTCTTGATTTGGCCAATGATATAATATTACTTTATTGATAAGTTCACCTTTATTCTATAAGTGCAACCTCATTGTCTACTTGACTCCTCACTGTAATATAAAATATTCGAAGTACTTACATATTAAAAAATAAGCAAAACAATTCTCTTTTGACCTCATTTTCAATTCCAATGCCATTCCAAACTTTCACCTTATATTTGGTATTCCTTAAATGACATATAGATAGATAGATGGTAGATAGGTAGATGATAGATAGATAGATAGATAGATAGATAGATAGATAGATAATAGATAGATAGATAGAAGATAGAGATAGAGATAGAGATAGAGATAGAGATAGAGATATATCACTTCACATTTGTTCCTTTCCCTCCATAGTCTGTTTTTTACTCCTATGAAAGCAATATATTTTTCAAACAGGCACATGTTTTTGAGGAAATGGGAACTCTAATTATAATTTTTACAGAAGGAGAGGCAAGAACTCTTGGGCACTCTCAGCTGGGCAATTTGGGATGTATCACGCACTCAGCATTAACATTCATGTCATTCAATGGTATCATTAAATTCTTTGGACTTTTGACAGCATTGATAGCAATTATTTTGTCCTCAGGAAGTTATCTTTCTTTGGTTTCCATAAAATTATTCCCTCTTGATTTTTTCTTACTTTTATGGATATTCCTTAGACATTTTTAAAGTCTTCATATTGTCTGTATATCAATAAATATCACTTTTACCCTGCTTTCACTCTTCATCAGTGTGCTCTTCATCAGTGATTTTTTTCTTTGATCACAGTACACTATATTGAATATTACCTGGGATTAAACTTGTCCAAGGTGGGTGAGGGGGCAACATTTGTGCCTTAACACCAAAGAGCTTTTCAGTGCTCAAAAAAAGAAAAAAAAATCTGAGAATTACATTTGCATTAGCTTTGTTTCATTCATATTCTGTGTCAGTTCAATTCAAGCACCCAAATGTTTAGGTTTACCTAACAGTGCCTGTGGCTGGAGAACCTGAGTCATGCTGACACTCTGGTTCCAGCGACTGAATTTTGATGGGAATACTTGTTGCTTGGCTACTGGTCTCACTGGCATTGAGAGAAAATTTTCAAAATTTTAGTCAGTACTTCTCCTTCTCCTTCTCCTTCTCCTTCTCCTTCTCTTCTCCTTCTCCTTCTCTTCTCCTTCTCCTTCTCCTTCTCCTTCTCCTTCTCCTTCTCCTTCTCCTTCTCCTTCTCCTTCATGTTTTGTTGCTATTGTTACTGTTGTTTGGTCCCTTCTCTTCATCAGGAAATGAGGAGGTGAAAAATGGATACCCACCTTCTCTGATAAGCTGGCCTGCCATAATTACTGAGCCCTGTGATTACCTAAAGACTCATTGCTTAATTATCAGAACCAGGAACTATGGTTGACTATATCAACTTGACTTTGCAAATTGTTTCAAGAATTGATACTCTTCCAAACAGGACTCTAAACCAGTAAATAATCTCCATGCTTTGGGAATGTCCCTGAATCTATTTATTACAATAAAAAAAAAAAAAAGAAAA
Source organism: Vulpes lagopus (assembly GCF_018345385.1). NCBI lineage: Eukaryota > Metazoa > Chordata > Mammalia > Carnivora > Canidae > Vulpes > Vulpes lagopus. The sequence goes on from NC_054838.1 coordinate 21,621,406, forward strand.
AGAAAAACAGCTCAACATTCAATAAAATCCCATCTAACCCCTATAAATTGCTCTATTAAGTAAATTGATCCATTCTTAGGAAAATATATCACTTAACTAGGTATATCTGCTTGCTTAGCTTAGTATCACCTCATTAAGACTCTCCAAGATATTCTATTATATCATGAATTTTTCAACATTCTAATTAGATTTTTTTAATTGAAAGATCCATGTAAGCCACTTGAAATTAGACCCCAAAATATCCACCTGCCCTGACCTCCTTGTGCAGAACTGTACCAAGTCCCAGTAAAGATGCTGGGAAGTAAAGATGCTTACTTATTGCAGTAAGTAATGCATTTAGCTTTGCTTGATGAACAATTACTATGCTATTTGTCTTTTGGAGGAGTCAGACATTGGCCTTATTATCATGTGACTTTGAGGTAGGCAGCCACTCCTCTTCTATTTGGGACACTTTCATTACCCTGCTTTAACCATCATCTGCTATTAGAAAATACTACTGTAAAAAAAAAACTATTAAAAACTATTCAAAACATAGAAATAAAGAAAAATAAAATTTCATGCCCGTTCATTGTCTTATTGAGAAAATTAACTGGCTATTTAAGGAATATTTAATCTCTAGGAAATTGTAATTCTAATACCTATCTCCTCGATGACCTTCTGGGTCAATTTTAAACTCCCTGACATAAGTCACTCCATTTTATTTTATCTTTAATAAAATCTTACTATGGCTCTAGCTACTTTCATTATGTGTTCACAAGAGTGTTTTTCACTACAAAGGATTCTGGACAATGAAGGGCCATTTTGCTGAGAAGGGCAATGAAGGGACATTTTACTGAGCTGGGGTTTTTTACTCACTTCTTGCTTCCTGACTTCATTTCCTGAGGGATTCTGTGATCTCCTAAAACATCATAGACCTGGTCAAACCTCAAGGGAGCCGGAGGAGACGGAAGACCTTTTACTGCCATTTAGCTATTCCACCTGGAAGAGGAATAAATGCTCCAAATACTACATATGGTCCCACAGAGGCTATTATCTTTCCTACATGCCTTGGCCCCAAATGTGACTGAGGACTTTTCTGACAAGATTTTATGCATGGAGAACTGAAAACAGTAAGTTACTAGAACTCAAAATGGGTATAGGTTGGTTAAAGTTATTTTATTTTTAAAAGATTTATTTATTTGTTGAGAGAGAGAGAGAACTCAAATGGGAGCAGGGGGAAGGGCTGAGGAGGAGAGAGAATTTCTTCTTTTTTTTTATTGGAGTTCAATTTGCCAACACATAGCATAACACCCAGTGCTCATCCCATCAAGTGCCCGCCTCAGTGCCCGTCACCCAGTCATCCCCACCCCCTGCCCACCTCCCTTTCCACCACCCCTTGTTCATTTCCCGTTAGGAGTCTCTCATGTTCTGTCTCCCTCTCTGATATTTCCCACTCATTTTCTCTCCTTTCCCCTTTATTCCCTTTCACTATTTTTTTTATTTCCCAAATGAATGAGACCATATAATGTTTGTCCTTCTCCAATTGACTTATTTCACTCAGCATAATACCCTCCAGTTCCATCCACGTCGAAGCAAATGCTGGGTATTTGTCGTTTCTAATGGCTGAGTAATATTCCCTTGTATACATAGACCACATCTTCTTTATTCATTCCTCTTTCGATGGACACCGAGGCTCCTTCCACAGTTTGGCTATTGTGGACATTGCTGCTGTAACCATCAGGATGCAGGTGTCCCAGTGTTTCACTGCATCTGAATCTTTGGGGTAAATCCCCAACAGTGCAATTGCTGGGTCACAGGGCAGGTCTATTTTTAACTCTTTGAGGAACCTCCACACAGTTTTCCAGAGTGGCTGCACCAGTTCACATTCCCACCAACAGTGCAAGAGGGTTCCCCTTTCTCCACATCCTCTCCAACATTTGTGGTTTCCTGCCTTGTTAATTTTCCCCATTCTCACTGGGAGGAGAGAATTTCAAGCAGACTCCATGCTGAGGGGAGAATGCAATGTTTATCTTGATCTCATGACCCTGACATCATGACCAGAGCTGAAATCAAGAGTTTGATGCTCAACCAGCTGCACCACCCAGGCACTTCTCTTACACCTCATTTGTCTTTCTTATTTCTGTTATCTTCTGAAAATCTTATACTATTTTTGCTGTAACATTTTTATATAATATGATATTCTATAAATATAAACTTATAGTTTATTTTTTTTTCACTACCAGTTTCTTATTCACACCTAGATGCCTCCTCTCATTCTCTTTCTGGTGTTCTACTCTCTTAAAACCGCCTTTACCAACAACCTCTCTAATCATCAAGAATAACATAAGAGATTTCTCAGTTCTTCAGCTTCAGTTACAGAATATTTACTTCCTTTGACTACCTATTTGTAGAAACCCTCACATTTTTTGATTCCCATGACAGTCCTCTATTCAGTTCTCTTTCATTCTTTTTTTTTTTAAGATTTTATTTATTTATTCATGAGACACAGAGAGAGAGAGAGAGAGAGAGAGGCAGAGACACAGGCAGAGGTAGAAGCAGGCTCCATGCAAGGAGCCTGACGCAGGACTCCATCCCGGGTCTGCAGGATCCACACCCTGGGCTGAAGGCAGCGCTAAAATGCTGAGCTACCCGGGCTGCCCAGTTCTCTTTCGTTTTTAATCTACTCTTGTGTAGTCTGTGCTTCTTTGCTTGTTTCCCTCCTCCGATGTCATGAGTATGAACATCTATGAAGCATCATTAACCCTAAGCCCTTTGATCATCTTCTCATTATAGACATCATATATTCCAAATTATAGTTATGAACTATCTGAAATACCTTTCATGTCATTCTCTAAGCCAAGAACTTAGACTCCAAATCAGCTTAAATGAGAGGTGGGGGACATCTTGTCCCATGTCTAGTTAAGTAAATCCTGTTTGGTTGGTTTTGTCCCTTTAAAAATATGCTTGTTCCATCTCTCCCTAGTGGATCAAATAATCTTGTTTAGGATCTCACCACTTGACATCTTAACGCTAAAAGAGTTGCCAAGGAGTTTGTCCTGAATCCACACAACCTTACATACTGATGTGTTTTGTAGTTTGATTCTTGGTAGAAGCTTATTATACCACATCCTCTTTACCCCTGACATTATGGTTTCCAAGAAGCCTCCATTTTACCTGTTCTATTGAATTTAACTTTCTTTCCCTACTCTTCATTCTATTAAGAAGGATATTCGTAGTGCTCCTCCTTAGTAAGCCTCATTCCAATTTCCATGCCTTTGCTCTATGAGTCAGTCAGCCTAACTCTGATTTTGCCTCTTCCAGTTAAAGTTTTTCACCACCCAATTACAAGTTATATTTCATTCTCTCCTTGAATCTTTTCCATGGCTCTTCAAGTCCTCATTTACTACCCTTTTACTGTATGCTTACTATTTGCATATTTACTTCATATAATTTAACAAAGGAGGATTGTTGAAAGAGCACAGTAGGAGAACAGAAAAATTAGTTTTTACTTTGGGTGAACTCAAAGTCATGTGACCTTGAGAACTTTTTTATCCTTCCAAGTCTTTAAGGTTTAGTGTGCTTTTGGGTTTGTTTGGCTTTGTTTAATTTACTTGTTTATTTTTGTTTTGGTTATGATATAATAAGACCGGCTTCCTCCTTGCTGGGATGAAATTATAATCAAATAAAGTAATGTTTCAGGAAAAAAAAAAACTTAAAGTTCAAGAAACTGTGAGCGCTCATTATATGTCTTTCCTTGTTCATAGTTTTGAACTGACTCACTTTCCACCAAAGATATCATACTCTATCAGGGACAGGGATAATAAGTTGTACATCATCTGTATCACTTGCAGATCTGGGTACAATTTGTGGTACATATTACATGTCCATTTGAGCACAGATCTGATGTTTCTAGGGGAAAAGTGTTAAAGGTAGAGGGAAAAACTGGTAATGTAGTGAAATCTTCACTATGCAGTTTCAAGGAACAGAAGAGGCCAATGTGGTTGAAGCAAAGAGTAGAGGAGAAAGCAGTCAGCAATGAGGTCAGAGACGTAATAATGTGTGAACATGGTACGTAGGTGCCAGACTGTGTCCAAATAATTTTAATGCTGTCATAGTTAGAATATTCAGTAGGGTCTTAAAAATATTTTATTTAAATTCAATTTACCAACATCTAGTATAACACCAAGTGCTCATCTCATCATGTGCCCTCCTTAGTGCTCATCACCCAGTTGCCCCCTCCCCCACCCGCCTCCCCTTCTGCAACCCTTTGTTGTTTCCCAGAAGTAGAAGTCTCTCATGGTTTGTCTTCCTTCCTAATTTTTCCCCACTTAGTTTCCCTCCTTTCCTTTATGGTCCCTTTCACTATTTCTTATATTCCACATATGATTGAAACCATATGATAATTGTCTTTCTCTGATTGACTTAATTCACTTAGCATGAATATTCAGTAGTTTAATCAAAGCGTAATTTAGTATATTCTCTTGATTTAAAATACTAGAATATTCTATTGAATTTTCCCTGCCAATTTTTCTAATTGGCCAGTTATAATGCCAATTGTAATGCCAATTATAAGATCTTACTTTAGTTTTCCTTTTAAAGATTTTATTTATTTATTCATGAGAGACACAGAGAGTGGGGCAGAGTGATAGACAGAGGGAGAAGCAGGATCCTCACAGGGAGCCTGATGCGGCACTCGATCCCAGGACCGTCGGATCATGCCCTGAGCTGAAGGCAGATGCTCAACTGCTGAGCCACCCAGGCATCCCTAGTTTTTCATTTCTTGAAGTGGCTGGCACACCAAATCTCCATAGACCTTTAACTAACTTACATTCCAAAATGTATAATTTTGTCTCTTGCCAACAGAAGGTTTAACCCAGAATTTAACAGCAAACAAGTAATAAATCTTTTAAAATAAATAGGCTCAAAGAAATAGAGATATTAATAAAGGAAACTAGTAAATGTCAACTTTAAATGCCATTATATGTATTGTAAGAATATAAAACTTTAAAATCTTCTTGTTTAAGTTCTTAAATAACTACAGAATGACTGAATATGTTCAGGATCCTTTGGGCATAAAAATTAATTATTTAGAGTCATCTAACAAACTAAATACAGTTGATCTGTGAACAAAACAGATTTAAACCACAGGTCATCTTACATGCAGATTTTTTTCAAAGCACAGTACTGTAAATGTATTTTTTCTTCATTATGATTTTAATAACATTTTCTTTTGTCTAGATTGCTTTATTGTTAGAATACAGTATATAATGCATATAACATACAAAATGTGCTCATCAATTGTTTACATAATTGGTAAGGTTTCTGGCCCACAGTATGTGTTAACAGTTAATTTTTGGAGGAGTTAAAAGTTATACATGGATATTATTTGACTATGTAGAGGGGAGGTCAATATCCCTAAGCCCTGTGTTGATCAAGGATCAACTATAATTCATTGCGCTGTATTTCTGTTGTTTTAATATGCACTGTAGTTTTGCTTATAAAGATGTTGATTCATTAACTCACTTAGCAATATTGCAAGGCAATACTCTATGTGTTCAATAATATCTCAACTGCTCTGCTTGTTGTTCAAGAATCTGGGTCATAACAGTTGCTTCTTTAGTTCTCCTTTATAAATTTCCTCTTATTTGTTTTACTCTTTTTATTAATTACACTAATCTATTGTTTCCTTTGCTTAAATGTCCTATTTCTATTTTTTTAAGCAGGAAGCATGATGTAATAAAATATATATTGATATAGAAAATGGATTGAAAATGGTTCTTAGCCACTAGCAATTGATTCTTAAATAAATCACTTTTGCTTACTGTGCCTCTGTCACCTTCTAAAATGATGGGGAACTCTGTTCTGCTGATCTGCTAAGGTCCTGGAGATAAATGCTTGTTTGGGAGTTATAAATAACCAGTAGCCACAGCCATTAAGACTATAGATTTATGTTAGGTAATTCTATACAGTAATTTCACAGTGACTGTTAGTTTCATGCTGATACGATTTTTTTCCAAAATACTGTGAAAGCATTCTCATGGCTAGGCTTATAATGGAAATATGTCTTAAGATAACTTGGTGTCCTGGGTGCCAAATTTCTGTGGTTTATTTAAGCCTATTGTGTCTTCTGTTGATTATGGCTTACCCAATGCAATTATAATTCATTTATATAGTTTTCATTTAATTTATAGATATATTTTATATTACTATTATTGCATGACTATTGATTATTGCATTACATATATATTTACTTATTTGTCATTTGTTTATCACAATCACCAAACATTGGCTTATACTTGAGTAGAAATCATATCTTAGTAAATTTTGTATGCCCAAATGTAATAGTGTATATTATTGTATTATTTGTGCATATTTAATTTGAGTACAAAAAAAAAAGAAACCCAAGAAGATAAATGAAGTAGATGAAATTCATGCAATGCAGTAAACATAGGGAAAAAACTGATAAACAGATTATAAATCATCACTCATCAATTATGGTATATACATAAAATAAGTAAGTTGTAGGAGATGATAAAGAATGCATTAGAGATAAAATATATGATGTAAATGGTAGAATACAAAAATGTTATTTTATAGATATGAAAGGGGAAAAGTCATAAGGAATGATATGCTACATCTAGAATGGTGGTTGGGTAGTACCTAAAGTATCACTTTCTTTTTATTACAGTATTTATTTATTTATTTATTTATTTATTTATTTATTCATTCATTCATTCATCTTTTTATTTTTAAACATTTTTAAATCGGTTCGATTTCCTAACAAATAATATAAAACCCAGTGCTCATCCCGTCAAGTGCCCCCCTCAGTGCTCGTCACCGGTCACCCCCACCCTCTGACCACCTCCACTTCCACCACCCCTTGTTCGTTTCCCAGAGTTAGGTGTCTCTCAAGTTCTGTCACCCTCACTAATATTTCCCACTGATTTTCTCTCCTTTCCCCTTTATTCCCTTTCACTATTTTTTATATTCCCCAAATGAATGAGACCATATAATGTTGGTCCTTCTCCAATTGACTTATTTCACTCAGCATAATACCCTCCAGTTCCATCCATGGCGAAGCAAATGGTGGGCATTTGTCGTTTCTAATGGCTGAGTAATATTCCATTGTATACATAGACCACAGCTTCTTTATTCATTCCTCTTTCGATGGACACCGAGGCTCCTTCCACAGTTTGGCTATTGTGGACATTGCTGCTAGAAACATTGGGGTGCAGGTGTCCTGCCATTTCCCTGCATCTGTATCATTGGGGTAAATCCCCAGCAGTGCAATTGCTGGGTGGTAGGGCAGGTCTATTTTTAACTCTTTGAGGAACCTCCACACAGTTTTCCAGAGTGGCTGTCCCAGTTCAGAGTCCCACCAACAGTGCAAGAGGGTTCCCCTCTCTCCACATCCTCTCCAACATTTGTTGTTTCCTGCCTTGTTAATTTTCCCCATTCTCACTGGTGTGAGGTGGTATCTCATTGTGGTTTTGATTTGTATTTCCCTGATGGCAAGTGATGCAGAGCATTTTCTCATGTGCGTCTTGGCCATGTCCATGTCTTCCTCTGTGAGATTTCTGTTCATGTATTTTGCCCATTTCATGATTGGATTGTTGGTTTCTTTGCTGTTGAGTTTAATAAGTTCTTTATGGATCTTGGAAACTAGCCCTTTATCTGTTACGTCGTTTGCAAATATCTTCTCCCATTTTGTAGGTTGTCTTTTAGTTTTGTTGACTGTATCCTTTGCTGTGCAAAAGCTTCTTATCTTGATGAAGTCCCAATAGTTCATTTTTGCTTTTGTTTCTTTTGCCTTCGTGGATGTATCTTTCAAGAAGTTACTTTGGCTGAGTTCAAAAAGGGTGTTGCCTGTGTTCTCCTCTAGGATTTTGATGGACTCTTGTCTCACATTTAGATCTTTCATCTATTTTGAGTTGATCTTTGTGTATAATGTAAGAGAATGGTCTAGTTGCATTCTTCTGCATGTGGATGCCCAATTTTCCCAGCACCATTTATTGAAGAGACTGTCCTTTATCCAGTGGATAGTCTTTCCTCCTTTATCAAATCTTAGTTTCCCATAGAGTTGAGGGCCCATTTCTGGGTTCTCTATTCTGTTCCATTGATCTATGTGTCTGTTTTTGTGACAGTACCATACTGTCTTGATGACCACAGCTTTGTGGTATAACCTGAAATCTGGCATTGTGATGCCCCCAGCTATGGTTTTCTTTTTTAAATTTCCCCTGGCTATTCGGGGTCTTTTCTGATTCCACAAAAATCTTAAGATGATTTGTTCCAACTCTCTGAAGAAAGTCCATGGTACTTTAATAGGAATTGCATTAAATGTGTAGATTGCCCTGCGTAGCATTGCCATCTTCACAATATTATTCTTCCAGTCCCTGAGCATGGAATTTCCAACTCTGTGCTCTTCCTCAATTTCTTCATTTCTTTTAGATTGCCTAATTTATTGGCATATAGCTTCTCATAATAAGTTTTTAAAATCATTTGTATTTCCTTAGTATTGCTTCTGATCTCTCGTGTTTCATTTGTGATTTTATTGAGTCTTTTCTCATTTGTTTTTAATAAGGCTGGCTAATGGTTTATCTATCTTATTAATTCTTTCAAAGAACCAACTCTTGGTTTTGTTGCACTGTTCTACAGTTCTTATGGTCTCTGTTTCATTGAGTTCTGCTTGAATCTTTATTAACTCCTCTTCTGCTTGGTGTAGGTTTTATTTGCTCTTCTTTTCCAGCTCCTTTAGGTGCGAGTGTAGCTTGTGTATTTGAGTGTTTTCCAGTTTTTTGAGGGATGCTTCTATTGTGATATATTTCCCTCTTAGGACTGCTTTTGCTGTATCCCAAGGATTTTTAATGGTTGTATCTTCATTTTCATTAGTTCCCATGATTCTTTTTAATTCTTCCTAATTTCCTGGTTGACCCTTCCATATTTTAGCAGGATGGTCTTTAACCTCCACGTGTTTGAGTTTCTTCCAAATCTCTTCCTGTGAATGAGTTCAAGTTTTAAAGCATTATGGTCTGAAAATATGCAGGGGACAATCTCAATCTTTCGTTATCTGTTGAGACCTGATTTGTCACTCAGTATGTGGTCTATTCTGGAGAAAGTTCCATGTGCCCTTGAGAAGAATGTGTATTCAGTTGTATTTGGATGTAAAGTTCTGTATATCTCTGTGAAATCTATCTGGTCCCATGTATCATTTAAAGGTCTTGTTTCTTTGGAGATGTTATGTTTAGAAGATCTGTCATTTACAGAAAGTGCCATGTTAAAGTCTCCCATGATTAGTATATTATTATCTAAGTATGTCTTTACTTTGGTTATTAGTTGATTGATATACTTGGCAGCTCCCACATTAGGAGCATAAATATTCATGATTGTAAGGTACTCCTGTTGGATAGCACCTTTAGGTATGATATATTGCCCCTCTTCATCTCTTACTACAGTCTTTGGGATAAATTTTAATTTATCTGATATGATGATTGCTACCCCTGCTTTCTTTTGAGGACCTTTTGAATGGTAAGTGGTTCTCCAACCTTTTATTTTCAGGCTGTAGGTGTCCTTAGGTCTAAAATGGGTCTCTTGGGGCAGCCCAGGTGGCTCCGCGGTTTAGCACTGCCTTCAGCCCGGGGCCTGATCCTGGAGACCCGGGATCGAGTCTAACGTCAGGCTCGCTGCATGGAGCCTGTTTCTCCCTCTGCCTGTGTCTCTGCCTCTCTCTCTCTCTCTCTCTCCTTCTCTGTGTGTGTGTCTCTCATGAAGAAATAAATAAAATATTTAAAAAAATAAAAAAATAAAATGAGTCTCTTGTAGACAGCAAATTGATGGGTCTTGCTTTGTTATCCAGTCTGAAACCTTGCGTCTTTTCATGGGTTCACTTAGCCCCTTCTTGTTCAGTTACTATTGAAAGATATGAATTTAGTGTCATCGTAATAATTATTCAGTCCCTGTTTTTTGTGGATTATTTCTTCGGGGTTCCTCTTTACAGAGTCCCCCTTAATATGTCTTGCACAGCTGGTTTGGTGGTCACATATTCTTTCAGTTTCTGCCTATCTTGGAAACTCTTTATCTCTCCTTTTGTTCTTAATGAGAGCCTTGCTGGATAGAGTGTTCTTGGCTGCAGGTTCTTCTCATTTATGATCCTGAATATATCCTGCCAGCCCTTTCTGGCCTGCCAGGTCTCTTTGGAGAGGTCTGCTGTTAATCTAATAGTTCTCCCCATTTAAGTTAGGGATCTCTTGTCTCTTGTTGTTTTAAAGGTCTTCTCTTTATCTTTGGAATTTGCAAGTTTCACTGTTAAATATTGAAGTGTTGAACAGTTTTTATTGAATTTTTTTTTGGGGGGGAACCTCTCTATCTCCTGAATCTGAATGCCTGTTTCCCTCCCCAAGTTAGGGAAGTTCTCAGCTATGATTTGTTCAAATACAATTTCTGGTACTCTATCCCTTTCGGTGCCCTCTGGAACCCCAATTATACGTAGATTTTTCCTTCTGAGGCTGTCATTTGTTTCCCTTAATCTTTCTTCATGGTCTTTTGCTTTTCTCTTTTTTCCTCAGCTTCCTTCCTTTGCCATCAACTTGTCTTCTATGTCATTCACTCGTTCTTCTACCTCATTAAACCTTGTCATTAGGACCTCCAGTTTGAATTGCATCTCATTTAATTGATGTTTAATTTCAGTCTGATTAGATCTAAATTCAGCAGTCATAGAAGTCCCTTGAATCCTTTATGCTTTTTTCCAGACCCACCAGTAGCTTTATAATTGTGTTTCTGATTTGACTTTCTGACAGTGAGTTGCAATCCAAATTCTGTAACTCTGTGGTAGAGAGGACTGTTTCTGATTCTTTCTTTTGTGGTGAGTTCTTTTTTCTAGTCATTTTACTCAGCGCAGAGTGGCTGTATGAGTGTGCTGCATCAAGAATATCAAACCAAGCTAAGTACATTTCACCCTAGATGATTCTGCTGAGATCAGAGACCAGAAATTGAAAACAAGGATCAGAACAAAATAAAACAGAAGGGCCACTAAATTGAAAAACAAACTTTAAAACAAAGTAGTAAAAATTAAAAGGTGAGGAATCTAAAGATGAAGAGAAAAAAAAAAGAAAGAAAAGGAAAAAAAAAAAAAAAGGCAGTCCAGTTGGCTCAGCGGTTTAGCGCCACCTTTGACCCGGGGCATGATCCTGTAGATGCGGGATCAAGTCCCGTGTCAGGCTCTCTGCATGGAGGCTGCTTCTTTCTCTACCTCTCCTTCTGTGTGTGTGTGTGTGTGTGTGTGTGTGTGTCCCTCATGAATAAATAAATAAAATCTTTAAAAAAGGGTGGGGAAGAGAAGAAAAAAGGGGCAACTGGGAGATGTTGGTGGTGACGAAGTTGTAGTGGAGGGAGAAGGTAGTCTACCTTAGGGATTCTAGAGGGTGATCTCCTTGTTTCTGAGTATATTAAGTTTTGTATGTTAGAAGATGCTCAGTCCCAAATTTATATAAACCAGAAATACTTGTAGAAGGCCTTAACATTGATCACCAAAACATAAATGAGATAAAAGAGAGGGGCAGAATTGGAATGAGGAATTCCACAGAATGAACCAGCCTGGTATACCACTTGGTACTGGGTGCATGCTGGTCATGTTTTAGAAGGTATTAACTTCCACCATTGTGGAACAAAATGAGGCAGAGAAAACAAAAAACAGAAAACAAAACAAAAAACATATCTTGTATATCTCTCAAAATTAAGTTGAGGATGTTCAAGGGAATCTAGAAGTAAGAAATATATCTAGGACCTGTTACAATTTTACAATTTTTAATTGTAAAAATATTAAAGTCTAATAGGAAGAATCTTAAAAATGAAGAGGTGGTAAAATATTGTAGAGAAAGGTAGAAAGAGAGAAAAAAATTGGAAATTTAGTCTGATATAAAAAAGAGATGTACTGGAAAAAGGAAGAAAAAAAAAAAAAAACCAAGGAGGGGTATCTTCTGGTTCTATATACTGTAAATCCCTCGACTTCCCCTGGAGCTTTCCCTGCTGCTTGGCCAAGAACTTGTTCTTCCCCCGTCCTTCCAGCTGGTCTTCTGGGGGAGGGGCCTGCTGTGCTGATTCTCAGGTGTGTGCACCTGGGGGAGCTGCCCCGCCCCCTGCCACGTGCAGGGCTCAGTCAGTGGGAGCTATTTATTCTGTGAGGGCCCGGTTCCCTGGCAGCCGGCTCTGTCTCAGGCACAGGGTGAAATACGGAGGAACAACACCACTGGCGGTGGTCAGGTCCCCAGCCCTGGAGTCAGCTCCCACCGTAACTACCGCAGTGTCCCAGTCCGCAGGGGCCTGGATACTCCGGGGCGCAGGGGACGCCGATCTGCACAGCTTGGGGGCGTCCAGCGGCAGGAGCGTCCTTGCTGTCCTGTGCCCTCCCCGCCTCCGCCTGTCCCTGGGGGAGCGCAGGATCCTGGGCTGTGTACCCCCATACTGGGGTCTGGGGCCTGAGCTCCCGGGGCAGCAGCTCCCGAAGGCAGCAGACCACAGGCCCCCGCCTGAGCTGCTCCCGAGGCCCCGCCGGGCGCTCCAGCCCTTTACCCGCTGGGCCCGCGGTGTGGGGCGCTCTCCCCCGGGGCGCACTTCCTCTGTGAGTGACCCCGGGAACCTGGGGGCTCCTCTTCCCCTCCTGCGGTTCTGCCCGAGTTCCCTGCGATTGCCATTCCCTCTGGGAAGAATCTGGTGTGGATTTTTAAAGTTCCTGCTTTTCCAGGGCTGGGCTTTCCTGTCCTGGAGGCCCTCGCTGCCCAGGGGCCACTCCCCCACTGGATTATTATTATTTTTTTGTTGTTGTTTTTCTTTCCATCTTCCTACCTTGTTAGAAGTGCAAACTCTTCTCTCTATAGTGTTCCAGCTGTTCTCTCAAATCTCAGGTCCAATTTGTAGGTTTTTAAAATGATTTGAAAGTTATCTAGGTAAGTTGGTGCGGCCAGGTGACTTGGGGACCCTAATCCTCTGCCATCCTGCCCCACCCCACTCATTTTTCTTAAAGATTTTATTTATTTATTCATGAGAGACACAGAGAGAGAGGCAGAGACACAGGCAGAGGGAGAAGCAGGCTCCATGCAGGGAGCCCCACGTGGGATTCAATCCCGGGGCTCCAGGATCATGCCCCAGGCCAGAGACAGGCACTAAACCGCTGAGCCACCCAGGAATCCCCCCAGGTACCTTTCCTCTGTGGGATCCCCTTGCTCAAATATCAACTCTGGTCTTTAATGCCATCAGCAGAGAGACAGTATAGTGAAATATTGCCTCATCCAGTATTCAGATACTGTGGGACCTTCCTCCCCACTTAGACACTATTCTAAATGTCTTAACCAACCCCCCTCTGTCTGCTTGCTTCCCACTGTGTGTTTTAAATTGACAAAGTTAACCGTCTTATTTATCACTCTTAATTTTTTCTGTGTTTCTGTTCAGAACTTGCTTAGTTTGTCTGGTAATGTACATGGAGGCTACCACTGCATCAACCAAATTGCCCACAAGAGAGCAGGTATAAATCTATTAAAAATTACTTACGTAGGCTTTTTAAATTAAACTGAGTTTTACCCTATTCAGTTTGCTCTGCTTGCAATAGATACTTAGTTTGCTTCTGCCTTGGACTCTCCAACTATTGAATGAAATTGAATTATGTTACTGCTTGATTTTCCTACACCTCTTCTCTTTTTTAGGTTTAGTTTCATGTCTACATTCAATTCTATCAGCCCCCCTTCTTCCTTCTTTTAGGAATCCCAGGGCTAGAGGAGTCTCACATCTGGATCTCCGTCCCACTGGGCATCATGTACGTAACTTTCATCCTGGGAAACAGCATCATTATTCACATAATACCTAAGAATCCCAGCCTTCATGAGCCTCAATATTTGTTCTTATCCCTATTGGCAGCCACTGACACAGGCACATCAGCATCTATACCAACTACTGTACTTAATATCTTTCTCCTCAACCACAGAAAGATTGAGTTTCATGGTTGCTTGGCTCCTACGTTCTTCATCCATATCTTTTCATGGAGTCAGCCATTCGGCTGGCCATGGCTGTTGACCCCTTTATTGCCATATGCAATTCACTGCACCTCACTGTGGTCCTGACTCAATCCCATGTTAATCAGATGGGATTGGCTACTGTGGCTCGAGGAGATATGCTGATGGCTTCCTTGCCCATCCTGCTCAAATGGCTTCCCGTCTGTAAGAACATCATCCTACCCACTCATTCTGCTTCCCCCCTGACATGAAGCTTGCTTGTGGGTCCATTCATGTGAACACCACTTACAGGCTGGCACTGGATCTCTGCTCCTTTGGTGTTGACTCCATCTTTATTGTTCAGTTCTTTGTGTTGATCAAGACAGTTTTGGGCATTGTTTCTAGGAAAGGACAGCTTAAGACAGTCAACACATGTGTCTCCCTTAATGTCACTGACCTCATTTTCTATGTCCCACTTATTGTCTTAATCCTTATCCTCAGAATAGGGAAATACCACTCCCCTCTCCCCCATGGCACTATGTCCAACATTTTCCTTTTCCTCACATCTGTCCTCAACCATCTAGTTTACAGTGTGAAAACAAAACAGATCAGAAGGGCACTATGTAGACTATTTGTACTTAAGGTGGGATGAAGAAAGAGTAGGATCTCTTTGAGGGACTGTCTAAAAGGGATATTGAAAAGAGAAAGACCAGCAGACATTATTTTTTTGTGTTTTGGGGCACTTTCTTTTGTACATCTCTGTATGGTTTTACCATAATATTTGCAGAAATATAATGTTCCCCTCTAGTTTTAAATATTAGATCAAGAAAGATACCTAAAGCCCCTTTCACCTTATGTTTCTCATTCCTGGAATTTACACCACTTACTGATGAGCCCATTTCAATCTAACCAATCCTACAGATATTTCTATCTGAGACTCCCTTCTATATAGTTATATGGCTGAAGTCTGATTTTAAAATAAAATATTGAGAGATGCCTGGGTGGCTTAGCAGTTGAGGGTCTGCCTTTGTCTCAGGGTGTGATCTTGTCCAGGATGGAGTCCCACATCTAGCCTGCTTTTCCCTCTGCCTACGTCTCTGCCTCTCTCTGTGTGTCTCTCATGAATAATAAAATATTTTTTAAAAAATTAAAATATTCATATTGTTATACATTCATTATTGCTGGGGATCTTTAGATATTATAGAGGGAAATATTCCAAATGAGAGAAAGGCTTATTTTCACAATGTTTATTTAAGTCTGTTTATGTTTTATGATTCTTTTCCTGAAACCATACCAATATGAGCCTCATATAACACAAAAATTCAGTGAAAGATGAAGGCAGAGGCACCTGGTGGCTCAGTTGGTTAAACATCTGCCTTCTGCTCAGGAAATGATCTTGGTGTCCTGGGATCCAGCCCCACATTGGGCTCCCTGCTCAGTGGGGAGTCTGCTTCCCCTTCTCCCTTTGCCTCCCACTCCCCTTGCTTGTAATTTCTCTCTCTCACTCTCTCTCTCTCCCTTTCCCAAATAAATGAGTAAAATATTTTTAAAAGGGAAAAAAAGAAAGATTAAGGCAAAAATATAGCAAGGTGATGTACCTAAAATCTGCCATTTATGCCATTTATGTCGTATATACTTGATTTTCTCAGGTTGCATTAATTTAGATTTATTTGAAGATATAAGTATATAGTGCTTAAACTAAAATCAGGACTCTGTAGCTTATCTGTTATGTATCCAGGGATCATAGTAGTCCATATGTCAGTGTGCCCATCAGTGAAAAGGAGTTCATAATGTCATCTATTTTGTGAGGACATTATAAGAAGAAATGTGATAATTTATGTAATGTGTTTATAACAATGTCTGGCATATTGCAAATGTTCAATAAATATTAACTGCTTTATTATAGGCTAAAATTATGGTAGATGACAAAGGTTAAGCCAGGATTTAAAGATACATACAAAGGAATAAAGGCTTCGGTCATTCAGGTGGTGATATCAAAAGTGACCAGAGAATAATATATTTGTTCTCCAGTTCAAAGACATACTTAGTTTTATTTTTATATATATTTTATAAAATGTGCTTATTTGCAAATGTGTAAAAAACTTCAGACTAGGCTTACATATTTCATATTTGTGTGTATCATATTTATATGCTCAATATTGCCACTGCAGATCTGGGAAAAGCATCAAATTCTATATATACACTAGTGATGCCTCCAAATTAACTACGACAGAGAAAAACCAGACATTGTTACTTTATCCATTTTTAATCAAGTTATGTGGACATTAATTCATGGTTCATCAGTTATTGATTCAGAAATCATATTTTATTATACATTTTATTTATTTATTTGACAGAGCGAGAGAGAGTGTGAGCATGAGTCTGGGGTGAGTCAGAGGGAGAGGGACAAGCAGACTCCCTACTGAGCAGGGAACCTGATACAGGGCTCAATCCCAGGATCTTAAGATCATAACCTGAGTCAAAGGCAGACACTTAACTGACTGATACACCCAAATGCCCTGATTTAGTAATCATATTAAGTTCTGCTTTTATTGTCACCTTTTGTCCTTTGTTCCTCCTTATTTTACATCTTTATACAACTATTCTTGTTGTTCACGATAAGCTGTTCATGACCACTTTATGGGACAGATGAATCAGACAAAAATGCCATCATATAGAAAAGTACAATCCAATGAGGCAGACAAGACAGGAATAAATTGACCACATTTTAAGACAGAATCAAATAAACTATTCAACCCACCTTATAATGAACAAAATATGCCATTAAGCTGCTCCATTATTTAATTTATATTAAAAAGTAAAGTAATGTAGGGCAGCCCAGGTGGTTCAGTGGTTTCGCACTGCCTTTAGCCCAGGACGTGATCCTGGAGACCTGGGATCGAGTCCCACATCAGGCTTCCTGCATGGAGCCTGCTTCTCCCTTTGCCTGTGTCTCTGCCTCACTCTCTCTCTGTCTCTCATGAATGAATAAATAAAATCTTAAAAAAGAAAAGTAAAGTAGTGTAAACCAAAATAGAATAGGTCACAGATTCAAAGGAAAGATCTCAGGGCCCAAATGTAAGGGCTCAAAACTGTCATGTCTGCTTATATTCTGCTCTGTACTCATGCTCTCCTAACATAGAAGGCATTGTTTCCACAAAGCTATGGAAAATGATGACCACATATGATGTAGCCTCCTTCCAGTGTCACAAACAGAAAGGGGTCTCCTTCCCACCAATTCTAGCATAAAACATAAAGCAGAATTTCTTTCCTCAGTTTTTAGTATCTGCAGCTGAAAGATCAGGGGAGGGATTTATTAGAATTTTGATATTGTTTGTCTCACCCAAACTCTACAGACAAGGAGTTCCTCAAAGGAAAACTATGTGCTGTGTTCAAAAAAGGAAACAGTTGCTGAGAAATGACCCTCAGTTCTCTATACTCATGCTTAGGGAAGTCAGAGTTAAGAGTCTTTTGACCAAAAAGACTCATAATAAAGAAAATGATTAAACCAAACCTCAGAATATGAAGAAACAGTTTAAGAATCAGAATTCTATTTTATTTTTTTCAGGGTATGTATTATACTTCTTAAATAATCTCTCTATAAAGGCAAAGACCAAACTTTTTTTTTTAAAGATTTTATTTATTTATTTGGGAGTGGGGGAGCATGAATGGGGTCGGGAGGGAGGAGCAGAGGGAGAGGGAGAAGCAGACTCCCTGCTAAACAGGGAGCCTGGCAGGGGGCTTGATCCCAGGACCCCAGGATCATAACCTGAGCCAAAGGCAGATACAGCCCACTGAGCCACCCAGGCACCCCTAAAGATCATACTTTTAAAAAAATAACTGGTTCTTTTTCCCCGTTAATACCCAACAGGTTATAACTTACTTAATGATTTGGAATTGAGAGAGATTTCAAGCTTCAATGGTTTCTTCTCTTGATCTTCTTTGCATTGCAGGCAGGAGTTCCTGATGAGCCCAGTCCTCACTAGCCTATTTTCTTCTGAATTCATGTTTACAATTCAAGCCAAGATTCCAGCTCACTGACTACCTTCTGCAACATGGTTTGCTGCTATTTTCTGGTATTCATTGGCAGAGCATAAGCTATATGAATATTAAATTTACGTCTTCTACATGAATCTTATGCCTACTGAATATGTCAAAGACACTGAAAATATTTTCTGGTTGATTACTTGAGCTATTGTTTCGAAATTCATTCAAAACTTTCTTTAGTAGCTTGAAATTCTTGCTTGTGCTACCACGTGTTTATTCATTGCCATGGACAATTAAGCTCTCTTTAATTTGCCTCCTATGCTGATCCCAGCAGGACAATTCTTCATTTGCTTATAACTCTAACTTCAAGAGCTGACTCTGGAAAAGAAACTTATTTGTTTTTCCTCTTGGAAAGTTAGAAAAAGGAGATGTATCCTTGCTTTAGCAGCCAGAATATAACCCTATCTGCTCTCATGATGAAATGGAAAATAAAACAAAATCTAAATAAAGTATGAATCCTGAACAAGTAAGCAGGATGATTAAAAAACAACCATTTCTCAGATCCTTATATATTATTCTTTTCAGACAGCTCCTTTATCTTTTGATGAAAGTCAGAATGCTCAGACATTATACAGTATCAGATAATAAACATAGTTTGGTCAGATAATAAACATATAGTCCTAGATTTATCATTAACTTTGAATTTTCATGCTTCAACTTAAACAACATTGGCAGTCATAATCAGATAACACATTGTTTTCTTTATAAAATTAGTCCCTCATTGATCTTTCACAATCTAGAATTAGGCTCCTCAAGTTAGTACATGGGGAAATGTGATTTTCATCTGACTCATACACCAAACACATTGAGCTTGAGTTCCTGTTGCGGTTTCTCCTTACCTCTAGCAAACAATCATCATTTATGACCACAGTTGTGATAATTTATTCAAGCATTCTACCTCTTTTTCCCTCCTTAGTTAGATGAAGCATTTCTTGAGGGGAAGACCTAAGTATTTTTTATTTTCGAATTCATGGTATTTTGCTCACTGCTTGGCACTTACTAGATCCAAATAGTATTTTTCAATTGGTCATCCCTTCTGATACAGAGGAAAAAAAAATCATTCCCCAGCAATGACACGTTGCACCCAAAATCGCTTGCGCAGAGCAGCCTGGATCTGCCTGGATTTGACACTGTAGACAAGAGGGTTGAGTAGTGGTGTCATGAGGAGGTAGGCATTACTCATGGTGGTATACAGAACTGGAGAAGCATCCCGGCTGTAACGATGCAGCACTGCCAAGCTGATGAGGGGCAGGTAAAACACAAGCACTGTGCACAGGTGGCAGGCACAGGTGTGCAGTGATTTCCAGTTTCTGTCTTGAGTCTCCAGCTTCATAATAGTGCCCAAGATCTTCATATATGAAGCTATGATAAAGATGACATCCACTACAAATGTGCAAAGGACAAAAACCAACCCATAGGCACTGCTGAAAGAGACATCCCCACAGGCCAGGTTGAGCATATCTGGGTAGTAGCAATAAGAATGTGAGAGGATATTGGTCCCACAGAAAGGAAAAGTCTTAAGGAAAAAAGGCAGAGGAGCCAGCAGAGTGGCGCCTCGTAAGACAGCAGCTCCACTAAGGCAGGCAACAGTATAGTGGGTAAGGATCCTGGTGTAGTTTAATGGAGCGCAGATAGCTACCAAACGGTCAAAAGCCATGGCCACAAGAATACCTGATTCTACCGAGGAGAGGGTGTGAATGAAGAACATTTGGGTTAGGCAGGCATCCAGGCCAATGTGTCGGGCATCAAACCAGAAGACAGCCAAGACACTAGGCATTGTAGACAATGAAAGACCTAGGTCAGTAAGGGCAAGCACAGCCAAAAAATAGAACTGAGGTTCATGAAGATTCTGCTCTGCTGTAACTAGGATAAGCAGAAGAGCATTACCCACAAGGGCTATGATGTACAGGACACAGAAAGGGATGGAGATCCATATATGTGCAGCCTCCAGACCAGGAATACCAATGAAGGAGAAAGTGGGCCAATTAGAGGCAGTGCTATTAAAAGCCAACATAGTAAAATGTACGTAGGACAGTAGTCCAAGATGCTTGCAAACCTATAAAAGAGAAACCATGTGTCAAGAAACTTGAAAGCCAAATTTAAAGTAAATAGATTAATGCACAGAATTATCAAATTAAGATATGGGGAACTCAAAATTGAGTCTGTATTTTTAGTTTCATAATTATTTCTCTTGATATGTGGATGGCAACTAAGCACATGAAAAGGTGTTCAATGTCATTATTTATTAGATAAATGTAAATGAGAAATTCAATAAGATAACATTAGTAGAATAGTTAAAAAGACTGAAAATGCAATATATATATATTTTAAGATTTTATTTATTTTTTTATTCATGAGGGACACAGAGACAGAGAGAGAGAGAAAGAGAGACGGGCAGAGACACAGGCAGAGGGAGAAGCAAGCTCCATGCAGGGATATGGGACTCGATCCCAGGACTCCAGGATCACACCCTGGGCCAAAGGCAGGTGTTAAACTGCTGAGTCACCCAGGGATCCCCCAAAATGCCATATATTGATGAGGATGTGAACTACTGGAACTCCCATGCATGGAACGCAAATGGTACAACCTTTTAGGAACACAGTTTGGCAGTTTCTTATACAGTTACACAAGCATTTATCACACAGTTAGCATTATCCAGCAGTTTCACTTCTGAGAGTTTTCCCAAGAGAAATAAAAACTCATGTTCACACAAAGACTTGTACACATTTATTCATAACAGCTTTATTCACAATAGTTAAAAAAAAAGAGAGAGAGAGAGAGAGAGAGAGAGACCAAATATACAACCACTACTGATTGGATAAACAAACTGGCAAATCCATATAATTTAAATCAAAAAGAAATAAATTACTGATAGGTGCAACATCATGAATGGATTGCTTATACCATGTGAAAGAAGCAAACATAAAAGATCAAATGCTTTAAGACCTCATTTCTTTGAAATTCTAGAAAAGACAACATCATAGTGATAGTTGATCAGAGGTGAACAGGGAGTGTAAAGAAGTAGCAAATAGGCAGAACTATTTTTGGGGAGATTAAAATGTCCCATATCATGATTGATTACATGATTTTATACATTTTTAAAAATTCATCAAACTGTACTGTTAAAATTGGTAATTTTTAAGATTTTTTTAATATATTCATGAGACACACACAGAGAGAGACAGAGACATAGGCAGGGAGAAGCAAGGTCCCTGTAGCGAGCCTGATGAGGGACTTGATCCCAGGACCCTGAACCGAAGGTAGATGTTCAACCACTGAGCCACCCAGGTACCCTGATAAATTTTATTACAGGTTAAGTTCCATTTCAATAAAGCTGATCAAAAATATAAGATTTTTGTAGGAAGGATAACTTTTTAATTATTCTAAATCTGTAGTTCATCAAAAAGTAGCTCTCCAGAATATCTCCTACAAATCCTTCCTTTCAACTCATTCAAAGGAAATGTCACTGTTGTTTGTGAAATAACTTGACAATTCTATTACCAGAAATTTATTATATCTGGGATGAGTGCAGACTATGTTTTTTACACATTTACCTATTTGATTCTGATCTAAATGGTCCTTATCCCATATTGAAAAAAAGAAAAGCTCTATGTCGTCTTTAACATTTTTGTCAACAGTAACTTCAAAAAGCTATGACACCCTGCATACATCCTATCCCTTAAAATTTAAAGCTGCCTTTGGACAAAATGCATAGCTTCTCTATTTCAAATTGGCTTATTTATCTGCTGCTCTTCTCTTCTGATGGATATAAAATTTCTGGGCAAATAGAGTACTCTGTAGGTTTCAGTTAACTCCCAAATTTCCATACTCAATGCAGGTATGTTTTCTGATTATATACTCAACTGATCTATAGATATCTTTACAAAAATGCTTCAAAGGAAATTCAAGTATATTCAAGTATATATTCAAGTAAATTCAAGTATATTCAAGTAATCAAGTAAATTCAAGTATATATTCAAGTAAATTCAAGTATATATCCTAAAGCATAATTTAACCCTTATTGTACAGCCTTTTCATGTACTTTCTTCTGAAATATCCCCTCTCCTTTACATACCTTGTGAAAATTTCTTCAGTCTTAAAAATTAATCTTAAATTTATCTCATCTAGAAAATATTTCCTAATCCTTTCAAAAGGAATTGAACAGGGACGCCCAAGTGGTTCAGTGCTTGAGCATTTGTCTTTGGCTCAGGGTGTGATCCTGGGATTCCAGAATTGAGTCCTGCATCGGGATCCCTGTGAGGAGCCTGCTTCTCCCTCTGCCTATGTCTCTGCCTCTCATGAATAAATAAATAAAATCATAATTTTAAAAACAGAAGGAATTGAGCAAACTTTTGTCTTTGGTACCTCATTACACCCATAAAGTTTTGAATTTTTTATTCTTTTTCTGCCCTGTGGACTAGTCTGCAAGTATTTAAGATTACAAGCTTCTTTATTTCTCAAAATGAGATTTTTTTCTGAAAACATTACCAATTAGTATTTGTTTCTTGGCTTTCATAATACTTAATTCAATACAAATATATGTGCAAGTAGGTATTATAAAAATCCCATATTAGCTTCACTAGAACACATATCGATCAATAAGAAATATTA
This sequence comes from Vulpes lagopus, assembly GCF_018345385.1. NCBI lineage: Eukaryota > Metazoa > Chordata > Mammalia > Carnivora > Canidae > Vulpes > Vulpes lagopus. The sequence goes on from NC_054838.1 coordinate 21,644,019, forward strand.
AATTATCTCTGAAAAACAATTAAGTCCAACTAGAAGCTATGTTCATACACAATTTTTTAAAATTTCACTTTCATTTATAAAGGCTCTATCTTAAACATGTATAAATGAGAAATACCCCTAGCAACCATAGGTTAAAAACACATAACAGATCTAGTTATAAAAATATCCTGTACTCACACATAAGCACCTACATAAGCACTCATTCACATACATGGATTTGTTATGCATGCAGCTTAGTTATTAACATAAAAGCTTCTTTCTTTACCATCACTCCAGCTTCAAACAACAACTTAAATATAATCCATTTGATTCCAGGTCATTAGCCCTGCCTTTATTATTATTATTTATATATAGAAATATAGTATATTATAAATACTATTTATAATATATAAGTAATTATAATAAGTCATTATTCAAATATATAAGTATATTTATATTATAAAAATTCTAAATTACATATGTAATTTATATATATTACATATAAATAATTTATATGTATTTAGATAATACATAAATATAATAAATATACATTTTTTCTTGGTCAAGAAAAAAATCTAGCTCTAAATCTATTCTTGTATCAGCTGCTGAAAGTAAAGTTTTACCTCTTTCCCCTTTGAAGTTACATCATGTTACGTTATGTTATGTTTTGTGTTATGTTATACTATCCTATATTGATTATGCACTTTTTAATTAGAACCTTGTTCATAACAAGTACAAGTTCATAACAATCTAAGTTGGAGATTCAAGTAAGACAGCATTATGAAAGAAACAAAATTATTACGGTTTAAAAATTGGCTTTGTTGTTTCATCCTTATGTAACCCAAAGGGTCATTTAATCTTTCTGAGAACTAATATTTTTTGTTGTCAAGATATGGGTAATCATTTTAGAAATATTAAACAGAAAACATAAAAGAGCTTATTATAATGCTGACAGAATTGAAAAGAAAACTTAAAAAAGTTATGTGCACTAATGTGTTAAGGTCTGATTCAGAGGTATAGACCATATTTACATCCATATCTAAATCATTTCATACATTTTAACTTGGGAATATTGGGAAAGGCTTCAGTGATCAGTTAGAATGTAAGGAGAACTCCTAAGAAACAGCAGTTTGGGAAAAGCGTATATGCTTCCTGTGTAAAGGAACGACATTGTAATTCTGTGTAATTCTGCAAAATTATGGTGAATTTACAGAGAATTTAGGTCAGGAATATTATGGCACCTAGTATTACTTATAAAGGGTTGAAATTGCAGATCAACAAGTCTCTGAACACTAGCAGAACAGTTCATCTAGGTCAGCTTTATATTTTTTTATCTGAACATCCACCTTTTTTTTGGTTTGTTTTTGTTTTTGCTTTTCTTTTTTATTGGAGTTCAATTTGCCAACATATAGCATATCACCCAGTGCTCATCCCATCAAGTGCCCTCCTCAGTGCCCATCACCCAGTCACCCCAACCCCCCCACCCACCTCCCTTTCCACTACCCCTGTTCGTTTCCCAGAGTTAAGAGTCTCTCATGTTCTGTCTCCCCCTATGATATTTCCTACTCATTTTCTCTCCTTTCCCCTTTAATCCCTTTCACTACTTTTTTTATATTTCCCAAATGAATGAGGCCATATAATGCTTGGTTTTGAATGGTCATTTTCCCAAAACACAAATCCTCATTTGAGTTTCTTTAAACTTTTAAAGAAGATGACAGTTATCACCAATAGTCATGAACTCACATTTAGATTGGGAAAAGCTCTTTTGCTTAATAAGGTGGGGAGGGAAGATCCAAATTTTGCAAAAGCATTTAATATTCTCTTTGATTTAACACCTCAAGACAGAGCATGCTGATTTAGTCAAATCTAATGCATATTTGCAAAATATATTCATGAGATGTCAGTTTCAGGATTTCAGGGAAAGCTATCAAATCAAGAAACACAGTCCATGAAATCTGGGAATCTACTACTAGCTGTGTAACCACAATATGCACAGACAGCATTAACAAAAACTCTATATTCATCATGATTACAACAGTTTTTACATAGAAGAAAACACAGATGAAATTGAGCAAACCATTTTTTAACTTTAAAATGTACTATTATCAAATGCAGAATTTTCCAATTTAATTCTCAAATTTCACATATCCTAACTCAACAACACTAACCATTCCTGTTGGTCTCTTTACCCTGGAAAACTGGTTATTGTTATACCAATTTACTTGAAAGGACATTACGATCAATTTACTTGAAAGAACATTTATAATGGTAGTTGACATTACTTATCTCTTATCTCTGAAAGACTTCACTTAAGACACAGTGAATGCTCTTTTCACTTACAGACGTGTTGGCAGGATTGTCTCTCTGTGGAAGACCCAGAACTCCACAGCTCAGTGTGTGGAAACAGTTTCAAGGGCTTGGTGGTTTAATGGTGGTTTGCAAACCAGTGAGACAAGGTCTCCCAGGTGCCTGGAAAGCTCTGCTGAGATTTAAAAAGCCCTGTGGGCTCCCAATCCACAGCCAAGAAGTTTAAATTTATTTTCACCCCAAGGAATCTGAGAAAGAAGGGAGCATCGTAGAGCATCTTTTTGTATTGGAGAAACCAAAAGTTTTCATTTTATTGAAACACAGTGGATTTAAGCAATTTCTTCCTTTATTATATGAAAAGCAAGCTGGAGTGAGAACATATAAATCAGAACTATGTTTAGATAACCTTGCCGGTTTAAGAAATGTCACGCTTCTTAGCAAATGAAATAGCAATGCTTAAAAATATTTAATATAAATAAGTACCTGCATGCTGTCAAAGCTTAAAATATACATAATCATTTTATGTAATTTGTTGCAAAGACAACAATTATTTTCCCCAGGGTTATCAAAACAAAACTATGCCTAAGTTTATCTTTCCACATAGAAAATAAAATACAAAATACATTAAAGTAATCTAGTACATGACATCAGACTGTATCCTTCTATACTTTGTGGTTTTCTCCCAAGGATTTATCAAAGTCTTATTTCCATGACAGTAACAAAAAAAGCCCTCTGAGTTTTAAAAGAGAGTTAGTATTGCACAATGAGAATATAATATAATGTATTAACTACCTTCTTGAGTTTTCAGATTATTTATGTTTCAAAAATATGAATAATTATGCCATCTTAGTACATATCTTTTTGTGCACTTATGTGTGCATTTCTATAGGAGAGATGCTCAAGTAAAATTGCTGGACCAAAGTATATCAACTTTGCATGTATAATTCCTGTTAATTTCCTTTCAAAAATGTTAAATAAACATACATCCATGGAAGTGTGAAGATTTGTCAAAAGATTTGAAAGACAAAATTTTTCTATTAATAAAGCAAATTTATAACAAGGGAAGGCTTTCTAATATCAAATATAAAAGAATTGCACAAAAACAGGTGTTCTTTATTCATGATAAAACATAATTTCAGTACTTTGAAATTCAAAGTAAAGAAACTAGAGACCAGCCATAATGAGATTTACCTTACATTGAATCTTGGAGATCTTCAAGCAGGAGAATCATGAGTTATGGGTCTTGAGCCATGGAGGGAAAGCAAGTATAAATTACATCCATAATTTATTAATTGAACTCAGAGAGAACACTACTTTGATATTGTCCTAATAATAGTATTTTAGAAAAAGGTGTCACGTTGGGATCTTTATAGGGTTTTGAGATCTGGACTCAAGATCTGAAATATCTTTTTGAAGGTGGGGACTGAATGGCAATGTGTAAATTTTATGGCAAAATAGTTTAGGGTGGAGATAACATGGTATGGGAAGTGAAAGCAATCTTGATAAACTGTCCTTTGATAAGTGACCTAACCTGTTTTTCTATGCAAGCAATCTATTTCTCTCAAATAATTTCCATTTATCCAGAAGAACATCTAGATCATTTGAATAAATTTATTTTCAGAAATTTAATAAAACCAATGATGAAGTTATTTGTTGTATCTACATGGATCCAAATGTTCTCTGTACTGTTTGGCATTTCACTGATAGGAAGAAGGAATTTTTGCATTTAGTAAACCTGGAGTTAGATGTTGAATGTTATCTAGTACTCTGAGATTCTATGTAATTTTAGTTATTCTTAAAGGCTCTGGAACGGTTAAATTTATTAATGAATTCCATAATGCCATTTCATATAATCTTTGTTTACAGCTCTGTCTCAAAGAATACAGATATAGTTATTAATACATTCACACACGAAGTTGGGGCCCCTGGGTGACTCAGTTGGTTTAGTGTCCAACTCTTGACACTTTGGCTCTGGTCATGATCTCAGAGTATGAGGTTGAGCCCCATATTGGGCACTGTACTCAGTGTGGGGTCTAAGATTCTCTCTCCTTCTGCCCCATCTCACCTTAAAAATAATAAAAAAATATACACAAATTTGTTCAATACATATTTCTAATAAATGGTGTATTACTGAATTTGCTAATACTGATGTAATATTTATTTAATGTCCTTTCTGTGCTGGTCCTTGATATATCTTATAAATCAATGGAAGAATAAGAAATACTCCTTTTCCGGGGATCCCTGGGTGGCGCAGCGGTTTGGCGCCTGCCTTTGGCCCAGGGCGCGATCCTGGAGACCCGGATCGAATCCCACGTCAGGCTCCCGGTGCATGGAGCCTGCTTCCTTCCTCCGCCTGTGTCTCTGCCTCTCTCTCTCTCTCTCTCTCTCTGTGACTATCATAAATAAATAAAAATTATAAAAAAAATTAAAAAAAAAAGAAATACTCCTTTTCCTAGAGGTGACTGAACTTTATAAATTTGAACACCTCATCTAAGAATCTTTCCTCACATTTTAGAAATAATTTATATGGGACATCTTCCTCTGCTCCCATTCCCTCATTTAACTTATACTTTTCTTAAAGGTCATGGGTTTTCACAACTTTGAGTAGAAAGGAAATTGCCTATTTTATTTTATTATCCAAGTCACACAAAAAATTAATGAGTTAAGATATTATTAATTATAATATATATTTCAATATGACTATCTTTAATGGAAAGAACAAAAAATAATAACAAAAACACCAAAGAAAACTGCAAAGTAATTTGGAAAATATCTCTTTCTTGGCATTTTATTTTACATACATTTGTGGTTTCAATTCGCGGCCTTATTATGGATATAGAAAGCCTCAAGATGAGAAGAATCAGTGGAGATAGCTGGTCAATCAACATTTGCACTTAAGTGATTTCCATTATGATTGCTTCTTTTCCATAGAAGGGAAAATAAATACTTTGCATCCGAGAGAAGATAGCTTATCAATAAAAGTCAGGCTTATACAATTATAATTTTGATGTTATTTTCAGGTATATTTTGATACAGGGAGAACATCCTTGCAACTATGAATGACTTTTGAATTCTAGATTGCCTATGTAAGAATTGTGTAACATGAGGGTCAAAAATTAGTTTACTTGAATTACAGTTCTTTCAAAGATGACATGATTTGCTAATTGAAATGAGGAGACTATATGACTTACACGTGAAAAAGTAAACAATAAAAGACACATAAAAGTGTTTTGTTTTGTTTTGTTTTTAACTCCCAAGCATGACTAATTGTAGGGTGGGTCTGCTGCTATTGCCACAGTATTTCCTAGCTGATTTGTGGAACTTTGACAACTCCTGTGAATGTCATTGAATATGTGGGCTCTGCTGGCCTAAAAGTCCATATTTTCATTTGAAACTACATGACAAAAATGGCCCTTGTCATACTGTTATGTGTATGTGTTTGTGTAAGGTACATGGTAATGTGTTGGGCTGTATGAGAAAGGTTATCTAGTTTATTGCTTCAGAATTCCAAGGTAATTTCTACATACATTCAATATAGTTTCACATCTGAAACATACAGTGTAAATTAACAAACAGAATTCAAACAGATGCCTATGATGCAATTAACTTTTGAAAAATCTCAAAATATATTGTAGGAGATATGAACAATCCCCAAATGTAGATAATACATAGGAAAAAAAAATAACTTCAGAGTGAAATAACACCAAGATTTACTGGGTGATTTTCAATTCACCTAATGCAAAGAAGTACCCAATAAGTGGGCTATTTGTGGTGTATTCCTGGGAAATAATGAAGGATGGACTTCAAATCAGAAAGAGAATGGGACTTCCCAGGGGATTATATCCTCCAGAGACAGCTGTGTGAATAATAAAGAAGCTCGAACCAGTCACAGGGACTCTTGATTTGTGACATTGCAGAGAAAGCTGCCTTGCAGGATGTTAGCAAACACTTCACCTTGAAATTTCAGGTAAGAGAATATCTGTTTACTTGCATTTGGAAAAGGACTAAGAACAGAAAGACTTTGGATTAATTAGTAGAGAAAATCTAGCCTACAAGGAAATCTATAGGGAATTATAGGAATGTAGAGGTGTTTCTTTCTGTAAAAATATTTCAGATGTGTTTCTCTCAAGAACCTGAAACAACTGGATGGTGATAAAGTGTCAAAGAAGTCCGTGAACTAGAGGAGTGTAGAACTGTCCATGCCTGTGTTTACAGTGACCGTGAGGTTCAGCTTCATTTCTGAACATGAACACCCTTTGAGACCAACGAATATAGGTTCTGAAAATGCTTTTAAAAATGTATAAGAAAAAGCATTGAGAATAAACAAGGCACCAGACCCTTAATATTGGAAGATATAATGATTGAACCAAACAGAATGAGCTTTATCCAACAATGAATGAGTTCCCTAGCCACCTTACCTCCAACTTCTCTATCTTATTTTTTAAAGATTTTATTTACTTATTGAGAGAGAGTGCACAAGTGGTGGGGAGGGGCAGAGAGAGAGGAGGAACAGGGAGCACGATGTGTTTGGGGCTTGATCCCAAGTTCATGACTTAAACCAAACATAGATGCTTAACTGACTGAGCCACCCAGGAGCCCCCTTCTCTATACCTTACAGCAAAATCCAAGATTTTAAAAAAATTATAATAAAGTTTCTGAAGCTAATTGCAATTTTCTTAATTTTTTAAAGATAATGCACAGAACTTTAGTTACTATCTTGTTAGTGTTTCTAGAAGTCTCATCCAAATTGACTTGGATTGAGATTTTGAAAAATTGACTAGTCTGCTCTATGGAAGCAGGGACAAGTGGGCAGGATCTTCAAGCTTCTTATCCACAATATCATGTTAGGTAGTCAGACTTTATAGAAACACTTTTTAAAAAACATTATTATGGGCAGCCTGGGTGGCTCAGTGGTTTAGCGCCTCCTTCAGCCCAGGGTGTGATCCTGGAGACCCAGGATCAAGTCCCACATCGCGGGCTCCCTGCTGGAGCCTGCTTCTCCCTCTGCCTGTGTCTCTGCCTTTCTGTCTCTCTGCCTCTATCTCTCTCCCTCTCTGGGTCTCTCATGAATAAATAAAATCTTAAAAAAATAAAAAACATTATTATTTTTCTCTGTGAATCTTAGTCTGACCAAAGATTAGACTTACAGGAGAATTCAAATAGGAACAGCTGGGAAATTCTCAGGCCACCACAGCAAGAGCCCATAAATTCCACACTGGGAATGAAAATTTGGAAGTGCACATCTCTACAAAGGATGACATTACTGAGTGGGTCCAAATGAGAGGTTGGAACAAGAAATACATGCAAATTTTTGCAAAGCTTACTATTTGTGAGAAGACTGCTATGACATGAAGAATATAAAAGTATATATGCAATGTTTGTTTAGGTTCTTAAAAACAGAATCTGATGGGGATGATCTCAGAAAATAATGTGTAATTTGCCATCTGTGAGAAGAAGATTCAGTGTATCCACAACTGGTTTCATCTGGATAAATAATTTTTGGTAACGTAGACTATGAAAATGGTCTCATCTCTGACATATTCTACATTATAGTTGAATATTAAACAAGATTCTTACTCCTTCAAATAAATTGCTAATTATACTTCCTGAGATCTTTGCTATAATCATAAAGTTAGAGAAAAATAATTAATATTTATTGAATATTTGGATAACTATATAACCATACACCTATTGAATTAAATCAATAAAATAGGCACTTTATAACATTTTGTTTTGTTATTAAAGATGAACTCTTTGCTTACAGAAGTATATATAACTATGCAACATATCCCTAGATATTAATTAAAATTAAAAGTATTTAATCCTATAATAAAAAGAAAACTCATGAACATGACAACAAAAATTAAACAATCTGTTAAAGATTTTAGTATCTTAAAGTATATAGAACTGAATTATTTTTGTTATTTTTCATGTTCAATTGAAAAAAATAATGACGTCTACATTCAACAATGAATTAACAGTAAACAGAGCTTCATAACCTATGGAGTGAAGGTAAACTTAAGATTTTTCTTTTTTCTTTTTTTTTTTTTTTTTTTTTTAAATTTATGATAGTCACAGAGAGAGAGAGAGAGAGGCAGAGACACAGGCTGAGGAAGAAGCAGGCTCCATGCACCGGGAGCCCGATGTGGGATTCGATCCCGGGTCTCCAGGATCGCGCCCTGGGCCAAAGGCAGGCGCCAAACCGCTGCGCCACCCAGGGATCCCAACTTAAGATTTTTCAATCAATCACAGAATACTTTCATAACTATAACTAATATTAGGTTTAATAAAAATGAAATGGAAAATGCATGCACTCTCTAATAAGGAACAGGGTAGACAAAGGCAGTAAGACAATTCGTGGTATGATGTACTACTGTAATTACAATAACAGGTATGCGATTTTGATAGAGATTGCATTAAATGTGTAAATTGCCCTAGGTAGCATGGACATTTTCACAATATTAATTCTTCCAATCCATGAGAATTTCAGAGAGTTAGAAAAATCATCTTAAGATTTGTGTGGAATCAGAAAAGACCCCGAATAGCCAGGGGAATTTTAAAAAAGAAAATCCTAGCTGGGGGCGTCACAATGCCAGATTTCAGGTTGTACTACAAAGCTGTGGTCATCAAGACAGTGTGGTACTGGCACAAAAACAGACACATAGATCAATGGAACAGAAGAGAGAACCCAGAAGTGGACCCTCAACTTTATGGTCAACTATTATTCGACAAAGGAGGAAAGACTATCCACTGGAAGAAAGACAGTCTCTTCAATAAATGGTGCTGGGAAAATTGGACATCCACATGCAGAAGAATGAAACTGGACCACTCTCTTTCACCATACACAAAGAGAAACTCAAAATGGATGAAAGATCTAAATGTGAGACAAGAGTCCATCAAAATCCTAGAGGAGAACACAGGCAACACGCTTTTTGAACTCGGCCACAGTAAGTTCTTGCAAGATACATACACGAAGGCAAAAGAAACAAAAGCAAAAATGAACTATTGGGACTTGATCAAGATAAGAAGCTTTTGCACAGCAAAGGATACAGTCAACAAAACTAAAAGACAACCTACAGATGGGAGAAGATATTTGCAAATGACATATCAGATAAAGGACTAGTATCTAAGATCTCTAAAGAACTTATTAAACTCAACAGCAAAGAAACAAACAATTCAATCATGAAATGGGCAAAAGACATGAACAAAAATCTCACAGAGGAAGACATAGACATGGCCATAGACAAGCGCATGAGAAAATGCTCCCCATCACTGGCCATGAGGGAAATACAAATCAAAACCACAATGAGATACCACCTCACACCAGTGAGAATGGGGAAAATTAACCAGGCAGGAAACCACAAATGTTGGAGAGGATGTAGAGAAAGGGGAACCCTCTTGCACTGTTGACGGGAGTGTGAACTGGTACAGCCACTCTGGAAAACTGTGTGGAGGTTCCTCAAAGAGTTAAAAATAGATCTGCCCTATGACCCAGTAATTGCACTGCTGGGGATTTACCCCAAAGATACAGGTGCAGTGAAATGGCAGGACACCTGCACCCCGTTGTTTCTAGCAGCAATGTCCACAATAGCCAAACTGTGGAAGGAGCCTCGGTGTCCATCGAAAGATGAATGGATAAAGAAGATGTGGTCTATGTATACAATGGAATATTACTCAGCCATTAGAAACGACAAATACCCACCATTTGTTTCGACGTGGATGGAACTGGAGGGTATTATGCTGAGTGAAATAAGTCAATCGGAAAAGGACAAACATTATATGGTCTCATTCATTTGGGGAATATAAAAAATAGTGAAAGGGAATAAAGGGGCAAGGAGAGAAAATGAGTGGGAAATATCAGAAAGGGAGACAGATCATGAGAGACTCCTAACTCTAGGAAATGAACAAGGGGTGGTGGAAAGGGAGGTGGGTGGGGGGTTGGTGTGACTGGGTGAAGGGCACTGAGAGGGGCACTTGATGGGATGAGCACTGGGTGTTATTCTATATGTTGGGAAATTGATCTCCAATAAAAAAAAAAAACACACACACAATAACAGGTATGCATATGTAAGGATTTCTAAAGGAAATTTATTTGAAGCACATTATACGTTTTGGATTTTTCTTTTAAAAAATTATCATACTAATTAAAGGACTTAGATAAAGTAAATATCAAGAGTATGGTTTTTCATTATTTTTCCTTTAAAAAGCCATAATATCTGGGGGATTTGATTTAAAAAAAAAAGCAGGTCTTGTTTTTTAATCTAGAGGCTCAGATGTTCTGCATTGGGAAAAGTTTTTAAACTCAAGGTCAGTCAGTTTGAGATAAAAGGTAATATGAGTTGCCAAATGCTTGAGTAAAATTTTAACACCGGTGAATGAGACAATGAATTTCATTTTAGGAAAGGTATGCAGCTCTGGCATCATGTTGTCCATCAATAGTACCAAAGCCGTTTTCTCCACCTTTCTGGTGACAGGCATACCTGGACTGGAGGCTGTGCACATCTGGATCTCTATACCCTTCTCCACCATGTTCTTCATTACCTTGGTGGGCAATGTGACCATTCTGACAGTTATTTGCAGGGAACGGACCCTCCATGTGCCTATGTACCTCTTCCTGGCCATGCTAGCAGTGTCTGACCTGGGTCTGTCCCTCTTCACTTTCCCTACAATGCTGAGGATCTTCTGGCTGGATACTCGAGAGCTCACCTTCTCTGCCTGCTTCACCCAAATGTTTTTTATTCATACCTTCCAGGATTTTGAGTCAGCTATTATACTGGCAATGGCCTTTGACCGGTATGTGGCCATTTCCCACCCATTGCGCTATTCTTCCATTCTCACCAGCAGCGCTATTTCCAGGATAGGTTTGGCCATTGTAGTGCGAACCTTGACTGTACAGGTGCCTCTCCCCATCCTTTTGCGAAGGCTGTGCTTCTGTCATTCCAATGTACTATCTCATTCCTACTGCCTGCACCCCGATATTATAAAGCTCTCTTGCTCCAACACCAGGATCAATAGCATCTTTGGACTGTTTGTGGTATTATCCACTATGGGACTTGATTTTCTCCTCATTCTCTTTTCATACATCCTGATACTGAAAACTGTCCTGAGCATTGCATCCTCCGGTGGCCACCTCAAGGCTCTCAACACCTGTATTTCCCACATCTGTGCTGTGATTCTCTTCTTCACACCCATGATCTGCCTATCTATTCTGCACCGGTTTGGCCCAAAACTTCCCTCACATATCTATGTGACCATGGCTAACATGCATTTTCTCATTCCTCCTGTAATGAACCCCATTGTGTACGTGGCGAAAACCAAACAGATACGAGATAAAATTCTGAAAGTCTTCATCAAAAAAGAACCAGAATCCCAAGTCACATTTATAACATGAACGAGCACTCTCCTAACAGAGAAAGAATGTTTCACAAAACAAAGAGCTTGCTGGTATTCCAAATATCCACAAAAATTATGTTTGACTGACTTTTCTAAATTATATGGAATATTGGGTAAGGTATCCTTTAAAACTATTTCTATTCTCTGATTTGCACAAATGCACATTGAACAATAAAAATTATTCAGGAAATTGAAAATCTGAAATAATAAACTATTCTCATTATTTCTTAATCCAAATGGTTGATATATTTTAGTCAGAGAAGTTTGTAGCCTGATAGTTCATCATGGACAGAGTGAATAAATTACTTGTTATTATTATGGATACATCACCCTTTCGGTGATAACTTCTTAGTGAATACCAACTCTATCTTTGACCTTTTGAGGAACTAGAGATATAATATGAATTAAACAAAGTTCTTGCCTTCATAGTGCTTTGTTTTCTAGATGACATTATTGTTGGAAGTAGGGAATAACAAGAAAGAAACAAGTGAATACCTAATATTGCTATTGAAAAAAAAGTATAAAAAACCATGAAATTTATACTACCAACAAACTCTACCTAAATTGGATAAACCAACATTTCTCTTACCAGACTCTAAAAATCATCATTATTTGGAAAAAAGTATAATGTTTAATTCCAGTATTGTCAATCTGTAATTTCATATTCTGTCTTTCAAATATGTTCACTCCTTGCTTTCACAGCATCTGGACTATGACTGAGATCTTTAGTCCCAAATCCCACAAACCCTCTCTTTCTTTCTTTCTTTCTTTCTTTCTTTCTTTCTTTTTTTTTTTTTGTATATATATTTTTTATTGGAGTTTGATTTGCCAACATATAGTATAACACCCAATGCTCATCCCGTCAAACCCTCTCTTTCTCTAATTCCATGACAACCATTGTTATATCATCATCTTTCATATTCACTGTGGAACACACACACACTCTAGGAAAAACTCCATTAGTATTAATTATTTCTGTTTTTTTATACTTTGCAATTATAAACAATTTTAGAATCAACTTATATATATTTTCTACTCTTACATTTGTGTTTTTGAGTTCTCCCTAAGAATAACGTTAGATTTTTCATGTAGTGACTACAAATTAATGATCTTCGATTCATTTGATTTTTCAATGTCTGGATGTATAGTTTTGAAATACTTGGTGGTGTTTTTCATGACCCACAGTTGCAGCTGCAAATGTTTTCCTTTCTCCCAGCCATTTATACTTCACATCAGACCCTTTCATTCCTTTCACATATATAAAAGAATCCAGATATGCCATCTATCTAGATATACATATCTACCTAGATGTGCCATCAAATCCTTCCAATATTAAAGAAAGAATATTATCTCCTTTATTCAAAGAAGCTCAAACTATCTCCATCTCTGAATGCATTTCTTTTAATATTATCTGAGATGCTCAGTTTTGCCCTCCACCCCATTCCTTTTTTCCCCTTTTGTTTAGATGACAACGATGATGATGATGATGATGATGATGATGATGAAATACTTCAAGCATGAAAAAGATGCAAAAAGTAATACAACAAACATACAGATGTCACACAATTTCTACTTGGTTTTATTGAATATTTTGCCTCAATTGAGTAAGAAATTTAAAAAAATTAACTAAATCACAATAAAGGCAAATATTGTTTTTTGTATCTTGCTGAATCATAGATGTCAAACTCAATACCCTAAAGTAATCACACAATTTGACTCTGTTGTTGATCTTCCTTTTCCATATTTTATTATATTTAATGTCTGTGCATGTATGTGTATATAATAAGCACACACATAAGCATATATAATAAACCTACATGTACTTTATAGCGCTCTTTTTAATGATTTTCAGAAAAATCACTGATTTTTTTGTCACAAGTATATGTTTTAGAGATGTACTCATATAGTTACATGTTACTTGAATATATTTATTTTCACTGATGTAAACATTCCTCTGTTCTTCACAAGATAAAAAGGAGTTCCTGAGGTTCCGTTCCTCTGGGTCATTGTGCCACTTATTTTATTTATACATTACTATTAATAGGATTGAAGAGGTTCCTAGAATTCTCTAGAGTAATTTCATCATACTTGCTATCCTTATTTATATGTCACTCTCATTTCATATCTTGACTTCAATTCTCACATGGCTGCATAAAATTTATTTTGTCCTATCTTCTGCTGTTTCAACATTTTTTTTTGATTTATTAATTTGAGAGAGAGAAAGAGAGCATAAGTGGGGGAAGGGACAGAGGGAATGAATCTTTAAACAGACTCTACACTGAGTGCAGAGGCTGATGTGGGGCTCTATCTCATGACTCTGAGATCATGACTTGTGCCGAAACCAAGAGTTGGATGCTTAACTGATTGAGCCACCTAGGCACTTGACAACTGAATTTTTAACCTCATTTTTATATCTTTCTTCCTCATGTGGTAGGCTGAAATTGGCCCACCAAATATCTTGACATATTAATGTGAGAATGAAAATATTATTTTACAGGGCAAAAGGAACTTTTTAGATATGTTTAAGTTAAGGATCTTAAAATGGGAAGGTCATCCTGAATTTTCAGAGTGGACCTTATGTAAGAAGGAGGCAGGAGGTCAGAGAGGAGAGAAGACAGTATATTGATGGTTTTATTTTTTTTATTTTTTTTTAATTTTTTTTTTATATTGATGGTTTTAAAGATAGAGTACTGAGTCCATGTACCAAGGAATGCAGATACCTCCTAGTAACTGAAAAAGGGAAGACAATGGACTGTTCTTCAGCTTCCAGAAAGAACTTGACCTGCAGATACATTGATATTAGCCCTGCAAAAATAATTTCATATATTTAATCTCCAGAACTATAAAATTACACTATTATTTCATGCACTGAGTTTGTGGTAATTTGTTATAGCAGTAATAGGAAATTAATATACCTCCTTTACCAAGCATGAATTTGCTGTGCTCCCTTAATTTAGAAACCTTAGAAAAAATTTTCTCCAGTAACACCTTGTCACTAGCTGCTTTACAACAGTTTAAAAAATATTTCTCTTCATAAAATAAACCCTTATTAAATATATGGCTATTCCTAGGTACTTAATCTATTTTCCCCTTTTGGCTAAAAAATAAGTCACTTGGGAAAAATGTGCATTAATTGTCTTTTCTCCCTCTTGTCAATTTAAAAATATATGTATTATCTCGTCAAGTGTCCCCCTCAGTGCCAGTCACCCATTCACCCCCACTTGACGGGATGAGCACTGGGTGTTATTCTGTATGTTGGTAAATTGAACACCAATAAAAATTATTTTAAAAAATATATATATGTATTATAATGGAATATAAAGCTTCATGGAAATAAATGTGCAATTTAACAAATTTTTATAAGATGAATATCCATGTAAATATCACCTAAGTAAACAAATAATAAATGTTCAACACCCAGTTTTCTCTGCAGCCTTACCTGAATATAACTTCACTACTGTTGCTGCATTAAACCAGTGTGCTGAATTTTATATTATTTGTTTCATTGTTTTTTTTAATTGTGGCTATTTATGTATCCATCATTAAACAATATAGTTGCCTATAATTTAACTGAAATAAAAATAGTTTCCTCTTCAATTCCATTATAGAATCAAATTTTGCCTCTAATATCCTATTGAAATTGCTTGGGCAAAGGTCACAATGAATGTAAGTACCAAGTCAAATAACCTATTTCAAATTCCATCTCCTTATCGATGGACCTCTCATCAATATTTGACATTGTTGACCACTCACTTATTATTCAATATCTGTACTTCTTGGTTTCTCTAACACTTCTCAACTCTGCTTATTCTCTGACCTCTCTGAATAATTTGACTCATTGCATTTTCTGGTTTCACTTCTTTTGCTTGTCTCTGAACATGAATGTTGCCATATAAATCTCAAACCCAGCCTCTCTCCTGAATTCTAGACAGGTTTACATATCACTTCTGGAAAATTCCATTTTTATGCTATGTGGAAATCTTAAACTCAACGAAGCCGAAATAGAATTTACTAATTTTTCTCCATCCTCAACTGCTACTTCTTTGTGATTCTACATTTGTGTTCATTTATGTAGGTGGCATCTCCATTCACTTCTTCACTTCAGCCAAAAATATAAACCAAATACCATACATAATTATCACTTTCCCTTACTCATAATTTCCAATCCGTTGCTAATACTGTAAATTTTTCTTTCTTAATATTTTCACCAATTTAACATTTCCACTCCTCCTGCCTCAGCTTAGACCTTAGTAATTAAGTAGATCATTTAACCATTCTGCTGTTTGGCTTCCCCGCTTTCACTCTCAAATGACTCCAAAGAAAACTGAAAATAGCCTTCAAAATCTAAAGAAGATTATGTTGCACATTCGTTTAAGCTTTTCTATTACTCCTCTTCACTTTCACTTTTTTTGGGGGGTGTATATTGCTTTTTATTGGAGTTCAATTTGCCAACATATAGCATAACACCCAGTGCTCATCCAATTAAGTGCCCCCCTCAGTGCTGGTCACCCAGTCACTCCAACCCCCCTGCCCACCTCCCCTTCCACCACCCCTTGCTCGTTTCTCTGAGTTAGGAGTCTTTCATTTTCTGTCATCTTCACTGATATTTTCACTCATTTTCTCTCCTTTCCCCTCATTGCCTTTCACTAACTTGTATATTTCCCAAATAAATAAGACCATATAATGCTTGTCCTTTTCTGATTGACTTATTTCACTCAGCATAATACCCTTGAGGTCCATCCACATCAAAGCAAATGGTGGGTATTTTTTGTTTCTAATGGCTGAGAAATATTCCATTGTATACATAGACCACAGTTTCTTTATCCATTCATCTTTCGATGGACACCAAGGCTCTTTCCACAGTTTGGCTATTGTGGACATTGCTGCTAGAAACATCGGGGTGCAGGTGTCCTGGCGTCTCACTGCATCTGCATCTTTGGGGTAAACCCCCAGGGGTGCAATTTCTGGGTCCTAGGGCAGATCTATTTTTAACTCTTTAAGGAACCTCCACACAGTTTTCAAGAGTGGCTGCACCAGTTCACATTCCCACTAACAGGGCAAGAAGGTTCCCCTTTCTCCACATTCTCTCCAACCTTTGTTGTTTACTGTCTTGTTAATTTTCACCATTCTCACTGGTGTGAGGTGGTATCACCTTGTGGTTTTGATTTGTATTTCCCTGATGGCAAGTGATGCAGAGCATTTTCTCATGTGCTTGTTGGCCATGTCTATGTCTTCCTCTGTGAGATTTCTCTTCATGTTTTTTTCCCATTTCATGATTGGATTGTTTGTTTCTTTGCTGTTGAGTTTAATAAGTTCTTTATAGATCTCGGATACTATTCCTTTCTCTGTTATGTCATTTGCAAATATCTTATCCCATTCTGTAGGCTGTCTTCAGTTTTGTTGACTGTTTCTTTTGCTGTGCAGAAGATGTTATCTTGATTAAGTCCCAATAATTCATTTTTGCTTTTGTTTCCCTTGCCTTCATAGAGATATCTTGCAAGAAGTTGCTGTGGCCAAGTTCAAAAAGGGTGTTGCCTGTGTTCTCCTCTAGGATTTGATGGATTCTTGTCTCACATTTAGATCTTTCATCCATTTTGAGTTTATCTTTGTGTATGGTGTAAGAGAATAGTCTAGTTTAATTCTTCTGCACGTGGCTGTCCAATTTTCCCAGCACCATTTATTGAAGAGACTGTCCTTTTTCCAGTAGATAGTCTCTCGTGCTTTGTCAAATCTTAGTTTCCCATAGAGTGGAGGGCCCATTTCTGGGTTCTCTATTCTGTTCCATTGATCTATGTGTCTGCTTTTGTGCCAGTACCACACTGTCTTGACGATCACAGCTTTGTAGTACAACCTGAAATCTGGCATTGTGATGTCCCTGGCTCTCGTTTTCATTTTTAATATTCCCCTGGCTATTTGGGGTCTGTTCTGATTCCACACATATCTTAAGATGATTAGTTCCAACTCTCTGAAGAAAGTCCATGGTATTTTGATAGGGAATGCATTAAATGTGTAAATTGTCTTGGGTAGCATGCCATCTTCACAATATTAATTCTCCCAGTCCCTGAGCATGGAATATTTTTCCAATGCTTTGTGTCTTCCTCAATTTCTTTTAGAAGTGTTCTGTTGTTTTCAGGGTATAGATCCTTTACCTCTTTGGTTAGGTTTATTCCTAAATATCTTATGCTTCTGGGTGCAATTGTAAATGGGATTAACGAGGGAGGGAGGGGCAAAATGGCAGAAGAGTAGGGTCCCCAAATCACCTGTCCCCACCAAATTACCTAGATAAGCTTCAAATCATCCTGAAAATCTACGAATTTGGCCTGAGATTTAAAGAGAGACCAGCTGGAATGCTACAGTGAGAAGAGTTCGCGCTTCTATCAAGGCAGGAAGACGGGGAAAAAGAAATAAAGAAACAAAAGGCCTCCAAGGGGGAGGGGCCCCGCGAGGAGCCAGGCTGAGCCCGGGGCGAGTGTCCCCAGGACAGGAGAGCCCCGTCCCGGAGAAGCAGGAGCTGCACCAACCTTCCCGGGTGGAAAGGCGCCAGCAGGGAGTTAGAGCAGGACCCAGGAGGGCGGGGATGCCCTCGGGCTCCCTGGGACACTAACAGGCACCTGTGCCCTGGGGAGACACGGAGCTTCCTAAGGGGCTGCAGCGCGCACAGCGTGACCCGGAGCAGCTCGGAGGGGCTCGGGTGGCTCCACGGAGGGGGCTGCGGGGCGGGAGCGCGAATCCAACAGCGCAGGCCGCGGTGCACAGAGTGCCAGGACACAGCCCAGGATCTGGCCTCCCCCGGGACAGGCAGAGGCCCGGACGGCCCAGGACAGCAAGGAGCTCCTGCCCCAAGCTGAGCAGACCAGCGGCCCCGCCCCAGAGCCTCCAGGCCCTGCAGACGGAGAGCCCCGGAGTTACTCCAGGGCTGCAGAGCTGGCCCCGCCACTGCAGTTGTTCCTCCTGGGGCCTCACCGGGTAAACAACCCCCACTAAGCCCTGCACCAGGCAGGGGGCAGAGCAGCTCCCCCAAGTGCTAACACCTGAGAATCAGCACAGCAAGCCCCTCCCCCAGAAGACCAGCTGGACGGACAAGTTCCAGGGGAAGTCAAGGGACTTAAAGTATACAGAATCGGAAGATACTCCCCCTTGTTTTTTTGTTTTTGTTTTTTGTTTTGTTTTTGTTTTGTTTTGTGCTTTTTTTTCTTTCTTTCTTCTTGATTTCTGATTGCTTCCCCCACCCACCCCTTTTTTTTCTCCTTTCTTTCTTTTTCTTTCTCTTTTTCTTCTCTTTTTCCCTTTTTTTCTTCTTTCTCTTTTTTCTTTTTCTCTTTTCTTTCCTTCTCTCTCTTTTTCTCCTTTTCCCAATACAACTTGTTTTGGGCCACTCTGCACTGAGCAAAATGACTAGAAGGAAAACCTCACCTCAAAAGAAAGGATCAGAAACAGTCCTCTCTCCCACAGAGTTAAAAAATCTGGATTACAATTCAATGTCAGAAAGTCAATTCAGAAGCACTATTATACAGCTACTGGTGGCTCTAGAAAAAAGCATAAAGGACTCAAGAGACTTCATGACTGCAGAATTTAGATCTAATCAGGGAGAAATTAAAAATCAATTGAATGAGATGCAATCCAAACTAGAAGTCCTAACGACGAGGGTTAACGAGGTGGAAGAACGAGTGAGTGACATAGAAGACAAGTTGATGGCAAAGAGGGAAACTGAGGAAAAAGGGAAAAACAATTAAAAGACCATGAAGATAGATTAAGGGAAATAAACGACAGCCTGAGGAAGAAAAAACTACGCGAAATTGGGGTTCCCAAGGGCGCCAAAAGGCACACAGCGCCAGAATATGTATTTGAACAAATCCTAGCTGAAAACTATCCTAATCTGGGAAGGGAAACAGGCATTCAGATCCAGAAAATAGAGAGATCACCCCCTAAAATCAATAAAAACCGTTCAACACCTCGACATTTAATAGTGAAGCTTGCAAATTCCAAAGATAAGGAGAAGATCCTTAAAGCAGCAAGAGAAAAAAAGTCCCTGAATTTTATGGGGAGAAATATTAGGGTAACAGCAGACCTCTCCACACAGACCTGGCAGGCCAGAAAGGGCTGGCAGGATATACTCAGGGTCATAAATGAGAAAAACATGTAACCAAGAATACTTTGTCCAGGAAGGCTCTCATTCAGAATGGAAGGAGAGATAAAGAGCTTCCAAGATAGGCAGGAACTGAAAGAATATGTGACCTCCAAACCAGTTCTGGAAGAAATTTAAGGGGGACTCTTAAAATTCCTCTTTAAGAAGAGGTTCAGTGGAACAATCCACAAAAACAAGGACCGAATAGAGTCATGATGACACTAAACTCATATCTTTCAATAGTAACTCTGAACGTGAACGGGCTTAATGACCCCATCAAAAGACTCAGGGTTTCAGACTAGATAAAAAAGCAGGACCCATCTATTTGCAGTCTACAACAGACTCATTTTAGACGAAGGACACCTACAGCCTGAAACTAAAAGGTTGGAAAACCATTTACCATTCAAATGGTCCTCAAAAGAAAGCAGGGGTAGCCATCCTTATATCAGAAAACTAAAATTTACCCCGAAGACTGTAGTGAGAGATGAAGAGGGACACTATATCATACTTAAAGGATTTATCCAACAGGAGGACTTATCAATCCTCAATATATATGCCCCGAATGTGGGAGGTGCCAATATATCAATCAATTAATAACCAAAGTTAAGATATACTTAGATAATAATACACTTATACTTGGTGACTTCAATCTAGTGCTCTCTACTCTTGATTGGTCTTCTAAACACAACATCTCCAAGGAAATGAGAACTTTAAATGATACACTGGACCAGATGGATTTCACAGATATCTACAGAACTTTACATCCAAACTCAACTGAATACACATTTTTCTCAAGTGGACATGGAACTTTCTCCAGAATAGACCACATACTGGGTCACAAATTGGGTCTGAACTGATACCAAAAGATTGAGATTGTCCCCTGCATATTCTCAGACCATAATGCCTTGAAAGTAAAACTAAATCACAACAAGAAGTTTGGAAGGACTTCAAACAGGTGGAGTTTAAGGACCATCCTGCTAAAAGATGAAAGGGTCAACCAGGAAATTAAGGAAGAATTAAAAAGATTCATGGAAACTAATGAGAATGAAGATACAACCATTCAAAATCTTGGGGATTTAGCAAAAGCAGGCCTGAGGGGGAAATACATCGCAATACAAGCATCCATTCAAAAACTGGAAAGAAAAAGAAAAAGAAAAAAAAAAACTGGAAAGAACTCAAACACCAAAGCTAACCTTATACCTAAAGGAGCTAGAGAAAAAACAGCAAATAGATCCTACACCCAGCAGAAGAAGAGAGTTAACAAAGATTCGAGCAGAACTCAACGAAATCGAGACCAGAAGAACTGTGGAACAGATCAACAAAACCAGGAGTTGGTTCATGGAAAGAATTAATAAGATAGATAAACCATTAGCCAGCCTTATTAAAAAGAAGAGAGAGAAGACTCAAATTAATAAAATCATGAATGAGAAAGGAGACATCACTATCAAAACCGAGGAAATACAGATTATTTTAAAAACATTATGAACAGCTATAGTCCAAAAATTAGGCAATCTAGAAGAAATGGATGCATTTCTGGGAAGCCACAAACTACCAAAACTGGAACAGGAAGAAATAGAAAACCTGAACAGGCCAATAACCAGGGAGGAAATTCAAGCAGTCATCAAAAACCTCCCAAGATACAAGAGTCCAGGGCCAGATGGCTTCCCAGGGGAATTCTATCAAATGTTTAAAGAAGAAACCATACCTATTCTACTAAAGCTGTTTGGAAAGATAGAAAGAGATGGAGTACTTCCAAATTAATTCTATGAGGTTAGCATCACCTTAATTCCTAAACCATACAAAGACCCCACCAAAGAGGAGAATTACAGATCAATATCCCTGATGAACATGGATGCAAAAATTCTCAACAAGATACTAGCCAATAGGATCCAACAGTACATTAAGAAAATTATTCACCATGACCAAGTAGGATTTATTCCCGGGACACAAACCTGGTTCAATAATCGTAAAACACTCAGTGTGATTCATCCTATCAGCAAGAGAAAAACCAAGAACCATATGATCTTCTCATTAGATGCAGAGAAAGAATTTGACAAAATACAGCATCCATTCCTGATCCAAACTTTTCAGAGTGTAGGGATAGAGGGAACATTCCTCAACATCTTAAAAGCCATCTACGAAAAGTCCACAGCAAAAATCATTCTCAATGGGGAAGCACTGGGAGCCTTTCCCCTAAGATCAGGAACAAGACAGGGATGTCCACTCTCACCACTGCTATTCAACATAGTACTAGAAGTCCTAGCCTCAGCAATCAGACAACAAAAAGACATTTAAGGCATTCAATTGGCAAAGAAGAAGTCAAACTCTCCCTCTTTGCCGATGACATGATACTATACATAGAAAACTCAAAAGCCTCCACCCCAAGATTGCTAGAAATCATACAGCAATTTGGCAGCATGACAGGATACAAAATCAATGCCCAGAGGTCAGTGGCATTTCTATACACTAACAATGAGACTGAAGAAAGAGAAATTAAGGAGTCAATCCCATTTACAATTGCACCCAAAAGTATAAGATAGCTAGGAATAAACCTAACCAATGAGGTAAAGGACCTATACCCTAAAAACTATAGAACACTTCTGAAAGAAATTGAGGAAGACACAAAGAGATGGAAAAATATTCCATGCTCATTGATTGGCAGAATTAATATTGTGAAAATGTCAATGTTACCCAGGGCAAATTACACGTTTAATGCAATCCCTATCAAAATACCATGGACTTTCTTCAGAGAGGTGGAACAAATTATTTTAAGATTTGTGTGGAATCAGAAAAGACCCCGAATAGCCAGGGGAATTTGAAAAAAGAAAACCATAGCTGGGGGCATCACAATGCCATAGATCAATGGAACAGAATAGAGAATCCCGAAGTGAACCCTCAACTTTATGGTCAACTAATATTCGATAAAGGAGGAAAGACTATCCACTGGATGAAAGACAGTCTCTTCAATAAATGGTGCTGGGAAAATTGAACATCGACATGCAGAAGAATGAAACTAGACCACTCTCTTTCACCATACACAAAGAAAAACTCAAAATGCATGAAAGATCTAAATGTGAGACAAGATTCTATCAAAATCATAGAGGAGAACACAGGCAACACCCTTTTTGAACTCAGCCACAGTAAGCTCTTGCAAGATACATCCACGAAGGCAAGAGAAACAAAAGCAAAAACGAACTATTGGGACTTCATCAAGATAAGAAGCTTTTGTACAGCAAAGGATACAGTCAACAAAACTGAAAGACAAACTACAGAATGGGAGAAGATATTTGCAAATGACGTATCAGATAAAGGGCTAGTTTCCAAGATCTATGAAGAACTTATTAAACTCAACAGCAAAGAAACCAACAATCCAATCGTGAAATGGGCAAAAGACATGAACAGAAATCTCACAGAGGAAGGCATGGACATGGCCCACAAGCACATGAAAAAATGCTCCGCATCAGTGGCCATCAGGGAAATACAAATCAAAACCACAATGAGATACCACCTCACACCAGTGACAATGGGGAAAATTAACAAGGCAGGAAACCACAAATGTTGGAGAGGATGTGGAGAAAGGGGAACCCTCTTACACTGTTGGTGGAATATGAAATGGTGCAGTCACTCTGGAAAACTGTGTGGAGGTTCCTCAAAGATTTAAAAATAGACCTGCCCTACGACCCAGCAATCGCACTGCTGGGGATTTACCCCAAAGATACAGATGCAATGAAACACCAGGACACCTGCACCCCGATATTTCTAGTAGCAAAGTCCACAATAGCCAACGTGTGGAAGGAGCCTCGGTGTCCATCGAAAGATAAATGGATAGTGCATCCCCTGTGGCGCAGCAGTTTCGCACCGCCTGCATCCCAGGGCATGATCCTGGAGTCCCGGGATCGAGTCCCATGTCAAGCTCTCTGCATGGAGCCTGCTTCTCCCTCTGCCTGTTTCTCTGTCTCTCTGTCTCTGTCTCTGTCTCTCTCTCTCTCTCTCTCTGCATCTCTATGAATAAATAAATAAAATCTTTTAAAAAAGAAAGATGAATGGATAAAGAAGATGTGGTTTATGTATACAATGGAATATTACTCAGCAATTATAAATGACAAATACCCACCATTTGCTTCAAGGTGGATGGAACTGGAGGATATTATGCTGAGTGAAATATGTCAATCGGAGAAGGACAAACATTATCTGGTCTCATTCATTTGGGGAATATGAATAATAGTGAAAGGGAATATAAGGGAATGGAGAAGAAATGTGTGGGAAATATCAGAAATGGAGACAGAACATAAAGACTCCTCACTCTGGGAAACGAACTATGGGTGGCGGAAGGGGAAGAGGTTGGGGGGATGGGATGAATGGGTGATGGGCACTGAGGGGGGTACTTGACGGGATGAGCACTGGGTGTTATTCTGTATGTTGGCATATTGAACACCAATAAAAAATAAATTTCTTTTAAAAAAATAAAATAAAATGGGGTGATCAGAAAAAAAAAGTAAATGGGATTAACTCCTTAATTTCTCTATCTTCAGTCTCATTGTTAGTGTATAGAAATGCCACTGATTTCTGGGCATTGATTTTGTTTCCTGCCACACTGTCTAACAGTTAAATGAGTTCTAGCAGTTTTAAGGTGGAGCCTTTTGGGTTCTCTATGCACAGTATCATGTCATCTGCAAAGAGGGAGAGTTTGACTTCTTTGCCAATTTGAATACCTTTGATTTCTTTTTGTTGTCTGATTGCTGAGGCTAGGACTTCTAGTACTATGTTAAATCGCAGTGGTGAGAGTGGACATCCCTGTCGTGTCCCTGATCTTAGAGGAAATGCTCCCAGTGTTTCCCCATTGAGACTGATAGTCGCAGTGAGCTTTTTGTAGATGGCTTTTAAGATGCTGAGGAATATTCCTTCTATCCCTACACTCAAGAGTTTTCATCAGGAATGGATGCTATATTTTGTCAAATGCTTTCTCTACATCTATTTGGAGGATCATATACTTCTTGTTCTTTCTCTTTTGATATAATCTATCACGTTAATTGTTTTATGAGTGTGGAAAGCACCTTGTTGAAGTCTCCCAGTATTACTGTATTATTACCTATGTATGTCTTTACTTTGGTTATTAGTTGATTGATATACTTGGCAGCTCCCACATCAGGGGCATAAATATTCATGATTGTTAGGTCCTCTTGTTGGAAAGACCCTTTAAATATGATATATTGTCCCTCTTCATCTCTTACTCTAGTCTTTGGGATAAACTTTAATTTATCTGATATAAGGATGGCTACCCCTGCTTTCTCTTGAGGACCATTTGAATGGTTCCTCAACTTTTATTTTCAGGCTGTAGGTATCGTTAGGTCTAAAATGAGTCTGTTATGAACAGCAAATAGTTGGGTTTTGCTTTTATATCCAGTCTGAAACCCTGCATCTTTTGATGGGATCATTAAGCACATTCACGTTCAGACTTACTATTGAAATATATGAATAATGTCATCATAATACCTATTCAGTCCCTGTTTTTTGTGGATTATTTCTTTGGGCTTCCTCTTTCTTTTACAGTGTCCCTCTTAATATTTCTTGCAGAGCCAGCTTGGTGGTCATATATTCTTTCAGTTTCTGCCTATCTTGGAAGCTCTTTATCTCTCCTTCTATTTTGAATGAGAGCCTTGCTGGATAGAGTATTCTTGGCTGCATATTCTTCTCATTTAGGACCCTGAATATATCCTGCCAGCCTTTTCTGGCCTGCCAGGTCTCTGTGGAGAGGTCTGCTGTTAATCTAATATTTCTCCCCATATAATTTAGGGATCTTTTGTTTCTTGCTACTTTAAGGATCTTCTCTTTATCTTTGGAATTTGCAAGTTTCATTATTAAATGTTGAGGTGTTGAAAGGTTTTTATTGATTTTAGGGGTGGGGGAATCTATCTCCTGAATCTGAATGCCTGTTTCCCTCCTTTAGTTAGGTAAGTTCTCAGCTATGATTTGTTCAAATACACTTTCTGGTCCTCTGTCCCTTTCGGCGTCCTCTGGCACCCCAATTATACATAGATTGTTCCATCCAAAAGATGCAGGGTTTCAGACTGGATATAAAAGCAAAACCCAACTATTTGCTGTTCATAACAGACTCATTTTAGACCTAACGATACCTACAGCCTGAAATGACATAGATGTCATTTATTTCCCTTAACCTATCCTCATGATCTTTTAATTGTTTTTCTCTCTTTTCCTCAGCTTCCTTTCTTGCCATCAACTTGTCTTCTATGTCTCTCACTCTTTCTTCTACCTCATTAACCCTCGTCATTAGGACCTCCAGTTTGGATTGCATCTCATTTAATTGATATTTAATTTCAGTCTGATTAGATCTAAATTTGGCAGTCATAGAAGTCTCTTGAATCCTTTATGCTTTTTTACAGAGCCACCAGTAACTTTATAATTGTGCTTCTGAATTGGCTTTCTGATATCGAATTGGAATCCAAATTTTGTAACTCTGTGGCAGAAAGTACTGTTTCTGATTCCCTTTTGTGGTGAGTTCTCCTTTCTTGTCATTTTGCTCAGTGCAGAGTGGCTATAAATGAGGTGTACTTGTTAAAGCACAGACTCTTTTCTCTGTAGCATTCCAGCTGTTCTCTCTTTAAATCGCAGGTCAAATTCATAGGTTTTCAGGATAATTTGGAAGTTCTCAGGTTAGTTTTTGCTCACAACTACTACTATTATTCTTTGATAATTTTCTAGCTCCAAATGTTTTTCTGATTATATGCTCTATGCCCTGAAATAAATGACCTTATTATTTTTTTAAGATTTTCTTTATTTATTTACAGAAGACAGAGACAGAATGGTAGAGACAGATACCGAGACACGGCAGAGGGAGAAGCAGGCTCATCACAAGGGTCCTGATGCCAGACTTGATCCCAGACCTCGGGATCACACGCTGAGCCAAAAGCAGATGTTCTACTGCTGAGATACACCGGTGTTCTTAAATGACCTTCTTTTTAACAATCTGCTGTATCTCTAGCAAATTATTACAATTGTTCCAGCTATATTCTTTTCCTTAAATATTCTTATTAGTTAACCATCCATACCCATGTTCAGTGGGATCAAGGTTATGGTATACTACTGAAAATGCACAGAAGATCCTTATAAGAAAACACTTAATGCAAAATGTCTGTTTTACTAAGTGCTTGCTTATCTCTGTAGCCATGTTGACAGATGGCCCTTGACCCAACTCTAGGAATAATTCCCCAGAATGTTCGCATAGTTACTGGGTCATAATATTATTATATATGTCCTAGCAGTTCAGTATGAACCAGGTTGGTAATATGTTAGATAAACATAGAATTTATTATGTGTACCTGTTGCCTGATTTGGGGTAAACGTACACTGGTCATGTGACAGATACATACTTGTGTTACTAGTTTGCTTAAAGAACTCTGAATTCTGTAACTCAAGCAGGCTTCCCTGGATAGAAATGTCTCTCAGTTGTTCCTGAAGTTTGTGGCTACAGTGATCCTTGCAGAAAGAGAGGAAACACCTGGAAGCCTGTATGTGGCCTCTCTTGCCTTCACTAAATATACCTTTTTCCTGCTGTTCCTGCATGGTGTCCTTAACCATATCAAATATTAGCCATGAGTATAAATGTATTTTGGGCTCTATGAGTTTTCAGTGAACCACCAAAAAAGTGAGTGGTTATAGTACCCCCAGATGGACCCTCTACTTCATGCCCAGTTTGATTCCTACCTCCATCCCCCCTCCCCAGGCCATTCCTGGCCAGTTCTATGCCTACTCTGACCACGCTTTGCATCTTACATCACTCTCTTTTCACCTTCAAAACAAAATCCAGGACCTTTTTATATGTCCTGTGAATCATTTTTAATGTCCTTCACCCATTCCTCAGTAAATTTGAGATAATTGCTTTGAGGAGGTAGGGAAGAAGAAAAGCAACAGCATGAGGGAAAAGTTAGTTGTATGTTATTGTAACAAAGACCATTCAGTGCAAAATAAATTTATCTTGGAAGAAATCCGTTTTTATTATCATTCATGTAAATGTTGCTGTAGATATTCCACTCTCACCACCCAATATATGTACAAAAAAAAAAAAAACTTGCTGAATTGGGGGTGGGAGAATATAAGAAAGATCATATGTCCTGGAAATCTGGATATGATATGAGATGTTTCTGGAGTCAAAATACTAGTGTCTATATGATGAGTTTTATCTCTAAAAGGGAGAGAAAAAAAGTCTTAGACTTAGTCTTAGTCTTTTTTTTTTTTTTTTGTCTTAGTCTTAAAACAGAAGGAAGCTCAAGACTGCCTGTGTGTTCTAAGCTAATATCATATATCACCTGGAGACCTGACAAACACCCACAAAGATTAGCAATAGACTTTTTTGTCTGGCCCACGCACATTTGATTCTTCTCTGAGACCCTATACCATAAGGTTTGGGTATGAGTCTCACTGGGATTGGTTGTGAGCCTCTAAAACCTGCTTTATAAACCTGCTCACTTGGCATGATGATCAAGGCAGGGAGCCTCATGAGGCTCCAGCTGCATGACAATCCACAGAGCTTGTGTCCCTGCCATGGAGTCTGGTGAGTGGTAGAAACACCTCAGTTGAGCTTAGCTCAAATCATGTTGTATGCATACTTGGGATGGAAGTCAAGAGAAGTCATGGGATATCCTAAATACAGTTGCAAATTTTGTATGAGGATCTCCAAGACAGGAAGGACATTTCCTGGAGATATGCAGCACCTCTAATCTTATATGATATATACTATAGTTTTGGGGAACAATCTCTGGCCCTTTTTTCTTTACCCAACAATCACTCAATTATTCCCTTAGAGTTTAAGATCAACTGTTAAGCCAAACATTTTATGTAAGACATATATTGGGTAATCAATAAATAATTCAATAAGAAAGAAAAGAGGGAAGAAGAAAGGAAAGGAGGAAGGAAGGAAGGAAGGAAGGAAGGAAGGAAGGAAGGAAGGAAAGAAGGAAGGAAGGAAGGGAGGGAGGGAAGGAGGGAGAGAGGGAGGGAGGGAGGGAGGGAAGGAGGAAAGGAGGGAGGGAATTCCAGGACCTGGGAATCTGGAAGTGTAATTTATAATTCTCACACAACATTGTAATGGAGAAAACTCCAAATACCGACTAATGAATCTCCCAGGATTAAGAGCTATGTGGAGTTCTTGTCTTAAATGAAATAGTTTAAAGGACTAATAATATTTAGCCAAGGCTATAAGATTTTTAAAAAGCATAATAGCTCTGCATTCACACTCTGGCTTTTGAAAATTTTTATTCAAATTCCAGTTAGCTAACATACAGTATAATACTAGTTTCAGGTGTACAATAGAGATTCAACACTTCTACATGGCACCCAGTGCTCATCACAAGTGACCTCTTTAATCCCCGTCACCTATTTTACCATCCCCCACCCACCTCCCCTCTAGCAACCATTTGTTTGTTCTCTATAGTCAAGAGTCTGTTTCTTGCTCTGGCTCTCTGAAGAGCTGACCTATTTAGTTCATGTAATGTTTCTCAGGCCAGTCAAATAGCTCCAGGGTTCCATCTTTGTAGCTTTAGTGCTTTGAAGCAGCATTTACAAATTTAAAGATCTGTATAGCCAGAGCCCCCTAGTGTATGGGCAACATAGTAATGTTTCTTAGAAAGCTGTATAGTATTTTTAAAAGATTTCTGGAATTCAAACTTCTAATATTTTCTGCAAGTATTAGGCACTATTCAACAAAATGTCATCTTCATTCAGTTTATGATGAGACACTTACAGAAGAAACTATGGATGGAACTGTGTCAAGAGAGAAGCAGGACGTTGACTTGCACTGTAAGCCCTGGTCTTTATCCAGAGGTATCCTGCCTTCCATCCTCTGTTAATTCCTGTCATTTAGGCACTTCTTTCTGATCAAATCCAGACAGTTTGCAAAGTGCACCCCTTCTGCATGGGTAGATGAATGCCCACATCGTATAGCTACTCCTGATTAAATATTAAGCATACAAAAATCCTTAAAGACTATGAAAGTAAAAGAAATATCCAGGTGGCTCATTTTATCAGATGAGACTGCAGGCTGGACTGCATGGACATAGGTACAATACAGACAGTGAATTACTAATTAGGAGCTTTGAACACTTCTCCGACTTTCAAAAAGGCAGTACAGAAAGAGCCATTTCCTTAATTACTTAAATTTCACAATAGGGCAACCCCGATGGCCCAGCAGTTTGGCGCCACCTTCAGCCCAGGGTATGGTGCTGGAGACCCAGGATTGAGTCCCACATCAGGCTCCCTGCATGGAGCCTGCTTCTCCCTCTGCCTGTCTCTGCCTTTCTCTCTCTCTGTGTGTCTGTCATGAATAAATAAAATCTGTAAAAAAATTTCACAGTAGACTAGCTTACTTTCTGAGACAGGGAGTTTCATATTCATTTTAGGGGTGCTGAAGACTCAATTTAACAGGAATTGGACAAAATGATCTTGAAAAATCTGAAAAGTTTGTTTCCTTTTTGGTTGTATGGCAAAGCTCAAATAAAGAAGATAACATTTTTGCTACTCACTTTATGACAAAAACATCTTATCAAATGTTTATGCGAAAGGGATAATTCCTTCATCTGCTCACACCCAGCAGTGGATAGCATGAGGAAAAATAGAGAAACACATGCTTCTAACCTCTGCTGGATTAAACCTTTAGCGTCATGACCCAGCCTGCTAGGAACACCTCTCTCTCTCTCTCTCTCTCTCTCTCTCTCTCTCTTCTCATGCTTATTGCCACAGGTATCTTAGATGAAATGGTGTTCTTTGGATAATTATTCTCTATCAGAAATTGGCTTTTTATATAGCATTATCTCCCTGCAAAGTCCAGTAGTGTGCTTGACCACAACTGGCATTGAATTATATTGAAAGAAATAGTTTGTATCGTTCACAAAATGCAGTGTCTGCTACTGTCTTCATTCCCTGCTTTCCTGTCTCCGACAATTCTCCAAATCTCTAGTGTCCCTGATTCTTCCCACCCTGCCTTATGTTTTTATGAAGATCCACTGTCCTTGGATGATGGAAGCTTGCATTCCTAAGGTGACTGGGTTGCAGCTCAATACTTACCCCTAGATGAAATCAGACTTATAAATTGAATCTGTAGTAGTAGCCTTTCTTTTCTGATGTCCTTAGAAAGTAGAATCAAGGCAAAGACTTCTGAGTGGCCTCGGAGACTTTTCTCATTTGTGAATTGATCACCAGCTTATAGCATATCATCTCATGTCTTCCAAATATAAAATTTTCCTCTTTCTCACTCTTGTTATGTTTCTGGAGTGGATTTGCTATTTTATTCATGCTAGTATGTTAAACATTCTCCCAGGAATATTAATGCTGAATGTTTCAGATGTTTTATTTTGATTAATGATGATAACTTCTGGGATCCCTGGGTGGCGCAGCGGTTTGGCGCCTGCCTTTGGCTCAGGGCGCGATCCTGGAGACCTGGGATCGAATCCCACATCGGGCTCCCGGTGCATGGAGCCTGCTTCTCCCTCTGCCTGTGTCTCTGCCTCTCTCTCTCTGTGACTCTCGTAAATAAATAATAATAAAAAAATGATGATAACTTCTCTGCATTTATGAGAATTTTAGTGTATTTCTAAAGGGTGCTGCTTTTCCTTTCTTTTGAAAATACACTGTGGTTAACAGCTTATAAGTAAAACTTGTTGAGGCAGGTTGATGGATGCAAAGTCTATGCATTGCACACCTCACCCTCTGTAACCAAAGTTCAGGGGGAGTTATTATTAGAATAACAAAGATGATGACTGGTGCTTACCTACCCTCACTTCTCCACAGGTATAAGCACACAATCCCAGTCCTCACCTTTCTATACAGATCCTTTCTCAAATCTGACACACCTGCTTCTGCATTTTGCCTCCCTCATAGGTGGTTATCACTCCTCTTCTTCCTCCACAACCTATCCTATAATTGCTAATAATTGGTTTATTGTTCAATTACCATGTTGCTTTGATTCCGACATGTTGTTCACTCTTCACAGAATTTCTTCTCTGGTTTTTCCTTAGATGAATGGTTAGCATGCTGAAAGGGGATTGTAGGTATTCTTCATGACAATGAAGAATAAGGCAATATTATAATTAGTGAATATAATGAAGACTGTTTTACATCAGTAGATCATGGCTGCCACCTAAATAACTGCCCACAACATGTTGAAACCTCCACTGTTAAGAGAATTTTCCTAAGATGTTAGCAAAGAAAATCATCATTCAATGTTAACTTCATGTATATGCCCAAGTTTCTCTTGACTTCTTCCATGTACTCAGATTTCCCAGTTTTCCTTTCTTTAATAATTGGCTTTGAAGGTACCCAAGATCCGGGATGCCTGGATGGCTCAGCAGTTGAGCTCTGCTTTGGGGGCATGATCCTGGGGTTCAAGGATCGAGTCCCACATCTGGATCCCTGGGGGGAGCCTGCTTCTCTCTCTGCCTATGTCTCTGCCTCTCTCTCTCTCTCTGTCTTTCATGAATAAATAAATAAATAAATAAATAAATAAATAAATAAATAAAATTTTTTTTTAAAAAAATGAAGGTACCCAAGGTCATTCTTTAAAAAGGTGAGTTATGGGAGCTCAGTCAGTTAAGCATCCAACTCTTTGTTTCAGCTGGGGGCATGATCTCAGGGTCCTGGAATTGAGCCCCATGTCAGGCTCCATGCTCAACTCTGAGTCTGCTTCTTCCTCTCCTCTGCTCCCCTGATAGCTCACTCTCTCTCTGGAATAAATAAGTAAAATCTTTAATTTAAAACAAAAAAAAGATGAGGAAATCTCTGGGTGGCTGAGTGGTTTAGTGCCTGCCTTCGGCCCAGGGCGTGATCCTGGAGTCCAGGGGTCAAGTCTCACATCAGGCTTCTTGCATGGAGCCTGCTCTCCCTCTGCCTTTCTCTCTCTCTCTCTCTCTCTCTCTCTGTCTGTCTGTCTCTCAGTCTTTCATGAATAAATGAATAAAATCTTTAAAAAAAAAGATGAGTTGTAGAGAACAAAATATAGATTCCTGGTTCGGATCTTTTCCTATCCCACGGTCAAGTCCCCTAGGATGTGTTCTATGTTGAGCGGTGGATTATCAGAACTTCAAAGGTATAAGTTACATATTGTCTATATTATATTACTTAAATTGAGTACACAGCAGGAGCTCAGTAAATGTGTGATGCCGCTGAGAATATATGTATTTCTGACTGCAAATATTATCTACTCTCTACCTTCTTCCTCTCACCTGTCTCAGCTAGCCAACATTTTCCCAGAAAGTAATATCAGAGATTGAGAAGGGATTTAATCCAGTAGACATGCACATCAAGCACAAACCCTCCTGGTGCCTTCTTGTCACAGATACTACTTTTAAATCCCTTTCAGAGCAAAGATATATCTGGTGATATGAGTTCAAAATCAATGTTAACACCAGTCAGTGTTAACTTGATTTTCTAACTCTGAAGCAGCCATTATCTAGGTTTCCTTAGAACCCATTTTCTGTATTACAACTAATCT
Organism: Vulpes lagopus; assembly: GCF_018345385.1. NCBI lineage: Eukaryota > Metazoa > Chordata > Mammalia > Carnivora > Canidae > Vulpes > Vulpes lagopus. The sequence continues at coordinate 21,677,321 of NC_054838.1, forward strand.
AGCATATGCATCTGTATCCTGTGCTTTCACCACAGTTTCCCTTTCCATTTTTCAAATCTTGAAACATCTTCAAATGAGGAAGGAATTTTCTCTCTGTGAAAGGCACAAGCAGCCCCTGAAAACTAGAGCAAACCTCCAAGAAGACAGACAGTATCTATACTCTAGTGAAACTTCAAAAAGAATGGGATTCAGTGCTGTAAGAAGAGAAGGAGAGTGATATTACTCCTCAGGCATGGGACACAGGATGAGATATTAGGAAAATGCTGTGAAAGAATAACTTTTTGCCTTTATAATTTTTCCAGGACAAACTCTTCCAAAAGTTATGACAATTCTTAACAACAATAATGCCAGCAGCTTCATCTTTATACTGATGGATCTCCCAGGACTGGAGGCCGCTCATTGCTGGACAGCTATTCCTATCTGCTCTGTCTATGCTCTCTCTTTGCTGGGTAACATCACCATAATGTACATTGTCAAGTCTGTGCCCAGCCTCCACACACCCATGTACCTCTTCCTGTCCATGCTTTCAATGGCTGACTTGGGCCTCTCAGCTTCTACACTACCTTCAATGGCAGCTGTTTTTCTCTTAGGCCAGAGAAAGGTGGGAGCTGCAACTTGCTTTATGCAACTCTTCTTCATCCATACTTTCTCAGTTATTGAATCAGCTGTGCTCTTGGCCATGGCTTTTGACCGCTGTGTGGCTATCCGAGAGCCCTTACGCTATGCCACCATTCTTACAGCCAAGCGCATTGGTGCCATCGGGCTGGCCATTGTCACCCGTAGTGCTGCTCTCCATCTGCCCCTTCCTGTGCTCCTTAGAAGACTGCAATTTCAGCCTGTGAATGCTCTGTCTCATTCATATTGCGTTCATCCTGATGTTTTAAGGCTAGCCAGTTCTAGCACTCTTGTGAACAGTAGCTTTGGGCTCTTTGTCATGCTTTCCACGCTAGGATTGGATGCTGTACTCATTCTCCTCTCCTATGTGCTAATCTTAAGGACAGTATTGAACATTGCTTCCAATACGGAGTGGCTCAAAACCCTTAACACCTGCATTTCCCATATCTGTGCTGTATTACTATTTTATACCCCACTGGTCAGCCTGTCGATGATTCATCGCTTTGGAAAAAAGAAGCTACCAGCTCAGGTATATATGCTTCTCTCCTATCTGCACTTTCTTGTTCCTCTGATGCTCAACCCGATTGTCTACAGTGTGAAAACCAAAGAGATTCGGGTACGCATTCTAAAGATGCTCCACCCAAGAAAACTCTGAGTCACAGAAATAAAATACTGGTTGTGATAGTCAGCCTGCTGACTGAAGACATCTCAGAGAAGGAGAGAGTATATAGCTTCCAGCTGTTGTATCAATCAATTAATTATTCAAAAACTCTGATTGAAATATATTATGTGTTCAAACATGTACCATTTAAAACAATACCTGTGTAATGAGAAAAAAAAAACATGTTGCTCATTCTGAAAAATCAATATCAGCCTGTAAAAGACTCAGATTATTTTAGAGGAAACTGACAGGATCTTGAGAGAATATCATTTAAAAGCAAGTAGATTAGAAGAGTGGAATTCAAAGATATCTAAGAAAGACATCCTGACAGGTAAAAGCAAGTAGATTAGAAGAATGGAATTCAAAGATATCTAAGACATCCTATAACTAAACACCTAGAGTTTTATTTATAAAATTAAGCTCAAGAGGGCATCACTTGGTATACTTTCTGAAAATTTGGCAAATATGTAAATCAAAAAGTTTTCTCTTGTGATTTGCATAATAACCATAGATATGGTTTAAACTGGAAAATATAAGCCAAATGAAATACGTTTAAAGAAATAAAGACCTTAATTACCATAATAAAATGTGTCTCAATGTGACTATTAGATAGTTCAGCATTTTATTTAAGCTCCATGATACATGAAGGGTGGACATCCAACACAGTGTACAGTCTGATATATCTGACACCTATACACCCATGAAATCATCACCACAGTTAAGGTAACAAACATACCCACCACCCCCAAATTTCCTGTTGCTCTATTTCCCCAGTACCTTTTGCCACTCAACTTGTCAAACACTGAGATAGTTTTGTTATTATCAATTAGTTTGCACCTTTCTAAAGTTTTACATAGTCTGGCTTTTTTCTTTCAGCATTGAGTACATTGAGTTCTATCTGTGTGATTCAGATATTATTCCTTTTTATGCTGGACAATATTTCACTGTGGATATACCACAAATTACATAATATAGTAAGTTGCCATGTAAATAAATTATTAAATGAGAACAATTATGCTTGCCTTCATATTTACTGCATGTAATACTTTGTATTCCTTAGCATATGTTCAAATTTATACCTGGCATCATTTCCTTTCAGCCTGAAAATGTTTAATTTTTATCTTTAAAATTTTACTCGATTAGAATGATAAATTTCAAGGATTTTTTCCTATCTCACTTTAAAAGTATGATTTATCTTTTGTTAATTTCTTTCTCTGACAGTGATAAATCTGGATACCATTATTGTATTATAAATTACAATTTATTTCTCATCATTTCATCCCTTGTGTACAAAAATGAAGAATTTTAAAATTATTAATCCATGCTCCTGCAGGGAACAAGTTTACCAACTCCAATGCAATATTTGTGTGCAGTTCTGTACCATTAAATTTCCATTGCCCAGTCAAAACACCATTTTTCTTTTTTTCTTTAAAGATTTTATTTATTTATTCATGAGAGACACAGAGAGAAGGAGAGAGAAGCAGAGACCCAGGCAGAGGGAGAAGCAGGCTCCATGCAGGAAGCCTGATGTGGAATTTGATCCAGGGACTCCAGGATCACACCCTGGGCCAAAGGCAGGTGCTAAACTGCTGAGGGATCCCCCAAAACACCATTTTCCGAAGTTACTGAGATCAGCTCCTTTTCTCCTCATGTCCTTCAGTGAGATTATGTCATCATATATTTGTAATATAGGTGCAATAATTTTTTATGGTCGACCATCTACCATGGTATCCTTCGATTTTTTTTTCTTTTTTTAATTTACATGCAGCAAAGTTCACATTTTGTGGTTTGCAATTCCAAGTTTTGAGGAAGCATTAGTCATGTTTAAATAAGCAAGTGAGAGAAAGCTAAAGTGGACCCCCATGGTGCTGGATTATGTGTGTGTATGTGTGTGTGTATATATATATATATATATATATATATATATATATATATACTTATGTATGACTGTTTATGTCCATATTTTTCTTTATATGTCCAAACATATTTGTCATAACTGTTTTAAAGATCTTTTCTTCTAATTCCAGAATCTCTATTCATCCTGAAACTCTTCTTATTGGCTTTTCTATTTTATTCTGATTCTCTTTCTGCTTTTTTATTTATCTTTTTTTTATGTGTCCATGGGCACTGCAAATGCTGTATTATTGGCAGTCTGGGTCATGTTATCCTATATACAGAGAATGTGGTTTGACATGGCAGACAGTTTATTGGAGGATCATATTATTGTTTTTGCATGTTAGTTTTAAGCCTTATTGGAGTCTGAGCTTATTAACCCTTACTTTTGGTTATAGTATTCTTGCCTCCTATTCATCCGTTGGTAAGAAAGAGATTTCTATTATAGGGTTATGGAAATGAGTGAAAGCATAGCGCTTGACAGTGGAAAGATAAGACTGACAACAGTTTATTGGTCATAGATACTCACAGATTGGGGAAGGAGGAAACTGCATGCCAGACAAGTGGCACACAGGGGTACTTGGGGACAGAGTGAACAAACCAGGGGCCATGGGAAGCAGGCTCTGTAGTGGGGCAAAGTGGGGTTACCCTTCTCATTTCCACAGGATGATTTGAGTTGGTTGTTTGAATAATTTCATTGACTTACAGGGAAGTGAAAGCCATTAGTTGGACTGCAGCTGATTTGATTGTTAGGGAAACTAGCCAGGAGGGGACTCTTGTTCACTGGATGTGAGGCATACATATCTGGGAAGAACAGGGAAGCTCATGGTTAGGCTTTTTGATCTATTCCCAACTTCAGATGTCAAAGTAGCACATTATATTGAATCAATTTCATGTAATCAGAAACCACACCACATACTCCCTCTTCTTACGGTGTAGCTCTTCCGGGATCTCAAATCAATGTCCAAGGCATTCAAAGACCTTTGTCCACTCTCCCTTGTTGGAACTCTAATGTGTCCCAATACTGAATGAACTGCAGAATCTCTAGGCAACTGACAGCCCACCAGAGATGTTTTCTGCCAAGCTTTTTGGAGTCTTGACCTATAAATCTTCAGCTTAGTACTTGGTGAAAACATCAAATGGACACCTAAGCAGATTTCTAGGACTTCTTCATATCCAATAAGCACCCCAAATTTTGATCCCTCACAGCCCCTAAAATCACTTCTGTCTTCTCTCTCTCCCTTTAAGGAGAGAGTTGTCCTCAATTTGCATTCAACTTCCTTGTCTGAGTTTGTAAACTGAAGTCTGGCAGAAAGCCTGAATGGATATGGAAACACTTTTTATCTCCTTTATCACAAGGAATCACAGCTCTGCATTGTCTGCTTTTCAAGATCTGATATATTTTATACATCTTGCCCAGAATTAGAGTTGTTTATTTGTTGGAATATGTTCAACATCCATTTCTTCTTTATGACATATAACATTGAGGTTGAAAGCTTTGGGGACCTCACTATTTTCTTGCAGTAGTACTTAAAGTTTTGACAAATGTGTGTGCTCACAACGAGCTGAGCCTTTTTTTGTTTTGCACCTATATAGTGAAACAATGAATTTTATAAAACATTCTTTTGGGGAAGTATGAATTGTCTGCCTGAATTTTCAATTCTGTGGCTAAATTTGTGATTTCTATTCTGTTTATTTCCATTTATTTTCTATTTTTATTTTCCTCTAAATCAGAAAGTCCTTCATTTTATTGAACTTTTATTATTTCTTTTGCAACAATAGAAAGTTTCTTTGTTGCATCTGTATGTAAATCAGCATCGTCATCATAAAATTAAGTGCTTAATGTGTGCTTTTTTAGGAATGATAGTAAGTGATTTGCATATATCATTATATTAAATACTCATAATGTTTTTATGAAATAATAATAAATAGGTAATTATTTGAGTATTGACAAACATGGTTTTGAGTTTTCTAATGAAGTACCTGATTTAATCCTCACAGCAACATTGTGCATTAGTTTCTTTCAATATTCTAATTTCACAGGTGAGGAAACTGAGATGTCTTTTTGAAGCATGTACCCTCAACAGCTAATTACTTTTTAATCATAATATAAGAAGATCATTAACTGAGACGGGATCTCAAATCAATGTCCAAGAGACAGATTTGGACAGGACCAAAGGATTCCAATCATGATAGTGTTTCTTTATAGCCCATTGCAAAACTTACTTGGCAGTGACATAGTTAAAGTTATTTGCTGCCCTAAAGCCCATGTCACCTATTATGTTCACCAAGGGATGCTACCCAGGAATGTACCCTAGAGGAGAGTGAGAAATGTCCTCAGCTCTTATCTTCTTCTGAGTGAGGCAGTAACATGGGGCTTGAGGGGGAAAGGGGTAAAGAAGCCATTTGCCAAGGTTTCTTTTAGTGCTCATCTAAGAATAGAGTTAATAGATTTTAAAGCCCTGAAAAAGAGCAGTATTGATGATTTAGAGGAAGAAAAAGTGCTTTTTATCTTCAGGTACAATCTGGAGGCACTGAATAAGTTTCCTGAAGAATTTCTCAGTTGTACTGTCATAATAGATAAAACCAAATAAATGGGAAGTTAAGAGTTGGGCTAGTAACAGCCTAAATTCTCCATGCCTTAAATACAGCCTAACATATGTGTACCTAAGTCTTTAAGCAAATAGATTCTATGCCTTTTAAGGGAGACATGCTGAGAGGAGAAAAAAATTGAGGAGCAGAATGGAATGGAAAGTTGCTGGTTTGTAAAGACAGTTGGAAAAAGCAGTCTGTTACCATTTGCATGATGGAAGGTAACAGAATGATGATGTGAACTGATAAATCCAGAGTGATCAAGGTTAATTTCAATTACTCCTAAATCTTTGAAGAATCATCTTTGAAGAGGCTCCTTGCATTTTGAGCACAGTAAGTATATTTAGGAAAAATTAAGGAACAGACAAATATTAACAATGATTATTTATTTTCTAAGTGCTCTACAGATTAGGAACTCTTCCACCCACTATCTTAATTTATCATCAGAAAAACCTATGAGATTGGTATGAAATTTAGTACTACTCGCCCATTTCCATTCTTTAGATGATAAGAAAAGTGAAACCAACATTATATTATGTATGTGCTGTCATTTTACTGTCACAGCAGAATATTGGCTTAATGTTGTTAATCTGAATCCTAATGTGATTGCAGAAGAAAACAGACATTGGTGCTAGGAAACCCAGCATGGTTTCCTACTCTACTCCATGAGGTCACAGGTTTACATCTGATTGAAAATCTTCTGGAAAGCCAAAGGGAAAAGTTCCTGTTAAATAAAAGCTTACGGTGCATTAACACTTTTGAATAAATAGCTCTTGGTTAAGTCCAAGTTTGTCCAAGTTATTTGTTTGTTTGTTTGTTTTCCAACGTTTTGTGCTTAAGACAGGACAAGAAACAGGTACTCTGCCTTTTCACTTATCCCCTCTGTTTCTTATCACTATAATCCCTTCACTCCACAATTATTTCTCTTTTTTAAAGATTTATTTATTCATAAGAGACCCACAGAAAGAGGCAGAGACACAGGCAGAGGGAGAAGCAGGCTCCCTGCAAGGATCCTGATGCGGGACTGGATCCCAGGACCCTGGGATCATGACCCAAGCTGAAGGCAGATGCTAAGCCACTGAGCCACCCAGATGCCCCCACAAGCATTTCTTAAAAATTAAGAAAAACTATCACATGCACACAAATTCACAAAACCCTTCTTTTTCTGCACAGTCAACTTAAGGCAATATACAAAACCAATTTGCTCTACTTATCTGAACACCTGAGTATCTTTTCTCATAAGCCCATTCTTTCGAATGCTAAGTGAAATAATGGCAGAAATTCCAAATACGCTCACACTACACCCATTCAGTGTGTTTCTACCTCCACTTTTGAAATCTATGGACGAAGGGAGGGAATGTTCAGTTTGTTAAGGAAATGTTGAAGATTTTCCTTTAATTTTAAAGAAACAGTGCAGCTTGAGTATAGTATGAAGAATTCATCGATGGCACTCAAACGCTCCATGTGAATGCACAATTCTCCCAGGCTTCCCTGTCAATGTCCTCAAACATTTCTCCATCTTATTTCACCTTTGGGTCATCTCGGTAACTGACTAGATATTCTTTAATCTGGAGGAAACAAAGTAGATTACAAGAGGAAAACCAGAAAAGGCCATCATATAGGAGGTTTTTAAACTTAGGTGTTCATGGGAATTTTTTTATTTACTTAGATGTAAGGATAAGGATTGTGAATGAATTAATCTGTTTGTTAATAGTTGGCTTTTATCTTTACCTTCATGCAACAATATCCAGAGTAAAAGATACTGAGTCAAACAGAATTATTTCCAGTCCTGGATCCTCTTTTATGATTGATGTGACTTTAATTAAGTTACATACTTGAATTCTTAAGGATAAAATTTCTTAATCTAGAAAAACTGATCTGTTAACTTCCAACACTTGAGATGCTTTAAAATCAAATATCTGAGTGTTTTGTAAACTACTTTAGATGGAATATAAAAGGAATAAATTAAACTTGCATATTTCTACTTGCAGAAGAAAAAGTGACAGAATTCATTATTGTTTGGAGCTACTTTTCAAGGAGGAATACTGAGTTATTCTCCAAGACATCTGAGAGAAAATGTGATAAAATGAAGAGAAAATCAGTATTACTGGAAAAGATAAGACAAAACAAAACTCTGAAGAGATGATTAAGAAAGATTCTAAAAATTAAGTTGTTCTTGTTGGTTATTATTCTCAAGTTTTAGACTCCTCGGAAATTCCAGAAATCTCCTTCCTTTGTTTATGATTAAGAGGGAAGACAAAAGTTTCCAGACAATACTTTGACTGGGTTCTTGAAAACTGCAGCTCATGATGGCTTGAAAGGGCAAAGGAGCTGAGATGGCAGAGAGTGAAATGGGAGTCAAAGTTCAAGAGAGAGAACATAAGACCCAACATGTAGTCTTAGATTATTGTATTTTTTTCAAAAATCAGTAAGTGGATCTAAGTTTTGATTTCTTCACACATGAATAACGTTTTCTGATTTCTATGTATTCATCAGTATAATGCTGAATAATTATAGATAAGCTGCAAGGTCACTATTTCATTTTCTATGAGTGGAATTCATTCTATCAATGTTTCACGCACACAGCTCAGTTGGAGAATGAATCATATTTAGAAAAATTATCTAAAAAATTTGCCACAGTTTGACATTCTAAACCATGTGGGGGGTAAGGTTGTGCTGGTATGCTTTCACTGGAGGGCTTACATGTTAAAGTGGATTCTTCTGTATTTTTTTTTTAAGATTTTATTTATTTATTCATGAGAGACACAGAGAAAGAGAGAGAGAGGCAGAGACACAGGCAGAGGGAGAAGCAGGCTCCATGCAGGGAGCCCAACATGGGACTCAATCCTGGGTCTCCAGGATCACACCCCAGATTGAAGGAGGCGCTAAATCGCTGAGCCACCAGGGCTGCCCCTGTATTGTTTTAATTATAAAAGAAGATGTCAGTCTGCAAAATTTGGATGTTTACCACACTGAAGTATCTACTGAAAGACAGTGTGAAGGGGAATTTGACAGGAAGTGAGGAACCTGCACTTTGCTCCCACATCAAGCTAACACTTGATGTGTTACACTAACTACTATATAGGCACCTAGAGTTCACTTCCCAGGAGGTAGAGTGAAAAGTTAGGATCTACACTATCTTGGTTCCTTTCCAGATCCATGTTTCAAATTCTGATTTTGTGTTAAATTTTGTTGTAGGTCTCCTAAGCCAGGTCTCCCATGAATGCAACATTTCCTTGGATATTCAAACTAACCTTTGTTTAAGGGCTCCATGATTATCTATGAGCCTGGGGAAATGCCTCTCCAAGTCAACAAGGCCATGGTTGTCAGGGAAACCCTTTGGGGAGTCAGTGAAGGGTCTCAGTTCATGGAGGAGGTTCTGACCCAGCAACTCCTTTGATTCCAGGGCCTGTGGTTTCACTTCTGCCTGGAACACTGCCCACCAGGTCACCATGTCAGACTCCAACCACACCGGTACCTTTTTCTTCCTAGCAGGCCTCCCAGGCATTGAGGCTGTGCACAAATGGCTCTTTATGCCTCTGTGTGCCATGTATGTGGCCTCTCTGGTAGGGAACAGTCTGATCCTGTGGGTGGTGAGGTCAGAGCCCTCCTTGCACCAGCCCATGTACTACTTCCTATTGATGCTGGCAGTGACCGACCTGGGTCTGTCTGCCTCCACACTGCCCACTGTGCTCCCCATCTACCTGCTGGGTCTCAGGAAAGTGGCAATGGATGTGTGTCTGGCCCAGCTCTTCTTCATCCACACCTTCTCCATCATGGAGTCCTCTGTGCTGCTGACTATGGCCTTGGACCGTTTTGTGGCCATCAGCAACCCCCTGCACTATGGCACCATCCTCACGAGCCCCCGTGTTGCTAGCTTAGGCCTGGCCAGTGTGGTGCGCAGTGTCGGGCTTCACATCCCCGCTCCCATCATGCTGAGGAAACTGCCTTATTGCCAGAATCGCCTGCTTTCCCACTCCTACTGTCTGCACCCGGATGTCATGAAGCTGGCCTGTGTAGACACCCACATCAACAGTGCCTATGGTCTTTTTGTAGTGCTCTCTACACTAGGGGTGGACTCGGTGCTCATTGTTCTCTCCTATGTGCTGATCCTCCAAACAGTGCTGTCCATTGCCTCCAAAGCTGAGCGCCTTAAAGCCCTCAACACTTGTGTCTCCCATATCTGTGCTGTGCTGCTCTTCTACACACCGATGATTGGCCTGTCCATGATCCACAGATTTGGGAGGTGGGCTTCCCCTTCCAGCCGGATGCTGCTCTCCTACGTTCACTTTCTCATACCTCCAGTGCTCAGTCCAGTAGTTTACACCATTAAGACCAAGCAGATCCGGCTGAGGATGCTACGCTTCTTGGGGTCAGGTGGGGCTGGCATCAGAGACACTTAGGCTCAATAGATCTTTGGTAGAAAGAGAAAAGGCATGAAAGAATTTGGTCATAGATGTTTAATGAGCCATTTCACATAAAGTCTCATAGTGAGAAGACTGTAACTCAGAGACAGCATTGTCTTCATATGGAGTTCTCACTCATGGGAAGAAATAACCACATTCTCATTTAGTAAAGTTTCACTGAATACCTACTCTGTTAAATACACTATTATTGGCCCTATAAATAGAAATAGAACTAAGATACTTGCCTCCATTTTAGAGGAAAGCTCATAATATTTAAGACTCATGAAGGGGACTGCCAATCTAAATGGAAAAGGAACTTGAAAGAATAACTTAGGGACCTTACAAACGCACAAAAATGCACATAGTGCTTTGCCTCAGATCTTAGGAAGAAGAATTTTTGGCAATTGGGATGATGGGTATATTTGGAATTCAGTGATATCAGAAGCATTTTGGAAAATCCCCACTAAAAATATTCCTTATGAGGAAATTCCTTCTGTCTTGTTAACCACTACATCCCCTTTCCTGTATGTAGCCTTTCTGTATATTAGGTATTTTATTAGTATTTGTGGAATAAAAGTGTCTTTCAGAAGCTGTGTTTGTATCTGCATTCTCTGTATGTCTTCAATAAACTCTGCTCTCATTTGATTTCTACCCTGCATGAAGCCAAGGACCCCTTTTGGCTGGTCCTGTGGAACCTCTCTCTGGCTCCTGGAACTCAGCCAGTCTGCATCACTGGCAAGGATGAAATATTCATTGGAAATGCAATTCCAAATATGTGAGAATCAAACCTATGAGGACTTCTTAATTTTGCTTTTAGAGCATTCCAGGATTTTGCTGTTTTTCTCATTTTCTCAATATTATTTTCAAAAATGGTAAGGTTTTCTAGCTTTTAAATTGCAAATATCTGTGGCCAGAGTTATCAACACATATTTTTAAATAATGAGAATGAAGTAGGGGTGCTTGGGTAGCTCAGTTGGTTAAGCATCTACCTTTGGCTTAGGTCATGGTCTTGGGGGCTCAGCAGGGAGCTCTCTGTGTGAGAGTATACTCTCTCTTTCTCCGTCTGTGTGCAGGAGAGCTAGGTCTCATGGAGTTGAAGAATATATCTCTCAGACAAAGGAGAATGAATAAAGCAAAACAAGTTTATTAAGCAAGGATACAGAGAAAGCTTTCAGAAGTGAAAGCGGTCCCTACAGGGTTGCCACTGAGGGCTTGTAGGGTTGGTCTTTTATTGGAAGCCAACCAGGAAATCTAAATCCTTTTAACATCTCTATTGATAACACCATAAAGAACTAGTGATAACATCTTCAATGATTTACTTCCTTTTTAGGGTCTAGTAATTCTTTGTTGGTCACAAGTAGCTGTTATAACAAGACCTCACCTCTAATGCTTAGGACAGGATGGTCTGGTTTGGTTTCATTTCCACATTTTGGGATTTTTGTGAGCTTAATTCTGTGGCCCCCTATCTAGTCCTGCCTGTCCCTTATTCATGTGCACTCTCTCACTCTCTCAAGTAAATAAGTAAAATCTTAAAAAAAAAATTTTTTTTTCAAGCAATATTCTCTTAGTTGTAATTTTTTTTTTTCTAAAAATCTCATCAGTCTTGAGCACAACTATAGATGAAGGATGCTTTGAAAATAAAAGAGGTTGGGATGCTTGGGTGGCTTAGCGGTTGAGTGTCTGCCTAGGGCCCAGGGCATAATCCCGGAGTCCCGGGATCGAGTCCCACATCGGGCTCCCTGCATGGAGTCTGCTTCTCTCCCTGCCTGTGTCTCTGGTCTCTGTCTCTGTGTCTCTCATGAATAAATAAATAAATTAAATAAATAAATAAATATCTTAAAAAGAAAAGAAAACAGGTGAATTTTATTGATATAGCCCTTGTACTGAATGCTGTGGTTATTTCTTTGTATATACTTCATAAAACCTTCCTTTTAGTGTCCTCACAAATATCACATTAAGAAGGAAACAGATTGGGCAGCCCGGGTGGCTCAGCTGTTTATCGCTGCGTTCAGCCCAGGGCCTGATCCTGGAGACCCGGGATGGAGTCCTATGTCAGGCTCCCTGCATGGAGGGAGCTTCTCCCTCTGCCTGTGTCTCTGCCTCTCTCTCTCTCTCTCTCTCTCTCTCTGTGTCTCTCATGAATAAAGAAATAAAATCTTAAAAAAAAAAAAAATAAGAGGGAAACAGATACAGTAGGGGAGGGAAATAGCAAATAGTTGGGTGTTATGATACAAAATACAGGAAAATGAAATAACTAGGACAAATCTAATATAAGTAAAAAAAAAAAAGATTAGCAGACCAGGACTAACTAGTCTCATATCATTTACTTATCTCCTGAAATAACAGTAGACATACTACAATATATTCTATAGCTGGAGTTCCTAATGATGAAACAAATTCTGAATGAGAAACCCAAAACAGAAAGTATTTCTTTGAGTGACATGTTCAAGGAAAATATCCATATTACATTTTTAGTACAAAAAAACCCCCTACTGTTAAGGATATCCCCTTGTGCTTCTGTCTGTAATAGCCATAATTAATATAGATCAATGCAGAATCACTAATCACTACATTTATTTGCTGAATATACCTGTTTCCACAATCTATCTCAATTACGCTTTTTATTTTTCCTGATTGTAACGGCTGAGTAGATGATGGCACATTTTACTGGCACCATAAATAAAGATGGATAAAAAGATGAAGAGTTCAATTCTGTATATGTTTCATTTGAGTCTTCTGTAGTTAAACACCTATGTACAACAAATAACTATATAGTTATGAAACTGAGTTAGAGCTTCACACACAGATGTGTTAACTATTAGTATAAAGATGAGTAAAACAATGGCATTGGTTTACTGTCCAAGGATTTCAAGGTAAGAAAGAATGAGCAGTGGCCAGAGAATAAAACCATAAGGAAATGAAGATTAAGAGACAATGGGAAAGTACTTAGTTTTAAATGGATTCAGACAAGGATAAACAAGTAGAGAGATCATTCCTTCAGAAGGCTCATAACAGATAATTTAAATAAGATAAGCTCTTTTCAACTATTTAAACTATTTTAGAATCCTGTCCTTACAATTGTCTCTTGCTGCCTTTAGGGCCTCATTACAGGTCCAATAGCTGAGTGTCCTCTTAGCCATATAGAAAAAAAAGATTCTCAGAAACTAAATTTCAATGGCCAAATAGCTGGACAATGGGGAGACCACGGAGAACAATATACATTATTCAAATCATTGATTTGTAGTGTTGTAATTATAACAACAAATCACCCAACAGCGAAATGCAGGGACTAGGTGATTTGGGGTGATTAGTCATTGAAACTGAAAATGGGAGACAAAGAAGTGAGATTCATGTGAGGAATGGAATGACTTGTTTTTTTCTGTTGTTTTGTTTTGTTTTTGCTTGCGTACATATATATGTGTATGTAACAATGTAATAATTTCCTTCTGTAATTGAAGTCAGAGTGTATGGAAATAAAAACTCCATTCCCAAACCTCTATTACAAGAACAGTAGATATACATGGTGCAGATATTTAGATTTCCCTTAGACATACATTGTAAAAAGTTTTCAGATAATTTCCTCCAGGTAGATAAAGAATTACATTCCTAATACATTCTCTTTGTTTCTGAATATATTACACAAGTAGCAAAGAAAACCCAAGACACATTGACAAGAGCTGCCCAAGCTAACAAGTAAGGAAATAGCTAAGATTTTTTGAGTTGTCCTTAGGGAAGCTGTGCCATAAGACACTCTTGGTAAGAAAGCAGATAAAGAATGAGAGCAGAAAGGAGCTGGACAGGAGTACTAGACAAGAGGGCAACACTTATCACTCTGTAGCCTAAAATAACTGGCTATGTTTCCAGTAAGTATATTCACTTTGCAAAACTTTTCTTCTCTCTTTCTCCGCCTTCATATAAGCACAGGACAAGTTTGAAATTCCATATTGTAAGATCCATTTGGCATTGTTAGTCATAAAATATTAAAAGATTGAATATAATAACTACACTCAGATAAGAAAGTATATAAGGTGATTGAAGACATACCTATCTGTTGGAAATTTTTTAAAAATTATTTTAAAAATCAATTACTAAAAAAAATAAAAATAAAAATAAATAAAAAGCAATTACTTTAAAACTCAATTACGCATATTTAGTCAGCTAATATCCAAATTGTGCTTAAATAAAGCATTCAACATAAACATTTTTTTTAAAAATTTTAGTTATTTAGATGAAAGAGAACAGCTAAAGATCTATTGAGAATATGGACACTGTTCTGTTCTCTGAACCTGGTATATAAAAAATTGTGAATAAATTAATTGTTGGGAAAAATAATTACTGGCATATTTCTGAATTGCCTATCACATGAATTATATGACAAAACACTGACAGCTAATCACCAATCATTGAGCAATTAAGAAATGGCAAAAAAAAAGTACTAAGTAATTTATAAATATCTCTTGTATTTTTCAAATGATGAAAATCTAACAATTTTCATTTTGAGATAAGAAACCAAAGCTTAGGGGATCCCTGGGTGGCGCAGCGGTTTGGTGCCTGCCTTTGGCCCAGGGCGCGATCCTGGAGACCCGGGATCGAATCCCACATCAGGCTCCCGGTGCATGGAGCCTGCTTCTCCCTCCGCCTGTGTCTCTGCCTCTCTCTCTCTCTGTGACTATCATAAATAAATTAAAAATTAAAAAAAAAAAAAAAGAAACCAAAGCTTAGGGATATTTAGTAATTGATCACATAATTAGAATGTTGCACAACTGGGATTTATAATATTCAGTTTGATTCTGAATCTGATGCTTTTAAAAATTGTATTGCCCAATCCTTTTCAAATTCATCCCAAAAACTGAAGAGGAGGGAACATTTCCTAACTCATTCTATGAAGCCAGCATTATTACCCTGCTGCCAAAGCCAGACAAAGACATTACAAGAAAAGGATATTACAGACCAATATACAGGCATCCTTCCTTTTATTGTGCTCTGCTTTATTGAAATTTGCAGATAATGCAGTTTTTTTGTTTTTTGTTTTTTTTTTTAACAAACTGAAGGTTTGTGGCAGCTGGAAGTTGAGCTGTGTTTATTGTAGCCATATATATGAGAAGTTTTTTTCTTTGTTTGTTCTTTATTGTTCTTTATTCCACTTTTGACTTTAGCTTTGGCAATGTACCCTTCTTTAGAGAAAAGTCTGTGTTTTTACAGAATATTCAGCTGTGATGGATTGTTATTTTATTAGATGCTTGTTGGGTTGCTGATAAGGGAAGATGGATAGAATATGAAAGGATATAAATAATCTTCTAATTAAATCTTAGTGCATCTGTTATTACTGGGTCTGTTCCGCAGAGCTCTGACCTTCACAGGGATTCCTACAATGGTCTTCCTCCCTGTCTGCAACCATCAGACTGCTTGCTTTATTTCCTCCCTACTGTAGCATTCCCAATCTATTGAATTGTGGTCCCTTTCCCTCTTAGATGAGATGGAAAGTCTGAAGGATCTGGACAGAATTTCCTTCCCTCAACTGAGATAAGGTTGTGGCAGTCTTTTTCCTCAAAGCAATTGGTCCATGTTATACCTCTAGGTATTTTTCACAATGGTTACCCTTTCTTAGGGGTTCAGAAAAGGGAGAAATGTTTACTGAAAAAAAAAGAAATGTGGTAAAAATAATAAGCTTTATATAAACATTTTTGTTGATTCAGACAGATATGGAGAATAAAATTTATTTTATTCAGTATTGGGAATACTGATCTAAATGTTTCTCTTGGGTATTTACTTCTTGCCTTCTTCTAAGGAGATATTGAAATTTCACTCAGTTAAGCTGAGTCTCACTCCCTGTAAAGATCTGCGAATTCCAAAAAAGCAGCCATTTACCCATCTCAATCCCAGGGACCCACACACTTAGCCTGCAGTGACCAAGTGGAATCTCTCACTTGCATCAGCCACCAAGAGGGAATACTGGCCTCCAGGGAGCCCAGGTCCACCTGCCCCACACAATACACTTCATTCAACATTCAACATCATAAATCTGAGCATTCTCACTCCCTGTGCCATAAGAACTGGTGACATGACAACGTTCGGGGACTGACTCAGAAGCAGCAGAACAGGAGCAGACCTGCACTCCCAATAGCTTTTGCCACTGTCATTTGCTGGGCGTCCTACAAGTGGCTTGCTCAGAGGGACTTAAAGTGAATGAACTTAATGTTCTAATTTGCCTAAAGTGGTCAGGACATTGATTTGCTTCTACAACCGACCACCTACTCTCAAGGAGCTTCTCTGTGAAGTCATCTTGTGCTGTAGCTTCTCCTGCAGAGTGGACCTTCCATGCGATGCTGCAATTAGTTTTACCTGGGCTACAATGTGAGTAGCTGGATTATACTCCACTGTTCTCACACACAGTAGACAATTTGACAAAACTTGTTAGTAAGTATCAATCTTATCTTGAAAATCACCTTCACATTAGCATGTCTGCTTCTTCTGCTTCCATTATCAATTCCTCCATATTCATTCTCACTGGCTTCCCTGGCCTAGACCAGTACTACCCCTGGTTTTCAATTCCCTTTTCTTTTGTCTATGCTATGGTCTTTCTGGGAAACTGCCTGGTGCTGCACGTGATCAGGACTGAGCCGAGCCTGCACCAGCCCATGTTCTACTTCCTGGCCATGCTGGCCCTCACCGACCTGTGCATGGGGCTGTCCACAGTGCACACGGTGCTGGGGGTCTTGTGGGGGCTCAATCAAGAAGTCAGTCAGGATGCCTGCATTGCCCAAACTTACTTCATCCATGGTCTGTCCTTCATAGAGTCTGGAGTCCTTCTTGCCATGGCCTTTGATCGCTTCACTGCAATCTGCAATCCTCTGCGCTACACATCCATCCTGACCAACAGTAGAGTCATTCATTTCATGGTGACCATTCTGATGAGGGCTGCTTTGTCCATTCTCCCGGTCATCATTCGCCTGAAGTTCTTCCATTACTGCCGCCCCCACATCCTCTCCCACTCTTTCTGCCTGCACCAGGACCTACTCCGGCTGGCCTGCTCTGACATCCGCTTCAACAGCTTCTATGCCCTGGCTCTGGTGATTTGTGCCTTGCTGTTGGATGCTGTGCTCATTCTCATCTCCTACGTTCTCATCTTGCACACAGTGCTGGCGATTGCATCCCAGGAGGAGAGGCTCAAGTCCTTGCAGACCTGTGTGTCCCACATCTGTGCTGTCCTGGTCTTTTACATCCCCATCATTGGCCTCACCATGGTGCACCGCTTTGGAAAGCATCTCTCACCTTCTGTTCATGTCCTTATGGGCAATATCTATATTCTTTTCCCACCCCTGATGAATCCCATCATTTACAGTGTAAAGACCCAGCAGATCCGGGGCAGGATGAAGAAGTGGTTTTCCCTGAAAATGTAGTAGAACCTTTGGATTTTATTAGTTAGAATGTTTTAAGGGCAAAAAAGTAATGCTACTTCCCATGAGTGCAACAGCTTGCAATCTGAATAATAATTTCTATAGCATTTTGTTATTTAATGAGGATTTTAATATTAAAGAACTTAAGAGGCTTTCTAATGCAAGAGGCAAAATAGAACTGAGTTTTCCTAATACACATTCCAGAGGCTCTGAAAGTCTGCTGTAGGGTAATATATCTGTCATGGACATGAGAATACCTATCTTTGCATCTTATTGACATGTTCTTAAAGCATGGTTGCCATACGAAGACTATGGCCCTCAGTTCATTAATATTTTCATTCCATTTATACACACATCTACCTAAAATTCTGAGAGCATGTCTATTGTTTAGATTACTCAAGTAACAATCCATATAGCAAAATATTATAATATAGTGATTCTGGACTTTTTCTTCTTCCTAGGGGTGAGGTGAGAGGCAAGCAAATGTATGATATTGAGTCTTCCTCCCACTCTATTACTTTTTCCCTATTA
Source organism: Vulpes lagopus (assembly GCF_018345385.1). Classification (NCBI taxonomy): domain Eukaryota; kingdom Metazoa; phylum Chordata; class Mammalia; order Carnivora; family Canidae; genus Vulpes; species Vulpes lagopus. Next base: position 21,695,416 of record NC_054838.1, read on the forward strand.
GAGATTTAATACAAATTTATTAAAGGGCTTGTGGAATAAAAAGATATATAATCCTTCTATTCCAAAGATTTTATTCTTTTTTTATTATTGAATCATTTTGTTGTATACCTGAAACTACTCTAAGACTATATAATTAATTAGTTTCCATGCTTTGATGATGTGAACCTCTTGCATACAAATTTTTCACCTTACACTTTTTATGGCTATTCTATCATTAGGCTTTCTTTGTGCCATTTATATTCTTTATAAAGTCTATAGAGAAGAGTTTACAAACTACTGCAAGAGTATGATTGACGACTGATGATTGCTCTTTTAGAGCAATGATTGTGAAAATGGAAATAAGATAAGGGACATGGTGATATTTAGGATCTATGAGCACACCTAATAACTGCCTGTGCCTTGGTGAACAGAGAGTAGTTTCCTAGTTGATGCTCAAGTTTCTGGTTTATTAAATTATGTTGATGGAATGTCTTTCAAAGAGACTGTGACAAAGGAAGAGTATTGTTTACACATGGAGATAGTGGAACCTATGTTGAACATACTGAATTTTAGTTATCTATGGAACATTGATAAATAACCATTGAAATATTGACTAAGTACTTCTGGTGTTTCAGACTCAGTGCTAGGCACTGCTAAGTTACAGGAAAACAAGGAGAGCATAAAAAATACTTTACCTTCAGTATAACATGGGAAATAGACAAAAATTATTAAACATACCTCTACATTAGAAACTCTAATAAATAGCAATAGTCAGAAATAAAGAGTGCACTGACAGCCTGCCAGGGAACTCAAATCTACTACAGAGGATTTGGGTAGCAACTCCTCTTAGAACATAATATGTACTTGAGGCTTGAAGATTGAGAGGAAGTACAGAGGAATGTAAAAAATAAGGAATGTTTAGGCAAACTGAAAAGAAAAAAAAAGTTTAGAATCCCTTTGTATGAAAAGCAGGTGAACAAGTGACTATGAAATTCAGGCATAAACATTGAAAAGTAGACAGGAACAATGTTAGGAAAGATGATATTTTTATTTAGTTTTAATCCTTAGGGCAATATGCAACTATTAATGAACTATAATCAGAATGTTATAATGATCAAACATATATGCTAACAGTATCAGTCCTGCTACTGAAAAGATGAGGACAAGAGTTGACAGCAGATGAAATAAAGAAGATTTTTTAAATTAAACTATTTTATTTTAATTCTATCATAGTTAACAGACAGTGTTATATTAGTTTCAGGTATACAAAAAAGTGTCTTAATAAAAAGATATAGTAGTGGGTGAGCAAGGGTCAGCTCAGGGAGTTGCAAACAGTGGGTGCATATAAGATACACTTAAGACGTGGGATCACAAAGTTGGAGACTGATTATGAGGGATAAAGAATAGGAGGTGCATCATGTTTAGATTTTTGGAATGAGAAACTACAGAGAACCTATAGCCATGTACTGAGATAAAGAAGATGTGGGTGAATGGGATTTGTTTTAAAAATATTATTTTTTATTTATTTGATCTGCCCAAGAGACATTTAAGGGAAGACGTCAAGCTTTGAATCTGATATAAGTTGTCAGGGGTCTGGTGAGAACAGTAGACTCAGATGATGAATTTGGGAGTGATGGTGGTAATAAATATGGTATTTGAGATCATGAGGGGGGTTGACTTGATCAAGTTTAGGATATAGCATAAATATGCTTTAAAAAACTTCAACATTAAAATAGGGTAGAGTTGAATTGCCAGAGAGTCTGAAAAGGATGCAATAACAATATTAGGGGCATATGATGTCAATGATTTCAAGCAAACTGTGTTTTAAAGAGGGAAAGGAGCATGTCAGATTATGCAGCAATGACTTAAATGGGATCTGGTAAGCATCATGTAAATTTAGAAAATCAATGGAAAGCTCATGACACACAGTGTTTACAGAATCATGGGAATTGATATTTTATTAGAACACTGTTGTGTTGCTGGTAAGATATGGGTTCTGGAAGAGGGAAGCACACAATAATCTTCGAATTAAATCTTAGTGCATCCGAGATTATACTGTGTCTGGTTCTCAGAGCTGTGACCTTTACAAGGACCTACAAAGGTTTTGCACTCCTGCCCCACAGGCTCCTTTTTCCTTCTCTGACTGCAGAGCATCCCAGTCTACTGACTTGTGACACTATTCCCTCTTGGATGACTGGAAGGCTTTGGGAGCTGAGAGGAGGTGACTTCCCCATCCTCCAATTGGGATCAGGTTCTGGCAGTCTTGGTCAGCTTCTGTTACGGAGGGGCCTCTGGGTATATTTCACAACGGTTCCCGTCCCTTCCCTTTTCCAGAGCTACGAGGATATCTTTCTTTGTTTCTCATCTATAACACACTGAGCCACCCAGGTGCCCTTGGCATATTTTTTCATGCCGGTTTTGTTTCACTGTATCTTCAAATCTGCAGATACACCTGAATATTGAATGACACATAATTGTGATAAAGCATCGCATACATACTGGAGGCAGTCTGTGTTGAGAAAACTTTGCATCTCCAGGAGGGGTACTGACTCCCTGGGCTACTATCTTATGCATTAATTCTCTCGTTAAGAAGGTAATAAAACTGTGGAGGAGAACAAATTCATCCAAGATCATCAAAGCCATCTACATATTCTCGTTCCAAGGTGGGTCATACGGACAGTGGCTACAAAATGGAATACGATTTTTTCTAAGTTGAGAAAGTTAGTAAATATAGGAAAATGGAAATTGAAAATCCTCCACTGGTGTCATGGGAAAATGAGATGGACCACTGAACTCGAGCTATAACTGTTGAGGGGGATTCAAGACAGATTTCATTAAATAAATTCACCTTAAAAGGTGAATTTTGAATGGAAATTTATCCAAAGAAGACACACATATGTTCACAGGATATATGAAAAGGTGTGCAATGAGTAATCATCAGGGAAATGTAAATCAAAACTCCAAATCACAATAAAGTATCACTTCACACCTGTTAGGATGGCTATTGTAAAAGAGAAAACAAAATAACAAGTGTTAGTGAGGATAAGGAGAAAAGGAAACTGTTCTTGACTGCGGGTGGAAATGTAAATTAGTGTAGCAGCTATGGGAAACAGTATGGAGGTTCTTTAAAAGTTAAAAATAGAATGACCAGATGATCCAGCAATCCCACATCTGGGTATTACTTAAAGGAAATGAAAACAGTGATACCTGCACTCTCATGTTCACTGCAGTAATATTCACAAGAGCCAAGACAGGGGAGCAACCTGAGTGCTCATTTCATCCACAGACAAATGGCTAAACAAATTAAAGCATACACATATAATGAAATATTCTTCCACCTTTAAGTTTTTTGTTTTTTGTTTTTTAACTAGGCTCCATGCCCAGTGTAGAGCCCAATGTGTGGCCTGAACTCAAAATCCTGAGATCAAGACCTGAGCTGAGATCAAGAGTTGGATATTCAACTGATTGACCCACTTGGGCACCCTTAATTCCACTTTCAAAAGGAGGTAATCCAAACTTTGTGAGAATATGGATGAATCTGGAGAACATTTTGCTAGTGAAATGTGTCAGACACAGAAGGAGAAATGCTATAGGATACCATTTACATGAGGGTTGAAATTTCTTAGCATGGCACACAAATCCTGTCCTTTCATATTTCTCTAGCTTCTGCTTTAGATGGTAAATTTCAGAAATGCAAAAACACTTATAGTCTTGCAGCATTTAATGTCCGTCTTGCTGTGTCTAGTGATTGTGCCTCACTTTATCCTGACACACTGTCTGGAAAGCCCTCCCAGTCTCAAAGATTTGTTCTAACACAGAGTTTTTCCTAGTTTGAGCTCTAAGTGGTCAGTTCCAGAGTTCAGAATGAGAGAACTCTTTAAAGGTTCTCTTTTTCCCATGCACTTGAGACTTGCCTCAGCCTAGGACAGAGCATTCAGAACCCGAAGAACTCACACTGGGACAGGACCCAACATTTCTCAGTCATGAAAGAGTCTTTCTACAGGCCGCTGCAAGACTTGTTTGGCCATGCCTTCCGCTAATCCCTGGAGAGAACCTTTGGTGTTTCCCAAGGGAAAGGCTTTTAGGGCATTGCCCAGGTTGCTGTAAAGTTCCTCTCCATTGGGAACTCGTGCCACTGAACTCCTGCAGTGGAGAGACAGATTCTCAGCTTTGATATTCTGGGAGGTGACTCAGTACCATGGGATTGGGGAAGTAAAGAAGAAACAGTCATGTGTTGAGGATGGTACCCACACATTTCCTGGTGAAGCTGTGAATATCAGTAGAGTGGATGTCTAGAAAGGCAAATGAGCTGTGTCTAAGGCATTATTTAGGAGCCACTGAGAAGTATAGATTCCTAGAGATCTCTAAGTGTACTACTTCTAGAGACCTAGATAGTTTCCTAGTAACCTTCTCCAAATGTACTACTACAAGAGAGACCAAAAATAGAATGTGTAATTAGGGGAGGCTGGAAACCCACTGCACATCTCCTCTTCTTAAATACATCTTGATGTAGATGTACTTGAATCCATGAGTGGATTGATTCTCTGCCCCTCAAATCAGCCAAGCTAAGACTGGGGAAAGTCCCTGGAAAATATTGGTGTAGGAGAAAATTTTGGTAGAAGGACAGTAAAATGACAGTCTCTTTCCTCTTGCAAAAAAAAAAAAAAAAAAAAAAAAGGATTAGCCTTGGTCAATAAACTCAAGGTTTGCAGAGCCACAGGCAGAGGGAGAATCAGGCTCGATGCAGGGAGCCTGACATGGGACTCCATTCTAGGTGTCCAGGATCATGCCCTGGGCTGAAGGCGGTGCTAAACCTCTGGGCCACCGGAACTGCCCAAACTCAAGGTTATTGAGATTAAAATCCATTATTTCTAAATCATCAATTTATCAACCTTGAAAGCATAGTCTGTAGCTTAAAAATGTAATAACTTGAAACTTATAAAATTGCATGACTCAACTTTGTTATTAAAGATTAGTTCTTTTTTAATGTATATCACCTTGATGTAATCTGCATATATGTAGCAGTATGAGATGTATTTGGTGAAGAGAACCATCATCTTTTAGCATAGTGCATTACAGGGAGAGAGGAGGGCTAAAACTAGTGACCTGAGAACATCCAGGGAAGAAAAAAAACACAATGATAATTATTAAAAAAAGAAAGTAAAAGTGAAATAGTCCAGTGACAAATTAGTCCCATACTCCTTGATAGACTCTTGGGATATTATTAATCACTAAAGAGCAGTGTGCAATAACACTGTAACATTCTGCTAAGCTTCAAGGATGTTATCAACTTAAAGTCATATATTTGTGTAACATATTATAGAAGATATCCTTGCTAAATATTTAATATCCTAGTACTGCAAAATCTCAAACTTCTTATTCAATAATAGTAAATCATTATGATAATGCCAAACCAATAAATGAACCATTCCAGTGAATTTTTTTAATATGTCTATTTGCATCTCTATCTCTGCCAGGCTTTCTTTGTCTAAATTATAGCAATTCTGCCCTCTAACTCTCCATGTTTCCTTCTTCTTTATCTACCTTCAACAGCAGTTCACTCTAGGCAAGATGTCTTGAAAATTATGGTATAGTAGAATGGAAGTCATAAGAAGGGGCATTTTCATCTCTACTGTAGGAATGCTAGAGATCATTCCTTCCTTCCTTCCCCAACTATCTGGCAGGCACTGGGTTCATTTTTGGAGATAAGGAGTTAAACAGAATGGATACCCAAGACAGATATGCCACCCCACCTCCAGAACAATGTGGCACGGAGACAAAACAGGCTTAAAAAAAATCAGGTACAATACAGTGAGCCACCTCTCTTGCATAGGTATCTTGAATTTCCATTTAAATGACCAGAGTTGAGAGTAGGCTATAAAGAGTAGAGAAATGAACACTGAAAAGGTACACTTGTTCAGTTTGTAGGCCAGAGTCAAATGATCAGACATCATCCTAGGACAAAAGATAAACTTGGAAGGATTTTATGAAGTAAAATTACATGGTCAATGTATACTGTTAAATAATGAACATAGATTCCATTGTTGGAATCACAGTTTAGCAGTAAGACCCATACTAATTTTATAGTTAGCAGCAAGACCCATACTAATTCTATAGTTCAACCTTTCAGCTGATTCACCAGGAAATCATACATGGACAACCCTTTACTTGGTTCTGGAGAATAGCAAACAAAATAAAACAGCCATGTGTCTTTCCCATAGAAATAATACAACCAGTGATAAGCATAGATCTCTAGGGGACATAAAGACAAGAAGACAGTGAGAAAATGAGAAGACATGGAACTGCAGAAAAACTGTAAAGGATGCAGAGATTGCTCTCACAGCCCAGTATCAGACCTAAAAGGAGGATGGAAATTGGTCGAATATTTTCGAAGTAGTTTTAATGGGAGTAGTGGCAAAAAACATCTATCCTGAGTTGTAATATTTTGAAACCCCTACATAACTTTTCTAAGTCTTTCCACTCGTTTTATTTATGATCCTCCTTTTTTATTTAAAAAAAAGATGTTATTTATTTATTCATGATAGTCACACAGAGAGAGAGAGAGGCAGAGACACAGGCTCCATGCAGGGAGCCTGACGTGGGATTCGATCCCCGGTCTCCAGGATCGCGCCCTGGGCCAAAGGCAGGCGCCAAACAGCTGCGCCACCCAGGGATCCCTTATGATCCTCCTTGATTCATATATATCTTCCTTGATAAATATTATATATAATTATGGGTACTATATATATATATGTGTGTGTGTGTGTATTATATAGGTAGTATTCTAAGTTTGGCATTTCACTGTATCATTACAAGTATTTAAAAACTTAAAAATGTTAGTACATTGTTTTCATGGTTAGACTGTTTAGATGTATTTAGTTGTATATTTATTTCACATTGTATTCCATGCTTCATTGTAACTTCCTAGACAACAGAGATATTATCAACTCTATCTATTGCTTCTACACTGATATTGTGTACAATAGCTAATAAATGAATGAGTGGTTGAATGAATGTGCCACTCCCCAAATTGCCTTGCTACTGAGTTAAGTATTGTTTATATAACTAGTTTGATGATATACATATATATGTTGTAGATTTAGATGTAGATACAAAGGGTAGAAGATAGATTGTGATCCAGAATTGTCTTTTTCTCGTATTGCAAAGTCATGCCTGGTCTAAAGGCATATTTTCTCTCTTCGGTGCTGAAAAATATTCTCATCAACTATTATTCTTCTATCAGAAACCTGGGCAGTAGGGAAGACATGAAAATGATGTTCAAAATTCAAATTGTTACTAATCATGACTGCAAATCTAATTTCAACATGGATCTCTTTGCCATGTATTATAAAATTCTGGGTTCTTCGTCATTATTAGAGCTGAAAGCAGAAGGCAGAGAGATGAGATTTATGTCATTAAGGAAAGGTTCAGTATGTTCCTTTTAAATATTCTACTTATTCATGAGACACCACACACACACAGACAGAGACAGAGGCAGAGGGAAAAGCAGTCTCCATGCAGGGAGCCCACAGTATGTTTTTTTTTGAAGAGACAAAACATAATACAGTCATCCTCTTACTGAAGTTACATTGTATGGCAAGCATAATTCCATATCCACAAACTCATAGCAGCATACATGTTTAAATGGGGCACATATTGGGATATTCCCTCATATACACACCTGCATACAGGTGTCCCCAGCCAGTTCTTTCCAGGAAGATTAGGAAGGAGCCAATATCTTCAGGGCTACTGATCATAGGAAGAAAGGCACAAAGAAGGAAGAGGAAACATTAACAAGTACTCTCCTAGTTAGTAAATAAGGAGGTAATCAGTCTTCTTGAGTTTTCCTTGAAAGAGCTAGAGAGAGTATTAGAAGCCACAGAGATGTTATTTTAAATAAGGTACAAATTTGACAAGTATCTCAAATGCGGGAAGTCATAGTAGCAAAATCCTAGGAAACTGAGAGAAAGAAAAAGAAAAGGAATAAGCAAACTGTACAAGGGTAACTTATGTAACTCCAATTCAAAAGCCACTGGCAAGAATTCAGGATAGGGGTACTAATGCACACACATGATTCTGAACCAGAGTCTTTTTTTTTTTTTAAACTACAAATCATATTAATGGTACAGTGGAGAAAAGTTGTGTGGACTCTGAAAATTCAATGGTAGTAACGTGACAATATTAATCTTATGATGATGTTTGTATTATGGTTACATAGGAGAATGTCCTTGTTTGTAGAAAACATACACTAAAAATTTGGGAGGTAAAGGATTACAAGGTAGGAAATTTATTCTCAAATGCTTCAGAAAAAAAAAAAAAACACTTTGTGTTCCACTTAGAACTTTCCCATATAACATACTTATTGAAAACATCTCTGTGGTGAAAAAATGAAATCTTAGTAAATTGTTACCTATAATTTCACATACAGCACTTAATTACGAACAGATGAAGATAAGACGATATTTCAAGTATTTCATACATGAGTGCATAACTAACTTTATCCTACTAATAATTAAGTGAATGCTTTAAGCAATATATTGTGTGTCATATTTAAGGCATTTTCTTCAAAATCTTTTAAAATATGGTTCTTTATTTTATGCTTGTCAAAAAGGACACACATTTCTCAGGTGTTCTGAAAAGGGAGAAATATTTACTTTACTAAGGAATTCAGTCAACAATAGAAAGGAAATTAGGGGGCAAATAGGCCTTATATAAACTTTTTTGTTGATTTCAGACAGAAACAGATACTAAAATTCTTTAGAATTCTGATACTATCATTTCTTCTTGGATGTATGATACTCGACTTCTCCTTCTGAGTACATATTGAAATTTTACTCAACGCAGTGAGCATCCCTCCCTAAAAAGATTTGTGGACTCCAGAAAATGCAGTCATTTACCCCTTCCTCTCAATCCCAGGAAACTTCTAGCCTACATTGACCAAGTGGAATCATTTGCATCAGCCACCATGAGGGAAAACTGGCCTCCCGGGAGCCCAAGTCCACTTGGCCCACCCAATCTTCTTTATTATTTCCCATAAATATGAGCATTCTGACCCCCTGTGCCATGAGCACTGGCAACAACACAGCATTAAGAGGCTTAGTCACTAGCTTTTGCTACTGTCATTTGCTGGGCGTCCTACAAGTGGCTCGCTCAGAGGGACTTAATGAACTTAATATTCTAATTTGCCTAAAGCGGTCAGGACATTGATTTGCTTCTACAACCAACCACCTACTCTCAAGGAGCTTCTCTGTGAAGTCATCTTGTGCTGTAGCTTCTCCTGCAGAGTGGACCTTCCATGCGATGCTGCAATTAGTTTTACCTGGGCTACAATGTGAGTATAGCTGGATTATACTCCACTGTTCTCACACACAGTAGACAATTTGACAAAACTTGTTAGTAAGTATCAATCTTATCTTGAAAATTACCCTCACATAAGCATGCCTGCTTCTTCTGCTTCCATTGTCAATTCCTCCATATTCATTCTCACTGGCTTCCCTGGCCTAGACCAGTACTACCCCTGGTTTTCAATTCCCTTTTCTTTTGTCTATGCTATGGTCTTTCTGGGAAACTGCCTGGTGCTGCACGTGATCAGGACTGAGCCGAGCCTGCACCAGCCCATGTTCTACTTCCTGGCCATGCTGGCCCTCACCGACCTGTGCATGGGGCTGTCCACAGTGCACACGGTGCTGGGGGTCTTGTGGGGGCTCAGCAAAGAGGTTGTTCTGGATACTTGCATTTCACAGACTTACTTCATCCATGGACTGTCCTGCACAGAGTCTGGAGTCCTTCTTGCCATGGCCTTTGATCGCTTCACTGCAATCTGCAATCCTCTGCGCTACACATCCATCCTGACCAACAGTAGAGTCATTCATTTCATGGTGACCATTCTGATGAGGGCTGCTTTGTCCATTCTCCCGGTCATCATTCGCCTGAAGTTCTTCCATTACTGCCGCCCCCACATCCTCTCCCACTCTTTCTGCCTGCACCAGGACCTACTCCGGCTGGCCTGCTCTGACATCCGCTTCAACAGCTTCTATGCCCTGGCTCTGGTGATTTGTACCTTGCTGTTGGATGCTGTGCTCATTCTCATCTCCTACGTTCTCATCTTGCACACAGTGCTGGCGATTGCATCCCAGGAGGAGAGGCTCAAGTCCTTGCAGACCTGTGTGTCCCACATCTGTGCTGTCCTGGTCTTTTACATCCCCATCATTGGCCTCACCATGGTGCACCGCTTTGGAAAGCATCTCTCACCTTCTGTTCATGTCCTTATGGGCAATATCTATATTCTTTTCCCACCCCTGATGAATCCCATCATTTACAGTGTAAAGACCCAGCAGATCCGGGGCAGGATGAAGAAGTGGTTTTCCCTGAAAATGTAGTAGAACCTTTGGATGCTATCAGTAAGAATTTCTGTATTTATTTTTCCCCATTAATGACTAATGAAAGTCCATTAAAGAATTTTGAGATAAAAATGTGTATACCAAAGATTTATTTCTTTCAGTCTCTTCGTGTGATAAAGATATAACCTTATTGCTTATAAATTTTTCATTTTACATTGTTTTGTACAATTTTATATCTAGGATTTCTTCATAGAATTTTATTTTTATTTTTTAAAAGATTTTATTTATTTATTCATGAGAGTCACACATAGAGAGAGAGGCAGATACACAGGCAGAGGGAGAAGCAGGCTCCATGCAGGGACCCAATGTAAGACTCGATCCCGGAATTCCAGGATCAGACCCTGAGCCGAAGGCAGGTGCTAAACTGCTGAGCCACCCAGGGATCCCTCTTCACAGCATTTTAATTTTTTTATGAAATCTATAAGAAGACAGTTTAGAAACTACCACAATAGCACTATTGAGGCCTGACGGGTCACTTCTTAAAACAATGATTGTAAGAACCAAAATACAACAAGGTAGATGATAATATTTAGGATACGAGCACACTGAATAACTGCCTATGGTTTGGTAACCAAAGTAGTTTCACAGTTGATGCTCAAATTTCTGGTTTATGAAATCAAATTGATGGTATGTTGTCCAATGAGATAGTGACAAGGAGTATTGTCTATGTGACAAGATAGTGGGGTCTATGTTGAACACATTGAGTTTGAGATATCTCTGAAACCTTGATAAATACCCATTGAAACTATTGAGTTTTGTAGGTGTCTCCCATGGTGTCTGTTCAGACACAGTGCTAGGCACAGCTAAGGTACAGGAAAGCAAGGAGGGCAAAAAAAGAATAATTTTCCTTCAGTATAATAGGTGACATAGACAAAAATTATTAAGTATATATCTATAGTAACTATTCTGTTAAATGTCATTCAGAAATGAAGAGTGCACTGACACCCTGCCAGGGCACTGCAGTCTAGTACAGAGGAATTGAGTAATGATACCTCTGAGAAAGCAATATGCAATTGAGGCTTGAAAACTGAGGACAAATAACCTGAGGAATATAAGAGAAGCAATTTTCCGGCAAAATAAAGAGAAAAACAAAACTCTGAATACACCAGACTGTATGAAAAATGGGTGAATAAATGACTGTGAAATTCAGGTATAAAAATTGAATAGTAGACAGATCCAAGATTAGAAAAGATGAGATTTTGATTTAATCCTTAGGGCAATATGAAAATACTAATTTATTGCAATTAGAATGGTGAAATGATGAAATATTTATGGTAAGAACATCAAACCTGCTACCAAATAGATGAGGACAAGTGTTGATGGCAGAAGACTAGATAAAAGTCCTAACAAAAGGATACTGTAGCGATTGAACAAGGGTCCAGTCAAGGAGTTTCAAGAAGTGGGTGCATATAATATATATTTAATAGATGGGATCATAAGACTGGTGATTGATTGACTGTGAGGAATAAGAGCGGCTTTTGGAATGAGTAACTACAGATGTCCTATAGCCATGTCCTATTATAAGGAAGGTGTGGGTGAATGGGATTTGTTTTAGAAATATTTTTTTTTTATTTATGTGATCTGCCTAAGGTACATTTTTTTAGTGGGGGAAGAGCAGAGAGAGAGAGGGAGAGAGAGAATGTTAAGCAGGCTCCACACAGAGTGAGGAGCTCAACTCATGACTTAATCTCATGACCCTAAGATCATGACATGAGCTAAAATGAGTCAGACACTTAACTAAGCCATTCAGGTGTCCCTTCCCAAAGTTCATTTAATGAGACATATCCAGCTGGGGGTTTGATATATGTTTCAAGTAGCTGATGAGAAGAGTGTAGCTGGATAGTGAATTTGCAAATCATGGCTACAAACATGGTGTTTGAGATCATGAGGGTGGATGACTTAACTAAGTAAATAAAATAATATAATATGCTAAAAACCTTGGACATTAAAATAAGATACAGTTGAATCCCCAAAAATAGCCTGAAAAGGAAGCAATAATAGTATTAGGGAAGTATGATGTCCATGAATCCAACTGGAAGAGTGTTTTAAAGAGAGAAACAAGTCTATCAAAATTGTATTACAATGTCTTATATTGAGTACTGAAAAGTATTCATTTAATGTAAAAGAACATTAAAATACTTAGCATGAACAGTGTTTGTAAAGTGGTAGCAACAAAGAAACCTGTCAAAAACCAGCAGTGAAGTGATCCAGATTAATATCAACAGAAAACATGACAAAAATATATATCCGTCATATGATGTGATGAATGTGACACCTTATATCTATAATCTCCCCCTAAAATAATCCATAACCCCACTCTCATCATGAGGGCAGAATCAAACAAGTTCCTATAGATACCCATTTCACAATATTCCTCACCATTGATCTTCAAAAATACTAAAGTCCACAAAAACAGGTTTGACAAACAGCCAAGAGACTAAAGAGACATGGCAAGTAACAAAATAATTGCTTATGGTTTGGTGACCAAACATGTGTTTGGTTGAGATGTGTTGTTCTGGATGAGAGCCTGTAAGAGAAAAAATACATTAAATAAAAAGCAAAGAGCCATGAGTAATTTTAAATTTTAATTAATATATTAATACTGGCTGATTGATTGTAACAAATTTCACTGTGCATGAGGGATATATGGAAATTATCTATATTCTCAATTTTTCTCTAAATCTAAAACTATTTGAAAATAGTCTATTAAAATACTTAAAAGACCAATTTTAAAATGAAGTTAATAAAATGGAGACTTAAAATAACTGAATCCATGTTATTTCAGGAAAACAATCAATATAAACACACATTCCTTTAGTCTAGATTTAAATAAGTTATGCTCTAGGAAATGATTTACCTTCTATGATCCATACAGTCAGGGTTAGTTGAAGGGAAAAGTATTAGTGAGACTAGTGGTCATTCATGATCCAAATATTTACTTCTAGATTATAAAATCATATATTGAATGAAATAACTGCTCCAGACATTGCATTTCACTCCAAGCAAGTCAGATAGCCCTGAAGTCATGTTTCCTCTCAGTAGTACAAACTCCATATTTTCCCCTTTTTGGTAACAGGCATCATTGAACTGGAGTCTGTGTACATTGGAATCACCATTCCCTTCTGTTCAATGGTACACAACATGGTCATCATGATGGTATCCAACAGGCAAGCGTTCCCAGGTACCTCTTCCTGGACATGCTAACTGCCTCTAATCTGGCTCTGTATCTCTTTACGTTCTCAAAAATACTGAGGGCCTTCTAGATAAATTCTTAAGTGTTGATCTTCCTTGCTTTCTTTTTAAGTCCAAACTTTATTTAATATTGCCTTCATGCATGATCTCATGTATTCAGCGTTCTATTGATTTTCCATGACACTGAGAATCTTTTCCACATCAGTATTTGACAAGAAATTGAGACTGAAAAGTGATTCAGTAATGAAAAATTTGGAGGGACACCTGAGTGGCTCAGTGGTTGAGCATCTGCCTTCGGCTCAGGGTGTGATCCTGGGGTCCCAGGATGGAGTCCTGCATCCGGCTCCCTGCGGGGAACCTGGTTCTCCCTCTGTCTATGTCTCTGCCTCTCTCTCTCTCTCTCATGAATAAATAAATAATAAAATCTTAAAAAAAGAAAAATTTAGAGCAACAGTTTCTTTGCTGTAAAAGTATTTCCGCTTCTCAAGAGATGTGTTCTCTTTAAGGAAGAACATTGTCTTCAGCCACTGGCTTCCCAGTGAGAGCTCAGGGAGAGCTCAGAAGCTGCTTTGTATCCATGGAGACCCAGCCAGGCTAAAATATCAGTCATGGAAGGAAATTTCTCCTAATTATGAGGTCAGAGTCCCATATTCATAACAGGATATGATCCATTTTAAGGAGGAAACTGCTTCTCCAGATACTTGAAGGTGTGAGGATATACACTGAATACTTCCAGGGAGTAACCATTGTCTGCCTAGAGTGTTCCTTACACAGGACCAATGTCACTTTCACAATGAAAGTTTAACCAATTTTTTTCCTCAAGGTACTTTGAAACTATGTGAACATTTTATTTAATTTATAGTTGACATGTAGGGCTACATTAGTTTTATCTGTACAACACAGCAATTCAACAAGTTTATTTTATTTTTTATTATTATTTTTTAACAAGTTTATACATAATGCTAGACTCACCATAAGTGTAGCTATCATCCGTCACCAAACAATGCTATCACAATATTGACTATACTTCTAATACTGTGCCTATTATTCTCATGACTTAGTCATTCCATAACAGAAGTCTGTATCTCCTCCTCCCCATTTTGCCCATCCCACTACTCCCCTCTCCTCTGCCAACCATCAGTTTGTTTTCTATATTTATAGTCTGGTTCTGCTTTTTTTTTTGGTTTATTTATTTCCTTTTTTTTAAGATTGCGTATATGAGTTTTCATATGGTATTTGTCTTCCTCAGTCTGACTTGTTTCACTTAGCATAATACCCTTTAGGTCCATTTATGTTGTCTCAAATGGCACCATCTCATCCTTTCTTAAGGCTAATATTCCGTTGTATATACATACCATCTTTTCCTTATCCAATTGTCTTTCAATGGACTAAATGTCTCTATCTTAGCTATTTGCAAATAATCCTACAATAAACATAGGGGTGCATATATCTTTTAAACTTAGTTGTTTTGGTTTTCTTTGGATAAATAATAGTAGAATTATTGGATTATAAGGTTTCTGTCTGTCTGTCTGTCTCTCTCTCTCTCTCTCTCGGAAACTGTATACTGTTTTCCAGTGGCTGTACCAATTTAAATTCCCACTGACAGTGTATGAGAGTTCCTTTTTCTCTGCATCCTCACCAAACACTTATGGTTTCTTGTCCTTTTGATTTTAGCCATTCTAACAGGTATAGGTAGATAGCTCACTGTCCTTTTAATTTGCATTTTCTCAATGATTAGTGATATTAAGCATCTTTTCTCAGGTCTGGTGACCATCTGTATGTATTCTTTGGAAAAATATCAGGTCTTCTGACAATTTTTAAATCAGATTCCTTGGTTTTTTTGGGGGCGTGGGGGAGGGATGGGTGAGTCATATAGGTACTTTATATTTTTTGGTTTATATACTGATCCTGTAACTTGTACCAGGTATTGTGTCTCCTGATGGCTGGTTAAGACTCTTACACCTGCATTCTCCAACAATTTTCTGTGGTCCTGTACTTCATAGCCATGATGCTGTACCAGGTTGGCTGGAGGCTTCCCTCACACATCTATAGGACCATGGCCAATATGCATACTATTGTTCATTTTGTGATGAACTTCATTGTCTAGATTGTAAAACCCAAGCAGATATGAGAGAAAATAATTAGGTTTTTCATCCTAAAAAGAAGTAAAGAATGCAAGTAATATTTATAACGTAATTGGTAGAATAATACTAATATTAATGGGGAGTGTCAGACAGTTGAGCCTCACTCAGATAAAAAATATCTAGGTGGAAATCCTTGCATTTTGGCCACTGACTTCTAAAAGCCAGTAACCTGCAGGCTTGTTAGAGAAAGGCAGTTTGCCACATTCACGTTGCAATCAATTAATCAATAATTTTCTATGTTCGGTGACTTAACTAAAACTCTGGGTTGGAAAGCAGCCAGTATTTAAAATACCTGCCATTGGGCGTCCCTGGGTGGCTCAGTGGTTGAGCGCCGGCCTTCCGCCCAGGGCGTGATCCTGGAGTCCCGGCATTGAGTCCCACATCGGGCTCCTTGCATGGAGCCTGCTTCTCCCTCTGCCTGTGTCTCTGCCTCTCTCTCTCTCTGTTTCTCTCATGAATAAATAAGTAAAAAATTTTTAAAAAATGAAATATCTGCCATTTCTGAAAGGGATAACCTATTACTAACAATAACCTATAAAGCTTTTAATCTGGGGGTTTTGACACAGTAGAAATGTTGTCATTGAAGTTAGTGCCCACTCTATTCAAAAAAGAGAAAAGAGAATGATTTATTAAATACCCCAATGACCCAGGGAAGCTTGGAGAATGTTGTCTTTGAAAACAGAAGTGCCTAAAGTTCATTTAAAGCTAAAAATTAGGGCAGCCTGGGTGGCTCAGCTGTTTAGCGGCGCCTTCAGCCCAGAGTGTGATCCCGAGATCAAGTCCCATGTTGGGCTCCTTGCACGGAGCCTGCATCTCCCTCTGCCTGTGTCGCTGCCTCTCTCTGTGTCTCTCATGAGTAAATAAATAAAACCTTTAACAAAACAAAACAAAAAGCTAAAAATTACTATAAAATATTCGGCAACAGTAGTAACCTTCTTCATAGGAGGAAAGGGAAGAAGAGGAGGAGGTGAAGGAGAAACAGGAGTAAAATGCAATAGTAGTGGGAAAAAGAGGGAGGAGGTGGAGTGGAGCAAGATTACTATAATATTGATCAGCACAATAGTAATTGCTATACTACTTCATCTATAGGTCCTGTCAGGTAACAGAGGATGGAAAACATAATTATACTTTATTTCTCACATTCTAGTGACTTCACTCCTCATGAGCTCATGCTTAAATTTCTCTAAACCTAACCCAAGATCAGAGAGTTCCCAATTCTCCATCCAGGCAGACTTCTTCCTTCTAGAATTCAGAAAACTCTCTGACCTTATGTTGCAGGGCCAGTCCAACTCACGAAGGAAGCTTGGGGATCAGAAAGATAATGACATTCTGGGGATCAGGAAGGTAATGATGCTCTGGGATCAGCCCAAGCACCCAGGAAAGCCTAGTAACCTTTCCTTTACTATCTACCTCTGCTGGAAATGTTGGTGAGAACAAAAATGCAACTCACCTATTCACATGGCAAATCAGCCCTCAGCTCTATCCAGGTGAAGTTCTGCCCCTACAGTTTAGGAACTGGGAGTGAATAAGGGGCTGTAATGGGTTTTATTTTAAGAGAGAATGGATAGATTAACTTTTTCCACTCCTGCTTTGGTCATTAATTTTTCTATCCATTGCCATGTTATTTCCATTCTCTGATTAGAACTTTTCATCAACAAAAGGAGAATTGGAGGATAGATGAATGTAAATCTAATATAATATAGTTTTGAAGGAGTTTTGAAGATAATTCAGTTCAATTTTCTCTTATTTATGGCCCTCTAATAATTTGTGATACATCAAAGTGGTTTTTATGATTCTGGATTCTAGTAACCTGGATGCCTATTAACCTTAATGTTCTCAGGTTCACTGAAAATAAGAAAGGATGAGATAATCAACCACCTATGTCTGTGGAGATGTGGGCTGTTTGAGTGATACGGAAAGGAGGAGAAACAGGAAAATTGTAGGCCATGAAAAGCTTTAGTGTCTGATCCATTTAAACACCACCTTAATCCTTTTTATGATGGAGGAAAAGATACCTTGACCTCCTTTCTGACCTCTTGCCTCTGCCAGAGATTATTTATTAAAATCTTTCTTTCTCTTCTACTCAGTAACTAAGACCGAGCCAATCCCTTTTATGATAGCATTTAGGTTATTTTGAAAGGTAAGCTTCATCAAATCCGTCCCTTTGTTGTTTTTCATAATAGTTGTATCTAATGTAATTCAGATGCATTGGACTCATCTCGTTTTATTCCTACTAACTCATAAAGTCTGTAAAAGAGTAATTGTTAGAAAATTTTGTAAAAATCGTGATATTTTTTAACTGCATACAAATCTACAAAGTAGTTAGGACATCACCTTCTTATTTTGGCTATGGTCAAGTTATATACAGGAAGATGGAAGGAAGCTCTTTAGCTCTGGAATCCTCCTCTTTGACAATATTTTCATTTCTATTATCAATGAGTTTACACTTCTGTGTGGTTTTTTTTCTTGTCTTATAAATATTGTGTAGCTTGTTTATGTCTTGACAAAATAATCAGTCTTTTCATAAACTGCTGTAGAACATATGTGGACTGTGCCAACCACTGAACCATCAGTGGTTTTATAACCATCAGTTGTGTTTTATATATGATCTCCTTTAGCACCAGGGTAAGTGAGGTAATTGTTGTTAATTTACAGATGGGTAAACTATCAGGTGTATAAGCAGGTGTATAATTTAGCAGGATTTCATAAAAGGTAAATGATATGATAAAGGCATTATCATTAAGTGGATGCAGCTAAGTATGATATTTATTTTTCACCTTTACAATGTCAGCCTGATATTTAGGAGCTATTAATTTATTCAGATTTTGAGATTTCTTTTTTTCTTAGTTTCTATCATTCTGTCAACTCACATTCACATCTATTGGCAACATCCTCCACATAGTCCATCATTTCTTCCACCACTTACTTCCAAATATAACCTACAAACATCAAGAGAAATTAGTTTTCACAATATTTATTGCTGTAATCCATAACATGTCTATTTGACTATAGTCTATTCACTCATATTGTTGCAGGCCCATAAGCAAAGAGATCTCAGCACCCATCTACCAATTATTCTTTATTAATGTAAGAATTATTGCATCAAAATTCTTTGATACTTTCACTCATGTGCCTTAAGTGACCATGAAATGGTTGTTTATATGACCGTTCTCAAGAGATTGTCCCCAGGGAGAAACAGAGACTTCCACTGCTATATGAAAAAGGCTCCCTTTTCCAGGGTATATGGATATGGCCAGTTTAGAGGAAGTCCCTTTTGGGAGTGATTTCAGTGTTTTGATGTGGAAAGATGAGTAAAATGGGAACTGGTTTAAATATTAGATATTAGAGAATGATTAATGAAAGGACACCACTAAGAAACAAAAATAAATTTCTTAAATATGAAATTTGGACTCCATTAAAGAGATCTCAGGTCATTCTATAAAGAGTATAAAACTAGGGAGGTATTGAAAGTTGGTCATTATAGTCAAAAGTGATTCAGGATTCAAACCACAGCTAATTATCATAGTATAGTGCAGACTATAGAATCTTAATACTGAGTCATAGTATAGTGTAAAATTATTAAGAAAAAATAGGATCCCCATTGTGGAAACCAGAGGATATGCAATTTTATAAAATGATACACTGACATTTAACTTCTGGAAAGAAAACATCATGCTCATCCAACAGTATGATATCTCTAAACTGGCTAAGTTCTGCTTCTGACTACATTCTATCCTATTTTTAGTGTTAATCTTATTAAAATGTTTCTCTCTATTCTTTTTTTTTTAATTTCCTAAGCTCCTCTGTAAAAAATATCCTCCATATTCCACTCTTCCTATTCTACTAAAAAAAATCCACTTTGAACTTAAGTGAACTTAATTCTTTCAGAGAACTAATCATCCCTAGCTGCCTTTGAATACAGACCATCTTCTTCAAATCTCCTTGAAGGGCCACACTCAATGCCCTGTCAAACGGTGACTTGTTCAATATTTTTATGATAGCTTGAGTGAATGTAAGACAGCTAAACTCTCAATCTCCATTTGGGAACCAATGCCACAGACTCAGGTATACATAACCTATTCCCTGGGACAGGTACTATTATCAACTGAGAGTGCAGGTTCTCTTAAGCTACCTACTCACCCACACGGGGCAACAGAAGTGGAGAACTTCTAGGACTACAGGATGCCCAGAGGGGATCTGCATTTGCAAATTTGAAATGCAAATCTGCAGCATTTTGCAGCAAAACTGAACCAGTATCTATAAATAAATAAATAAAGAAAGCCTAAAGATGGTGTTTCAAGCAGCCCAGCTTAAAGGTCATGGGAAATGTAAAAGGCCAGAGTATGCAGACTCATGGTTTCCATTTTCATAAAGAATAAGTCAGAAATCCTGACATTCTTCCTGTTCACATATGACTCTAGTAGAGGTTTCCTAGGATTGCTTGCTACTGCCATGTTAGTATATAGCATAAAACCTCTCAATAGTCTGGCCAAACTGTCATCCAAAGCTTTTATTTCTTCAGGGTTCAATATGTCTGAATGATAGTGATGGGGTCTATTTCCTTTTCATTCCCACCCATTTTCTTTCTGCAGGAATGAGAATTAGTGGTGAAGAGAAATCACTAACTTCCATGGCATCCATTAACTTGTCATATCTGGACCCCACAACAGTGATGCTAACTGGGATCCCTGGACTAGAGTGTGTGCCATTTTGGATTGTGTTTTCCTTCTTTGTAGTGTGCCTGGTGGTGCTTCTCTGTATCATCATTTTACTGATTATCATCCCTCCAGAATGCAGCTTGAATCAACCCATGTACATCTTCCTGGCAGCGCTGGCAGCCACTGACATAGGACTCTGTGTAGCGATTGCTCCCAAGATGGTGGCCATCTTCTGGTTTGGCTCCTGCTCCGTGGCTTTTGATGCTTGCTTAGCCCAGCTTTTCTTCATCCATTCCTTGCAGGGCATGGAATCTGGCATCCTGTTGGCCATGGCCTTTGACCGCTATGTTGCCATCTGTGATCCACTGAGGCACACATCCATCCTCACACATTTTCATCCTGGTTACTATGGTGCTGTTTGTGGAAATTCGAGCAATAGTACTTGTTGATATTTTTCCAGTTTTAATCAAAAGACTACATATTTTCTATTCCAGTGTAACTACCAACATGGCTGTGATCAAGCTAGGTGCAGAAGACATCCAAGTCAATAAAACATATGGTCTCCTTATAGTTTTACATACAGGGATTTGACATGTTATTTTCCTCATCCTATATCTTTATTTTCCAGGCCATTTTTGTCTACATCAAAAGGAGTCACTGTTGAAACATTTGATACATATACAGCTCATATTTTGTTCTTCCTGAGTTTTATACTCTTTTTTTAAAAGATTTTATTTATTTATTCATGAGAGACTCAGAGAGAGAGGCAGAGACACAGGCAGAGGGAGAAGCAGGCTTCATGCAGGAAGCCGGACATAGGACTCCATCCCGGGTCTCCAGGGTCTCGACCTGGACTGAAGGCGGTGCTAAACCACTGAGCGACCCAGGCTGCCCTGAGTTTTATACTCTTAACTTCTACTCCTTCTTCAGCTACCATTTTGGACATTTAGCTCCACTGACCCACATTCTTCTGTCTACCATATACCTCCTGGTACCATCTGCAGTCAACCTTATCATCTATGGTATAAAAAATAAGGTAATGCAAAAGAGTGTGGCACAGATTTTTTTTTTCTGAATCATCGTGATAAATCCCAGTGGTAAACTGCTAAATAGTTATACTCATGGAGAAAATACTTTTACTTCCTAGGAATGGAGACAAGTTGAAATCTATGTGTTCATTGTGTGTTTCACTTCAATATGTACAAACTTAAAGGCATATATTTTGCAAACAACAGCTATGAAAAAAAATGAAATCTATTCAAGGTAAGACTGCTATTGGCACTATTTATTCATTTCAATTCTAATTTTATCTTCACCATGTCCTTCCTTTTATTTAATTTGCATTTTTTACTATTTTCCCATTTTTAATTTAAATTCAATTTAGTTAACATATAGTGTAATATTGGTTTCAAGAGTAGAATTTAGTTCATCACTTACATATAACACCCTGTGATCATCACAGTAAGTGCCCTCTTTAATGCCCACCACCTATTTAGCCCATCCTTCCACCCACCTCCTCTCCAGCAACCTTTAGTTTGTTCTCTACCCTTAAGTCTATCAAGTAATAGTTTACCTTTATCTGTTTTTATCTCATTTAATATTTCCTTCCTTTTCCCTATGTTCATCTGTTTTGTTTCTTAAATTCCACATATGAGTGAAACCATATGGTATTTATCTTTCTCTGACTGATTTATTTTGCTTAGCATAATACATTCTAGTTCCATCTATGTCATTGCAAATGACAAGATTACCATCTTTCTGATGGCTGAGTAACATTTTATTGTATTTTTATACCACCTCTTCTCTATCCACTCATCAGTTGGTGGACATTTGGCCTCTTTCCATAGATTGGCTATTGTTGATAATGCAACATTGGGGTGCATGTATCCCTTTGAATCAATACTTTTGTATCCTTTGTGTAATTACCTAATAATGCAATTACTGGATCATACAGTAGTTCCATTTTTAACTTTTTGAAAAACCCCCAAACTGTTCTCCAGAGTGGCTACATCAGTTTGCATTCCCACCAGCAGTGCAACTCCACATCCTAGCCAGTATGTTATTTTCCTGTATTGTTAATCGTAGCCATTTTGACAGGTGTGAGATGGTATCTTATGGTTTCGATTTGTATTTCCTTGATAATGAGTGTTATTGAGCATCTTTTCACATGTCTGTTAACCATCTGGATATCTTCTTTGGAAAAATGTCTATTCGTGTCTTCTGTCCATTTCTTAACTGGATACTTTGTTTTTCAGTTGTTGAGTTTGATAAGTCCTTTATAGATTTTGGATACTAACCCTTTACCAGATATGTCAATTGCAAATATCTTCTCACATTCTGTAGGCTGCCTTTTAATTTCATTGTTTCCTTTGTTATGCAGAAGCTTTTTGTCTTGATGAAGTCCCAATAGTTCATTTTTGTTTTTGTTTCTCTTCCCTCCAGTGATGTGTGTACTAAGAAGTTGCTATCATCAAGGTCAAAGAGGTCACTGTCTGTGTTCTTCTCTAGGATCCTGGTCAGTTCCTGTCTCACATTTAGGTCTTCTAAAAATTTATTTTTGAGTATGGTATAAGAATGTGGTCGAACCACTTTCTTCTCCATATCTCTGTCCAATTTTCTGAACACCATTTGTTGAAGAGACAGTCTTTTTTTCAATTGGAAATCATGCCTGCTTTGTTGAAGATTAGTTGACCACATAGTTGTGGGTCCATTTCTTGGTTTTCTATTAAGTTCCATTGATCTGTCTGTTTTTGTACCAGTACCACACGGTCTTGGTGATGACAGCTTTAAGCCTGGAATGGTGTTGCCTCCCACTTTGCTTTTCTTTTTCAACATTACTTTAGTTATTAGGGATCTTTTCTGGTTCCATACGTATTTTAGAATTCTTTGTTCCAGCTCTGTGAAAAATGCTAGAGTTATTTTTATAGGGACTGCACTGAATGTGTAGATTGCTTTGAGTGGTAAAGATACTTCAACAATACCTGCTCTGCTCTTCTAATCCATGAGCATGAGATGTTTTTCCATCTCTTTGTGTGCTCTTCAAGTTCTTTCATAAGTGTCCTAGAATTTTCAGCATACTTTTGCCTCTCTGGTAAGGTTTATTCCTAGGAATCTTATGGTTTTTGGTGCAATTGTCAGTGGAGTCGATTCTCTCATTTCTCCTTCTGCTGATGCAATTCTTTTATTTCTTGATGGGAAAGCTTACTGATTTTTGAACTCTCATCTCTTAGAATGTTTGCATTTTAAGCTTGGGATTTCCCTTCAACCACTGATTTTGTTGCATACCATAGTTATTGACATTTTCTCTCAATGCACAGATTCTAGTAACAAAGTAAGAAACTGTCATTTATAACTTCTTAGCTTGAGCTTTAAACACATCAAGTCAGTGTTCCTCATTATACGGAGTTTCTGAGTCTGCATTCCCAACATATCTTACTAGATGAAAGCAGAGAATATTGGTTAGGTTTTAGGATAGAATATTTCAGTATAACAGTCACAGCTGAAAAAGCTTTTGTCTAGCTGCACTACAGTGTCTCTGCTATTGTGCTTGTTGCCCCTAGAACATTACCCAGATCAAACAGGCACCATCCCTGTTGCATCTGTCTGTGAAGTATACTATTCTACAAAAACTCCAGCCCTCAGAGCTACAGAAGTTCCTAGTCATTCTCCATAAGTTGGAGCTCTAGTGAGGTAAAAGCCAACCCACAGACCCTATAGTAGGTCTTTTTGTGTATGGCCTTGCAAGTACACCTTTCCAGTGTCAGCCAGGTGGCATGACTTGGTTTGGCCACTATCTATCATTCACACCAGTGGCATTGTCATATGCATGATCTCAGATATGTCTAGGACCATTTATAGTCCAAAGTGGAGAAGGTAAATCTTTCTCCAAACACAAATTTACTTTCATTCCAACTTTCATAATCCTTTCTCTGGATTTGGGTCCTTAGATGTGAGTAGAAACTCAGTCATGGTGAGGGCAACTGTGCCTGAACCTTCTTTCCCAGTTAATCAGCTGAGTCCATCATTTGCTTGCATACCTAACATTATTTTATACCATGGTGCACAGTATTGTTCCGTGCTAGTAAGGCACTATTTTTGACTCATGAACAATAAAGCTGCCATTCCTGCTGCAACCAGATTGTCAATTGCCCCAATCACATATCACATTATCTCTCTTCTTTGCATGGTCACAAGAAGAGCTGGAATATGAGATGGATGCTTTACCCATCTAGACATCTTGAGATGTTCTTATCCTGAATTTATTCATCTGACCTCTTCCTCTAAGCCAGTCACATTGCAAGGTCAATGTGTAATGCTGGTCAATGCTCAAAGTGTTGTAGAACATTATCATATCTCAAAATATCCCTGTGAAATGCAACTGACTTTATAACAATGATATAAACCAGTTTAAGAGAATCATGTTATTCATAATGTTCTTGGATTTCCCATAAATATTTTTTCTCATAGTCCTAAGTGTAAATTACAACTTCCCTAAACTTCTCAAACAGAGGTTGTATAGAAGATGCCAATAAAAGCCCCAGATGAGTTGTGTCAACTAAGAAGAACAAACACACCAATATAAATTATGTCATGTCTTCATGAGATTTTTAATCTACACAAGTGTAGATGTCCCCTCCCTAGAAACCCAGATTGGCTACAGGAACTGTGGCTGATTTTTGTTTTTGTTAGTTTTAATGCATAATTTTTGTTTGCATTTGACATGGATTTGCTCAGGAACTCCAGAGATCTACACTGTGATTCTTTCATTGAAATTAACCATAAATTGTACATGGTATCTATTCACCAAAATATTCTAATCACTTAGAGACTGCCAGGTCTGTGGCCAAAAGCACTGGGCTATTTCCATTTTAGCCAAGACCTGCTTCATAATCGTTCTTGCTTTGGACATAACTCAAAGTTTGAAGTCTTTCCTATTATTTTATAAATGTTTGCAGATATAATTCCATGTATGAAATATGTTGTCTCTGGCACATGAAAAATGTACCACAAATCATGCTTCACTTTTGTGCGGGGAGGTATCAGATGCAAACATTCATCCTTTATTTTAGAACTTGCCTGAGACCAACAAACTCTTAAAAAGCTTGCTCTTGAGAGAAACCACTTAATATTCAGAAGGTTTATTTTTCATTCTTTGGAACACATGTATCTTACCAAGGCCTCCAACAAACTTTCCACTCAAGGCTCAACTAATCTTTTAAAATGAACCAGTAGGACATCTTCCAGAATGTATGGAGTGTCCAGGGTCCTTTGAGCTGTATCAGGACAGCAGGAGAATTGAAAATCCATGCCTTTGCTGTTGTTGTTCATATGAGTGTGGACTGTTAATGAACTTTCTTCCTGAGAGAATTGGAAAATGACACATGATCAGTATCTACATGTCATGTACCTGAGAAACCCAGCAAAAAGCAACTTCTGGCACAGCTGTTGAAACTGGTGTCCTTAACTGTTTTTGTTTTCAGTAATACATTAACCCATTAGATAGATTTAATTAGATAGATTATATCACAAAACTCTTCACAAAGCCCTCTGGAAAGCATGACATGACACTTTCATCATCTGCTCAGAAAACATTTTGCAAGAACCAACACAGTTTCTAAGATTACATATTTAAAATTCTTTCAATCTTACTGTTCAGGAGATATAAGCAATCTCATTAACTGACATATACAAATGTACAGCATCTTCTTAAAGAGATAATGAATAAAAAAAAACCACCTCTGAAAAGGTGATAAGACAGGATAGTCACATGGGAGCAAACACAACACATGAGATCAAATTATAGTGGAGATAATGCACTACCAGCAAATGTATTAAGAATAAGTAAGCTAAGTCAACCATTTCATAAGCAAATTTCCAGAAGGGAACAAAATCTAGTCAATGCTAACTAATACTTTGAACATTAAAAATGGAAGATGTAGAAATTCAGAATTCTAGAAAGGAGTTAAGCCTTTTTTTTCTTCATAAAAAAGATTTCTTAAGGAAGAGTTGGTTACTTCAGAATTGGTGAGAAGTCCAAACTTGAAGGACTCGATCTCTGATCCTCTTGGTTCTTATGCCATAGATCAATGGGTTTACCATGGGTGGAACAAGAAGATATATGTTAGCCACAAAGATATGAGTATGAGGAGCCATATGGTGACCAAACCTGTAAGGAAGAAGAAAAAGGCTGGAGTGTAGGCTACTGAGATCACACAAACGGGATCCACATTGCCTCAGGTCTTGAGCCGAGCAGCCTTGAATGGAAGATGGAAGACAGTGAAGAGAATGATAACATAGGAACATAGGATCAATAAGAAATCTAAACCTCCAGTGAAGAAGGCAGCAGTCAGGTGTAGATTCTGTAGATTCTGGTCTCTGCATAAACAAGCTTGATCAGTGCCATAAATTCATAGTAAGTGTGGGAGATGATATTAGATCTACAGTAAGGAAGCCACCGAAGCATAAATGGTTGAGGACTGAAGAGCAAAACTCCACAGAAGACAATAGCCAGCTCCAAGTTCTTAATGATTTCATGTGTCAGGATAGTAGAATGTCTCAGAGGATCACAGATTGCCACATACCTGTCAAAGGCCATGGCCAAGATAAACCCTGAGGCCATGATGCATAATGAATGAATGAGAGACACTTGTACAAGGGCTTCAAAATAGATCTCACTGCCATGGAACCAAAAAATGCTTAGCATTTTGGGCCTGACAGTAGTGGAGATGATCATGTCAGTCACAGAGAGCATACAGAGGAAGAAGACCATGGGCTCATGCAGGTTGGAATCTGTTCTGATTATAAATAGAAGCGCAAAAATACCCAGGAGAGCACTCAGGTAGACAGAACAGAAAGGCATTAACAGCCAAGTGTGGATAGCCTCCATTCCTGGAATGCCAAGGAGAAGAAAAGTATTGGGATGGAAATTGGTATCATTTGACAAGGACATGATGAAAACTCCTGGCTGCATTCAATTGTGAGATGATGTAGATTCTTTCATATTCATTTTCCCATTCATTTACTGCTGCCTTTATCTACTAATTCATATAAAATACTTGACAAGGCTTTATATCTCAAGGATACAATGACAAATAGATTCCAATCCCTAACTTTAAAATTTAACATTCTAATAATGGAGAAACTTATGCAAACCAATGATTACATTCCCAGATGATACTGCAGTAAAAGTTACGTGAATAAACAAGATTTATTTCTCTTGCATGAGTCAGAGGATCATAGTTAAGATGCTTAATCTTGGTTCTGAAGCATTCTGGACCTTTACACTAAAAAGAAAATTATAACTAAAATCAAGTGCACACTCAGATGTCAGTGCCTCCATTGAAAGATCAAAGAATCTTCTTTTGTTTTTATGTGGGTGAAGTTGAAGTTGTTTTGAAACATGTGTCTATCTGCTTCCTTGTATTATCAAACACATGGGTGAAGCCATTATGATACACTGTTAATTGATAGAAGGAAGTATCTATGCATTATACATTGTGGTTGCCTAAGTAATATCCTTTGTATACACTAAGCAGAGTGAAAAGTCTGAAATCTTACAAACCAATCTGTTAGCAGAATTTGAGAGTTGTACATCCAAGGAGATAGAAACAAAATATCACTTCCTTATAACAATCCTTGTTTGGCAAAAATTATGTAACAAATAAGCATAATTTTTCCTTTTTGAAGAAAAAATAGTAATACACAAATGGTTTCTTACTAATTCTAATATGTTTTATTTCATTTTCATTTTCTTCAAAATATTTTCTTTTTTTTATTGGAGTTCAATTTGCCAACATATAGCATAACACCCAGTGCTCATCCCATTAAGTGCCCCCCTCAGTGCCCATCACCCAGTCACCCCCATCCCCTGCCCACCTCCCTTTCTACCACCCCTTGTTCGTTTCCCAGAGTTAGGAGTCTCTCATGTTCTGTCTCCCTCTCTGATATTTCCCACTCATTTTCTCTCCTTTCCTCTTTTTTCCCTTTCACTATTTTTTATATTCCCCAAATGAATGAGACCACATAATGTTTGTCCTTCTCCTATTGACTTACTTCACTCAGCATAATACCCTCGAGGTCCATCCACCTCGAAGCAAATGGTGGGTATTTGTCGTTCCTAATGGCTGAGGAATATTTCATTGTATACATAAACCACATCTTCTTTATCCATTCATCTTTCGATGGACACCGAGGCTCCTTCCACAGTTTGGCTATTGTGGACATTGCTGCTGTAAACATCGGGGTGTAGGTGTCCCAGCGTGTCACTGCATCTGAATCTTTGGGGTAAATCCCCAGCAGTGCAATTGCTGGGTCGTAGGGCAGGTCTATTTTTAACTCTTTGAGGAACCTCCACACAGTTTTCCAGAGTGGCTGCACCAGTTCACATTCCCACCAACAGGGCAAGAGGGTTTCCCTTTCTCCACATCCTCTCCAACATTTGTGGCTTCCTGCCTTGGTAATTTTCCCCATTCTCACTGGTGTGAGGTGGTATCTCATTGTGGTTTTGATTTGTATTTCCCTGATGGCAAGTGATGCAGAGCATTTTCTCATGTGCATGTTGGCCATGTCCATGTCTTCCTCTGTGAGATTTCTCTTCATGTCTTTTGTCCATTTCATGACTGGATTGTTTGTTTCTTTGCTGTTGAGTTTAATAAGTTCTTTATAGATCTTGGAAACTAGCCCTTTATCTGATACGTCATTTGCAAATATCTTCTCCCATTCTGTAGGTTGTCTTTTAGTTTGTTGACTGTTTCTTTTGCTGTGCAAAAGCTTATCTTGATGAAGTCCCAATAATTCATTTTTGCTTTTGTTTCACTTGCCTTCAAAAGATTTTCTAATGTGTGTGTCTGTTGATTTCCTTGATCCACAGGCTATTTAGAAGTATGCTTTTGTTTTCCACATATCTGGGGAGGGGCTTCTTAGGGAAACTGCTATTCCATGGGAATTACCATAGCAGAATTCTAACCTTCATTGTCTCACCTGTTTTAAAATTCAGTTGTTCAGAACTGCTTTGAAAATCAGTTTAAATGGCAATGAAACTACAGAATGAAGAAAATAGAAGAAAATTATTTCCTAAATTTTACTGGATTGTCCTCTATGCTGCATCTTTTAGCATGTATTAATAAATAATATTAATTTCATATATTGTAGATTCTTTTTCTAAGGAATGAGAGGGAAAAGAGTGACAGCAAAATGTTCTAAGCCAGGGCACATCTGCATGTTCCTCCTCAAATTAAACAAAAAATAGGAACAACCTTCTTATGACAGGAAACAATTTTTGAATCAGGCAATAATCATCATGCCTCAGTTATTGTCCCAATCCTCCTTCTAACACCTCCTCTTTTCTCCATCCTCTTCATTCAACAGAGTCGAAATCCAGAGTTTTGCAAATAGTACTGAAGTGCACCATTCTCACTGGCCTTGCTGTTAAACTCAGAGGACAATCGACAGATCCAATATATAAGAACAATGATTGTGGCACATCATACATGTAGAAAGACAGAAATCAAAACAACCAAAATCAGCTGGAGATATAAGAAGTAGAGAGTTTGCAAAAGTAAGAACTTCAGATTATAGTTGTTTCTACTATGACCCAAAGTATGAACAGAAAAGTCCATTCTCGTAGGAAATATGTAGACGATAGAGAACTCAGAGCCATGGTCCTCCGCACTAAACTTCAGATGTAGTCAGAATTGAAAGGACTATTACTCCTGAGGCCAGGAGGATGACTTTGAAGAAAAGATAAACATATCACTCAGTTATGGAGTTGGCAACCACTGAGCATCGGCTGATCTTTCTCATTTGACATGAGTAAGAAAAAAAAAAAGAAAATCCCAAATTACTCAGTAATGCAATCAGAAATTGGCCTACTAAATACGGTTCAATATTTATTTTGCATAGTGATTTTATTTCAGCAAATAAAATAGTTTAGAAATGAGATAGTCGTAGTAAAGGGTAAGTAAAGCACGCCTATCCTTGTGCAATTAAAATTGCTCTTCAACGCAGCTCTTCTATGAAAGAGTAAATCAAGTTCAAAACAATATATCCCTGTAAAATTGTAAAATATGAGAATTGTCATTTGCATGGCATAAAGGCCAATTCTGAGTTAGCAGTAAATTCATAGAATTGATTTTTTTTAGAATTGATTGGTTTTATGATATGAATGATAAAAAGAAAAATAAATAAATGCTGAATTAAGAATTTGAAAAAAAAAACACCAACAATAATCTCTAGAAAAATTGGAGTATGGAAAAAAAATAAGAAAGTGTCATCCAGCAGAATGGTAAAATAATATGATCATACTATTTAAAAGAGGGCAAAATCTGAGAAGATCTTCCAAATTTAAGAAAAACTACAGAGGTAAATTAAGCAAATTTAGAAATTTAAAATGGCAGTTGAAATACTGTGTGTGAAATCTCACATATATTTCACGTTAGGGAATTACTTGGCTCACACAGTAGGCCCACTACCAGGAGAATATTCTTTTGTGCAGGTTTTTTTCCATACGTATAACCATTGAAATCACCATTTTTTTGGTGTTTACATTCTTCTGGAGACTTAGTGACTAGGCCTTGAATGAGCAATCCAGATGTTCTTTGAGGCTTTTGCAGTAAGGTTTAAGAAAGTTAAGAAGGCAGGCAGCCTGGATCCTATTTGGAACATTGTCATATCATCTATTTCCCCTGAAGCCATACAGCACAATACAGACTTAAGGAAAACCCAGGTTTTTTAAGATTTGTTCTAATCTAGGATGTAAAAGTCAAGTCTAGGCTATGATACCGAAAGAAGTACATGAAAGGGAGGGATTGTAAGTTAATTCTCCTTCTCCAATTCTTCATACTCAGGAAAGCTACCCGTATATGTTATGTCTGAAGGATATATAATTGTTGATGAAGAAGCAAGAGTTTTGAGATCTACTGAAAAAAAGCCAGTTCCCACTCATTTTCTTTTCTTTCTCCTATAATCCCTTTCACTATTTTCTGTATTTCCCAAATGAATGAGACCATATAAGGTTAGTTCTTCTCCGATTGACTTACTTCACTCAGCATAATACCCTCCAGTTCCATCCACGTCGAAGCAAATGGTGGTTATTTGTCGTTTCTAATGGCTGAGTAATATTCCATTGTATACATAGACCACATCTTCTTTATCCATTCATCTTTCGATGGACACCGAGGCTCCTTCCACAGTTTGGTTATTGTGGACATTGCTGCTAGAAACATCTGGGTGCAGGTGTCTCAGTTTTTCACTTCATCTTTGGGGTAAATCCCCAACAGTGCAATTGCTGGGTCATAGGGCAGGTCTATTTTTAACTCTTTGAGGAAACTCCACACAGTTTTCCAGAGTGGCTGCACCAGTTCACATTCCTACCAACAGTGCAGGAGGGTTCCCCTTTCTCCACATCCTCTCCAACACAATTATAATTTTAATAGTCACAAAATATATCATTAATTTCATGTTCCCTCATTCACTTAACCATTTCCTAGTACCTGGGTATGTATATTATTTTTATTGTTATACTGATTTGGAAAAAAGTATCATCAATTTTTTATGCAGGTGTGCTAGGAATAGAAAAGAAGTAAAGAAAAAAGAAAGAGAAAACTACACACATCTAATGCTATGAACACTACCCTGCAAAGACTTTAACATCTGTTACTATTGGGATGCCTTGGTAGCTCAGTGGATTAAGGGTCTGACTCCTGACTTCAGCTCAGGTCATGATCTAAGGATAGTGAGACAGAGCCCTATGTTGAGCTCCACATACTCAGCCCAGAGTCTGCTTCAGATTTTCTTTCTCCCTTTCCCTGTGCTCCTTCCCCTGCTCATACTCACTGTCTTTCTCTGTCTCTGTCTCTGTCTCTCTCTCTCTCATAAATAAATAAATAAATAAATAAATAAATAAATAAATAAAATCTTTAAAAAATTTGTTACTGCACTTATATGTATATATATTTTTTATTAGGTAGGATCCCTGTCTTGTTGGAGCCCAGTGCAGGGCTCAAAGTCACAACTAAGAGATCAAGGCCTGAAATGAGCTCAACAAACAGTCGCTCAACCAACTGAGCCATCCAGTGTCCCACTACACCTCTATTTTGATAGATATGCCAAACATGACATATGTTGAAAAATCATGGAATTATATAGAAAAAGTCCAGAAGATACACTTCAGGGGAGATAAAACACATAATGTTTTATTATCAATTTTGTGTTCATATTTTTGGAAGAAGTCATTAAGAAGACTCCACCAATGGTTAACCCATGAGCTAATGAGCTAGACCCAGGCATCACATGCTCCTCACCTGCTCCACTGTATTGGAAATATACATTCTGCCCACCATTCCTGCACTAGGATTTCTTCCAATGACTCAGCCTTGACAGAGCAGTGTGTTGCTGAGACTACCTGGGTGTTATATAGGACCAAACATCATGAAGGCTTCTATATAAACTTTAAAGATTCCCTTGTGTAGGTGTAGAGACCAACTCATCTTGTGACCACCAAATAGTAGTCTCATATGTAAGTTCCCCTGCTTACTAAATGTGTCACCTACTTGTGCAGTATCTGTCTCTTTCTTTAGTTTCTTCCTTCTGTCCATGTTTGAGGCCAGTGTGTAAACTAACAATTGATGATCCATCCAGGAGATGGGGGAAGTGGGTCGTGGAGAAGAGGTGTCAGCATGGAAATCTGGAGTTGGCCATTGACCTCTGTTTGGGGAGGGTTGGCCCAATGTCAGATACTTGTGGATCACATGGGAATACAGGGGCACCCAGAGAACATCTCCCGGTCTAATGCCTTTGTTTGAGGAATTACATGTACTGAACTGTGGGAATCACATGACAGCCACTGTGAGTAGGAATCTACTCTGGGCAGATTAGCAGCCACTGATGCCCAGCTAGAGGCTGAAATTTGAGCTAGAAAGTTGGAGAAAGAGCTTAGGTTAGAAAAGGACATATAGTTGTCCATGACTCTGCTAGCTTTGGAGTTACAGTCAAAGTGGGAGAACAGAATAATGTGTTGGAGAACTTAGGGTGCCATTTTGCAGAGCAAAGAGGGTGCAGACTGCCATGGATTAAAGTTTGAGGGTTCTTATCAAAGCCTGATTTGGTACTAAGAGGTGGAATCCATGGGAAAGTGAACAGAATAAAGGATACGATGCTGTGGTAATTGACAGTGAAATGGACAATGTGCCCCACTCCTCTAATAAAGAAGGAAAATTTAAATAGTAATTATCCTAGACTTCTGATAAGTTGGTTGGACTTTTCTAAAAGGACTAACCCCCTGGCATGAAAAATGGGAAGCAGAAGGATAGGTGGTCATGAATAAATCCTTGTGTGGTCAGAATATATGGAAGATATTTGAGTACCTGCAGTGTCCTGAAGGAGTCCTCACTGTTTTCCATTTCTCAGCTTATAAGATGATGACATTCACTGGCCATCAGGAAGCTGCTGCCCTAGCTTGGGTACAAGCTCTAGGAACTGATTCTGCATTAGATTTAGCAAATTATTGCAAAGAAAAAACAGACACT
Source organism: Vulpes lagopus (assembly GCF_018345385.1). Taxonomy (NCBI): domain Eukaryota; kingdom Metazoa; phylum Chordata; class Mammalia; order Carnivora; family Canidae; genus Vulpes; species Vulpes lagopus. Next base: position 21,729,312 of record NC_054838.1, read on the forward strand.
ATAGTCCAGCATGGAATGGCATATTGCCAAGGATGCCATATTGCCCTAGAATAGTGATTCGATTGATGCAGTAACAATGTGTTTTCTGAACAACACCCAAGGCAGCTGCCAAAGGAGTCTGGCAATCCACCAGAGTTCCTAACTGGTGCAGGATTAATAAATTAGTGAATTTGGCCCCATTTCTCTGAGTGAGGATTCCAAATATTCTTTTGTTTGTGTAAACACAGTGTCTGGCCTATCCCAAAATTTCAACTGTCACCCTATAAACAGGGCAGTCTCCATAAGGGAATTTTAAAAGCTCAGTATCATGTATAGATAGCCTCATCAAATACATAAGGATCGGGGGTCACACTCCAAAGGTCTTTATACACAAGACCAAGCAAAAGAACAAAGCATTGAATGGAGGTTCCATGCTCTCCTATTATCTATAAGTAGCAGGGTAGATAGAAAGGAAGAATGCAATATTAAAGCAGCATATTAAATTACTGACAATAAAACCACCTTTGCTGGGAGGACTAAAATACTATTCCAGGTTTTCATACACCTGAATAATCAAATAATCAACCAGTGAGGCCTATTGTCCCATTTGCTAGAATGGGCACCTCGGCCAGGATACTCAACACCATAAAGCAGTGCGCCCGCAGGAGATGGCAACCACTCACTCCCTACTCTATGTGGATCAATGTGCTATATTGCCAAGAGCACCAAGTTCCCATGTGCCTGGGAAAGGTATTACCTATTAGAATTAGCAGTGGGCTGGCCCACCAGGAGATGTGAGTTACTTCACAGCTGGGTGACGGAGAACTACTCAGCTTTCACTGAGATCTTGTTGTCCTACTGTGAGCCAGAACGATGCAAGCATACTCTATCAGGAAGGGAACACCCATGTCTGAAGGAAGGGAGAAAATGGGGGTCTTTTTTGGCATGTCACACCCTGAATGGATCTTCCAGCTGACAGTACTGTCTCCCCTGGCTCACATGCTTGCTATGTACAACCTGGCTAGGTCCCTAAAGCTGCCAACCTCTCTCTCTCAAGGCCAAGGGGGTACTTTGGGTTTTTCACTGTACAATCATTTGGCCACTGTCTTTGTTCCCTCCCCTGGCCTGGGAGGTACTATAGCACATATAGATGGCCCTACTAAATTCGCTCCAAAAATTAAATGATAGCCAGCAAAGCCTGTCTTTATTGAGAACTAAAAAGTTTCCAATGAGAAAAGCTGTCCTCCAGAGTAACATGGACATGGATATTATCACTGTCTCATCTGTGCAATTATCCAAACAGAATGCTATGTCTTTATATATCATGAGTCTGCCAATGTATCATCTTTATTACATTACTTGAGGACATAAGTGAATGCCCTGAGTGATTTGACTCCTGACCTGGGGAACTTAATACATCAGTGGTTTGGATCATGGTGTCTTGGATTTTTTAATTATTTTGGCAACCATTATCATAATTTATGTTTTCTCTTCCATGTGCCTATACTGTTGCTGTGACATCTGTTTTTAACGCAGGCAGACAGTCCCCAAATATCTGATGGATACCACCAACTCCATGCTCCTGGTTCACTGCTAGGGCACATTGCAGAAGAGGGGGCAAGTGAGATTGTAAGAGCCCATCACAAGGGATGGAGTGTTAGAGGAGGTCAAGAGGAGGTGACACCCGACTGACCCCACCGTTGGGCCTGGGCAATCTCAGGCTTCTTACCTAATGCCCATCCCCAACCTTGGGATGGATTTTCCACTCACATTTTCACATTAAGAGTTATTCCAAAGACAAAACCTTGAGAGAATAAGATGTTAAAACCATCTGGATAGTCTTATCTGATTGAATCCAGTTAAGGTCTCTTTACGAACTTTTAAAATTCTGAGGGACAGATGTAGAGGTAAACTGTGTTAAGAAATTAAAAAGGCTTTATTTGAAATAAAGAGACTAAAGGCTCCTGGGTAACTTAGCCAGTTAAGCTCCAATTCTTGATTTTAGCTCAGGTCATGATCTCAGGGTTGTGGGATTGAGCCCCACTTTGGGCTCTGGGCTCAACAAGGAATCTGCTTGGAATATTCTCTTTCCCTATACACCTGCACCTACCCCTCTGCCCCATGCATGCATTCTCTCTCTCTCTCTCTCTCTCTGTCTCACACAGAAATAAAAATAAAAATAATAAAAATAAAAAAATAAAAATAAAAATAAATGGACTAGAGACTACCTTTTCTTTTCTAATGTATACACAGTATACAGTATTTTGAAAAAAAATAAAAAAACTTCTGAGGCTCCAGCAATCCGGGTGAGGGGCAGTCTTCAGAGACATTTGGGAGGATTTATCTCCATTTGACCCCCATCTTAGATTGTTCTGTTACTAAAGTGTTAAGTCGAAAGAGTTCTGAACCTAATCTCTAATTCCCAATAGCTTCTTTCCCTGACACTGTGGGAACCCTATTGTCTTCTATGCCTATGGGAGTCAATATTAGAAAACATGTCTATAGCTGAGCTCATCTGGAAAAGCTATAAGACCCTGAGAGAACTGAAGGCCTCCCGGGGTGAGGTGGCTGCTCATCCTCATCCCCACAGAACCCATGGTGAGGTAAGGCAAGGCACCGTGGATCTCATTTGTGTACTACTTCAGATGTTAGTCTTTACTCCTTAAGGCTCATTTTATTTTGTATATTTGCTACTTGAATTTACACCTATTCCATTAGGCACAGGAGGCTTTCATTTGATCCTGATCTGAGCCTGAAGGCTCTCTTCCCTGCCTTTTTCCAACTTTACCCAGGACACTAACGGGAGGTGCACACACACGCATGCCACACGGATGGGCCGACTTAAGGGGAGACAGTGTTCACTGTACCTGGGTAATGTCAAACCTTAAAAATAAAATGGCCAGTTGTTTTAGCAGCAAAATGAGTTTCAAAAGGAATAGTGGAGAAATTACAAGTTGGGAGAAGCAAACACTGGCAAACCATAGGCAGGTCTGAAGAGACCAAGACAACGTAAGTTTTTATTCAGTTTCAGGAGGACATTGGGGAGGGCTGTATGTAAAAGTTCAGGGAGGCACTGAGGGGTGCACTTGACGGGATGAGCACTGGGTGTTATTCTGTTGGCAAATTGAACACCAATAAAAAAATAAATTTATTAATAAAAAAAAAAGTTCAGGGAGAAGGAGAGTTGGAGGTTTTGCTGGATTCTCATTGGCTGCCAGCAGTGGTTAGTGTGTTATTGCTAAGGTGGGGCCAGGGGACAGGGAATCTTCCTTCCTTTTCTGAATAGCAGGAGATAAAATTCCTTGTGAAAAGTGTCCTATCCTTTCAAAATAATTCTCTTTGCAGGTTATGCAGGCTGCAACATACGTCAGCTGCATGAGAGCACCCTCTTCAGATATTCCTGGCTCCATTGTAAATAAAGGTTCTTTTACTCATTTTCACACTCTGAACAATGAAGTAATAATGCTGTGTTTCATTCTACAGATAATCATCCAGATGTCAAGGATACAAAAACTTACATGTTCATGTGAGTAACTCCAGGATCAAAAGGTAGATAAATCATCTTTAAAAATGCAATGAATCCAATAAAATATTAGCCAGTCTTCTTAATCCACAGATGTGATAGAATTGCATTCTTGAAATTGTTCTCATGAAAATCTTTAAAGTTTTAATTATTAGGAGAATGACAACATTTTTTAAACTTTATAAATTAATGAAGATTGCATCACACATCTCTAAGCCAGGCTGTCGTGTGAGGATGATTATTGCGCTTTTTTCAGTAGAATGGGACATAGGACATTTTTAAAACATATGTTCATTCCCTTGGCTAAATTTATGAAAGTGATCATTTGTTTTATTTGATATTTGCTTCAAGTCATTATCCCCTCCTTTGGTCTTTTGCTTATGTCTTTATTAACATATAATCCTGCACTGTCTTTGACTTTGATGTCTTAGGTACCATTACCTAAGTATGTATCATTACATACTTAGTTAGTATGTATCATTTTCATAATGTCTGTACTGACACACATTCTGATTACTTATGCATTTAAGAATGGAACACTTTGAAGGCTACCACTTTTAGACAATTTTCTTCTTAGACATTTTGTGCTCAATTTCATATCCAATCAATCACTGCAACATTTGCTACCCATTCCCTACATTTTCCTCTCTCCTTTCTTGAGGGTCAATAGTCAACACACTTCATAGACAGCGAAACCTGTATTCCTGCCCTGCGTTATCATATAGACACAGAGAGAAGAAACTTAAACTCTTGCTGAGGGTTCTTTTTCTGATTGACTATAATCAATGCTGTCACTATGATTATCATCATCATCAACACTGTTACCATTATTATTAGCTATATCAATTTATATTTAAAGTGAAAGTCTTTTCAGCTCACTTCATAGTACTTAAAATTTTTCAAGTATTGCAATCTTTCTCAATTAATATAATATGATCAGGTCAGCATCAATGTTACCTGTCATTACTATAGGTTTGCTTGTGGCTTTTTTTCCTTTTCATTCTTTCTTTTCCTTTTCTATTTCTCTCATGTGTATGTGCCTATGCAGTCAGTTAAGCAACTGTCACCTCTACCATAAACACAGATATAGAGAAAAAATAGATTAACATGTGAAAAAAGCAAGCAAAAGATCTTGCATATGTATTCTACAATTAGTTAAATAATGTAGTAAAAACGAGCGCGTATTTCATTTGATACTATCCACAGAATCAAATGTTAATTGCATAGCAGTTCTCATAAGTGATGTGAATTAAAATCCTACTTAGGACAGAAAAATACTACACAGAGTGGTATAAAAATAAGATTTACTTATGTCTTATAATGTGGTAAAAGAATATAGACAAAAAATTTAATGGATATTGGGAATGACTCATGATTCTTATGGGAATTAGAAATGATTCTCATGGGGAAACATCAAAATAATTCAAATACTGGCTGGTAAACACACACATGCACACACACAGAGAGAACTCAGAGTTCATTAACTGCCTGCTCCTAGACATAATTTTAGGATTTTTTTATGCTTATGATCCCAAAGTACTGAATATTACCTAGGGTGGAAAATCAGGTGACTCTCTTGTTTCTAACTGAAATTCCAGGAAAGGAGATGTTTTAAAGGTCATTCCTACCCATAGGTTTTACTTCTTTAGATCTGTTTGTGTAATGAGACCAAGGCCTGGGGAACACTGCTTTCTTTTGAGGTTTTGGTTAACTGTACTCTTTCTAAAGATGCAAATTTTCCCCTACTCACTAGATTCACAAAATGAGCAAAGGAGATGTTAGATGCAAGCAACCAATCATCAGTAAGTAGGAAGGAAATGTCATGCCATCGTTATAGGAAGAATTCATGGGATCGTCTTTATGAAATGTATGACCCTCAATTCCTAATTGTTCCTATACACAGACTCAACACAGACTCAGACAGTTTATCTATTTCCTTTAATATAGCAGAGAAGTAAGTGGCACTTTCTTGAGAAATAGTGTTAGTAAAACCAGTATTTCTCAGAAGATTCTATGTACCAGACTGGGTTATAAATTCTTAATATGAATCATCTCATCTCCTTCTCACAGAATTCCTATGTTATAGAGATCATTACTGTTACTATCCATAATGCAGAGGTAAAAACCTAAGTTCAAAGAGCTTAAATTACTTGCCCCAGACCATACAGTCACTGAACCATGCAGAATCCATGATTTTCTTTGTTTGAACTTAGGGGGTTCATTCAGAAAATCAGCACCAGGATGGCAAAATTCATGGACTGTGCATTTTCTTTCCTCCACTGAATCAAAACTCTGTCTTGCTGCTTAATAGCTTTTTCTGAAGAAAGTCACTTTCCTTCTAAAAACTTGAAACTTCACCAGAATAATATGAATGGATGAGAATTTTTTCACAAGAGTTGCATACATTTTATGGAGATGATCTTTAAAAGTGTTATAATCCCAGAAGTATGGTGTTATTCCCCTCAGTAGAAGTTAGCTATGGTACACCCCAGTTTCCCAAACAGGGAAATAACCTTGCTGAGAATAATAAAATGTTGCCATGCAATAAATTGACCGCAATGCAACTAGAATCAGCTTTAGAAATATGAACATGATTATTCCATTTACCCTCTCAAAAACACACACATATACTCATTCAAAATTTAGTGCCTTTGATGGGGTGAGCACGGAGTTTTATACTGTATGTTGCAAATTGAGTTTAAATAAATTATTTAAAAAATAGTACTCTTCCATTTATTCAGGAATAATATCAGAACTTCTTAAAATGACTTGCTTTTTCAATCCTGTTTCATAATGCTTCTCATATCAAGGGTTTATTGATACCCCAAATTTTTCTGCAAATTATTCTAAATTCCAAGACTTTTCAACATCTCCTTTGCTCATGGTTTTTCTCTCTTTCTGGAATTCTCCTTTTTCACCACAAAGCCCTGTGTGGCACTTTTTCTCCTGTTTAGGATCTTTTAAATATGACCTCAAATATTCTCTGCCAAGGTGTTTTCCTCAACACATGAACCTTGTATTCTGTAGCAGAGTAATCTGGTTCACTCTATATTTTGACTTCAGAGGGCAGTTTCTAGCATGGGTGGTATTGTGAGCACATACTCATTTTTTAAACACTTATTTGTTAAAAATAAATTTATAAACTTAACCAAATAGATCCTCCTTGCAAAAGCACTTAGAAGAACACTTACGTAACTCCACATCACTTAAATATTTTAAAAATTTAAAAAAGACTTAGTTCAGAGATCAGAAGCGATTTAGTGATCATGATGTAGCTAGTGTCAGATGACAAATAGAATATTGACTTCCTGGACTCCAGTCTTGTTCTTTGGTCCACACTTTCAAGATTAAGTTAAGAGAGAATAAAGATACAGTAACAATAGAGTCAGTATCATCTCCCCAGTACCTTGGGATTATATTTTAAGAAAGACTCTATCTAATCAGGGATATGAGGCTGTTCTCTCTGCAAAGATAAGATTTCTATATGGTGGACATTCACACTTTCCTCCTTTCAGCCCTCAATTCCCTTAATGGCCTCAAGAGGGAACATAAGCATAAGAATACTGGAGAGGTTTTTCTACTTTCCACCTATCTCCCTAGACTTTAGTCACTGAACTAGTTTTAGATTGTCCTCTCCTAGCAACCATACCACACTTCAAGTTAGAAAATGTTAGAAAAATTCAGAGACAACATTTCCATATGATATTTCATATCTTGATTAAAAATAGGGTTATATGTGGAAATTAAGTAGCTGATATGAGTCTCTTATTATGATCTCTCAACTGAAAGTTTACTAGTGTCTTCATGTTTCTCTTTGATGACAGCTTTGAATAGGTGGTGAAGGAAATTTATGTACTCAACAGCATAAGCACAGAATGTGAACTTCATGACATAAGGATCATGGTGATGGTGTGCTAATCCAGACAGTTTGACTCTAGCCACAAAGACTACTGATTACTTCAAATGACACACCATGGTCTTTTTCAATAGTAGTACCTACAGACCCTTTCTTCTGAGTGGTTTCCCTGGTCTGGAAGACTCACATCCAGTGATTTCCATTTTGTTTTGTGCCCTCTACCTGGTTGCCCTAATGGGGAACATAATCATCCTGGTGGTTATTCGGGTGGAACGGTCACTTCATGCACCCATGTACTTTTTTCTCTCCATGCTGGCTGCTACTGACCTGGGACTCTGCACTGCCACCCTACCCACCCTGCTCCAGCTTTTCTGGTTTAATGTTTGTGAAATAGACTTTGATGCCTGCCTCACCCAGATGTTCTTCATTCATGTGTTTTCCTTAATGGAGTCAGGCATCCTCCTCACCATGGCTTTTGACCGCTATGTGGCCATCTCCAATCCACTCAGGTACACTACTATTTTGACTGAGTCCACCATCACCAAGATAGGTGTGGGGCTTCTGCTACGGGCTGTGGCTGTCATCCTCCCAGGACCCTTTCTCATTAAACGACTCAGCTTTTGTAAGGCTAATGTGCTCTCCCACTCATACTGCCTACATCCAGATATCATTAAGCTCTCCTGTTCTGACCACCGAATAAATAGCATCTATGGCCTCATCATCATTCTCATCACCTTTGGAGCAGACTCTGTACTCATTCTCTTCTCTTATTTGAAGATTCTGATCACTGTTCAAGGCATTGCCTCCAAGGAAGAACAATTCAAGGCCCTTAATACTTGTGTGTCCCACATCTGTGCTGTGCTGCTGGTGTATATCCCTATGCTGGGGGTATCCATTATCCATCGCTTTGGGAAACATGTTCCACCCATGGTGCACATTATCATGGGTTATGTATACCTATTGATTCCTCCTGTTCTCAACCCTGTTGTATACTGTGTGAAAACCCAGGGGATACGCACCCGTATTCTGGGTAATCTACTGAAATTACAGCAGAGAGTACTTTAGGATCAAATGTATTTCTGGAATAATCCTTATGAAATCAACTTCTAACTTGAGCAAAGAAACATATATCACTAGAAGAGTAATTGTAGAAGAAGAGTAGATTGTTCACAATCTATATGTACATATTTGTTTCTCGTATGGAAGTTGTTGAAGACAGTAACAATATCTTATGACTTTTCATTTCCCTCAGGTGGCTCAAGGAAGACAGATTCAAAATAATGTACAAATAAAGGGTCAGTTCTTAGTCATCTATGTTGTCAGAAAGCCCTAATATCCATGGAAACTAGCAGATTAGTAGGAAGATGTAGGATGCAAATCATAATGTATTAAGTAGAGTCCATGCTATCACTTGACCCTATGCAGTCTGCAATGTAGCTTCTTATGATATCTTCCATAAGTGACTCTTCCATAATATTTTTACTACCTATCTTTGAAGTTATATAATTTTCTCAGCTTTCACTCTTGAGAGTTTTATCTTTAGATACTACTTTACAAATATGTTATCAAATTTTACTATGCACCGAATCAACTTCTTTGACATCTAATGATAGGCTCACATATAAAGCCTAGAAAACGAGGCCAGAAATTAAAGGATCGACTGAATATCTAACATGAACTGGGGTAATGGCATGCCAGGTAAGACGCTTTGTCTCACATTTTTATTTTCTAACTAACATTCTCCTGATATATGAAATTATGTTTGAAATTATGTTACTAAATTTGGATAAAAGTAGGCTATTGACTCTTAGTATCTGTTGGGGAGTATGCTGCTGAGAATATTTGATAGAGGAAGCATGTTTTTCTTTGAACAGTACTCACTTTAAACAGTTTTTGCCTTCAAGTAGTTATTAAAATAATGGTAAGAAAGAGAAATAACTGCCTCAGGTCCTTGCATTTGCAGGTTATCCTGCCAAGAATAAGAAGGAGGTACTTTATCAGCCAGTAGTTTAATTTCCCAGAGGCTCTAGGGTGTTATATACATTCCTCACTCTCAAGTTTTGCTGATTTCAGTGGTTTTCCTGTATATAATGAAGGAAACAGACAAACAATCTAACAAAATTCTGCAACATTATTCTTACAAAGATTTCTGGACATGAATAGGAAATTCACAGTATTTCTAAATGGTTGTATGGTAAAGTAGAAGCTTATAATTCTAACTCATTGCCTTATGTATGCCTGTAAACAATCCATTGCCAGCCCTAGACACTCTGTCTAGATGTTCTGGAAAGATAATGGGTATTTCTGTATTGTTATTTTTAGTTTATATCATTTATATCATTCCCAACTCTGGTTTTGGAACTCAATGCCCTTATCTGACCTGGGAAATAATATTTATTATTTATTTATTTATTTATTTATTTATTTATTTATTTCTGTAGAATATGTGAGTATCTCTTTTATTAAGATGGGGAACAAAATAAATAAGATGGGGAACATGTATTTTTCACTGAGTATTCATACTAACAAGAAACCCAGCATACATGTGATCTACAATATATATGTTGAAAGTATAAAGAAATAAACAGTCACAAATTATTTGAGACATAAAACACAAAGTAGACAAAAAACAAGGTCATAGTCTAAACAAAGTAAAATTACATATATCTCATGAGTGATAGAAAAAAGCAGTTGCATAGATGATTTTCTTTTGGAGCAACAGGATATTTGTGATTATACATGATTCTCAGATGAATGGCAAAGGTGATACTGAGACCTATATTTGGTATGTAGGAAAATTCTTCATGAATATCATATTATTAAGCCCTAACTTGAAAATTCCTCAGTGAAGAAGGCAGCATAGTTTTATATTATCCAGTATTTTCTGACTGATATTTAATAATTTCTTAAATCTTGCAATGAAATATTTCATAGGTGTCAATTGAAGAATTCTATGATGATTTCAGATTGATGTATTAAAACAGATGACCACTAAATCACTTTGAACTAAGAGGGTATGTGATTTCAAAGTTCAGGAGTACCTGAAGGAATAAATATAATTTACTTAAAAATAAAAATATATAGGAGGACAAACTGAATTGATTCATGTCTCTAACCACTGAATGACATCATAATTATTTATCTTCACTAAAGGAATATTCTTATCTTATTGGTATTCTCTAACTATTACAATAAATTGTCTCACATCTCTGGCTCATCAACATTTAATTAGTCAATTTTTGTTTTTTCCTCAAGTAAACATTTATGCATATACTCCTTTTAAGGATTTATTTATTTATTCGAGAGACAAAGGGAGTGAGCAAGTTGAGGGAGGGGCATAGGGAGAGAATCTTCAAGCCAGCTCCCACTGAGTGCCGAGTGTGGAGCTTGATCTCACAACCCATGAGATAATGACCTGAGCTGAAACCAATAGTCCAGTGCTTAACCAATTGAGCCAGCCAGGCACCCCCATAGACTCCTTTTAATTAATAATGTGTATATTTCTTTAATGTTATCATGTATACTCTCCATCAAAACTCATGGCTAGCAATGACAGTTTATATACTCTTGTCCTAATTAAGGTGATATATCCATACACATTAATAGTTATTACTTGACCATTGGAAACTATTGCCTTGGAATTAGGATTATATACAGTAAGAAGAATGATCAAAGGAAAGAACAAAGAATTATTGGAGTTGCCCATGAATTTTAATTGAAATTTGGGTAATCCAGTAGCAGTCATAATCATCTTTTTCTCTTACTTTCCTTTATAAATTGTATGAAGAATTTGGGAATCTGTGCTAAATCATCTTGGGAATAAAAAATTTATTGTAGTGCCAGCTTTGAGACAGGGGTACCTGACATAGGTGAAATAGATCTGTGAAAGTAGAAGTATCAAAACCCCCAAATAAATCCAAAGACATTTTTCTACTAGGTAAAATTCAGAAATGTTAAAACAAGGAACCTATGCTTGACTTTTATCTTTTAAAACTTAGCTGTGAAAATGTCATTACCTATCTGTGTTTCTGTGCACACCAGCAATATGGACACTTTAAAACTACTGGAGGGAAAAAAAAACTACTGGAGGGTTTCCATATCAATTTTATAGAACTAAGATGTTTTTGTGACTCTTTACTCAGTTCCAGTGTCAGTAAATTGGAAAGATAAATAGAGATGATGGCAAAGAGAATAAGCCTTCTTTTTTTTTTTTTTTTTTAAATTTTTTTTTATAATTTTAATTTATTTATGATAGTCACAGAGAGAGAGAGGCAGAGACACAGGCGGAGGGAGAAGCAGGCTCCATGCACCGGAAGCCTGATGTGGGATTCGATCCCGGGTCTCCAGGATCGCGCCCTGGGCCCAAGGCAGGCGCCAACCCGCTGCGCCACCCAGGGATCCCGAGAATAAGCCTTCTATGTATTCTAGAGTCAGTGGAGTTTTTAATGATTCAAGGTAAAAGGAGGATTTCTGCAATACTTGTTTCCTAAACTAAGTATGTCAACTCCCCTTTCTTGACTCTCTGCTCTGTTGTGCATCCCTCATGGTACTGAATCTGCATCTCCATAATTATGTTGTTTTCTCATCTTTAATCTACTTGACAAGATGATAGTATTCCTTAAGCCTGCATAAATGCAATGTGAATGGTAAGAACCATTAGGCAATAGCAATGGTCCTGAATCTGGTGATTAAATAAGCCCTGAAATTCATCTAGTTCAATCTTCATGCAACACTGAAATTCCTACTCCAATATATCCGACAATTTTTCACCAGACTGACTACAAGTATTTTTAGTTTAGAAAGAGCAGAACATAGCACACCATTGCAGATACTCTTAGGAACTCCTTATGAAAGCTTGTATAGAGCTACCCTAGATACAGCTAAAATAACCCTAGGTATAAATAAACCCTCTGAGAAAGAGGCATGCTAGTCGGAATCAGTTTCCCTTCTGACTTCCTTAATTCCAGAAAACTAATTCCTATCTTCAATCACTCTCTCTCCCTATACCCTCCTGTAATGCACATTTGTTAGTTGTCTCTTTTTTTTTTTTTTTTTTTTTTTTTTTTTTTTTTTTTTTTTATATATTTTATTTTATTTTATTTTATTTTATTTTATTTTTTTTAAATTAACTTTTATTGGTGTTTAATTTACCAACATACAGAAAAACACCCAGTGCTCATCCCGTCAAGTGTCCACCTCAGTGCCCGTCACCCATTCCCCTCCAACACCCGCCCTCCTCCCCTTCCACCACCCCTAGTTCGTTTCCCAGAGTTAGGAGTCTTTATGTTCTGTCTCCCTTCCTGATATTTCCCAACATTTCTTTTCCCTTCCTTTATATTCCCTTTCACTATTATTCATATTCCCCAAATGAATGAGAACATACACTGTTTGTCCTTCTCCGATTGACTTATTTCACTCAGCATAATACCCTCCAGTTCCATCCACGTTGAAGCAAATGGTGGGTATTTGTCGTTTCTAATTGCTGAGTAATATTCCATTGTATACATAAACCACATCTTCTTTATCCATTCATCTTTCGATGGACACCGAGGCTCCTTCCACAGTTTGGCTATTGTGGCCATTGCTGATAGAAACATCGGGGTGCAGGTGTCCCGACGTTTCATTGCATCTGAATCTTTGGGGTAAATCCCCAACAGTGCAATTGCTGGGTCGTAGGGCAGGTCTATTTTTAACTCTTTGAGGAACCTCCACACAGTTTTCCAGAGTGGCTGCACCAGTTCACATTCCCACCAACAGTGTAAGAGGGTTCCCTTTTCTCCGCATCCTCTCCAACATTTGTTGTTTCCTGCCTTGTTAATTTTCCCCATTCTCACTGGTGTGAGGTGGTATCTCATTGTGGTTTTGATTTGTATTTCCCTGATGGCAAGTGATGCAGAGCATTTTCTCATGTGCATGTTGGCCATGTCCATGTCTTCCTCTGTGAGATTTCTCTTCATGTCTTTTGCCCATTTCATGATTGGATTGTTTGTTTCTTTGGTGTTGAGTTTAATAAGTTCTTTATAGATTTTGGAAACTAGCCCTTTATCTGATATGTCATTTGCAAATATCTTCTCCCATTCTGTAGGTTGTCTTTTAGTTTTGTTGACTGTATCCTTTGCTGTGCAAAAGCTTCTTATCTTGATGAAGTCCCAATAGTTCATTTTTGCTTTTGTTTCTTTTGCCTTCGTGGATGTATCTTGCAAGAAGTTACTGTGGCCAAGTTCAAAAAGGGTGTTGCCTGTGTTCTCCTCTAGGATTTTGATGGAATCTTGTCTCACATTTAGATCTCTCATCCATTTTGAGTTTATCTTTGTGTATGGTGAAAGAGAGTGGTCCAGTTTCATTCTTCTGCATGTGGATGTCCAATTTTCCCAGCACCATTTATTGAAGAGACTGTCTTTCTTCCAATGGATAGTCTTTCCTCCTTTATCGAATATTAGATGGCCGTACATTTCAGGGTCCACTTCTGGGTTCTCTATTCTGTTCCATTGATCTATGTGTCTGTTTTTGTGCCAGTACCACACTGTCTTGATGACCACAGCTTTGTAATACAACCTGAAATCTGGCATTGTGATGCCCCCAGCTAAGGTTTTCTTTTTTAAAATTCCCCTGGCTATTCGGGGTCTTTTCTGATTCCACACAAATCTTAAAATAATTTGTTCTAACTCTCTGAAGAAAGTCCATGGTATTTTGATAGGGATTGCATTAAACGTATAAATTGCCCTGGGTAACATTGACATTTTTACAATATTAATTCTGCCAATCCATGAGCATGGAATATTTTTCCATCTCTTTGTGTCTTCCTCAATTTCTTTCAGAAGTGTTCTATAGTTTTTAGGGTATAGATCTTTTACCTCTTTGGTTAGGTTTATTCCTAGGTATCTTATGCTTTTGGGTGCAATTGTAAATGGGATTGACTCCTTAATTTCTCTTTCTTCAGTCTCATTGTTAGTGTATAGAAATGCCATTGATTTCTGGGCATTGATTTTGTATCCTGCCACGCTACCAAATTGCTGTATGAGTTCTAGCAATCTGGGGGTGGAGGCTTTTGGGTTTTCTATGTAGAGTATCATGTCATCGGCGAAGAGGGAGAGTTTGACTTCTTCTTTGCCAATTTGAATGCCTTTAATGTCTTTTTGTTGTCTGATTGCTGAGGCGAGGACTTCCAGAACTATGTTGAACAGCAGTGGTGAGAGTGGACATCCCTGTCTTGTTCCTGATCTTAGGGGAAAGGCTCCCAGTGCTTCCCCATTGAGAATGATATTTGCTGTGGGCTTTTCGTAGATGGCTTTTAAGATGTCGAGGAAAGTTCCCTCTATCCCAACACTCTGAAGGGTTTTGATCAGGAATGGATGCTGTATTTTGTCAAATGCTTTCTGTGCATCTAATGAGAGTATCATATGGTTCTTGGTTTTTCTCTTGCTGATATGATGAATCACATTGATGGTTTTACGAGTGTTGAACCAGCCTTGTGTCCCAGGGATAAATCCTACTTGGTCATGGTGAATAATTTTCTTAATGTGTTGTTGGATCCTATTGGCTAGTATCTTGTTGAGAATTTTTGCATCCATGTTCATCAGGGATATTGGTCTGTAATTCTCCTTTTTGGTGGGGTCTTTGTCTGGTTTCGGAATTAAGGTGATGCTGGCCTCATAGAACGAATTTGGAAGTACTCCATCTCTTTCTATCTTTCCAAACAGCTTTAGTAGAATAGGTATGATTTCTTCTTTAAACGTTTGATAGAATTCCCCTGGGAAGCCATCTGGCCCTGGACTCTTGTGTCTTGGGAGGTTTTTGATGACTGCTTCAATTTCCTCCCTGGTTATTGGCCTGTTCAGGTTTTCTATTTCTTCCTGCTCCAGTTTTGGTAGTTTGTGGCTTTCCAGGAATGCGTCCATTTCTTCTAGATTTCCTAATTTATTGGCGTACAGCTGTTCATAATATGTTTTTAAAATCGTTTGTATTTCCTTGGTGTTGGTAGTGATGTCCCCTTTCTCATTCATGATTTTATTAATTTGAGTCTTCTCTCTCTTCTTTTTAATAAGGTTGGCTAATGGTTTATCTATCTTATTAATTCTTTCAAAGAACCAACTCCTGGTTCTGTTGATCTGTTCCACAGTTCTTTTGGTCTCGATATCATTGAGTTCTGCTCGAATTTTAATTAACTCTCTTCTTCTGCTGGGGGTGGGGTCTATTTGTTGCTTTTTCTCTAGTTCCTTTATGTGTAAGGTGAGTTTTTGAATTTGAGATCTTTCCAGTTTTTGAATGTATGCTTGTATTGCGATGTATTTCCCCCTCAGGACTGCTTTTGCTGCATCCCAAAGATTTTGAACGGTTGTATCTTCATTTTCATTAGTTTCCATGAATCTTTTTAATTCTTCCTTAATTTCCTGGTTGACCTTTTCATCTTTTAGCAGGATGGTCCTTAACCTCCACGTGTTTGTGGTCCTTCCATATTTCTTGTTGTGATTAAGTTCTAATTTCAAGGCATTATGGTCTGAGAATATACAGGGGACTATCCCGATCTTTTGGTATCGGTTCAGACCCGATTTGTGACCCAGTATGTGGTCTATTCTGGAGAAAGTTCCATGTGCACTTGAGAAGAATGTGTATTCAGTTGAGTTTGGATGTAAAGTTCTGTAGATATCTGTGAAATCCATCTGGTCCAGTGTATCATTTAAAGCTCTCGTTTCTTTGGAGATGTTGTGCTTAGAAGACCTATCCAGGGTAGAAAGAGCTAGATTGAAGTCACCAAGTATAAGTGTATTATTATCAAGGTATTTCTTGAGTTTGGTTATTAATTGGTTTAAATATTTGGCAGCTCCCACATTCGGGGCATATATATTGAGGAGTGTTAAGTCCTCTTGTTGGATAGATCCTTTGAGTATGAGATAGTGTCCCTCTTCATCTCTCACTATAGTCTTCGGGGTAAATTTTAATTTATCTGATATAAGGATGGCAACCCCTGCTTTCTTTTGAGGACCATTTGAATGGTAAATGGTTCTCCAACCTTTTATTTTCAGGTTGTAGGTGTCCTTCTGTCTAAAATGAGTCTCTTGTAGACAGCAAATAGATGGGTCCTGCTTTTTTATCCAGTCTGAAACCCTGCGCCTTTTGATGGGGTCATTAAGCCCGTTCACATTCAGAGTTACTATTGATAGATATGAGTTTAGTGTCATCATATCTATTCAGTCCTTGTTTTTATGGATTGTTCCACTGAACTTCTTCTTAAAGGGGAATTTTAAGAGTCCCCCTTAAAATTTCTTGCAGAGCTGGTTTGGAGGTTACATATTCTTTCAGTTCCTGCCTGTCTTGGAAGCTCTTTATCTCTCCTTCCATTTTGAATGAAAGCCTTGCGGGGTAAAGTATTCTTGGTTGCATGTTGTTTTCATTTAGGACCCTGAATATATCCTGCCAGCCCTTTCTGGCCTGCCAGGTCTCTGTGGAGAGGTCTGCTGTTACCCTAATATTCCTCCCCATAAAAGTCAGGGACTTTTTTTCTCTTGCTGCTTTAAGGATCTTCTCCTTATCTTTGGAATTTGCAAGCTTCACTATTAAATGTCGAGGTGTTGAACGGTTTTTGTTGATTTTAGGGGGGGATCTCTCTATTTCCTGGATCTGAATGCCTGTTTCCCTTCCCAGATTCGGAAAGTTTTCAGCTAGGATTTGTTCAAATACATATTCTGGCCCTCTGTCCCTTTCCGCGCCCTCGGGAACCCCAATTAAACGTAGGTTTTTCTTCCTCAGGCTATCATTTATTTCCCTTAATCTATCCTCATGCTCTTTTAATTGCCTGTCTCTTTTTTCCTCAGTTTCCCTCTTTGCCATCAACTTGTCTTCTATGTCACTCACTCGTTCTTCCACCTCGTCAAGCCTTGTCGTTAGGACTTCTAGCTTGGATTGCATCTCATTTAATTGATTTTTGATTTCTGCCTGATTAGATCTAAATTCTGCAGTCATGAAGTCTCTTGAGTCCTTTATGGTTTTTTCTAGAGCCACCAGTAGCTGTAAAATAGTGCTTCTGAATTGGCTTTCTGACATTGAATTGTAATCCATATTTTGTAACTCTGTGGGAGAGAGGGCTGTTTCTGATTCTTTTTTTTGAGGTGTTTTCCTTCTAGTCATTTTGCTCAGTGCAGAGTGGCCAAAAACAAGTTGTATTGTGAAAAGGAGAAAAAGAGAGAGAAGGAAAGAAAAGAGAAAAAGAAAAAAGAGAAAGAAGAAAAAAATAGGGGAAAAAGAGAAGAAAAAGAAAGAAAAAGAAAGAAAGGAGAAAAAAGAAAAAAGGGGGGGTGGGGGAAGCAATCAGAAATCAAGAAGAAAGAAAAAAAAAAGCACAAAACAAAACAAACAAACAAAAAAAAAAAAACAAAAACAAAAACAGAAAAACAAAAAACAAAAAAAACCACGGGGGAGTATCTTCCGATTCTGTGTAGTTTAAGTCCCTTGACTTCCCCTGGAACTGGTCCGTCTCGCTGGTCTTCTGGGGGAGGGGCCTGCTGTGCTGATTCTCAGGTGTTGGCACTTGGGGGAGCTGCTCTGCCCCTGCCTGGTGCAGGGCTCGGTGGGGGTTGTTCACCCCGTGAGGCCCCGGGAGGAAGCCACAGTGGCGGGGGCAGCTCTGGGACCCTGGAGTCAGCCCCCGCAGTAGCTCCGGGGCTCTCCTTCTGCAGGGCCTGGGGGCTCCGGGGCGGGGCCGCTGATCTGCTCAGTTCCAGGCAGGAGCGTCCTTGCTGTCCTGGGCCCTCCCGGCCTCTGCCTGTCCCGGGGGAGGCCGGATCCTGGGCTGTGTCCCGGCGCCCTGTGCTCCGGGGCCTGCGCTGTTGGATTCGCGCTCCCGGCGGTGCAGCCCCCTCCGCGGAGCCGCCGCCTGAGCCTCTCCGAGCTGTTCCCGGAGCCGCGCAGCCCCCTCCGCGCGGAGCTTCTTCCTCTGCGCGAGCCGCCGCCGCTGAGCTGTTCCCGGAGCCGCGCAGCCCCCTCCGCGGAGCCGCCGCCCGAGCCCCTCCGAGCTGTTCCCGGAGCCGCGCAGCCCCCTCCGCGCGGAGCTTCTTCCTCCGCCCGAGCCGCCGCCGCTGAGCTGTTCCCGGAGCCCCGCAGCCCCCTCCGCGGAGCCGCCGCCCGAGCCCCTCCGAGCTGCTCCGGGTCCCGCCGAGCGCTGCAGCCCTTAGGGAGCTCGGCGCACTCTCCGGGGCGCGGTTCCTCTGTTACTGTCCCAGGGAGCCCGAGGGCATCCCCGCCTTTCTGGGGATCCTGCTCCAATTCCCGGGGAGCCCCTTTCCGCGGGGAAGGTTGGTGCAGCTCCTGCTCCTCCGGGACGGGGCTCTCCTGTCCTGGGGACACTCGCCCCGGCCTCAGCCCGGCTCCTCGCGGGGCCCCTCCCCCTCGGAGGCCTTTTGTTCCTTTATTTCTTTTTCCCCGTCTTCCTACCTTGATAGAAGCGCGAACTCTTCTCACTGGAGCGTTCCAGCTGGTCTCTCTTTAAATCTCAGGCCGAATTCGTAGGTTTTCAGGATGATTGGATGGTTTTCTAGGTAATTTGCTGAGGACAGGTGACCTGGAGACCCTACTCCTCCGCCATCTTGCCCCTCCCCCCTGTTAGTTGTCTCTTCAACAGCATGTCCCCTTCACTCTTACTAATACTACTCCAGATATCCCAGCATGGAGTTTGAGTGGGATTGACCACACCTTCAGAGTAGGATCCAATTATCTTAATATATCAGCACATACATTTCACCTCACCACAGTTATCAATTCAAGAAAGACACAAGTCAACTCAGACCAATTTCTGTCATTGGATTCATCTCTGAGATTTCATTTTAAACATTGTACTGATTCTCTGTTTCCTCTTGGGTATGAAGGAGGACATAAACATTCCTAAGAATTATCTTCTTGGAACCTTGAAAAGAATACCTGCTAATAATGGGGCCAATGGTAAAGAAGCAAAACTGAGAACTGGAGAAGACAGAGAAAGATTGGGTCCATGTTATGTTCAAACTATTCAAAAACCTTTTTATAAACCTAGCTCTTGATTTAAAGAAACGTAAAGCTTCTTGCTAAGTGAAAGGAGCAAGGGGAGGTCAGCTAGAAAGATTGTAGAGTGGGAGGAGCCTAGACTTTCCTTGTCCCAGGGATACAACCAGATAAAAGTTATATCACTGTAAATAACAATGAAAATGATTCAAAGGCTGGCAGAACAAACTCCACAATTAAAGATTAAAAAAAGGCCACATTACAAAATGATGGAAGGGCAAAGATGCAGTTTAGGAATGTAATGGACTTTGGAAGTCTATGATGGGGATGGAGCAGGTAACATGGAAAAGGATGGAAATAGACTTTCACACCAGGCAGCCCTCAAAAGGGGAGGATAAATCCTCATAACCTTTGCCTTTGAAAGTGAGGGGGGCCAAATATTGTGAGTTCTTAACAACCAGCGACACTTAAAGCCTGGAGTTTTTTAAAATATGCATGCTGGGTTGTGGAAGAGCCTAGAAGGCATTAGGAAGTGGAATCCCTGCCCTTAAAGACACAGCAAGACAAATAGTGCATGCAAATATAGCATAGAAGCAGCAGTTTGAGAAACACTAGGGGTGGACATGGAGGAGAGTGATTTTTTCATCTCAGAGAGACAGGGGTCATCTGGAAAACCCTGCAGAAATAAAGGTGTTGGCAGGAACCATTCCCTCCTCTGTTCTCCAGCATAAACAAGGGTTACCTGAGGACCAGGGTAGTGCTGTCACTTACTCCCTAACTTGCTTGCACCAATATCTGCCCCCTTGTGCTTTAATAGAACAGCCCTTCCCAGTCATGTTCACCTTAGTCCCCATACTGTTTGTCCCCTCCTCCAGGAGACCAGCTCCAGCCCAGACAATACCACATCTCCCAATCTTGTATTTTCCAGGACCTAATTTCTGGTGGTGGCAGGAGCAGGTTTCATTTTGCAAACAGACCACTGCACATCTTGTTAAAACACACCCCATCTTGTCAAGAGACCACACAGTAGCCACAAGAGGCAAAGAAAGCCTCTGCAGACAACTGGGCTGAAAGAAAAAGAGGTCAAGACTCAACAGAGTACATACAACAACATAGGAGAACATTCCTAAAGTGCCAGGCCCTGGAGAACAGGAGACACTGCACTGCAGGACACTCTAGGACCCCTCCTTCATAAGGCTATTATTGTTAAAGAGCAAGGAAGTAGCTGACTTTCTAACACAGAGAAGCAGACACAGAGAGTTAGACAAAATGGGAAGACAGAGAAATATGTCCCAAATGACAGAATAGGATAAAACCACAGCAAGCAACCTAAGCAAAACAGATATAAGTTCTTTGCCTGATAGAGAATTTAATGTAATGATCATAAAGATACCAAGAAGAGTAGAGAACATCAATAAGACCCTTAACATTGAGTTAAAAAAAAATCAGAGTTGAAGAAAACAATAAATGAAATTTAAAATATACTTGATGGTATAGATAGCAGTCTAGATGAAGCAGAGAAAAAAACAATGATCTGGAAGATAGAGTAATGGAAAGAAATCAAGGTGAGCAATAGAGAGGAAAGAAAATTACACAAATTGAGAATCATCTTAGGGAACTCAGTGATCCCATTAACTATAATGACATTCATATTATAGGGATCTCAGAAGAAGAATAAAGAGAGAAGGGGATTGAAATTTTATTTGAATAAGTAGTAGCCAAAAACTTCCTTAATCTGAAGAAGGAAACAGATATCCAGATGCAGGAGGCACAGAGATCCCTCCAGAAATTCAACCCAAGGAAGTCCACACCAAGACAAACAGTAACTAACATGGCAAAAAGCAGTGATAAAGGAAGAACTTTTATTTTTTTTAAAGATTTAATTTATTCATAGACAGAGAGACAGAGAGAGAGAGAGAGGCAGAGACACAGGTAGAGGGAGAAGCAGGTTCCATGCAACAAGCCTGATGTGGGACTGGATCCCAGGTCTCCAGGACCACACCCTGGGCTGCAGGCGGAACTAAACCGCTGCGCCACCAGGGCTGCCCAAAGAAGAACTTTTAAAGCAACAAGACAGTTACAGATAAGAGGAAGCCCCATAAGGCTATGAGCAGATATTTCAGCAAAAATTTTGCAGGCCAGAAAGGAGTGGTATAATATATTCAAAGTACTAAAAGGGAAAAAGTCTCCAGCCAAGAATACTCTTCAAAAAGGTTATCATTCAGAATAGAAAGGAAGATTAAGAGTTTCTCAGAAAAACAAAAACTAAAAGAGATCATGACCATGGAACCATCCCAATAAGAAATATTAAACGGGATACTTGAGTGGAAAGAAAAGACCATAAGTGAAAGTATTAAAAGTAAAAAACACAAAATCAGTAAAAATAAAGATTTCTGTACAAATCAGTCGAGGGATTCATAAAATAAAATGATGTAAAATATGATACCATATGAATAGGATGTGGAGAGAGGAATAAAGAATGGATTCAAACTTAAGCAACCATAAATTTAATATAGATTACTATATGCATAAAATGGTAGCCACAAGTCAAAATCCAGTAATGATTATGCAAAGAACAAAGAGAAAGGAATCTAAGTAGATTACTAAAGAAAGCCAACAAACCATGAAAGAGATCAAGAGAAGAATAGATCACCGAAAACCTATAGAAACAATCACAAAACAAGTAACAAAAGGATAATAAATACAGATATATCCATAATTGCTTTGAATGTAAATGAACTAAATTATCCCATCAAAATACATAGGGTAACAAAGTGGATAAAAAACAAGAATCATCTATAGATCATCTATACGCTGCCAACAAGAAATTCATTTCAGACCAAAAGACACCTACAGATTGAAAGGGGATGGAGAAACATTTATCATGCAAATGGATGTAAAAAAAAAAAAAGAACGTAGGTAGCTATACTTCTTTGGAAAAAAATAGATTTTAAAACAAAGACTGTAATAAGAGACAAAGAAGGACACTAGAACAATAAAGGGAAAATCCAACAAGAGGATATAACAATTGTAAAAATTAATGCACCAAACAGGGGAGCATTCAAATACATAAAACAATAACAAACAAAAGAAGATAATTGATAAGAATACAATAATAATACGGAACTTTAACACGCCACTTACAGTGATGGACAGATAATCCAAATAGAAAATAAAGGACATGGTGGCCTTGGTTGAGACGCTAGACCAGATAGATTTAATAAACATTTGAGAACATCCCATCCTGAAACAGAAGAATACACATTATTTTCAAGCGCACATAAAAGGGTTTCAATATAGATCACAAATAAGCCACAAAACATGTCTCAAAATTAAAAAAAAAAAATAGGACCATTCGTATTTTCTGACCGTAGCCCTATGAAACTAAAAGTCAATTTCAAGAAAGAAACCTGGAAAACTCGCAAATATGTGGAGATTAAATAACATGCTACTAAATAAAGAATAGATCAACCAGAAAATAAAAGAAGAAATAAAAATTGCATGGAAAAAAATGAAAATAAAAACACAATAGTCCAAAATCTTTGGGATGCAGCAAAAGTGGTTTTAAGAGGGAAGTATATAGCACTGCAGGCCTACCTCAAGAAGCAAGAAAAACCTCAAATAAACAACATATCCTCACACCTAAAGAGGCTAGAAAAAAACAAACAAAGCCCAAATTCAACAAAAGAAAAGAAATCATAAAGATAAGAGCAGAATAAATGATATAGAAACTAAACAAAACAAAGAAACAGGGGTGCTGGGTAGCTTAATTGATTGAGTGTCCGACTCTTGATTTCAGATCAGGTCATGATCTCAGGGTCATAGATTGAGCCCTCTGTCAAGCTCTGTGCTCAGCATGGAATCTGCTTGCCCTTCTCCTACTTTCTTATATAAATAAATAAATAAATAAATAAATAAATAAATTCTTAAAAAAAGAAAGAAAGAAACTTAAAAAATAGATCCATGAAACCAGAAGCTGATTCTTTCAAAAGATCAACAAAGTTCATAAATCTTTAGCTGGGTTCATCAAAAATAGTTTTTAAAAATTAATTAATCAATACAAGGAGGCCCCAAATAAAATTACTAATGAAAGAGGAGCAATAATAATCATCACCTCAGAAACATAAAACCTATCAAAACTAAAACAGCAAGAAATAGAAAATCTGGACAAACCAAATTAACAGCAATGAAATTGAATCAGTAGTCAGAAAACACTATCCCCAAAAAAGTCTAGGAAAAGACAGCTTCCTAGGCAAATCCTACCACACATTTAAAGAAGAGAAATACCTATTGTCAAACTATTCCAAAAATGGAAGAAAAAGGAATACTTCCAAATTTATTCTGGGGCCAATCACCTGATAACAAAACCAGATAAAATCACCACAAAAAAAAGAGAACTATAGGCAAATATCTCTCATGAACAGAGATGCAAAAATCCTCAGCAAAATATTAATAAACCAAATTCAACAAAACATTTTAAAAAAATCATACGTCACAATTGGGGTGCCTGGGTGGTTCATTCAGTTAAAATATCTGCCTTCAGCTTAGGTCATGATCTCAGAGTCCTGAGATTGAGTCCTGTGTTGGACTTTGCACTCAGAGAGGAATCTGCATCTCCTTCTGCCTCTGCCCACCCCCCAGTCATTCTCTCTCTCTCTCTCTCTCTGTCTCAAATAAATAAATGAAATCTCTAAAAAAAAAAAATCATGCATCACAATCAAGTGGGATTTATTCCTGGTATGCCAGTGTGGTTCAATATTCTGAAAACAGTCAATATGATATGTTACATCAATAAGGGAAAGGATAAAAATAATATGATCATTTCAATAGACACAGAAAAAGTATTTGACAAAGTACAACATGCATTTGTAAGAAAAATCATCCACAAAATTGGTGTAGAGGGAACATATCTCAACATAATAAAGGTCTTGTGTTAAAAAACCACAACCAACATCATACTCAATGGTGAAAAACTGAAAGCTTTTCCCCTAAGGTCAGAGCAAGACAAGGATTTCCACTCTTACCACTTTTATTCAACACAGTTCTGGAAGTCCTAACCACAAGAATTAGACAACATAAAGAAATAAAAATCATCCAAATTGACAAGGAAGAAGTGAAACTCAGTATTTTCAGATGACATGATACTATATGTAGCAAACCCTACGGACTCCACCAAAACGCTAAAGACTACTCCACTCTTATAACTGGTAAATGAACTCAGTAAAGTCACAGAATACAAAATGTACAGAAATCTGTGGCATTTCTTTTTTTTTCTTTTTTTAATTTTTATAAATTTATTTTTTATTGGTGTTCAATTTGCCAACATATAGAATAACACCCAGTGCTCATCCTGTCAAGGGTCCACCTCAGTGCCCGTCACCCAGTCACCCCCACGCACTGCCCCGCCCACCTCCCCTTCCACCACCCCTAGTTCGTTTCCCAGAGTTAGGAGTCTTTCATGTTCTGTCGCCCTTTCTGATATTTCCCATTCATTTTTTCTCCTTTCCCCTTATTCCCTTTCACTACCTGCACCCCAATGTTTATAACAGCAAACTGTGGAAGGAGCCTCAGTGTCCATCAAAAGATGAATCTGTTGCATTTCTATACATCACTAATGAAGCAGTAGAAAGAGAAATTAAGGAATAAATCCTTTTTACAATTGTGCCAAAAAAATAGGAATAAACTTAATGAAAATGGTGAAAGATCTGCCTTCTAAAAACTATGAAATACTGATGAAAGAAATTCAAGATGCATAGAAATGGAAAATCATTCCATGCTAATGGGTTGGAAGAACAAATATTGTTAAAATGTCTATACTACCCAAAGCAATCTACAGTTTTAAAAATAATCCCTATCAAAATACAAGAGCATTTTTACAGAACTAGGACAAACAATCCTAAAATTTGTATGGAACCACAAAAGACCTTAAATAGCCATAGCAATCTTAAAAAGGAAAACAAACTGGAGGTATCACAAATCCAGATTTCAAGTTATATTACAAAGCAATAGCAATTAAAACAGTATGGTACTGGTATAAAAATAGACACATAGATGAATATAACAGTTTAGAAAAGCTAGAAATAAACCCACAATTATATGGTCAATTAATCTTTAACAAAGGAGGAAAGAATATCTAATGGAAAAAAGACAATCTCCTCCACAGAGGGTGTTAGGAAAACTGGAGAGCTACATGCAAAAGAATGAAACCGGACCACTTTCTCTCACCATACACAAAAATAAATTCAATTAAAGACCAAAATGTGAGGTTGAAATCACAAAAATCCTTGAAGAAAGAAGAGGCAGTAATTTCTCTAACATTGGCCACCGCAACATTTTTCCAGATATATATGCCCTGATGCAAGGGAAATAAAAGTAAAAATAAACTACTGGAACTACATCAAAATTAAAAAGTTTCAGGCAGTCCCGGTGGCTCAGCGGTTTAGTGCTGCCTTCAGCCCAGGGTGTGATCCTGGAGTCCCAGGATCGAGTCCCATGTCAGGCTCCCTGCATGGAGCCTGCTTCTCCCTCTGCCTGTGTCTCTGCCTCTGTCTCTCTGCGTCTGTCATGAATAAATAAATAAAATCTTTTAAAAAATACACAAAAAATTAAAAAGTTTTTGCACAGTGAAGGAAACAATAAGACTAAAAGGCAACTTATTGAATAAGAGGACATATTTTCAAATTATGTATCTGATGAAGGGTTAGTACCCACAATATATAAAGAACTGATACAACTTAAAATAATCCAATTAAAAATGGGCAGACGACATGAACAGATATTTCTCCAAAAACGACATACAGATGGCCAACAGACACATGAAAAGATGCTCAACATCACTCATCACCAGGGAAATGCAAATCACAACTACAATGAGATATCACCTCACACCTGTCAGAATGGCTAAAATTAAAAGCACACGAAACAAGTACTGGTGCGGGGATATGGAGAAAAAGGAAACATCTTGAGCTTTGATAGGAATGCAAACTGGTGCAGTCACTGTGAAACAGTGTGGAAATTCTTCAAAAAAGAGTAGAACTATCCTAGAATCCGTGAATTGCACTAGTGGGTATTTATCCTCCAAATACCAAAAACAAAACAAAAACAAAAACAAAACAGAACCCCTAATTCAAAGGGATGTATGTGTGTTTATTGAAGCCTAAATTATAATGACCAAATTATGGAAGCAGCTAGAGTATCCATCAATAGATGAATGCATAAGGAAGATGTGAGATATATATGTATAACTCAGCCATAAAATTAATGAAATCTTACCATTCATTATGACGTAAATGGAGCTACAGAGTATAACCTGAAGCAAAATAAGTAAATTAAAGAAACACAAATACCCTATGATCTCACTCATACATGGAATTTAAGTAACAAAACAAATTTAAAAAGAGGGAAAAAAAGAAAGATAGAGACAAACCAAGAAACAGACTCAATTATGGAGAACCAATGGGGAGGTGGGTGGGAGGATGAATGAAATAGTTTATGGGAATTAAGGGTACACTAATGAGGAAACAGAAGGGAAGGGAAGAAAGGGAGTGAAGTGGATCCAATCCAGAAGGGCACCAATAGGGCATATTTCCAACAGTAGGACATTGTGGAAAGAATAAAACTATGGAGATGGAACAAGATAAATGGTTGTCAGAAGGCATAGAAGAAAGGAGGGATAAATAGGTGGAACACAAGGGATTTGTAGGGCAGTG
The DNA here is from genome assembly GCF_018345385.1 of Vulpes lagopus. Lineage (NCBI taxonomy): Eukaryota > Metazoa > Chordata > Mammalia > Carnivora > Canidae > Vulpes > Vulpes lagopus. Next base: position 21,756,349 of record NC_054838.1, read on the forward strand.
AAACTATGGCGTGTGCAATCTTCTTTGTGATTTTAGCCTTTTTCCAGAAAATTGGCTTTGTCTGCCTACCATAGGCACTCGGTTTCCCACCACAGCACCTCTTTCCCTGGGCATAAAGGGAATCTTTGCCCTAGCTTATCTATGGTGACAAATGTATCATAGCAATGTGAGGTGCTAATAATAGAGAGAATAGATTGGGTAAGAAGGGATTATATGTGAAACTCTATACTTTCTGATTAATTTTCCTGTAAACCTCAAATTGCTCCATAAAGCAGTATATGTTAATTTATAAAGCTTCGTTTGAAAAATGGGAGTTATTTAAATATACAGTCATGCTTTTCCCTTAGAAAAACCTCAAAATATCTCACTGAGGGACACTTGGTCACATATAGAAATGTAATAAAATTGCCTCAATAGTTGGGCTTTGTCATAAAAGATGTCCATGTTCCAGAAGAGTCATTCAGGAAATCTTTTTTTTTTTTTTTGGTACTCCTTAAAGGACACATACTGAACTAGCAAAGACGTGCAGAGATGCTGCGCTGCTCAGAGACTTGGTTTGAGATGGAAAATTATCAAATGCAGTTCAAAATTGGAAAATATAATTTCACAAGTATGAAAGATAGGTTTAGTCAGCTAATCCACATACCAATTGTAGGTCTCAGGTGCAAAATAAATCACTTGGCCCTATAAAATTCCCAAAAGACTTCTTGGCCTAGAGGTTATTCCTGGAGTTCTTGTTGTAAATATCTGTGTACAATAAAGGTATATATATGTATGTATATTTATACACACACAAGCACACATACATTCTCTGAATCCCTATAAGATAGACATGACATTTTTATCTAACATCTAAGAATATCCATGGGAAATGCTAAGAGGAAATTTAAGATCTGCCTTTGTATATTCCCAGTGGTTTAGAAAAACCATGCATGTAAAAGGTAAGTTAGAATAGTTTCCTGGTTAAAACTGTGGGTGCTGCAGTTAGGATCCTTGATTTCAAAACAGGCTTCACATCTTAGGAAAATCCTTGAGTATCTGAGTTTTCTTCTATGTAAAATTAGGATAGTAACATAGTTAATTCATATAGTAGTTATTACCCTTAACACCCAAGTAAAGTTATTAGAATGGGTTTTAGGAAAATGCTTAGCACATTGCAACCATTAATATGTATTTCCAATGATTATTTTTACCATTACTGCTATGTTGCCCATCCCTGTGCTGATATGTGATACGTCTTCCATTCAAATATGCTGTTATTTTCTGTGTAGTTATTACACAGCAAAGCTGGGTACTGTAAGAGACAACCAGATAAAAGAAGCAAAGCCATAATCTTACCAGGCTAATAAAATTGTGGTTACACCTCCACATTTTTAAAATATTTTTCACCTCCACATTTTTAACAAAGTAACCATTCAAAAAATCCCTCTAAGAGTTGCATTAAAAACCATTTCATCTCTCCCATATGTTTGCCTTTTGATGAGAAATTTTGTCTTTTCTTTCTTATCTCAATGTTATGAGAGAGAGAACAATGTAAGGGAGAATAGAATAAATATATATTAATTCACGTGATAATATGCTCTACTTATTGTGAAGGGCTGAAATAATCTCAAAAAGGTTCCAATTAATAATTAAAGGGTTAATGAATATTTTACAATGCAGTGTAGTTGTCCATCTAAGTGATGGTATGACAGCCCCACTTGAAAAGTGGCCCCTTTGTGGATTCTAGATTTTGATAGCTCTTTTTAGTTGAAATAGCATTTATTGCCTATCACTTTGAAAGTTATCAAGATTTGCAGTCAAAAGCATTCATAAACATCCTTGGTGGCTTTGCCAAAAGTACTGCACTTAATTAAAAACTTGACTAGTTGAATTAATGTTTTATTGACTTGGGAAAAGAATAATTTTATATTGGGGATGCTTTTTAAAGAAAGCTATTGTTATTTTACAATGTTTTGATATGTTATAAGTAAGAACTATTGGGGCACCTGGGTGGCTCAGTGGTTGAATGCCTGCTTCATCTCAGGTCGTGGTCCTGGAGTCCTGACTGAGTTCCACATTGGGTTCCCCACTGGGAGCCTGCTTCTCCCTCTGCCTATATCTCTGCCTCTCCTTCTGTGTCTCTTATGGATAAATAAATAAAATCTTTTTTTTTTAAGTAAGAACTACTGAAACTTTAAAAAGTTTCTAAAATGTTATTCTTTTTTGGTGAATATGAAAATCGAAATTATTCTGTAAATGCGTCTTTCAATGATAAGTATTGAATAATCATGGTCTTTGACATCTTCAGTGACTGTCTTGTTCTGAAAGAGAACACTCTATACTCTAGATTTTTATTGTCTTCCTTGATTCCATTTCACGATCCTTAGGAGTTAACGGTTTTTAGTATCCGAATGATACTACAACTTTGGCATAGCAGTTTAAATTTCATGTTAACTCAACCATTGTCTTCAAGAATTCAAATGAGAAGCAGATGAGTAAAACTTTTTCTTTACTGTAGCAAAAGTAGGGCAAGAAAACATCTCTCATATCATCAAGATGGGAAACAACAATTGAAGTCTTCATGCTGGTCCGTTACGTACACTTTATTATCCAACCTATGCCCTCCCCTTCAGTTTGTTTGTCAAAGAATGGAATATTAACCCTCTCCAGACTTCTATGCAGTGATAAAGAGGAAACAACTTTTACTGTATTTAATAAATTATTATGAAGTTAGGCAAAAACTACATACAATACATAGCACCAATCAAAGTTCAAACGACATATACATAAATTATGTGGTTATAACAATTAGGTTTACAAAAGCAAGGATTTCAACTCTTATTTTTCTGATACACAATTTATTTTTCCAATTTTAGTATACACGCGGCGGAAGTGAGCACCACAATTTACTTTTCAGAGAGAACAGAACACTCCATAAAAGGGAAGTGGTTTGCCCATAATCATTCAGATTTTTTGGGTTTTTTTGTGTTTTTGTGGTTTTTGTGTGTGCATGGGGCTTGATCTCAAAACCTGAAGATCAAGAGACACATGCACTACCAACTGATCCAGCCAGACACCTTCAGACCTTCATTCAGATACTTAATAACTTTTCTCAGACCATTTTATTCTCCTTCCATTTCACCATGCCAAATTGATACTTAGGTTTTTACTAAGATGAAGGAATAAATATGTATTTTCATTTAGTATGTACTTTACCCATTTTCTTTCTGTGTTTCATATAACAGACTTGGCTCACCTGTCTGTAAGAATATCCAACTCTACATCTGCTCACTTCACTGCCTTTTTGCTGACTGGAGTCCCAGGATTAGAAGATTTCCAAATCTGGATCTCCATCCCCTTCAGCTTCATGTACCTTTTGGCTGTGATAGGCAATGGTCTGGTTATGGCAGTGGTGGCCTGGGACAGAAACCTCCATGAACCCATGTATCTCTTCCTGGCCATGTTGGCACTCAATGATGTTTTCCTTTGTACAGTCACAGTGCCCAAAATGCTTCTCATCTTCTGGCAGGGCCCTTCCCCATCAACGTTTCCTGCATGTCTCACACAGATGTTTTTTGTTCATGCTCTGTTCCTCTCTGAGTCTGCTGTTCTCTTGGCCATGGCTTTTGATCGCTATGTGGCTATCTGTGCACCACTCCATTATGCAACCCTACTTACCGGATCTCTCATCAGCAAGGTAGGTCTGGCTCTGGTGGCTCGGAGTGTGGCTGTGGTCACCCCTGGTGTCCTCCTCATTCTCCGGTTGCATTTCTGCCGGAGCAATGTCATCCACCATACCTACTGTGAGAACATGGGCATTGCCAAGTTGGCCTGTAATAACATTTCCCTTAATAGCATTTATGGGCTCACTGCTGCTCTCCTCACCACAGGGCTAGACTTTGTCCTCATCTCCCTGTCCTACTGTCTAATCCTGAGAACAGTCTTCCAACTACCTTCTAGGGAAGCCCGGACAAAGGCCTTTGGAACATGTGGAGCTCATATATGTGTCATCTTGATATTTTATACTCTGGCCTTCTTTTCCTTCTTTACCCATCGCTTTGGAAATCATGTACCCAGGCATGTCCTTATCCTCCTGGCAAACCTCTACTTATTGGTGCCACCTACTATGAACCCTATTGTTTATGGAGTAAAGACAAAAGAGATAAGGATGCGTGTCTTGGGGCTCTGTAACCAACCAAAATGACCCAAGCGTTATGAAGCAACAAGGATTTGGTGAGTACACGATGGAGGATCAGATTTAAATGTCAAGTGTGAATCAACCTGGGCAAATCTATTCTCTGAATACTTAACCTTGGGATAGAGCTTAAGATATTCACATTTCCAAATGTTGTCTTCCAAACCAGGGTAAACAGGAAGCTAATAGGCAACTGCTCCAGTAACATCAAGGAGTAGCTCAACATATTAAGGTAATAAACAGAGTATACAAATAATTTAATAAATATTTGTTAAAAATAAATAATAAATAAATATTTGTTAAACAGATAAATGTATTAACTAATCACATGCTAACTGCTGATAATTTTATGTAAGAAATGACCTAATATGTCTTTATGTATTATATAGAATGTATACTTTAAACACTTCTTTCTTTTCCTCTGAAAAGTATTTTCCTTAGCTTGCAGAAAATGTCTGTTTCATAGCTCCTTTAATATCATACTGTAATAAAGATTCTTTTGGTTGCACACAATAGAAACTTACTTTGGTTAGGTTAAGTAAACAAACCAACAAAAGAGAGAATCTGAGGAATGACATGACATCCAAGAAATTTTGAGTATCTATGACTTAGGAAGGACCAAAGTCAGGCTAACTGCCCCATCTTGGGTCAGATTGCTAAAACAGCATCAATCTGTTACATCTCTTAACATTCTGATTAATGGGGATGAAATTGTGTCAGGAAAATTCTCAAAAAAAGATAAATTATGGCAGACTGTCAAGATTATGTTCGCTGGATTCATTTAGCTCTTTACATAAATAAGCATATGCAATTTAGCTAGTGTAGCTTTTCACACACCAGACATTCTTACTGAGTGCATTATATAGTGCCTGGGACAAATTGTATCATCTCTAAACTTATCTGACATAGTTTCTGGAATGTGATCCCTTTTGTCCTCTAGAAAATATTCACCTGTTGATTAATAAAAGAGTTTTCCCTGGCATAAGACAACAAAAAAATGCATCATGAAGATAATATAAACATATACATGGTCTAGTGGTTGAATTAATTGACTAGAGTACCTTTAAAATACTTATATTGCTATCATTCTCTTTATCAATGCATATGACTATTTCTAGACTCTAGAAATAGACACTATATATTTTTAAGGAATTATGTTTTTATTATTTAGAGATACCATATTGAATAACTGAATGACTAAGCTGAGATAATGAAGTATTGCAATGCTTTGTATAAAAGAAAATGCCAGACACTATAATGACAAATGAGATGTGATCTCTGTTATTTTTTTCTTGTCATTGTGTTTTGCCACAAGGAGACTTCTGTATCATCAAGAGAAACAAGGTATAACCTAAAATATAACATTTGACATTATGAAAACAATTGCATTGCATTTTTGCCTAATGATTGGGGATTAGAATACAAAAATGAATTATGATTTGGGCTTCTATGGGTAACTTACAGATTCTGCAAGAAAGCAGAGAATGTTTTCAAAAGGCAAATAAATACTTGTGACGTTGTCAAAAAAGGCAACATGAGTAAGGGTGCCTCTTGCTTTATAAAACCATATAGAAATGAAAAAGATGCTTCAGTCATATTATTGTAATTCTAGGCAGGAACTTCCTGTTTTTGGAGTACCAACTGCTTGCTGAAAGACTACACTTCTGCTTTTGTTAAGGTTCAAAACAAAATGTTTCTGTTCCCAACTCAATACCACCTTGTAATTAATGCATTCATTCATTCATTCATTCATATATGAAATTACTCATCTCCTCACCAATTGTATTTTATGTGAAGAATTATCTTAATTTTAAAAACATGTACCTTCCAAGTGTTTTTGGTTGAAGTATATTTTATTATTATAATGTAATTATAGTAATACATTAAATAATACTTTGTGTGCTCATATATTGGGTATTTATGTACATATTCTTTTAAAATGGTTTTACTAATATGCAAAATGCAAAATCTGGGATACAACAGTTTAAACATATTTCTATTAACAACAACAAAAAACTAATAACTGTGTTTTTTGGAGTACAAGTGCTAGGGAAGATATGTTCAACATCCATAGGTTAAAGATATATTTTGTAGGGATGCCTGGGTGGCTCAGTGATTCAGTGTCTGCTTTTGGCTCAGGGCGTGATCCCAGAGTCCCAGGATCCAGTCCCAAATCAGGCTCCCTGCAGAGAGCCTGCTTTTCTCTCTGCCTATGTCTCTGCCTCTCTCTCTGAGTCTAAATAAATAAATAAATAAATAAATAAATAAATAAATAAATAATAAATATCTGGTATCTGCAGTTCTTATTTAAAGATGATTATAGGGGATCCCTGGGTGGTGCAGCGGTTTGGCGCCTGCCTTTGGCCCAGGGCGCGATCCTGGAGACCCGGAATCGAATCCCACATCGGGCTCCCGGTGCATGGAGCCTGCTTTTCCCTCTGCCTGTGTCTCTGCCTCTCTCTCTCTCTCTCTCTCTCTCTGTGACTATCATAAATAAATAAAAATTAAAAAAAATAAAGATGATTATAGTTAAATGCTATACAATGAATAGCTGATGGTAATGATCACTCTCAAAATTTTCACTTTTTCTATCAATTTTTTATTGCACCAAATATTATCTAATTTTGATATTTATGTACCTTTTTTATTCTTAGTTGATGTACTTACTCAAGGTGAATTTGTTAAAAGGAGAGGGGTAATTAGAATTAGAATCAAGAAATAGGTTAAAAGGGTGGAAACAATATAGTTGAATTAAAAGCAGATAGCAGAAATTGCAAATGTATTCCATATGCCTGAAATTTGAAATCCTAATTTTAATTTAGTAAGCTCTTTTATTATATTACATGTGGGTTCATGACATGTCAAATCTTTTCCTTCAAGATTATTTTATTTTTAAAAGATTTTTATTTATTTAATCATGAAAGACAGAGAGAGAGAGAGAGGCAGAGACATAGGCAGAGGGAGAAGCAGGCTCCATGCAGGAAGCCCGATGTGGGACTCGATCCTGGGATTTCACAATCATGCCCTGAGCTGAAGGCAGATGCCCAACTGCTGAGCCACCCAGGCATCACCTTCAAGATATTTAAAAATATCCAAGCCAGTCATTCTTTTTTTTTTCAATAATTGATTCATTCCTTTTATCATTTATACACTTAATTATTTAGTGTCATTTTTATACCAAGCATAATATTCATTCTTACAGGTACCAACTCTTTGATATATGATATAACAGGATATGTAAAATATATTAATTATTATTACATAAATACTGGGAACCATGACACATTTAAAGTCTTATTTGTCCCCTTTGTTTATTTTGCCTTTGCACAATTATAGCCATACAAACTAGAATATTCAATTACATTTGCTAGTATTTTTATACAACGCTATTCAGACAGATACTAACACATTCAGAATTATAAGGAAAGATAGTTTTAGTATTGAAAAGAGTTCTAGATAAAATTGTGATACCCTAATCTTTAGCTATTTCTAGCTGCCACAAATTTTTACTAGCTACACCCCCAATGAGCTACATTGTTAAATGAATTAAATTCTTCATAGCCAGGGATACCAAGGATAATATTTTTTTAATTCAAATAAGTAGTATACCCTAAATTATTATTAAGATGCATTTAACCCAATGGAATATGATCACAAGACTTCATATCACAATATGTTGACTATTTCAAAACTTATTATAGTTTCAATTTAAAAATGAGTTTCAATTTTTATAAATTTAAAATTATTTCTAAAAATTTAGTAAGAGAAAAAATAGGCATATTGTCTCTACTGTTCCTGAGAAAACTAAATATCCTTAGTAGGGCATAACATGTGAATAAACTTTTAATATATGATGCAATGCACAATGAGGATTGCTAACCTCTGCATTGAGCCCTAAAATGCTCTTATATTAAACTTGTCCTATCTTTCAGAAAGAAATAAAAAATAGATATAAAAAGCAAATGATTAAAAAAAGTAATTGATATAACAAGAAAAGTAATAAAAGTACTTACCAAATACAGTGTGTAAAGGGAAACAAAGATTCATGGGTTTAATATATTTAATGAAAAATTAACAGATAAATGACCTTGGAAGAGATTAGGATTAGATATGGAAGAAAATAGATAGAAATGATATCTACCACACTCCATCAAATGTGTTTATATTTACAGGGAATGTATAAAATACATGTTAATTCAAGCTGTATAGTGCCAGGAGATACCACTGTCTCCTTAGGAACTTCTTGAGATGCTCTGTTGCCTCCAATTCTGTTCTTTACTCTTTTGTTGGCAAATATGATGCCTACAAACCTAGAGCAGACAAATCAGTATGTGTTTACATCATTTAGATTGCTGCTATTATTGTCTTGAGGGCATCCCTACATCATAGTAGAACTGATTTTTGTGGGGAAAAGTAGGTGGAGAACGCCTTGGCGGATCTGTTTGGTCTTCACACTATAGATGATTGGATTAAGCACGGGTGGAACCAATAAGTAGATGTGAGCCATGAAGATGTGGATGAGGGGAGAGGAGTGTTTGGCAAAACGATGGACAATAGAGAGCCCAATCATCGGCACATATAGGATGAGTACAACACAGATGTGGGATGCACATGTGTTGAGGGCCTTAAGCCTCCCCTCACGTGATGCGATTCTTAATATTGAGTGCAGAATGTACATATAAGAAACAAAAATACCCAGAGAGTCCATGCCCCACAGCACAATAACCAGAATCAACCCATATATAATATTAAACATAGTGTCAGCACAGGCAAGACGAATCATGTCCTGGTGCAGACAATAGGAATGAGAAAGGATGTGGGAGTGGCAGAAAGGAAAGAAGGCCAACCTGGCCAGAAGTGGAATCATGGCAAAGGCACTCCTAAGCAGGGCTGCAAGTCCAATTTTAATGATAAGTCTTGGGGTGAGAATGGTAGCATATCGTAGAGGGTGGCAGATAGCCACATAGCGGTCAAAGGCCATGGCCAAGAGCACAGATGATTCAGTGAAGGAGAAAGTGTGAATTAAAAACATTTGGACCACGCAGATATTGAACTGGATTTCCCGGGAAATGGACCACAACACCCTGAAGAGTGATATCATTGTGGGCATGGACATGCCCATGTCAGTGAGGGAAAGCATGGCCAGGAAGTAGTACATGGGCTCATGGAGCCTAGGGTCTGTCCGAACAATATGCAGGATGGTGCAGTTACCCATTATTCCAACAAGGTAGAGGAGACAGAATGGAATGGATATCCAGTGGTGAAATTCCTCATAGCCAGGGATACCTGTGAGATAGAATGTGGAGGACAGGCTATTACTGGAGTTTAAGGTTGCCATGGAGCTCGCTGTGCAGCTAACAATCCAAATTCAGGATCCCAAGCCAGTGGGGAGGGCAATCATGAGATCAGCATCTGAGTCAGGAAAACAAAACAAAACAAGTGACATGTTCTTGTTTGCACTCTTCCATGCATCCTCACATTTTTGCTCTGTCTGTCTACGTTGCATTGCTGTGCATTGTCAGGTAAGTGAAATATCCACTTTATGACCACAAGGACATTTCCTCCTGCCTCCTGGATGCAGATCCATTGACATTCTGTCTAAATACAGACAATCTTCTTCTAAAGACACTACTCAGAACAGCATGCACACAAACAGTTCTAGATTAGATCTTTCACTTTATAATTTCCTTCCAGAATTTTCTTGGCAAGGGCTACTGAGCTTTGTTGACTTTAGCTTCTCTCTCTCTTTTGTTTTTGTTTTTTTTTTAAGACTCATGCAGTGATTTACACACAATGTCTTATTATGCCTAAACCACATAGCTTT